>NC_048283.1:5258124-6458124 GCF_009762535.1 Notolabrus celidotus | reverse complement strand
CTTCCAGCTGTAACAAACTATTTGTTCCATAACCTCCGCCTCCCACACAAGCACCTTCATGTCCTCTATGTCCTCTCTGTTGCTGCCGGGATTCCATGCAAAGAACCTTTGGCCTCCGCTTATATGTTGCATTTTCATTCATGAGGTGCTTTGCATTTCCCATTTACACAATAATGTGGGTGTGTAAAGGGGCAGACTATAAGGCTGATCCATGTGCACATATTAGAATAGAATAAAATAGGATAAATATTTATTGTCCAGTAGGGTGGAAATTTGTCTTAGGCTCTCCTGACTGGATTATTATGGATTCTACATAAATGAGACCAATGGTTTTAGTTCTTCTAGCCCTGTAATGTCATAGAGCAAAACAGAAAAGCACTACCATACAACACTTTTCAAAGGAAATGACTCTATTCAAGTACCAACCAGTTTGTCCTGTGTCCGTATAAACTGCATCACTCCCAGTTTTTAAACGCCTTGGTAAGTTTTGTAGTCTCGCCAGCCAAGGCCTCGATGATGCTTTCCATGTCTGTGTAACACCGACTGTTTAAGTCAGCTCTGGACCTCGTTGCCCTCTTTTAGTTAGAGCTCTCTGCCGTCCACTCTCTAATACAGACAAAAATATCCCAGTGATAAATATGTCAAACTAAGTACTTGATACTTCAGCAACAAGTGTCAAAGTAAGTACACTGCACTTATGCTTAAATCCTTTCTATACTGATATACCACCCTGCGGTTTTAGAGTGAGGCGTCCGTGCTGGCGACTGTATCAGGTGGTTTTAATATTGAGCTCAGGTTACAACAGGTTAATGTGAATAACCACAGAGAATAAAACAAGACAGAGAATCTGACTCCGCTCAGATTTATCATCCCATTAATCAGGCGTATGCTTTTATTGCAACACTGCATCACTCACACTGTACGCAGGGCGGGAGGTAGGGATTCTGGACTCAATTATACACACAATTCCTCCAAAGCAGCATTGTGACTTCTACTTTTCTACATTAACTTTTTTTTATTTTAACTGAGTTTTAGCTGTGCACTTATTTTAAGATATTTACTTTTACCTGAATGCATTTTTATGTAAATGTTCTCCCGTTGTGTGATTTCAGACTTTAAAGGACGCCAATGAGTCGACTCGGCAGGACTTCCAGAGGGAGGCGGAGCTCCTGACGGTGCTCCAACACCAGCACATTGTTCGATTCTATGGTGTCTGCACTGATGGAGAGCCGCTGGCCATGGTGTTCGAGTACATGAGGCACGGAGACCTAAACCGATTTCTCAGGTATGAAGCAGATCCACTCTTGATGGGTCTGAGGGTCATGATTATCACCCCAACTTAGACACTCTGTTTTAATGATGCTGAAAGAACTGAATGAGCATCAAACCAACATCCTAAGTCCCTAAGTAACATCTTCACAAATAATTATAGTCTTTTTCCTCATCAGGCGTTTGACTTGACTTCAAGTTTTATTATTCAAGGAACAAAAAATATCAGAAACACTTTTTAAAAATGGAACGTGTGATTGCTTTGTAGTAAAATATCTCAAAACTCAATGTTCCCAGTCTTGCAAGAATGGAAATTAAAAAAAATTCACCCATCTTTTGTAATATTAAACTGATACCTTTTGGATTAAGATTGTTGATCAGTAAAAAATATGCAGTTTAATGTTTAAACTTCATGGTGAGTAAGTGAAGGACATTCTCCCATATTTTCTGTCTTTTCATTCATTCATTCATTTTAATTTTAATTTGATGCTCAGATTATCACATGGTATGGAGCCACAGAACATAAATTACAAATAAAAAAACCAATATAATGATGGCACACGGCATGTTTGAAGTACAGCAGATTTTACTTAAACAAAGGAAGGACATTCTTCAGAATAGCTCCTAATTTACAGATAACTTTCGGCTTATCTGATTGCAAAAGTAGAATTAATTCAAACACAGAGGGATGTTGGAAATAATGCCTGGGTATGAACCTCTCTCTATTATTCGGAGTGCTTGTGTTCCTGCATTCAAACAAAATGTGGTACTCGCCCACACGATCATCATTACAGAGATTACAAATCCTCTGTTTTCTATCCAGGCCTTTATACCTTCCAGTGACCTTAGGGATCCTGGTGTTATTCGTTCTAAAATTACAGATAGCCTGTCTTTACTTCAGAGACCAAACAGTTGATTGTTAAATCGGGAATATGAGGACAACTCAATTTATTTGGGCAGTGTGTGAGTGCTTTAATACACATGAAGACAATGAAGACAAGATTTAAAAAGAACACTGGGAAATACAATGTCTGAATGAGGAGAATAGTATAGTGCAGAGGAGAGTAGGAGTCCCACACTGACCTAAATTCAGATTCTTTGAAATGAATGATTATATTTAGTTGCAGTGCTAAGTGAAGCAAATGATGTCCCAACTGTGACATGTTCAATTATCTGCAAGAAAGAGCTACATCTACTGAGTTTACCTTTTTTTTTTTTACTTTGCATAACAGCTCCAGGAGTCTCTGTTTCAAATATAACTATACACTTTCTTAACAGTTGAAATTAAAAACCTCAGACACAGTGCTTGTTGACATCAGTTCTCTGATGCCGCTTTTATCCCCAGCGATGTGGATGTCAAACCTTTACCCGAAGGTTAAACACACTCAGTGGACCTCAGTGGGCTGTGAGGGTCAGTGGTCACTGTGGGTTTTGTGTGTTCAAGTAGAAATGCGTAAAGGTCTTCCTGCTGCGAGACCTCTGGGAAAGCTTCTGTTCGCAGAGTGTAAAGAGCCACACTGTTGGTGTAGGAGGGAGCTCAGGGTGGATGAATGAAGTTTTCAACACAAGATTAGCAAAGTGAAATCGTTACATCTTGTTCATGTTGAGGCACCAAAAGGATTTAATCAGGTGTCTTATGAAAGTCCTGTTTTGGGGTACGTTAGTGCAGCCAAAGCTGTGTTTCATCCTCCCCGTTGTGGCTTTCTGCTCTGCTCCAAACACACCCATGACATCACACACTGTTCCCATTCACAGGCTGGAAAACACTGACCTTTGTTGTTTCACTTTTACATTACACAGGGATCAATAAGTTACGTTATTGTCTGTTAAAGGCAGACTGAGAGCAGAGGAGGGAGTGATGTCATGTAGGCGCTGTATTTTCCTTTAAGTCCTGACTGTTGGCTGTGAGCTCCACACGTCTGCACAAAGACTGACGGCCAGAATAAACAAACACAAGCAAACAATGAGAAAACAATGACAGAGGGCAGATTTCTGCAGACACAGTCACAATGACTTGCTTCACTTTGATTATATATGACAGTTGTGAGTAAGCTTGAGCAATTTGAGGTAAATATGGAAGTTAGATTGTTGAACATTGCAATAATAAGCCTGATAATTAGATGTAAATTCAAGAATGCATTATAGATACTAACAGATTTTGTGTCTATCTGCTGTTTCTGATGTTTGACAGAATGCATATTTAAAACCTGTCTAGCTTAAACCCCAAATAATCCAAAAAGCATTTTTCTTTTCACCACTACATTAGCATCAGTAATCTGAGGGTAGCTGATAGCTTCAGTGGGTATCATGTGCACATGCTGTGAGAAAGCATTGCTTGTTTACATAAAATAATCTATCTTAATTAGTGTAATGAATGAAGACTTTTACAATGTGCTTAAAAAAAGAAATTACGTTTTTTAAAATATTTTTCAGGCTTTCATGCCTTTATTCAGAGAGGGTAGGACAGTGGGTAGAGCCAGAAACCAGGAGAGAGAGTATTCAAAGCGTAGACTGTATAATAAATGGACGTAGTATCCGTGACATCACCAGTCTGTATCTGAAGAGCTATTTTGAAGCCTTTCGTCAGCGGGAGCCATATTGGAAATGCAGGACTCAACCTAACTTCTGTCGAGCTAGTGTGAGGTAAAGAGGCGGTCTTTGAGCCTCTCTACAGTGTCCCTATGTTGTGTCTCTCATCAAGCAAGAGCATGAGCTATTCAGACTACACTCATTTTTTGAACCAGGCTGTAAACATGTTTATTTCTGCTGTAAAGGTCTACTTTTTTGAATTGGTGTCCCGAGGTTGCCACTTGGTTGGGAGTGACATGAAGGAAAGGGTTGAAATCAAACCAGGGCGGCCCACTTGAGGACTATAGCCTCTGTACATGGGACACGCGACTGAACATAAAACACTTAACAACATTATTTATATTTAATAACATAAGCAAGTACAGACCAGATATTGATTCAAAGATGATGTAAAAGCAATTGATTTTTACAGCTAAATAAGCTGTCCCCCAGATTCTTTGGTTGGTTAATTCTTATCTGCTTATTTGCAGGCAGAGTTGACATTGAACTGAGCATTTTCTGTCACATTGAAGTCAAACATTAGTTTTTGTTTACTTGGCATATTGCATTGATGCACAAAAAGACAGCAGCCTCTAATTAAGGTATTTTGGCCCATAACAACCCCTAGAACACTATTGGTAAAATTAGTAAAACCATCACTAACGCCGGGTGTTTTTTAACTGATATAATATACCTAATAAAAAGTACTTGTCATTAAGATATGTCACAATATGACAATACATGACAAATTAGAGTAGTGTTATTTTATTTTCAACTGTGCCAAAAATGTATCATGTGGGGACCTTATAAAAATGCTCCAAAATTACTGAAAATCTGGAATTCGGGACTAAACATTTCTAAATGATAAAACTGGAAACTTGGTGTTCAGTCCACCCATTCCTGGGACATTTGAGACATCCCTGGTGAAGGCACAGTCTCACAACATTATTTAGGGACTTTAAAAGGAGGTAAAAGTACTTCTAAAACATGATAAATTTTACACAAGACAGTAAAAGCTGCGGTGATACATAATAAAATATTCAGTTTTCAAAAGTAGCTAACTTTTAATACAGATAACAAATACACTAACCAGATTTTTTAATTGTATTTCTTAATATTATCTAGACCTGCTTCATGTACTTCATATTTTCCTCCACTTTCTTGTTTGTAACAGCCTTACATCAAAGGAAATGGATGCTGAAGAGAGAATTGTATGGAGTCACTTTGCTTTATAAACTAAAAAATAGAGTATAAGGCAGCGTGTCAAGGCTTAGGTTGAATATATTATTTACAAGATGTCCTCATTTTATAAAAGCAAATAGAGCTGCATTCAGATAGTTCCGTTTGTATGTGAATGCTGATGGACATGGCACATAACCCAGCCTTGAAGAAAGAAAACAGTCCCCTTGAACCGCACACTGAATCAATATGATCTCAATATAGATATGTCTTCAGCTGGCATTCACCAGAACATAAGCTTATAATAAAAACAATTTACTGAATCTAATTCCTTTGAATCATTTAAACCATAATCCAGGTTTAGAAACCGAACAGAGAGGGAGGGATAGAACTGGAGGAGTATGAGGGCTGAGTCAGTGTTGACCTCTTAAAGCTCACTTGGCACCTAGAAAACCATCTGACAGACTATCAGAGCAGACGCGGGTGATGCTGTCTGCCTGCCAGGTGTCCTCCACAGGAGACAGATTGGGGATGAAAACACACACAAACAAACACACATACATGCAGCACACAGACTCTGCTTGAGATATATGTTCACCAATGGATGGAAAATCGCATTTCCAGCAGACAGGACGGGGAGAGATGTCTGAGGGCCCCCACAATGCAGCTGCTTTCCCACCCTGCCACCTGCCTGATAAACTAATAGTGATTACAGAGTCAACTTCCTTTGTAAGGAGTGCAGAGGAGAGATATTAGGATGGATGGAGACACATCAGCTGTGATTTGCTCATTTAGGCCGCAGTGAGATGTGCGAGTGGGTGTTTAAGATCCACGAGAACGACTGAGAACCAATTTGCTCTGCATCTCCCAATCGCATTATCACAAATCAATTGTAGGCGTATAACAAGCCTCATGTTTTCTATTCACTCTTAAATGGCTTTAATATGGTGTGGTCAAGAGCTCATATATGTCAGAAAGGTTCACTCTGCAGATTGCACGCTGAGATCATTGTCCTTCAGGTCACCCAAGGCTGATACTATAGTTACCAACATACTGAGAGCCAGATCCCAGCGTGTGATTGACCTGAACAGTCAGTAAGAAAGGAGAAGAAAAGCAGAGGGCAGCATGTTCTGTTCCTTACAAATATAGAGATTTGTGGTCATAAAGCCTCCACAACCCTTCACAGTGGTCTAGAGTTCAGCTCCCGGAGCTAGAGGATACAAACAATTTAATGAACACACTGCAAAAAGAAAAATATTTCATCCTCTACTGACTGCAGTAAGCTAAACTAGCATAAATGACACCTCAGAAACCATGTTTCATTTTTATATAAGCTGAGTTTTCCTTCTAAAGGGCTCACTCTATTTGTTTCAAGAAATTGCTGCAATCTGAAGTAAAATGTTTGCAGTTGTATTCATTCAATTACAACCAGACAGGTGAGGGACAATGTATAGTGAGTGGGTGGTTATGCAGTGTGAGTCCAGACAGATTAAACAGGACCCTGATACAAAGCACGGCTTGAATCACATCTAACTCTTATACATGTATACTTATACAGACGGTGACAACAAATCTCCTTATTAAGGACAAATAAAGATCTATCTATCTATCTATCTATCTATCTATCTATCTATCTATCTATCTATCTATCTATCTATCTATCTATCTATCTATCTATCTATCTATCTATCTATCTATCTATCTATCTATCTATCTATCCATCCATCCATCTATCCATCTATCCATCTATCCATCTATCTATCTATCTATCTCTGAAGGGATTCTTCATCATCACCTGCTCACTATACATTATCCCGCTTATTACCCAGCTACCTGCTAATTACATAAGCAAGCTGAGACCAGATATTGATTCAAAGATGATGTAAAAGCGATTGATTTTTACAGCTAAATAAGCTGTCCCCCAGATTCTTTGGTTGGTTAATTCTTATCTGCTTATTTGCAGGCAGAGTTGACATTGAACTGAGCATTTTCTGTCACATTGAAGTCAAACATTAGTTTTTGTTTACTTGGCATATTGTATTGGTGCACAAAAAGACAGCAGCCTCCAATTAAGGTCTTTTGGCCCCTAACAATCCTAGAACACTATTGGTAAAATTAGTAACACCATCACTAACGCCGGGTGTTTTTTACCCAATATAATATACCCAATAAATAGTCCGTTATCAAGATATGTCAAAATGGGGTGCTGGTGGCCTATAGGTCTAAGCGCCCCACATATAGAGGCTACAGTCCTTGTTGCAGGGGTTGCCGGTTTGATTCCCGGCCGGTCGACCATTTCCTGCATGTCCTCCCCCATTCTCTACTCCCCACATTTTCCTGTCTCTCTTCAGCTGTTAGCAAATTATAACTTAAAAAAAAGACATAAAATACGCAAAAAAAAAAAAAAAGATATGTCAAAATATGACAATACATGATAAATTAGAGTAGTGTTATTTTATTTTAAACTGTGCCATGTCTAACAAAATTACAAAAAAAATGTATCATGGGGGGACCCGATAAAAATGCTCCAAAATCACTGAAAATTTCGAATTCAGGACAAAAAATTTCTAAAAAGATAAAATGATGAAACAGGAAACTTGGTGTTCGGTCCACCCATTCCTGGGACATTTGAGACTTCCCTGGTGAAGGCACAGTCTCCTTGACACACAAACAGCTGCAGGAGAGAGAAACACAAAAGGGTGAAAATCACCCGAACACGTGCCTGTAGGAAAAAGCGGGTTTTGGAGTTAGGGAAACACCCACGCCTTCAAAGACCTCAAAGACGATGCTGAAGCTACCCAGGGACCCATGACACTCAGGCAAACACAACACAATGAAAATCATGTAGATGTGTTTGCTCGGGGGAAAATCACCCGGCGATAGTGTTCTAGGGTTAAAACTCTCTTGATATTTTCGTTTCACTCACCCAGCCCTTTAACACCGCCAAAGCCCATACCTTGAGTCTGTTTTCTTCAATTTGATCAACGTTTCTCTCATTCACCTTCTTGTCTTATAACACCCCTCTCTGTTTTCCTCCTCTCTTTTTCTTTTCTCTGCTTCTAACTGGCCGGTCATTCACCATAACTCTGAAATTTTGTGTTCTCCAAATAAATGAAGAGTGCTATAAAAACATATCCTCAGTGTTTATCGCTGATTAAGAACGCTGACCCAAACTAACACTTTGTGCTGGACTCCTTCCCGCAGGTTGATTTGATTGAACGTGAGGGATCAGGCTGTTGAATGTGTTGTTGAGAATTAATCATTGCTGTTATGGCATTTTAACCAATCAGAATCAAGTATTTAACACAGCCAGGTAATAACTGTGAATTAAGAACTAATTGCAGGTTTAGTGGTTGAAACTAAGCAGTGTTGAGCCTGTGGTGGGAAATTACTGAGTGCATTTAATCAAATCCTGTTAAAAAGTCAAGTTTGAGGCTCTTTTGATGAACTTGTATTTCATGCTTCTTGTTGATTGAGGGAAACAAAGTAATTAACAACCAGAAAAATGTACATTTTTAGACAAAAATTCAACTTAAATCATAAATGTATGATAAGGGATATTGTTATAGATTAAAAATGTGACAAAGTATTATTTTAAAGGATCTAAACTGTCCTTACTTTTATTTTTGGGTCTAATTTTCAACGTTGAATCTCACATATCTCCTGTCAGCTCTCTAATAAAGCCGTCATTCCATTAAAATAACCAGGAAGAGGAAGAAACTCAAGCAGTCTTGATCTAGAAAAACTCATGTTCCCTGTGTGTCACCTGTAGAGCTCACGGTCCAGATGCTCGTATCCTGGAGGAGACCAAGATGCCCCCGCTGGGTCAGCTCACTCTGCCTCAGATGCTGCACATCGCCGCACAGATCGCCTCGGGGATGGTCTACCTGGCATCGCTGCACTTTGTCCACCGCGACCTGGCGACCCGAAACTGTCTGGTGGGGGAGGGGCTGGTGGTCAAGATAGGAGACTTTGGCATGTCGAGAGATATCTACAGCACAGATTACTACCGGGTAAGTGGCTGGAGGATGTGAGTTATGTTTTGTCTTTAGACATGAGCTTTTGTATCATTTTGTAAAGGATTCACAATTCACAAAACTCTGCCCTTGGTATTAGTTTCTCTTTTTTATGCAAGCATTGATGAACATTTCTCGTTAAGTGAGACAACCCTTTAATGATACTCACAGCAGGGGACATGAACTCAAACACACTGTATCAAAATACTGTGGTCATAAAATTTAACCCTGTAGTTCAGGTCAAAACTAAAGAAAAACTACAGATGGAATACACAACACAGCATCCTCTTAATACTGAAAAGAACAACATATAGAGGAAGCACAAACTGTATAACCCATAGACATGTCTCAGTGATGTCACCCAAGAGGCATTTCTAAGAGGCATCTTTAAGCCCAAAGAAGGTGGCCACCATATTGAAATGCTGACTCAGCAGAACTTTTTGTCAGCCTAGACACAGGTAGAGAGGTGAAGTTGAGGCGGGCCTCTAAGTTTCTGGTAAACAATTACAGCACAACCTAGCAGTCAGTCAAATCAGCCACACCCCCTATAATGCAAATGTATGGATAACTCTTTGCCTTTAAATTTCCTTGAGTAATACATTAGAAAAAATGCATACAGTGTGTAGGAATAAAGAAATGAGCTATGTTCACCAAACCAGGCTGTTAAAAAAACAAGTTCTACTGTAGTTGGCCGTTGTACCTCTTTAGCTTTTGCAGGAAGCCTCAAGTGGACAATCCAGGAACTGCAGTTTTTTTTTATTTGGCTACATGTTTCAACTCTTGAGGCTGCTGCTTGACAATAATTAACAAAATATATACATATATATATATATATATATATATATATATATATATATATATATATATATATATATATATATATATATATACACAAACCAGACATTCTGCCCAACACAAGGCACAGAGGGAAACGAAGCATGATGAGCTGTTGTTACAGTCTTCTTTTTTTGAAATATCTGCCACCACAGTGGACTGAAATGTGTATCCCTGTAGGCAAATCACTATAAATGTATTACTTATGACTGCAACGTTAACTTTCACTAACAACTAAACAACATCCTGGAAACAATACTCCTATATCCCTGGATGTGGAAGCCAGAATAATATTTAATTCTCATATAAAATACTTTTCAGAGGGTTTACAGTTATGATGCTTCATAAGTCAAGTCACTGCCGTTCAAATGGCTAGTAAGAATCTGTGGTTTGAATTTGAACAGGATCCACAAAAAGGGATCACAAACATCTCATAAATTTGGTAAAATTGAAGAGGGAGAAGAAACAAGAGAGTGAATGAAGCCAACTGCACCCCTGGTACCCAAAGCTGCTCTACAAGTTTGTTATTTTGATGTTGAACCAGCAAAGATCACATGAAGAAATCGATGTGAGCTGTAACAAACCACAGAAGAAGAAAGTGCTGTTTGCCTTTGGTTTGATTGTTACTGGGAGGCTTTGAAAGAAGAAGGAGCTGTCAACCTTTCAGAGAATTTTAAGGACTCTTGACAAACTCCTTAACTGATGTTACAAGAGAGCTGACTAAGACTTCCTTTTAATGATGGTGTTGAGAAATTCTTCCATCTGAGGATTGCATCTTGATTTTCGCCATTCAGTGTAGAGAAGTTAGAAATTAATGTTATATTAAACAATCAGCTGCATTCAAGTGTCAGATTGCATTCCTGTTTAAAATACACCTCACTGCTTTTTATAATCACACATTGTAGCGATGTTTTGTCTTCTTAGCTTCAGTAGAAATCAATAGACAAATCTTTGCACAGTGAGGACTGAGAGATGCTGAAAAATGGAGTTAATATTCCTGAATGTTTCTTGTAATCTCCCGTTTTCTTCTTATATAAGCTGTGAGTGAGTTTGTAAAGGTAGTAGATCTGTAGTTTATCTAAATTGTACCTTGTGAGTTTCTACAGGGCGTCCATTGTATGAGCTACATGTTATGTTTAATACAAGGTAGTGTACTTAATTTCATTTTCGATCATCTCTGTTACTGCACAGTGTTGCTCTCTAACAGAAGGGTTTGCAGTAACATTGTTTTTTCTGCACTGTGGTCTTTAAGGCAACATCAATGACACCCTCCTTAAGTACTCTTTAATTTAGTAAAACGGGTCAAGTAGAGAACCGAAGTTGAGTTTGCTGCACTGAGTCTAGTTCC
Organism: Notolabrus celidotus; assembly: GCF_009762535.1. Classification (NCBI taxonomy): domain Eukaryota; kingdom Metazoa; phylum Chordata; class Actinopteri; order Labriformes; family Labridae; genus Notolabrus; species Notolabrus celidotus. The sequence goes on along the minus strand of NC_048283.1, from coordinate 6,446,910 downwards.
TTTTTCAAACTGAATCAAAGCAATTATGAATTGAAGCACTTTTGGATGATAAAACTCACATTGTGTTTGTTGTCTGCCTCACAATGATGTAGTGCAGCTCCTCATGTTAGTCATGTGTAGTTCAAGGATGAACAGAAAATGGGGTCCAGCTTAAGATTTGCTGTAAATGTCTGAGTTACAGAAGAAAAAACAGAAAAAGAGGATGATTTAATGTCGACCTCAAGACTTATTATTACATTATTTATTTAATTTTTTATCTTTTGTAAGTAAGTGAGTGAGCCTGCACTCATTGCCTCGTCTTCACACTCAGGTGGGTGGACGGACAATGCTGCCAATCCGCTGGATGCCCCCAGAGAGCATCATGTACAGAAAGTTCACCACGGAGAGCGACATCTGGAGCTTTGGCGTGGTCCTCTGGGAGATCTTCACCTACGGAAAACAGCCCTGGTACCAGCTGTCCAACAGTGAGGTGGGTTAGGACAAACAGTTGATGAAATAATTCATAGTTAATCATTTGAAGTGTTATTAGTAAAGATAGCTGTGTGATGCTGAAGCTCAGAAGCTTGTGTTACTTAAGTGAAGCATATGGCTTCAGTTCAAAGCTTCTGAGCTTGTATAAAACTTGAAATGTCATGTGAATGTCATCGGTGTCTCAAAAATAATGAGATTTATTTGTGAGATAAGAAGAGAAAAGATAGTTAATTTGCAAAAACAGAAATTTTCATCTTTTCAATATAGATTTTTAATAAAGTTAAATTTTTAAGATACCTCTAATTAGTAATGTCTTAGTCAAAGCCACCCAACTTCAGTTGATTGATAATACCTAAAGCTAGTAATAGAAAAAAAATGTTTTTTGAAACATTTTTTAAAAAATGTAAAAGTGAGTTATCTGTTTTTGCAAATTAACTCTTCAGATGAACAAAGAAAAAGAATCTAAACAATGCACATTATGATACTATAATTATCCCATGATAATGTTCTTGAAAGTATTAGCTAATTGATTGATAGGTCTCAATATAAACTTAACTGCCTGCATCACGTTGCAACTCTGAACCATCGTATTAATATTAATATTAATCATAAAGCTGAAAGATAAGAGCCAAAGGAAGTCCTCGTAACTACAGCAGCTCTCATCTGCTTTAATGTGAAGATGTTTCATTCATCTTTATTGACAGATGTCTGCATGCAAGTGCAACCAACAGTTAGCTCTAGATCAAAATTTTCAACCCCAGTGTCAAATTTTCTTGACGCTGTGTTGCCAGACCTGACAAACCTTGCATTTTCTTGTTGTACAAACCTGTATTAAGATGTTGTAATTTCAGCAAACTTATGACCAAATACTTGCAAATAAATCCCAACACAGTCAGTTTCTTTTTCAGGGTCATACCACTACAATAAGCACAAGTGAAGTCTCTGTGTCTCCTACTATTAACAATGAAATGGAGACCCAGCAGAAACAACTTTTTCTTCTCTGGGAGTATAATAAACCAAGAAATGTCAATGATTTTGTGCAGACTTATCTAGAGAGGAAAATTTCACTTTGCTTTTGATTTGAACATACGGTAATTTCTCAAGTTGCTAATCAGATTGCTTAAAGCCCCTGTAAGGGATTTGTTGCTGGTCATGAAACAGTCTGAAATTAACAGAGATACCTCTAATGACCAACCAAAGCAATAAACACCACCAGGAATGAGACTGACAATTTCTGTACTGTCATTTTCATTGCGTGTAACCAGTGTGTGGGAGTAAAGGCCAGCTCAGACAATTGATGGCAAGCTAAAGAAACAGTCTTTGTTTACTTTCTCTGCAGCAAATAATCACAGTGAGTGAAAGATTTCTCTGTTGAAAGAAAGCAGGATGAGATTCTTTGTATTAAAACACTACCTACACGTGTACTGGAAAGACAAGCAAAGGGAGAAGGAGATTCACTTTGTCCACAGGGGGCGCCAAAGCCGACACAAACAGAAAGTTCCTCATACATTTTGTAAAAGACAGCCTTACATTTTCCAGAAGACTTAAACTTTCAGAACAAAACATGGTCCTTGTTGTTGTAGGTTTAGGAGAGAGTGTGTGTTGTTGAAGTTTTCCTCCCTCTGCACTTTGAAACTAATCAATACATTCATAGTAATTAAGGCCGGGGCAGTCTAGCCTTTTGAGCTCCAGCACCAAGAAGTGGGACTCCATCGCGACCACAGCACTGCTATTAAAGGCCCAAACCCTCTCTCCTTTCAACAGAGGGGTAGATCACTTTTCTCACCCACTCAATTCTAATCTGATCGGCTCTCATTTTTGCCCGAGGCCAATGAGCTTTAACCTTGTTAATCTAATTTGTCTCGGCCAATGAGGGACAGGTGAAATTATCATGTTGCCTAAACACGCCGTGGCAGAGATAAATCATTCCAAAATACTGACAGCAGCCGTTTTAAGGCGGCTGGTTGGAGTGTCTTGTTGACTGACGGGCCTTTTTGGTGTAAAGTCACTCAGCACTGACAGACCTCTTCTGTCCGTTTGATGAGGCCAAGGTTAACAATGGGAAAGAGACTGAGTCAGTAACTCTTCAAACAGAGAGCACAGTTATATCCTCTCTCATCGTCGACAGTGATTTATTCACTGAGCGGCGAGAGTGTGTGAACTCAATCAGTCAAAGTAGCTATTAGTGTCTGAGCTGGAGGTCATTCAGATTTTAGCTGCACTTAAGGTCTCTGCTGATGGACCATATCTTTAAATCTGTTGATAATAAGATTGCTGTGACAAAAAAAAAAGTATGTGTTTATTCAAAAATGTTTGTCCTTGATGCAGCGTTTAGTGATTTGCAGGATCTCTCAGAGGCGTTTTAACACACTCATTGAGGGCCTGATTCACAAAAGGATTGAGAAGCTTTTGCACTCAGTAAACTTGTGCATGAGCCAAAAAGATATACAGTAGTCTAATTCACACTGCAAAAAGGGTTAAACGCACCACAAACTGCACTGCCAAGCAAATAGCATCTCTATGCGCCAGTGTTGTTCGTGTACTTTGAAATGAGCTATTATGCAATCATTTGGAGCAAAATGTGCCTCTTTATATGCAAATAAGCCTCATCTCAAAAAAATGCTGAACTAATTAACCCTGGCACTAACAACCACGTGCAACTAGAGTGACATTTTTACTGTCTGCTGAGAGCTGGTGGTATTTGTACTGGAGTATTTACAATCATTGTCACACTCAAACTCTTCAGTGATCAAGACAACCATCCAACCTCTGGGTGACATAAACATATTGTATCTGTACATTAAGTCTGTTAATATTACTCTGACATTACTATGTTTAAAATAACCATGGGTTAAATCAGTAGGGGGCTGTTTGTGGCTCAATCCCTGCACATGCAAGCTGCACCATTACGCACGATTGAGTGTATTTTTTTCCCATCTGAGCGACCGCTGTTTGCTAGCGTTCGCCGAGAAATAAATGTTTGTCCTTGATGCAGCGTTTAGTGATTTGCAGGATCTCTCAGAGGCGTTTTAACACACTCATTGAGGGCCTGATTCACAAAAGGATTGAGAAGCTTTTGCACTCAGTAAAATTGTGCATGAGGCGGGAAATAAGCTGGTTATAAACAGGGAAAGTTGTGTCACATCTGTCACAAATCGACTCCACAATTAAATGGCTAAGACATTCCCTCTCAATCCAGCTCTTCATACCGTGTATGTGGATGTAATTTAGTGCATTAGGATGACAGCGCACAGCCCAGCATCCTACAGCAGTGTTGGTGATACTTACAGCTCATCCCAGTCACAATAAAACTCAAAACAAGAGCAAATTGCACAGAGCTGCAGAACTTTGTGTGCACTTTTATGCTTCAATATCATTAGAGCAATTTTTTTTTTTAATTAGACCTCGAGACGGAGCAGGTAGCGTTGGCTAACAATGCACAGTTCAGGTGGCAATCTGTTCTATGTGAATTCCCCTCTGAAAGTTTAGTTTTATTTTCCCAGGTTTGCTCTTTAAAGCCTGGTTTATACTTCTGCATCAACCCAACGCATCAGGGGCAGACGCTGACATGAGCACTACATACTTGTGCATCGATGTGTCCGTGTCGTGCAGCAATACTCTTTAGGGCAGTGTGGTCTGTCTGATAGTCAGGTCGCCTGTTTTCTGGCCCAGCTACATTTTCTGCTTACTTTTTCACAGGGATTCAGAATTTTTTATGTTAATTTAGAGCTGATACATGTTGCAGTTTGTCATACAACAATGATTACATGGAAGAATAGAGAGGAGACATCAGAGGAAATTAAGTTTACGGCTGATGTGCAGCGATTCTGGAAGAATCAAAGTCGTCTAGGGGACCAAACACAGGGCTTGTCGTTTCAATGCATAGTTACAATTTGGAGGAGATGCATGTCATACTATGTGCGTAGGCTTCTGTGTCAGAAAAGAGCTACGCAGACTTATAGCGTTGATTTGGCGCAGAAGTATAAACCAGGCTTAACTGCTCTTCTGTAATGTAATCTATGGAGCTCACAGCCTTAGAGAACTTGCTAAAAAATCTAGCAGCATTTTTTCAAATGCTGTTCTGTTTATAATTGTAACTCCTGAATATGAAATGAGTCAACTGAGAGTGATAGAAAGCTATCTTTAGAGGAAGAGTTGAAATTGAGTAAAAAGAAGTACATTATTAAATCCCCTTGTGAGACCCTTTTGATTTGTACTGACTTTAGAGCTGCTTGTGGACATTTTGTCCAGTACACGTGTATGTCTTGTTTTGTTTTTTTCTAAGGTATCATGTCATTTGCATGTATCACCCACCTAGAATCAAAAAAAAAAAAAAAAGCTTTTCTGCAGCATGCTGTACATCACATCATCTGACTACCCTACTCTCTAACAAGATCATAAAAAAGCATCAGTATTCATTTAATTCTGTTTCATAACAAGTTAAAAAACTCCTCACAGGAGCTTTATCGTGCCAAAATTCTAGTTGCAAGACAAATTAACTCTTGAAAAGAAACATAAAAAGAGGACAGACAAAACAATCAAACTGAAGTAGTTATTAGTCTATACTATCATGAGCTTCAGTTTCTCCTCTTAAATGTCTTCATCTATAAGATTTTTGGAAACCTTCAAAAGGTGAAGATCTTTTGTGTTTGTGTACAGAAGCACATCTTAAGGAACAGGAAAACCAAAGAGAAGTTTTATAAAGTTTCTTCAGAGACGTTTCTCTAGTTGAAAGTTGAGTTCAAAGACATTGAATATTCAGAGGAACAAGGACATGAACATTTCTGTAGCGACGTTTCTTTTCAGTCACAACAAGAACCACAGAAGTGAGAAATGTTGTCTCCTTTGAACTGAGGATAGAAGTGTTAGAGACGGAGATATGAAAATCTGGACAGTGAGACTTACATAACTCCAGAAAATGTCATACCTATACAGCTTTACTTGATTTATGGATCAACTGCCAAATATGAAAGATGAACCTTCACCTGAAGCTCTTCATACCCAGCAAACATCTCAGTTAGTAGGGTTAGGCTAAGGGTTGTGATTAGGGTTAGGGTTGTCATTAGGGTTAGGGGTTAGGGTTAGGGTTATGATTAGGGTTAGGGGTTAGGGTAAGGGTTATGATTAGGGTTAGGGTTAGGGTTGTAGTTTGGGTTAAGGTTGTGATTAGGGTTAGTGTTGTGATTAGGGTTAAGAGTAAGGGTTGTGATTAGGGTTAAGGGTTAGGGTTATGATTAGGGTTAGGGTTGTGATTAGGGTTAGGGTTGTGATTAGGGTTAGGGTTGTGATTAGGGTAAAGGGTTAGGGTTGTGATTAGGGTTAAGGGTTAGGGTTATGATTAGGGTTAGGGTTATGATAAGGGTTAGGGTTGTGATTAGGGTTAGGGTTATGATAAGGGTTAGGGTTGTGATTAGGGTTAGGGTTGTGATTAGGGTTAGGGTTGTGATTAGGGTTAGGGTTAGGGTTTGATTAGGGTTAGGGTTAGGGTTTGATTAGGGTTAGGGTTAGGGTTTGATTAGGGTTAGGGTTAGGGTTTGATTAGGGTTAGAGTTAGGGTTAGGGTTTGATTAGGGTTAGGGTTGTGATTAGGGTTAAGGTTATGATTAGGGTTAGGGTTGTGATTAGGGTTAGGGTTAGGGTTGTGATTAGGGTTAGGGTTATGATTAGGGTAAGGGTTAGGGTTGTGATTAGGGTTAGGGTTATGATTAGGTTTAGGGTTAAGGTTTTGATTGGGGTTAGGGTTTAGGGTTAGGTTTAGGGTTGTGATTAGGGTTAGGGTTAGGGTTGTGATTAAGGTTAGGGTTATGATTAGGGTTAGGGTTAAGGTTTTGATTGGGGTAAGGGTTTAGGGTTAGGTTTAGGGTTGTGATTAGGGTTAGGGTTAGGGTTGAGATTAGGGTTAGGGTTGTGATTAGAGTTAGGGTTATGATAAGGGTTAGGGTTGTGATTAGGGTTAGGGTTTGATTAGGGTTTGGGTTAGGGTTTGATTAGGGTTAGGGTTAGGGTTTGATTAGGGTTAGGGTTAGGGTTAGGTTTTGATTAGGGTTAGGGTTAGGGTTGTGATTAGGGTTAAGGTTATGATTAGGGTTAGGGTTGTGATTAGGGTTAGGGTTAGGGTTGTGATTAGGGTTAGGGTTATGATTAGGGTAAGGGTTAGGGTAATGATAAGGGTTAGGGTTGTGATTAGGGTTAGGGTTGTGATTAGGGTTAGGGTTATGATTAGGGTTAGGATTGTGATTAGGGTTAGGGTTGTGATTAGGGTTAGGGTTATGATTAGGGTAAGGGTTAGGGTAATGATAAGGGTTAGGGTTGTGATTAGGGTTAGGGTTGTGATTAGGGTTAGGGTTAGGGTTGTGATTAGGGTTAGGGTTGTGATTAGGGTTAGGGTTAGGGTTGGGGTTAGGATTAGGGTTAGGGTTAGGGTCAGGGTTAGGATTATGATTAGGGTTAGGGTTGTGATTAGGGTTAGGGTTAGGGTTGTGATTGGAGTTAGGGTTAGGGTTAGGGTCAGGGTTAGGATTATGATTAGGGTTAGGGATAGGATTCGGGTTAGGGTTAGGATTATGATTAGGGTTACGGTTAGGGTTAGGGTTTGATTAGGTTTAGGGTTAGGGTTGTGTTTAGGGTTAGGGATAGGATTCGGGTTAGGGTTAGGGTTATGATTAGGGTTACGGTTAGGGTTAGGGTTTGATTAGGGTTAGGGATAGGATTCGGGTTAAGGTTAGGGTTATGATTAGGGTTACGGTTAGGGTTAGGGTTTGATTAGGGTTAGGGTAAGGGTTGTGATTAGGGTTAGGGTTGTGATTAGGGTCAGGGTTGTGATTAGGGTCAGGGTTAGGTTTGTGATTAGGGTCAGGGTTGTGATTAGGGTTAGGGTTATGATTAGGGTTAGGGTTAGGGTTAGGGTTGTGATTAGGGTTAGGGTTAGGGTTGGGGTTAGGATTAGGGTTGTGATTAGGGTAAGGGTTATGATTAGGGTTAGGGTTGGGGTTAGGATTAGGGTTGTGATTAGGGTTAGGGTTAGGGTGAGGGTTATGATTAGTGTTAGGGTTAGGGATATGATTAGGGTTACGGTTAGGGTTAGGGTTTGATTAGGGTTAGGGTAAGGGTTGTGATTAGGGTTAGGGTTGTGATTGGGGTCAGGGTTGTGATTAGGGTCAGGGTTAGGGTTATGATTAGGGTCAGGGTTAGGGTTGTGATTAGGGTCAGGGTTAGGGTTGTGATTAGGGTCAGGGTTAGGGTTATGATTAGGGTTAGGGTTAGGGTTGTGATTAGGGTTAGGGTTAGGGTTGGGGTTAGGATTAGGGTTGTGATTAGGGTTAGGGTTATGATTAGGGTTAGGGTTAGGGTTAGGGTGAGGGTTATGATTAGTGTTAGGGTTAGGGATATGATTAGGGTTACGCTTAGGGTTAGGGTTTGATTAGGGTCAGGGTTAGGGTTGTGATTTGGGTTAGGGTTAGGGTTGTGATTAGGGTTCGGGTTAGGGTTGTGATTAGGGTTAGGGTTGTGATTAGGGTTAGGGTTAGGGTTGGGGTTAGGATTAGGGTTGTGATTAGGGTTAGGGTTAGGGTTGTGATTGGAGTTAGGGTTAGGGTTAGGGTCAGGGTTTGATTAGGTTTAGGGTTAGGGTTGTGATTAGGGTTAGGGATAGGATTCGGGTTAGGGTTAGGGTTATGATTAGGGTTAGGGTTAGGGTTGTGATTGGAGTTAGGGTTAGGTTTAGGGTTAGGGTTTGATTAGGGTCAGAGTTAGGGTTAGGGTTATGATTAGGTTTAGGGCGAGGGTTGTGATTAGGGTTAGGCTTAGGGTTAGGGTTTGGGTTAGGGTTATGTTTAGGGTTAGGGTTAGGGTTAGGGTTGTGATTAGGGTTAGGGTTAGGGTTGTGATTAGGGTTAGGGTTGTGATTAGGGTTAGGGTTAGGGTTGTGATTAGGGTTAGGGTTAGGGTTAGGGTTATGATTAGGCTTAGGGTTAGGGTTGTGATTAGGGTTAGGGTTGTGATTAGGGTTAGGGTTATGATTAGGATTCGGGTTAGGGTTAGGGTTAGGATTGTGATTAGTGTTAGGGTTAGGGTTATGATTAGGATTAGGGTTAGGGGGCTGTGGCTGAGTGACAGGTCTCCATGAGCGCTTTTTTTCTCCGTTTCTGGACTGATTATGACCCTGATGTGCCCCGGCTGACACCTGACCGCGTTCACACGCTTATTTTTCTCAATAAGAACTAGTAGACAGAAAACTTGACACTGTGAGTCTAAAATATGTTTCTGTTCAATTCTCTTTTTGTAGTAATCCACATGTTGAAGTCTGAGACTTCACTATCATGACTGTGTGTCAGCGGAGAATATGAGCCTGTTCCACATGTTGATATTCAGCGTGTTTAATGTTTTCAACACCTCAATACAATCCGTAGTTATTCAATACAGTCAATTACATACATTGTGTCATGAAGGAAAATTGATGTCTCCTGTTTTTCTTGGAAACATTGAAGACAGATGCCCAATAAAACCTGTTCATACATTATTCAAATTCTCATCCCGACAGGCCATTGAATGCATCACGCAGGGTCGGGAACTGGAGAGGCCTCGTACCTGTCCTAAGGAGGTGTACATGCTGATGCAGGGCTGCTGGCAGAGAGAGCCTCAGCAGAGGATGGTCATCAAGGACATTCACAGCCGCCTGCTCGCTCTGGTCAAGAACCCGCCGGTTTACCTGGACATCCTGGGCTGAACGAGGCTGAGAGCAGACCAGGGAGCAGAGTCCAGAGGGTGGGGAGGTTGAGGTTTTGATTTACGATGTTAAACACTCTCTTTAGCCATTTCTCTAATCACAGCTTATTAATTCAACCGTGTTCTTCTTGATTGAAGTGAAGTACATCCTATTTGCTGCTGTTCCAACATTAATGCTTAAGTTTAGCCTCATCCAGTCTCGCCCCTGACCCTGCTTACCGCCCCGTCACTCTCTGGAAACCTGTCAAATGTTTACCAAAGTGTTCAATGTTTATCTGAAGAGAGATTAGCCAGGAGGAGGGACATGCATGGATAGAAAGTGTAACTGTTAATCAGCTGGGAGCACGGTGGACTCTCAGGTCCCTGCAAACTTTAATGAGCTAAGCTCTGGTAGATTTTACAGCTGAAATGTGATTTAAAAATGAAACAGATGACTATTATAGAGGGCACTTCATATCATGAGACAAAAATGAAAAGCCATTTTTCAGATTTGGGTACAGCAGACAGTCATTTGTACAGTATCGTCACTGATTTTGGATAAGTTTTGATATGGGAGGTTCTTTAAGGCTTTTACTGAATGTATATAGGATATCAAAGTTGTACAATCGAACCCTTGAATAGCTTGTTTGTCTGATATGTGTATCATATGAGTATTTTTCAAAAAAAAAGAACCAAATGTCATATATCAGCAGTGAAAGTGAGTGTTTACATTCAACGCCGGCTGTTTTTGCTGTCGAATATCAAAAAAGAAAAGAAAAAGACTTCCAAAGACCAAATGTTTGACCTGTGGCCTGCCTGCGACACTCAGGAGCGGCGTTTTCTACACATTAGTGATGTTTAACATGCTGCGTTCACAATCAAAAGCACTGCATTGAAATTCAGTATGGGGGCAAGATGGAGAGGAGGTGCCTGTGTGAGGAGGGTTTAAATGTAACAGATGGGTTAAAGCAAGTGAAAGTCCAGGAGGAGGAGAACAGATGGAGCTGAAACAGAGACTGGAGGAGAGGCCACCACCATGGAGGGGAACAAAAACACCCATAATGGAGAGTTCTGAGTGTTTGAAAACCATCCTGATGCCTATAGATGTAAATATGAAATGTACATACTCTGTATTAATGTCTAAAAATATATATCTTCATGTATTGTTACTCCAGCACTTTGTATATTGTCTGCCCTTAAGAAATAAACAGTCTTGATTTAAAAAAAAAAAAAGGCAGGAACATCCCTCTGCATCAGTCAATCCATCATTATGGTGCGCTTCAGAACGAACAATGATTCGACTCGCCGTCTGTACTTAAAGTTAGACATCTTAACAAGGCTATTCAAGAGCCTTCTATTATTTTGACGAACTAATCAGCAACCTGCGACGTCTCCACGGGATGCTCAGGAGACGGTTATTGAAAAGGAATAATCACGTTTCATATTGCCTTACCGCCGGCCCCCTCCAGCAAACAAACACCCTCCAAAACCAGATTTCTCTCTCTCTCTTTCCCTCTCTTTCCCTCTCTACCTCCACCCTCCCTGTATGCAGAGCATCTCCAGGGAGTGGTAATGGATTGTGAGTAATGCTATCATCCCTTTCTCTGTCTCTCCACCTCCTCTGGTGTACCGGGGGGAGGGATGAAAACACTTGGAGGACTCGTGTCTGCCTCATTGTTTCTTCTAGTGTCTACAAGCAGATTCGGGGCCAGATAGGATTAGTACACTCAGTAGTATTTGTCCCTGCTATCCTTCAGGGCTCCATTTGTGGTTTCAGAATGAGCTTCTTTTTTTTTTTTAATAATAAGCACTCAAGTCTCCAGCCTGGTTAGATATTGAATATGAATATAATAAGAGCTGGGAATGAGGCCGTTTTTAAAATGGAACTCCTATTAGAGCTCAGCAGTGGGAAACTTTCCTTTTTAATCCTCCACCCTATGGTGTAATGCATGCATGCAGGGTATTGATTTTCTCATGGTAATTATTTCTTCTTATGGCAATGGCAGTGTGGATTCATTTCTGTACCTACAGCTAAGAATAAACCACTCTGTGTTTTTTTACTATCTATCCTGTATGACGTGAAAGAGAATCAGCAGGAGGAGAAATCCTGCACAGAATTATGAAACATTCAAAACAAACAAATCCATCCAAACAGAGAAAGAAAGAGAATGTGACAACTCAAGTTCAAGGAGTCCACCCACAAATCTGTGTGTACTAGTTTTATTTTGAAATAACTCTAAAGTGAGATGTGTGTGCGGCTTGTAGCTTCAGAGAGCTTCGTAAAGCTTCATCTGCTGACTGTATGTAAAGAAAATCCATAATGTGCAATATATTACCCCTTAATATCTCTGGATGCAGGTAGCCTTGTAGATATAATTTTATATAAACTTGCTTTCAGTATGAAATTAATGAAATCAATTATTTCTGCTGCAGTATTCTTTATTTCTATGTTTTCAATGACTATGATGACCCTGGTATCGAGGCTGCCTGAAACTAAAGCAGTTTCAAAGAGAACAAACCCAAATACACCATCAGACATCCAATCAGGGAGAATGGTTTTGGTAGGTTCAAGGCTGAATATGGGACAATACGTCCTGTTAAACTGAGATTTTACATCTTTTACTTCTCAACAGTTGGGTTCCTTGCAGATAAATCTTTGGAGATTCAGATTGTTGCAAAACAGAAGCTTGCAGCTCAGATTACTGCAAATACAAGCTGATCAGCAGAGAGGAGCGAGGAGGTGTAGACTGTGCAGCTCTGCCCTCTGCTGGTCACTCACACACACTGCTCACTCCCAGACTGATTTAAAATGCAGATCTTTATTCAGCAGGGGCTCCCAAACTTTTCAGCCTGTGAGCCACAAAATAAAAGTGCCAGAGATTCACGACGGCCACTGGCTCTTAAGGCGGTTAAACATTGCTCACAGCTGCAGACATGCACTATAAGCCAATCCAAAGATGAACATTATAGAGCAACACAAAATAAAACAGCCAAACAACCGTAATATTATTTTATAGTAATTTAAGAACAGGTAGAAGCTGAATACAATTAAACTTCATGTTATGACTGTACAAGGGATTTAACTATTTAATGAGTCCACACAAAGGTGAGTCTGTGTGTTTCATGCTGGCTTAAGGCTTTGGATACTCCATATAGCAGGTCGGCATAAAATTGGCCAACCTGTGTTTCTATGCCGCTATGTTTCTGTGCTGCTGTGCATTAACCTGCTGTCACTGAAACTTTCATTACTCTGTGGTGATCACTTCAGAGGTCACGTGACAATGGAGGAAAATTGAAAACTGATGAAATGTTTTTTAAAATTTTCATAATTGTATTCAAAATGTGTCTACGTTTGAATAATAGCTGATCAAATGTGCAATTTTAGAACAAAAAAGAAGTACTACGGGCGACCTGGATCAATTTCTCATAACCCCGACTTTGGTTGAAAGCTGAAAAAGAAATTGCAGATCCTTAGCACACTGTGTAACAGTGGAACCCAGTTTCTCCAAAGCTCTATTATATATTTGATTATTTGATTGTTTGTATGTTTTTTTTTTCCATTATTTTGTTTATTTATTTGTAAAAAAGGGCTCTTTATATTTGTATCATGCACTGTTTTAAAGGTAGAAATGTTGATAAGTTGCGTATTTAAGTGTAAAAGCATGCATCATGGAGAGCAGATGTAGATCTGCAACAATTATCATAATAATGATAATTACAATTTCATCTTTGTGACACCTTTTTAAAATGAAGTTTACTAAAGACCCTCATAAAATAAGAAAAATGGCTAAAAAAACAAAACAGAAAGCAGCTATCAGTTATATGTGAGATAGACAGGAGCAACTAAACTCACATTAACATTCAGGGACAAAAACAGGTGTTTGTTAATATATCATATAAGATCAGGAGAACGGATACACTTCATTATTTACATAAAAACCTGTTGTTTGCAAAGGTGTGTTTTTAGAAGAAATGTAAAAGGTGAATCTGATTGATCGAGCTTTCAGGGCTGAACAATATATCGGAGTTGTGCTGATATGCTGATATTTTGAAACTCATTTTGTATGATACGGATACATATACATACATATACACCTTTTATTCATTGTACATAATATCAAGCCTCTCCTGTTCGAGGATGTACCTGTCGCTCTGATTGTGACAGTCTCAGAAATAAACAAAGAACACTATCATTTCATTCTACTACAGATAATCAATTAAATTTTTTAAAATATTGACATTCAATAATAAAACCAAAGAAATTATTTCTTTGGATTACATCTAAATGATATGCTAAATGTATTTTGTAGTGTCGGATGCCTTTTTGAGAGTTATAAAAAGCACTGTTAACAACCTGAATAGGAAATATAAAACAGCTGAAATTAGGCCAAATATGATCTTCAGAAAGTGACGATGGTCTTCAGAAAGTGACGATGATCTTCAGATGGATGTAAGATGGAAAAGCATCAAACATCAAATGACTCCATGGACACTTGGTACACTTATAAAAGGCTTAATTTATTACACAAATCTAGTACAACAACATAGCAAATTACAAATTATACACAGCAAATAACAAATAAGTATTTATACATTGAAATAGTAGTTTGTCGTTGAAACAAATGGAGCATTATATCAAAAGAAAGGTTGTATAAAACATGTTTAAAAAAAAGGCACCAGTAATTCTTACAAACCCTGTTTCAAACACTTCTGACAGAAAACTGTTGTATCAAATGTCTTTTCTCTCTTTTCACCTTTTCAAACATCCTTTGAACATTTATTTATTTTTTTTTTTAAAAGGAAGAAATCACAAAAAAGTGCCCGGCCATTTGTTTTTTTTTCCTGAAAGCACAAAATGCAGAATCTGCATCAGAAAATCCACTGAGGAGAAATCCACAAGGGTTACACGCCTTGTGAGTAACAGTGCTCTGGTCTGGTAATTTTTTTTTGCAGCTTGAAAAAGATCAGTCATTCAAAATTTACCTAAAAATGCAGCTAAGAGAGAAAATACCACTATCAATGTGTTTTTATGTGTACGCCTCAGAGACCCTGTCGAACTATGGAAAACCTTACCGACGCTGAACGAGCGAGATGACCCACAAAACAGCAGACGAGAAATAAATGAGTTACAAACTATTTTGAGCTGATGGAAAAGATCCACACTGGAGTCCAGTGAGGACGCAATTCCAAGAAGCGACAGGGTCAGACTGAGGACTGCTGCACGACGATGACTGCAGAGAAAATAAAGAATCGATTGACACTGAAACAGAAACAGGGTCAGGTGAGAAACCACGATGTGGGTAAATACTGTTCTGTTTAGTCTGCGACAGAAACAACAATGTGACTCCTCTACACTGAACACTAACCTTCAGAACATCTTAAACAACTCTGCTCTAATATAAATCTGTGTGTGTATGTGTGTGTGTGTGTGTGTGTGTTCTTTGTGATTCTACACCTTCTCTCTGCGTCTGACTTTTCTACCTCCAACCTGGAGCTGTAACACCTCGTCCCCTTTATATCACATACAGTTTCCTTCTTATAATCCACAACCTTACGCTACAAGACGTTTGTTTATGAGTGTGTGTTAGCCACATGGGTTGTGTTTACAGATTACAGGTGTCACAGGTGGAGTTAAGTGATAGTTTGTGTCACACGTGGGATTAAAAGTGTTTATACAGTTTGAGCCTTCCATGTTTGTCAAGTAAAAGGAGTTGATTTGTACCTACAGAACGTTAGAGCTACAAGTGAGATGTTAAATCCCTGTCTCCACTTATCATGGATTACACAGTGCTTAGCCCACCCCGTCTGAAAAAAGTGCTAGTTATGGCTGCTTTGACAACATTATTGTATTATTACTCAATTTATGAATCTTTTTTGAGTGTCTTTTGTTCATTATCATGCCTTTGACATTCATGTTCTTAAACAAGATAAATATCTGAGAAACTGAACATGACTTTCAGAGCTTTTTAGTATTTTATGATCAGTTATTTATCATTATCTCAGTTATTTAAGAATTGTGTCTACATGTGAAGCAAAAGTGAGATTAAAACGCTTATCACAATTTCCCAGAGTTTTTGTCACATAGCACATTCAACCTAAACCTACTGATATGTGATGAAGATATGACGTATAGAAACAAGTGCATATTAAAGAGATTTCAACAAACACGTGACATTTTTACTGTAATGTGTTTTAAAACATGACAAAGTAGTTCTGTCACTTGACGAATTATTACAAGAATGAGATTTTAGTCCTTATAGGTGCAGGTATTTCAAGAGGACACTTGTTGCGTTGTGTAGAAAAAATATGGGAATATTTTTATGTTATTTGTTCGCCTGTTTCAAGATAAAAAAGTGAACAAATTAATGTGCTTTAGAGGGTAAATCAGGTCAAGAGAGACGTTATTATTCTATTCTATCAGAAACAGAAAAACACTCGTCTTAATTCTTGTTCACACATCTAAAACGACCAATAAATATCACAAATTCTATAAACTTACAAGACAGTTCTTAATATTTTAGTGGTAAATGTATAAAACAGTATGAGTCAGTTACAGAAACACCTGTTCCTGGTTTGTTGTACTGTCCTGGCTCCAAAATACTGCAACAGCACAAGACTCCAATGTTAATACGACTCCAGATTATAATTCCTACACTTTCTTCTCCTTGTTTCTTAATTCTTCTGTCACAAACCTCCAGAGTTTAGAATTTAAAATGACTGGGAATATGCAAACGCGTATAGAGTTGGTGTTTTTTTTTTCTAAGGGAGGGGATTATAAGCGCTATAGAATATAAAAAAAAAATGTTCAGAATAGACTTTATAATAAGTGATGGAAGAACAAGAGAAAAACGGAGCCATTTGCTCAGAACATAAAAATTGCTCAAGACCTTCAGGGGGCATGAGGCCACTATAGCGTTGCTGTGGAAACGCACTGTTATAAAAATGGTACCTGTCTTCTAATCACCTCCGCTGTGCTGTAACATTTTTCCTTTTTTCCCCCTCCTGTTGAGGGCAGATTGTGGGGCTCATAATAAGACAGGCAATCAGAAAAGAAACAGGAAGCGCACTGGCCTGCAAATCAATCCCAGCGTGTGCAGAGTGCAGTACATAAGAGCTGCAACATAATCTGCATTACATTATGTAGAGCTGGATGAGTGGAGCTCTGCAAACACACACACACAGCACCATTGTGACCAGGTAGTCCAGTTATAAAGAACATTTTCAAAGACAACGTGAAGGAGGTTATGGCCGAGTCATTAACTCAAAGAAGCGTCATTAACTCAAAGTGAATCCCTGCAGACTGCGAGCTAAGACGTTTCCAGTTTGAGATCTAAACCTGTATTTGTAGTGGTCTTCTGTAAACATAGTGAATGAGGTGTGGCTCTAAAAACAGGCACTTTCTGGAATATGTGTGTTACAACAGCAGGCGTCCTTCAACCCAGAGCTTTAAATGCACATTGAGGAAACCCAGAAATAAATATTTGTACACCGTAGACATGTTTCAGAGTCCCACATGTGAGCTCAATGTAACACTTGGGTCCTCAGCCTCTGTGTAACACATGAGGAAATACTTCAGGCGTGTAGCGCTGTCAGAAACAAGCTTTAGCACTGCACATTGTTTCAATATCTTTATCTCTGTGTCATAAAACTGTAAGTGTTAAACAAGAACTACTGTGAGCTGTTAAGTCATCCCAAACTTTGGAAGGTGAAGCAGCCATGTTGGAGGGAAAAAAACCACGCTCTCACTGCTCCTTTCGCTCACATGTGGATGTGTGCGTCTGGGCGGGGCTGGAGTGGCAGGGTTTCCACAGCAGCGGAGCGCTGAAGATGCCGATGATGCCCAGGTTCAAGATGACGCTGACCATGAGCACGCCGATGGTCCCCAGGAAGGACGGCGTGGCTCCGTGGGCGAGGAGCCACGCCCTCCGCGACGTCATGTCTGAGATCACGCCCTCCATCTGGAAGTGGGTTCCCACCACAGCGCTGACGTGGAAGAGCTGGTGGCTGTGGCCTGTAGGGAGAGATTCAGAGGGTGATTGGTAAAAATGTGTTAAATGAATAAGAGACATCTTTCAAAGACAGACTCATGCACCGTGCCCTTTGACCTTCTGGCCATGGCTGCTGCTCATTTTTTTAAATTAAATTATATTCAAGACTATTAAAAACTAAAGTGAGAGGAATGACTCATTTTTGTACAGCAGAACAAACAGTTTTTGACACAGGTGTGGCATATTCAATAAATATAAGTTTAAAAGCTTTTTTGCATATCTTGCAAGTGGCCCTGGGTTTGCCCCTGCCAGCTATTCCTTAACTGTTATTTTTAACTCAAAGCCAAACTTTCTTGAACTTCCACGTTCTTGTTTTCCTCTCCTTCTCGCCTCTGTTATTGGTTATTGGTCCTGTCCAAAATGTGAGACCTCTCACGAGTAACGTTTTCAACTTTTATGACGTTACATTTTCAAACTCTAATTGATGACTTTTTAAGACTTTTAAAGGATAGCTAGTTTTGGTGGGACACTGACACTGAGTGAGACTCTGCACTGGAAAAAAATGCCCCTCCAAAAACAAGAAAAAAAACCTTTTACCTTGAAATAAGCAAAAAATCTGCCAATAGAACAAGTGAAAAGTTGCTTGGTAAGATTTCTTAAAATAAGACGGAATATTTAGTAAACTGTGATCTTAAAATTAGCAGGGAAAACTTATTTTAAGCAACCAGTATTTTAAAGCTTAGTGTCTCAGAATGAGCCAGGAATGCTAAGAATTAGTATTTTTTCACTCAAAAAAAGATTTTTGCACGAATACATTTCATGTCAACTTCTTCATTTCAGATATATTCACCTTCATTTGAGTTGTAATATAGCAGCACTTCTCTATGTTTAAGACCATCTTGTACTTGAAATAAGATTACAAAGTTTAATTTGAGCATTTTGAGATATAATGTCTTCTCATAGTGAGCTGGATACACTAATATTTAGTCATGTTGTTTTTTAGGATAAGCCAGCTATGCTCAAAAGTAGGTGTTTCATTGTGTGCATGTAGTTTGAGGATGTATTTTTTTATCTGATTTAGAAGAAACAGAGCCTGAAAACTGTAACCCACCCTTAAAAACAACAATCTTTCTTTCTTTCTTTCTTTCTTTCTTTCTTTCTTTCTTTTATCAATGGAGCTGTTTTCTGATAGATTCTCCAATAAAATGCATTTACTTAAATCAGTTAAAGGGTTTGTCTTAAATCAAGTCTGTCCATCTTCTACAAATAAGATCTCAGCTGAAAAAATTACAACTCAAAACAAGATCATTTCAAGATTGTTTGACTTAACAAGATATTTAAGATGCATTGTCTTAAAACAGGTCCCTCTATCTTGCTCAAATGTTACTTGTTAAGTAAATGTATCTTAAATCAAGAGGGATAAGACATTTTGACTAAAAATGAGACAATTTCACTTGGTAAGATTTTGAGTTTTTGCAGTGTGACTATTTAAGAGCTCTCTGTTCCAGAACAAACACAGCAGCTCTTTTCCTTCTGTGCTGAGAAGCATGTGAACCCCAGGTTTCAGATATCTTCAGATAATAAACTGAACCTGTTTGAAAGCTCTCCATGTAAACAACTCTCCATCCAGCAACAGAACCCGGCAGAGAAGTTTGTGTTGTTTCACAAAGTATCATATCAAAGCCTGTTTGATACACGGCCATTATTTAGTCTCAATTGTTCTGCAGTCAGTAGGAAAACATGAGAACAGCCAAGACTATAAAGACAACAAATATTAAAGCCACAGCCCCATGTGGAGAGAGAAACCCTGGCTCTGTGCAGTCAAATGTTAGCAGCACTTAACACTTAGTGTGTCAATTGGACACTTTAGATCAATCATATCCACGAGCTGCCTGGTGACAATACCATCTAAAACTCTGCAGGAGCAATGAGGGGATATGAGAGCACCTCACACACCTTCTTCTTACATTTACTTTGTTTTGTCTCATCTGTAAAGGTTGTGTGATGCATTCACTGTCAGCGCGTCTTTATTTCACTAACATCTTCAAAGTATGAGTCAGAAAAGGCTGTGCAAAGCCAAACAAGTAAGTCCTAACTCTTTTCATCATCAATGAAGGACATACCGATGTAGTCGAAGCGCCCTGGGGCCAACCTCTCCGGGAGGTGGGCTGTAAAGAGGAAGCAGGTGAGGAAGGCGAAGAGGAGGTGGTAACAGTGATTGGACAAGGCATCGCTGGAGCTGCAGCTTCCCCCGCAGCAGAGGAGGATCTACATACAGAGAAAGAGTCGGATGTTAAATCTTACAAAGCAGAAAACAGGAGGAACCCACAGCTTTATCTCAGGTTAATTAAAAAAGCACTGACATTAAATATCAAGAGACAGCAGTTATATAAGGACCGGGGCTTATTCATCATCAGCACTGATGGCAACAGCATTGTTAGCAGCATTTCTGACCCAGTTAGTGACAAATAAACCCTCCAACAAATGGTTTTTGTATCGCACAAACTAATCATCACACTGATTAGGGGGAATTAATTGATGGCAGTGATACACTTGTATTAGATTAAGAAGGGAAATCAGTTTCTGGGTTAGTGAGCCAGAGTCTTGCTCAAAGAATTAAAGCCCTGACGTTAATCAGCTCCGAGCTCTTACATAACAACACACATGTACAGAAAAACAAGTTATTTATCCTTAAAAGCACTGTCGTTCAAAGTTCACATGTAGTCAGAGGGGAGAGTTTTTAATGTGTGGATAAAAGAAGACAGATGAAAACGTCTGATATTAACACTCACCCTGTAAAACAGAGGAACAGTGTCAAATATAAATGGGACGATAAACGCTCCCGTCCTCAGAGCTTTACTTCTCTGAGGAAACTGCAGCTCCAGAAACCTGAGAGGAAGAAAAGAGAGAGAGAGAGAGAGAGTGATGGTCAGCTGTATGTTTCTTTGTAACATATTTTTAAATTTAATTTCAAATCAATCATATTCATATTCTAAAAAGGATACATAAATACATTGAAAATAAAATGATAAATATGTAACACCTGTTCACAGACCAAAAATCTTAGCAAGGATCAGGGATGATCTGAAGTCTTCCAAGATGAGCAAAATATATTAAACACTGCTAAACATGGGATCATGGAGTCTTCAGGTTTAAACCATAGACTGTATAAATAATGGACGTAGTATCCGTGACGTCATCCATCTGTTTCTTAAGCGCTGTTTTGAAGCCGGGCTTTGAGCCTCCTCGCCAACAGCTACAGTGTTCCCGCCTGTCAATCAAGTCAGCTGTGCCTCTCATAATGGAAAACTTGTAATCTTAATATCTTCGAAATTGCAGCATTAGAAAAAAATTCACCCCTGTGCAGTGTGAGCCGATCAGAAGAGCTATCCAGACTACACTCGTTTTTTGTACCGGGCTGTAAACATGTTTATTTCTGCTGTAAAGATAGTCTTTTTTGAATTGGTGAGTATGTGGTTTCTGGTACTTCCACAGCCAGCCTCAAGCGGACACTCGATGAACTGCAGTTTTTAACACTTCCGCATTGACTTCAATATTGGTTTAACAATGTCAAATAGGTTTGCAGAGTGTGCCTAAAGGTAGCAGAGCTAGAATCACCATCCTTTGGTCTTGTTAACCTGAATACCTGCATACAACTTCACCTCTATTTTCTGGATGAAAACACTGCCTAACTGTGCTGCACTGAGAGATGCCTTCTGTCATCTGTGCTTGTTTACATTCACTGAACTGGAGCTACAGTGCTAGCTAGTGGTGGGTGGCTGTGCTACAGCTTAGACACAACATGTGAGAAGCACTTCAGGCCTAAATTAATAATATCCATAATGTGTAATACAAAATGAAGCCTTACATTCATCTTATATTATAGTTTACCTCATACTGTAGCTCATATTTCAGTTCACATTATCCTGTTGTAAACTTGCTGCTCTTTATTATATCACAACACATCACTTTATCCTATAACTCCTACTATAAGTCGTCACTTACAGCATAACACGGCCTTGACTGTCCTGTTCACTTCTGTTGTACTCCTTTGTAAACAAGCTGTACCTTATTTGATTTATTTACATCTCCTCTCATTTTTTATTGTTTATACAATAAAGCCTTGACTTGTTTTATTCTATATGAATTGAGCATTCACTGCAGTAACCATTTCTTTTCAGTCAATCCTCCATCCCTGTCTCTTATAATCATATTCTTGTTCTTCTAAAATGATTTGTTTATGTGTAAACTGAATGAATATAACAATCTTGGTTAGGCAGTATAACAGTTCTCCAACTTTGAGAAGAAAATGAATGGTTGATAACAGTCTTAGGATGACACTGTGCAAGCTTTTAACCTCTTTATAGCTTCTACTTAATCAATATTTAAACTGAGACAAGTGCAAACCAAGCGGGAACCGCCGGTCTGAAAATATGAAGCCCACGCAGAAGTGTTATAAATTGTAATTCATCGAGAATCCGCTTGAGGCTGGCTGCAGAAACACTGGAAACCACATACAGTACACACCATCAATTCAAAAAAGACGATCTTTTCAGCAGAAATAAACATGTTTACAGCCTGGTTCAAAAAACTGCTTGGCTCTACGTAGCTAATTTCTCTATCGGCACACACTGTACGGGGGGTGAGTTTTTTCCTAACACAACAGTTTAGAAGATTATTAAGATTACGAGTTTTTGCCCAAATAAGGACATGACTGACTTGACTGACAGGCTGGAACACATAGCTGTTGGCGAGGAGGCTTAAAGCCCGCCTCTTTACATCACACTTTTTTGGTTGAGTTCAGCATTACCAATATGGCTGCCGCCGACAATTGGCTTCAAAACAGCGCTCAGGAACAGATGGACTGACGTCACGGATACTACATCCATTATTTATACAGTCTATGGTGCAAACATGTTGGGGTTCGGTAATTGACAGTGAATGAAACTTATAAATTTGGTGTTTAATATAGTTGGTACAGTATAGTTAAACATGTTGGCTTAATACTTAAAAGCTTTCTTTTAATTAAAAGTTTTCAGTGTATGTATTTTGTAACAGTAGTTGACAAATAGCAGAGCTGACTGACTGTGTCTGAGACAGCAGCTGAGCCTGAAAGGATTTAATTTGTCTGAGTTTCACAGGAGAGTTTAGGTGTCACATGATGGTGTAAATGCTGTTTCAGGGGAGTTTCTATTCTGACAGGAACTCCAGTCTGTGACAAACATTCAAACTTTGTTTTTTACAAGCACATTATGGAAATAGAATGCTCCTGCCTGGAGATAATCAGCGGTGAAGGCTGAAGTAATTTCCCTGACATCTGTTTACAATCCTGTCAGCCTGCAGGCCTGATGTTAAAGAAAAACTACATGTTCCTTCCACACTTCCTCAAGCGTGATTAGACTGTTTATGAACGTTCTTATAGTAAGATGTCCTCAAAGCACACAGAGATGATGCCTGCTGCAGCCTCTCACCTGGAATAACAGGACAGACTGGTGCAGAATAGTGTGTTTCCAATGGCGATCGGGGCGAAATGTTGATGGAGCCAGCTGTTGACCAAGCTGTCTGGCATGACGTAGTATCCATAGCTTATGGCACAACCTGAACACAACACAAAGACAGGACAACAACAAGAGTGTTTATAAGGTTAAACATGAGGGATTAAGTTAAGCCAAGGAGAAGCTTTTCTTGCAATACTTTAAGTTTATGATGATAGTGTTTTTATGTTTGAATATGTCTGTATACATACGTTTTAAAGTATGCAAACACAAAGCATTCAATTAAGTCAAATTTCAGATCACTTAGCAAGAAAAATCATCATTGCAAAGAGAAATTTAAAGGTGCCCAAGGCTGGGTATAGTTCACAAGGGCAGAAAAAAATTATATAAAATAAGAAAAGGATAAGGAGCACATTTCAAGATTCGCATTAATGCATATTTTTCCCTGCAGTTCAGAGCATCTGAAGCTGCAGCTTTCAATGACGTGATCAGATGATAGTGTCTTTCCTGATGCAACCACTGGGAGTCGCCAAAGTCAAATATATATAGAGTATATTCTACATATTCAGGCCTTTATGTTTCTTTATATTTAAAACTGTTTAACATAACTTGTGTGTTTACTTAAAAAATCCAAGCAAGGATCTGCAAACCTGTCAGCCTCTCAGTTTAATGGAACAATTAAAGTCATCACTAGAAGCACTGTGTGTGGATGACAGATCATGCTCTCTGCTCTCTGTTTTACTACAGTCACTCCACCAAATCTCCGCCTCCGACTGAAAGGGTGATGTTGTGATTTTTAGTCCTGCAGAGAGAAACCCCCCTGCTGCTCTTATCCCTGAATCAGCCCTCTGAACATTTTAAAACTGGCCAAGTTTTGGTACTAAGCAGCTTTGGGGTAGATTAAGGATCAGTCTGTCGGGGACCACACGGTTTGTGAAGGGAACTTAAGTTCATGTTTGTTAATGCTGCTGAACCCCAGGTGTGATGTTGTATATAGTGCAGACATGAACACACCAATAAAGGCGACCTTTACAATATGAAAGGAAAACTCATTGAGCACTCTGAAAAGTCATACAGTAGGCTCACTTAAAGAAGCAGACTTGTGTTTAGGATAGTATAAGGCCAGACTCAATTAATCCCATTTTTTAATATTATACTGGTTTGCAAATAATGTTCAAATGGCCATCAATGCATCACATGTGTGTGTGCGTGCAGATGGTTAACAACGCAGACTTTGCAGATACACCATTAAGCAAATGAATCCCCAGTACTCAGGTGGAATAAAGAGATATTATTATTACACATGGTTGGGTTTGGCATGATATGGAAATTATGTGTCCTATTTACATCCACATGATAACAGTACATGCAAAGCGCTGTTTCATCTATTTGCCTTTTATGTTACCTGCCAGGTAAATAATAGATTATAAAATAAAATAAATACATTTACAGCTCAGGAAATCACAATAAATGTTCAAATTAACAGAAAAGCTGAAAGGCTGCACAGAGCATAACAATTTTTAAAATTAAACTGAAGACCTACCTTTTTAATCTTGCTTTTAATTAAGTTTTATTCTTATAAAAGTTAAATTTCACCTTACTTACTTCATTTATTTATTTATTTATTTATTTATTTATTTATTTATTTATGTATTATGTAGTTCAATTTTAATCACTTTTTATTTTATTTATTTTATTTTTTTATGTATTAATTTTGTAAGTATAGCATCTTATTTTCTTTTACTGGTTAATATTTAAGTGTTTTATTATCTTACACATTATTTCATTTTGGTGGGTTTAATTTCCTGTGTTGAGTTTTAACATATTATTTTACCTCCAGTGTTTCCTCAGTAAGATATCATTGAAGTGTTTCCTCAGAGCAACTTCTCTTTTATTTTTAATTTATATTATTTTTATTGTTGTTATTATTATTATTGTTGCATATATTGTGTTCTTAACCTTAGAATTGCAGGGTGGGTTTGGGGTCAGGGCTGGGGTTTGGATTAGGATGGGGGGGTCTTTTTTTATTTTCATTTTTACACATATATTTTTAAAAATGTTTTCTACTTTAAGTTGTTTTTATGTACAGCAATTTGTGTTACAATGTCATTGTATGAAAAGCGCTTTATAAATAAAGTCTGATTGATTGATTGAGAAAATGTAACCAAGCAGAAATGATGCACCAAAGAGAAAATATTAAACTTCAGTGTTTTCACTGCAGATTGACCCCACAGTTTGTTTTTTTCACTTTTTTTTCTTAAGTTATATTTTTGGGCATTTTCATCCATAATGTATAGGACAGCTGAAGAGAGACAGGACTTGCGGGGAGCAGAGACATGCAGCAAAGGGTCCAGGCTGGGTCGAACCTGCAACCTCTGCAACGAGAACTATATGAGGGCGGGCACTTAGACTGCTAAGCATACAGCACCCCTGTTTCATCAGCTATTATCACATCATTAATATTCTAAGTAAACACAAATAACTTCAGATATGCTAAATTAAGCATGTAGCAAACGTTGATTTAAGTATTCAGGTCAAGTCTAACTTTAAAACAAACTCAGACGACCACTCAGTAAACCCTCCGAGTTGATGATGTCCACAGTATGCATCACACTGTGCATGTTAATGGTTTCACTGAGGTCTTACCCAGGCTGTAGAGGCTGAGTGCTCCGTAGTCAAAGAAGTAGCAGATGTGTCGGGACTCTGGGGACATGGTGCTGAAGGTGTGCGCACAGCTGGAGGTGAAGGGGTAGATGCAGATGAGCAGCATGTACACCAGCAGGGGCCAGGTGTAGCTGTCGGTCAGGAAGTTCATGGTGGAGCAGAGGACACAGAAACGCCACAGGAAGTACCTGGAGAATACCACAAAGTCTTATTCCAACACGATAATCACCTCTTATTTCCAGCTTTAAATGTTCTACACTTCAAGCCAGTCAGACTCAGACTTTTCAGACTTCCTGGACTTGTTATGATTCAGGCTTATCAGAAGATTTTGGTGAAACTTTTTCCCACCTTTTTCATAGTATGTTTCATCCAGCTGTTTATTGTCTTCAGCAAGTAAGAGTTTCTAAGAGAAACTAAACAGAGATCCCCATAACTCTGCTGATCTTTGAAAACTCAGTCGTGTTGTTACAGCTGGAAGGACTCAAGCACCAGCTAGGTTTTGTTTCAGCATGAAAACAACTAGATTTGCTCTGGTCCCAGTCATAATGTTGACTTTTATTCATAATAAGTTGGAAGTAAAATGTTATGTAACGTGTGTATGTAACTGTAATTATGTTTTGTCTTTAACTGTATTCCGCTTTGTTTTTATTTCATTTTAACAGATTTTTAAGGTTCAGTCAAATATTCAGTGACATAGCTGATGACAGGCTTATGACTTTGTAGGCAGTCTGTGAGTTTTTGCATCCTTTGAATGTCCATGTACAATCTCCATGGGTGGGTAAAGACATTTTCCTTTATCCGTATTACAAATAACTCTAATGTAGCTATAATTTTTGAAGTGTCACTTTGGGAAAAATAAATGTTTTGAGTTGTTATCTGCCGGCCAAAATCCACAAGCCATGGACACAAAATAAAGTCATGCTCTCAAAATATTTGACAAGTACTTTCACAACACTCCAGTTAAATATTTGTCTCCCACGCCTGTATTATTAAAGCCTGTGAGCAGAAAACTATCTTTTGAGTGTGCACAGAAATGGATGAAACACGTTGACTGTTTATTTGAGTTCAGTGCTCTGCTGGTTGCGAAACCTTCACCCGCTTGCTCATGTGTAGTTTTCCTTTTCAGCAGTGAGTGGGCGAGCGAAGTCACAGCAGTATCCCTGTATAGAATCAGCTACAGTGACACTCTTTTATGATTAGATGTTATATGTCGTGGCTGACCGGAGCAGACATACTTCAACAATGAAATAACAATCTTTCAAAGAAACTAACTGTGGAAAATTAAACGAATAAAACCAACATGTTACATCAGGAATCAGGAAGTATCAAATAAGAAATTGAAGATTTTCAAAGCTTTTCCTCTCACCATGTTGGCAGGAAGTGGGTCCAGATGTTGACCGTTTCGTTGTTCAGTTGAAAGCTGCTGCGGACGCAGTCCAGCGCCGAGCTCCGCGGGTGACGGTATCCAGAGATGATGCTGTCCTCCCTGAACACCTGAGGACCAAACAGAAAGTCCAGGTGAGAACCGACTCTGCAAGAGCCTGAAGATGCATGTAAGGGGAAGGAATTCTTTTAGACCAAAGGGAGGCCTCTCTGAATGTGGTATCATGTTTGCTAGATTAACACCTGTGGATTTTATAACCACTCAGCATTACTTGAGTGTGATCCTGTTCAAAGCTAGTTTTCTGTGCTTGCAGCATAAGTTAAATTAAAGTGTTTCCAATCATGTTAATTGCTTTAGAACCTGAAAACTGAAGCAGTGACTCTGTCAAGCCTCTTATCACTGATTGATTGTCTGAGTTTTGAAAGGTTTCCACATTCATAGGTTAATTCAGATTATTATTGGAGGCTTTAAATGGCTTAATATCTGATATTTTACTGGAAAATATATTTTCTAATTTTAGAAAACTTTCTAAAAGAAAAAAGTGCAAATGCTTTAACTTTCTTGTGAACTCTTAGATTTCCAAACACAGACTGGGATCAGCTCGTGTACAGTGACTTCATCAAGTGTCACATACAGTGTGATATATATCTAAAGGAGGCAGTGAAACCGGTTCCCTATGACCCAGAAATGTTAACGTCTGCCCTACTTAAATATGCAAAGAAGGAAGATGTACCTGTGAAACAAAAATGCTGACAATGCAAATACTTCACTGGTTTGTGGATCTGATGTAACCTTAACAACTCAAATGTGCTGTAGCAGAGACAGCCCAGTTACTTCATTTAAAAGTCCTGAAACAGATGTGGTTATCTAAAACACATTTTTACAAGAATGGTCCTGAACTGACTCTGTGAATAAATGCACATGTTCCTACTTAATCACCTGTTGCATCCTCAGATTAAGCTCATGCATTCACAGGGAGAAATCCTATTAGCACATAGGAACTGATGTGTGTTTAACAGCATCACTTCTTTGTTTGGTTAAACTCTTATGCATGGAAACGCAAAAATTCAAACACCGCCGAGACAAGATCAGGGTCACATATATCAGGACCTGACACTGACACTGTGGACTGCAGACTGTGATGTAAAAGTATTACAACAATGACTGTTTATTATCACAACAGATAAGGTCAGTACAGCGGACACGGCCATGGACGTCTGCCAACACAGATGCTTGAACTGCAGGACTCTACCTCCTGTTGAAGGACGACCCCGTTAGCTACTGCTACACACACACACACACACACACACACACACACACACACACACACACACACACACACACACACACACACACACACACACACACACACACACACACACACACACACACACACACACACACACACACACACACACACACACACACACACACAGTATCCTTCCTGCTTAGACCTGACTCTGTAATCTCATAAGACATATTTGGTTTATAGTGTGTTACAAAAGTTCCTGTCAGAAAACTATCTGGATGTGCTAGATCTTTGTTTTTAATTCAATGACTGTTGTGCCTTTGTTAGAGAGAAAAATTAAAAACTGGTTAGTAATACTTTGTTGAATTAGCAAAAATGTATATTTGAGAGGTTATCTTGTTTTTTCTAGATTATTTTGGGGTCTTTTCATGCCTTGATCAAGAACCAGGGCAGTGGATAGAGTCGAGAAAGGGAGGAGAGAGTGGGAGGTGGCATGCAACAAATGCCCGAGGGTAGGAGTCAAATCTGGTGCACCGCATTGAGAACTATAGCTTCTACACATGTGGCACACAATTTAACTGCTGAGCTAAACCTGCACCCCAATGAGAGGTTGAATAACTTAAATTTGGGATTTAATCAAACCTTATGTCTCTTTACAGATTCTACATTAAGACACATTAAAATGCAGAACCTAGAGGTGCAAGACCAGATTTGGTATCAGATGTTTTTTATTCTGTTTGTTTGGTTGTGTGCAGGAAAACAGAGAGCAACACTATCTGCAGTGATGCAATCCTGCATCCCATTAGCAGTCATCTAACAAGGACTTAGCATTAAGATATCTGATTGCAACTGTAGCCAACAATCGGTTCTTAGATATGCTGCTGAAATCAACAGTCCATTCCTGCCTCTAGAGTCCCTGGTCAGACTGTAAACAATGGCAATGAATGCTGAAGGAAATCTTTTGCTGGAAGTCTTTTATTGCTAACCGCACATGAAGGCCCTAAAAGTTCCCATCACTCCCAGCGGTATAAATGCTGGTCAGAGGAAAAGCTGATGGGTTCTGAGATTGTATCAAACCTAAACAGCACTCTCTGCTAAGGGACTAACAAAAAGAATGATAAGAACATCATAAAAAGCAAGTAGGCTGTTAAAATTCAAAAGAACTGACAGGAAACAACGCAGTTCTTCTATGGACAGTGGTCAGCATGGACAACCTGACCAGTCTGCAGCAACACAACCCCATACACAACAAGCTGTGATACTGTGTGTTCTGAACCCTCTCCATCAGACCCCTGCAGACCGGTAATGTCCCACAACAGATGCTCTGACCCAGTCGTCTCGCCATCATAATTTGGTCCTTCTCAAAGTCACTCACATCCTTATATTTGCTCATATTTCTTGCTTCACACGCATCAACTTTGAGGACAAAATGTTCTCTTACGGCCTAACACATCCCACCCACATACGAACACCTATGAAAAAAGATAATCATATTCACTTCACCTGTCAGTGGTGATAATGTGATGTCTGATCAGTGTATATATAAAGCTTTAAGAAGCAGTTAGCTCCACCAGCCGCTCTGTACATTACCTCTGCATGCTACTGACAAATACCACAGTTACAGATTAGACTGACACACGAGTGGTCCTGATCTTGAAGCAGACAGCTTCCTCAATGTCAGTAGTGCATAATCAATAGTCTGTCTCTTTCCCTTGAAGTTGAAGATCTGAACAGCTCAAGGTTGCAAGAAGGAAGAAACAATGCTTAGCTCTCTGTGAGTTCTTAGATATGAGTAGGAGTAAATGTTAGAGAGATTAAATATCTCTTCTTAACTATCTTTTGATTTGTTGTTACACTATCTTTAATTCAAAGTGACTTTCTATTTTGGAAGAGCTATAAAAAATGACTTGTGTTTATAAAACATGTGTTCCCTGAGTGGTTGCTCTGTCTACTGAACATGTTCAGATCTTGTCAGCATTAGATCACATCATGTCTAGTCATGTCTTTGCAGACTAACCTGACAGATTCCTGGCATTACTAGAGAGGCTGCTGTGTGGCATTCAAGAATTGTAAAGCAATCATTATGTAAACAATAACAGGGAAATAAAGAAGAAAGAGGAGAAACTTTAAAGGGAGCTGTGTAGCACCTCCAGAATTATTAATGTGCAAATTGATTGATTTCATTCCAGCTCCTTTAGAGCTTCTTGGAAATACTTTGCAAAGAGGTATTCTCCCATCCTTACCTTTGGGATCTGGTTGATGTCAAAAAGCTCAGGCAGCTTGATGCTCAGCATTTCTGTGGGCAGTCGGATGGCCCCCCTCCCTCGTTGACAAACCTCCCTCAGCCTGGCTTGTCCCCCTTGGCAGAGGACAACCCAGACTGGGTAGTCAAACACCGGGATCCGGACCCTCTGTCCCAGACTGTCTGGCTCCCATCGCAAGCAGCGTCCCAAGCCCTGGCTCCACCCGCCTGCAACGCCACTAGTGGCCCCGATCCCCCGCCACACTGGAAACACTGCAGAGACACACATCAAAAACACAATGAGATGCCAACAGAAGAGAACAAAACTAGGATTTTTTTCATTCGTGTCATATAATGGACGATTATCTATTTGTAGTCTTTACTTTAGGGCTGCAACATCATTTAGATAACAGATTAAACTTATTTTTCCAGCTCATAAATAATCCAATGGTCTATAAAAGTGTCACAAAGTTCTCCAAAACTATTAAACTTCACCAATACACCACTCCATGTCTTCAACATGCTTCTTCTGTCAAATCACCATCTAAAATCATACAGAATATACAGCTAATCATTACAAGAAGAGCCAGGATCACTAAATGTTTGATATCTGTACTTGAAAATCACCACATCAATTCAGAAATTATCAAAATATTTGCAGATTACTTTTTTAAAATAGATTACGTGACGAATGGGTTAACAACTGCAGTTCTACTTTGCATGGAATAGGCTTAAGGGCCTGGTCTCTAAGGCCTCCCCCTCAGGTCTGGCTGTTAAAAGTTCATTCCTCCTCTTTTAGTCTGATCAGGGTAAAAGTAGAAACCCAACAATGCAGCAGCACCCATATACAAAGAAGAGTCCTGCAAGTGAATCCCTCCCAAGGACGGACGATATATCAGTGATAAAGTTTATATGACAGAGTCCTTGAGTGTGATGTCTTTGTGGGCTGGAGCCACCACTGAGAACAATCTCTTATTGTGTCTCCTCTTGAGACAAACACGGACATCGATTGGATGAATGTGTGGCATTGTCTCATTGCAAGGGCAGTGACTGAAAGCAAGCATGTAATAAGAACATGCTTGTGACAGCTAATATGGCACAGAACAGGCTTACTCCGGGAAGTAGAGCAGAACTTTTCTCTCTTTTACTTTAAAGACCTGCAGAGCCATCACAATATCCAACAGGCAGAAGTATGGAACAATGACTTTTCAAACAAGAGTGCAGATTCACAGCCAGTTCAGTGATGAGATGTCTGTAAAGCTGTGTGATCAGGCTCTTCAGCCACACAGACAAACTGCATGCCATCATCCTATTAACACACAGTGTCAGTATACACTGTACTGTAGGCACCTTTTGTTTTCACTGCAATGATGAGGTCAGAATAGAAACTGGGCCAATGTTTTTCTGTCAATACACTGAATATTTTATTAACACTGGTAGTTCAATTCTAGATTCAACAAGACACACATGATACAATTCAAGGAGCACTGTGTAGTCCTGAATAGCACCCAGTGGGGATGTTCCAGACTGCAACCAATAGATTGCACCCAACTCTCCACTTAAAACGTGTGCTAGAAAAACTACATTAGTTAAAAGGGCAAAAGGCCCACTCTAGAGCCAGGGTTTGATTTGTCCTTCATGGGCCACTGTACAACTACAGCAGTTCAACATGGCAGACCTTGTGGTAAAGTCCTCCTCCCTTCACAGGACCTATTAAAGAGCTCAGTCTGTGTTAACAAAGTCTGATAGATTATTTTTTCAGGTGATTCATAGAAACATCTGTAAGAATTTTCCAATACATTTCCTGATTTGACACAGCTGTCCTCTAAAAGGTCATTTTATGCTAATTAAAAGCCAGAGCTATAATAGGACTAAAACCTTTCAGGTGTAGTTAACCTGCCTGATTTTAACATGCTCCACACACCTGACAGGTTGAAACATTTTCTGGCATCTCTCCTGTCATTTCAGCTCATACCTCAAGGCGAAGGTCTTTTTTCTAGCAGTAGAAGAGAGCAGGAGCAACAAGAGGGGTCCTCGGCTTACTGCAGCCCAGCTGCAGGCCCCGGCCTGTTCACTGTGACAAAGTGAGCTTTGTGGAGGCTGAAGCTTTGAGAGTACAGGGGCCAAAGGATGACTGTTACACGCTGCTCTGGATGGAAATGAGGCTCCACACACTCTAACACGCACACACACACACACGGAGCTGCCATGGAGAGCATGCACAAATACCCAGAGCTCTGACATGCATGCACACTGGTACAAGTCCTGCATTCATCACGGCAGGAAAACATTGCACAATCACAACACACACACGCACATGCACACGCACATGCACACACAAACAGAGCTTGGTGACAATAGCTGAGAGAAGTCACTGGGTTCACTGCAGTGGGAAGAAAACTGCTCATTTGAATTCAGATCATTAGCATCAAGAGGCACTAATGATTTTGATACTCAATTTAAGATTGAGATGAGGGTGAACAATTTCATGAATATCTACACACACTGCAATGCAAGCGTGTGCAAAAGTTACATCCCAGGACACAAGATGTCAAGAAAATGAGCTGAAACGTATCATGCAGCTACTTTTTTGTTGCTAATGCAACACAAAGCTAGCAGCCTTCCATCAGTTGTCCCAGGGCTGGTCACGTGGATTGATCATACACGTGAACGACATCTGAAATAGTTGCTGGGAAATGAAATAGACAACCGTGACACACGTGACACAATTTATGAAGTCAGTTACATGTTGCTCCAGCCGCTTGATCTAATCCTGTCACACCACTTCTCATGCAGGTGTCAGAGTCCCAGGAAGAGGGGGAGGTAGAAGTGGGCGAGGTTTTGTTTGGTTGTAAAACAGACTTTAAAGATACTATTAATTAGAAGCATGTAGCAGAGCAGATTCAGTAGAACTTGAATAAAATATTTGTAAGTATGTTTAAATTAGTGTTCAATCACCTGACCTTTGTTATCTTGGAATAAGTCTTTTATATCTAAAAAAGGAGCACATTCCTCCTCAGGGAGGCCAACATCTTGCACTGCCATGTTTTTACAGTAGCACAGAACAGACAAACTAGTATCATATACATTATTGCATTTAGGGAGTGAGCTGCACAGAATGCAACGGATGAAAGAAGAAGAAACAAAAACGGATTGTTGTGCGCAAGACAGTTGGTAATGGTAGACATTTTTGATGGTAAAAACTTGACAGATGGAGGATCATACTTATCAAAAATCACAGGAGCTTCTTGTCCTAGAAGGCCACCGTCTCTTCACAAATGAGAGGGGTGAGCAGGGGAGCATTTCAATCCAGAATCTGACAGCTAGATATCTCTTACTATTCCCATTTCTACACACTGTACCTTTAAGTCCCAAATATTAAAAAGTATTATTATTTGTTTTTCACACGTTTATATGTACATGCATGTTCAAACCACAGGATATATATACATATAACATAAGTAATATAAATTGCAACATCATTTTTTCCTGCAGCCCTAACTGCGTTGTGTTATCTGCATGATGGGTAGTTTTAATCGCAACATCTACACATGTACAGCTTTTATAGATAAAGT
Organism: Notolabrus celidotus; assembly: GCF_009762535.1. Classification (NCBI taxonomy): domain Eukaryota; kingdom Metazoa; phylum Chordata; class Actinopteri; order Labriformes; family Labridae; genus Notolabrus; species Notolabrus celidotus. The sequence goes on along the minus strand of NC_048283.1, from coordinate 6,413,139 downwards.
TACAACCAAGTGGCTACCTCCGGTCGTGAGAATTGAAGTCAATGCAGAAGTGTTGAAAACTGCAGTTGATTGAGTGTCTGCTTGAGGCTGGCACCAGAAGTACCAGAAATCACACACACAGCAGAAATAAACATGTTTACAGCCTGGTACAAAACACAAGTGTAGTCTGGATAGCTCATTTCTTTATCAGCACACACTGTACGGGGGTGAATTTTTCATAACACGGCAATTTCAAAGATATTAAGATAATTTTTCTCATTTAGGAGGCACAGCTGCCTTGATTGACAGGCGGGAAGACTGTAGCTGTTGGCTAGGAGGCTCAAAGCCCGCCTCTTTACCTCACACTAGCTTGACAGCAGTTATGTTGAGTTCAGCATTTCAAATATGGCTGCCGCCAATGATTGGCCTCAAAACAGTGCTTCAGAAACAGATGATGGGTGATGTCACGGATACTACGTCCATTATCTATACGGTCTAGGGTTACAACCAGTTACAAGAGACCAAAAATGAAAAAGCAGTGTTCAAAATGCCTGAAAAAAATGAAAGTAAGTGTTTTTACAATGAATTCTGACAGCTGACTTAATATTTGTGGACATGAGCAGGAAAGACTTTCTTGCAAACTTGGACTCACTTGGAGACACTTACTTAATCACATAGATCCTCAGTGACCCAGGAACTAGGTCAGTGTGTCCTGCCCTGACCTGATGTCCACAAGTGTATAAGTAATGCATCAAAGTTTTACATGCTCTTTGTGTGAATATGAACCTTATCTAACCCTGTCTAAACACTCTCACAAACACATACAGAAATCTTTGAGTATGAGATGTGTTCAAGGTCAATAATAATGAGAGTTTCCAGCTCAGGACAAGAACAAAAGTTTCACCAAGAGGCTCAAGACATGACGTTTTCAAATTTACCAGAAACTGCCTTGATCACAGAATATAAACAGAATCTGGACTCGGCTTAAGATCACATCAGGCACAGACTGTGTGAGGTAATAAAGCCTGTTACAGCCAGTGATGACGTAAAGCATCAACCGAGCATGCATAAAATAAAAACATGCTGCTCTGTCTGCAGCCCACCCCTGATTTAAGGTCATCCTTCTGGCTTGATGGAATAACTGATTCACCCTGAAAGCCTCTCCTGAAATCCAGAGAAACTTCTCTCACGCTTTACAGAGCAGAATTACACACCATGCACTTATCATACAAAGTTAAAAGACCAAGTGTTGCACATGTTGCTTCCCCATTTGTAAGGCCTCAGCTCAGACAAGGGCTTCTTGTTCTTGGGTGATTTATTAAATCTTGCATGCATCGTCCCTCAAAAGATAACATCCACCAGCAGAGGCTGACTGTGGTTTTCTGGATATTAGGAGGAAAATATATTGCTCCTCCTGTACAGGGCTTGTGAGATAGTCACTGTGGATGTGAGTCAGGTTATCTGAGGTAGTCAGGTCAGAAGAGATGATAAAAATAACTGGTTTTATGGTTAACTTTGCAGAAGTGTTTGCTTCATTCCTTTTAACTAAACAGGGAGTCCACTGGGTGTTTTCAGCTCTGTTTTGCCTGCCGAGAGACATTCTGGAGTCTTGAACTATACATTTTTATTTTTTGAGTTATATTTTGGGACTTTTTTGCATTTATTCAGGAAATGTGGGGAGTAGAGAGTGGGGGAAGACCATAGACTGTATAAATAATAGAAGTAGTATCCGTGACGTCACCCATCTGTTTCTGAAGCGCTGTTTTGAGGACAATCGTCGGTAGGAGCCATATTGCTGCTGTCGAGCGATTGTGACGTAAAGAGGCGGGCTTTGAGCCTCCTAGCCAACAGCTCTTTGTTCCCGCCTGTCAATCAAGTCAGCTGTACCTCTCATTGGAAGACTCGTAGTTTCAATATCTTTGAAATTACCGCGTTATGAAAAAATTCACCCCCCGTACAGTGTGTGCCAATCGAGAAATGAGCTATCCAAACTATACTCGTCTTTTGTACCAGACTGTAAACATGTTTATTTCTGCTGTAAAGATCGGCTCTATTGAATTGGTGTGTATGTGGTTTCCGGTACATCCGGAACCAGCCTCAAGCGGATCTCGATGAACTGCAGTTTTTAGCACTTCTGCATTGGACTCATAGCTGTAGACTGGAGGTTTGCGCTTGGGGAAGACACGCAGCAAATGGTCGCGGCCGGGAGTCGAACCGGCCACATCTGCGACGAGGACTATAGCCTCTGTATATGGGGAGCTTAGAACGCTGGGCCACCTGCGCCCTGGAGTCTTGAATTATTCAAACTGCATAGGGGTCCCTGAGGCTGTGAGGCTCATGAACTCTGCCCCCTAAGCTGTCCTCTGCCCTTTACTCAACTGCACTTTATCCCAACATGTCACTCACTTTTAACAACTGTATTTGTAATTATAAATGTATTAAATTGATTTTTAATATTAGTTTTTAGGTTATTTGTTATCTATTTATTATCTAGTTAATGCTGGACCTGAGAAACCGTTTTCATTCTGTCGTGTTTTTAACATGGTGAATGACAATAAATGAATCTAAACCTAAATTAATTGTAATATTGATACAACATCATTAATTCTGTATTCAAAACAATCAGATCTCTAACCTGATTAAAATGAAAACACTTAGACTTGTCTGATGGTGTTTCAGTGTGTGGTTATGTGTCGATGTGTATGCTGCAGGGTTGTGGGTCTTGAAAATATTTAAACCTACAAAAAGGGGGACCCTGCAGAGAAAGCTTGGGAAAATCACACCTCAGTGTGCACCCGGGCGAGTTTTTCTCCCATGCTTTCTGACTCAAAGGCTGTGACGGGATACTTTTTGTTTTCTGTGTATTTGCATTGCCGCTCTGATGTCTTTGAGAGCGTTTACTCAGCAAACATGGCAAAGAAAAGTAGTTTAATGACATGCACGATGAATTCGCCGACTACTCTCGTGATCTGAACATCTGTGTCCCTCTTTCACTTCCAGACTGCTGCTAATACCTGTAAGCTCTGTAGCAATTCTAAAAATGCCTGCACGAAACACTTCCTTCCCTTTTTTTTGTTCTCTTTCTTGACATCTGAAATTCTTTCCCGCTCACTCGTGATGTCTTCATGTGACCTTTCTCAATGGACGTCTTTATTGGCCACAGGCTGACAATGGCGAGACTATGCGGAGAGCATGTAGCCCACACAGATGAACACACGTGCCTTGTACTGCATGTATGTACCATATGCAAATAATGCAACAGAGAGCAGACTACAGTCCTGCTGGAACATGTTCCCATCAGGAGACGACAGCACACACAAAAAAAGTCAGGACTAACTGACCTGTTGATTTAGGATTCATGCACTGTGCCTTTAAACTACAACACTGTTTTAATCTAACAGTCTTATTTTTGCATGTTCTGATTATATATGTTGGCCAATGATATACATAATTTAATGGCGTCATCCCGATGTTCCCACAGCCCTATGTTCCCACAGCCCTATGTTCCCTCAGTCCTATGTTCCCACAGTCCTATGTTCCCACAGTCCTATGTTCCCACAGCCCTATGTTCCCTCAGTCCTATGTTCCCACAGTCCTATGTTCCCACAGCCCTATGTTCCCACAGTCCTATGTTCCCTCAGTCCTATGTTCCCACAGCCCTATGTTCCCTCAGTCCTATGTTCCCACAGTCCTATGTTCCCACAGCCCTATGTTCCCACAGCCCTATGTTCCCACAGTCCTATGTTCCCACATTTCTGGGACATTTTCAAAATTAGAACTGCAAACTATGGTTTAGGTCCAGTTGCTGGGCTTCATTCAACTCATCTGACTGCAAGCTAGTCAATGTGAGACCTCTATGCTACTTAGTTTAGTTTGTTTATTTAAAAAGGACAATGTGCACTTACATGAAATGTTTGCAATAAACAAAGAAATGGGCCCACCAGATTTAGCTTAAAGCTACATTCCATCTGTAGCCCATTGCTACTGGGTTATAGGTTGGGTGAAATTGGCTACCAAATTGGGAGAAGGGGGGATAAAATCATAGACTTTATAAATAATGGACATAGTATCCATGACGTCACGCATCTGTTCCTGAGCAATGTTTTGTAGCCATCGGGAGCCAGATTGGAAATGCAGAACTCAACCAAAAGAGTGTGACGTAAAGAGGCGGGGTTTGAGCCTCCTAGCCAACAGTTATGTGTTCCCGCCTGTCAATCAAGTCAGTCATGTCCTTATTTGGGCAAAAACTTGTAATCTTAATATCTTCTGAACCGTTGCGTTAGAAAAAAATTCATCCCCTATACAGTGTGTGCCGATAGAGAAATTAGCTACGTAGAGCCAAGCTGTTTTTTGAACCAGGCTGTGAACATGTTTGTAATTTCTGTAAAGATCATCCTTTTTTGAATTGGTGTGTATGTGGTTTCCAGTGTTTCTGCAGCCAGCCTCAAGTGGATTCTTGATGAACTGCAGTTTATAACACTTCTGCATGGGCTTCATATTTTGAGACCGCTTGGATAAAATCTGATACAAATTCATGAAAAAGGAAATGTGGGAACATAGGGCCTAATTTTGAAAAAAATATTAGAAATGTGGGAACATAAGGACTGTGGGAACATAGGCATGCTCCCAATTTAATCTGCTTAATCTGAGGTTCATTGGCCCTTTTTTTTCCCAGGCTCCCTTAAGGGAACCATTCAAAGAAGACATGCCCAAACATGCTACACCAACCTGTTTACCTGCCCTGTTGGCTGAGACAGAACCAAAATTAAAAGAGCTGGATCTTTAAGTTAGATAAATATCAGTATGAGTCACCATGTAAGATGTCTTCATCTGTTATCTATTACAATCTCCTCAGTATGTGAATCAACTGTCAGTTACTATGACATCTTACCATTGATGATCATTCCTGAAAAGCGAGTTATATGACACGTGAAGGACAACACAAAAAAAACAAGTACAGAAGCCAACAAATGGATTCATTGATTAATAACTGAGCTCAAATATGAAGGTTTTCTTTAAAGCTCCTGTAAGTAATTTTTAACCAATTATAAATCTAACTTTATGAGCTACAAAAGCATGAAATCATCAGCATCAAGACTTGGGAAGGAGAATCTTGTGACTCATGTTTCATGGCTGATGATAACCATAACATCATGATAAAGAAACTTTGTGATAATCAAAGTCTTGCAACACAATCATATAAGGATATATGATTGGATGAAGAATGCAAATCTCCCCTCAGGCGGGATACACTTGTGATAAACTTGCCATTTTCTGTCATAAATGTTAGAAACAATAAACCGCTCACAATCAAAATAAACGTTTAGCACTCCTACTACGAGCCTCTGATCAAATATTTGAAGTTCCTTTAGTATTCATGAGAGTCACAGGACGTGTTTTACATAACTTCCTCTTTTCCTTTTAACTTTGAAGTCATGCTGGATTGTTTTTCCAAAAGGTGTCCCTCCTTGGTCAGTCCCCCTTTCCAGCGTCAAGAGTCTACAACTAACAACAAATGACTATGGGGGTTATGTAACACAGACTCTATGTGTTCTTAGAGACCACAATGGATAAGAGGAAGCATAACAGTCATGTCCTCAACACCAAAAGAGGGAAACCTTGAAGTGTTAGAACATTTCTTATATCAGTATTCAACCAAGGACTTCAAGAAAACCAGGAGCTGCTTTCAAGATAAAAAAAACAGGTCTTACTACAAGCAAGCAGTCAGCGTGTTCTCGTGGCGGTGGCTTGCATGTGAATTGGTATTCTTTGGGCAAATAAAAGGGAACATGACATCAAACAGAAACCAGGTTCAGTCTCGTGCTCGTAGAGTTCAACGTCACCATATGTTTCAAAATGTAACAGAAAGGACTTCCCTGGCTTTGTTCACCATTGCTCAAACTGTGGAGACTCTTGTGCACTCTTTATACCCCCAACCCCCATCTCCTCCCTGCTGCATTCCTTCACTCCAGCACATGCACCTCACTGTCAACATACTACAGCCTTGTGTGTACACAGGATCTCCCATGTTTTCCCTTTCCTGCACGGCAAGTTTAAAATTACGTTTTTACGACTACGGGCGAAGAAAGATGTCAATCAATCAAGAAGATTATTTCTGGATACACCTGAAATATCTCTTGTTTGTTTGGTTCACATTCCACAATGCAGAAAGTTTTACAACAGCAGAACTCTTTAGCTCAGTGTAGAATCAATTCAAAGGGGGAAATGTACCAAAAACCAACCCAGTGATGCCATGCTAAAGATGTAGTAGAGCATTCTGAAAGTGCTGTAAACCATAATGTTTTGGCGTGCTTTGCTGGATAATAACATCATAACACCATTTCTAAAAAAGGCTTGATTGTCCTCTGATTTATGTATTCTTGAATAAAAGTTCTAACCTAAATAATGGTAACAATAAATCCATTAAAGGCCAAATGTTCGCCCAATAAGATCAACTCTCTATGACATATCAGTCAAACTCAAAATACACAAGCTGCTGCAACTTTCTTGATTGTTTTATCAACTAATTGATCAGTTGAAGCTCCTACATTAGATTTGTCTACTTCAATCTTAGAGGCTACTGAGGGGTGACTCCACATTTCAATAATACATGTGCATGGACCATGCAGGCTTGGAAAAAATGAGGCGTTCATGGCCATGTGGGAAATGCTTAAAGTGTAACATCATAACACCATTTCTAAATAAGCCCTGATTGTCCTCTGAGTTATATATTCTTGAATAAAAGTTCAAACCTAAATAATGGTAACAATACATCCATTTAAAGCTGCTGTGAGGAACTTTTGATTTATATCATTTTAGGCGCCCCATTGTGGACAAAGTAATACCTCTTATTTCTTATTCTGTTCATGCAAAAGTAGTGTTTTCAACAAAAACCTCACCCTGCTTTCTTTTAACAGCCAGATGTATCACTGGATGTGATTATTTGCCATGAAAACAGCCAAAAAAGGATGTTTCTAAAGCCAAATGTCAATCATGTGGTCTGACACCTACCCCCTCTGAGTGGTTTACGGCATTAAAAATGACAACAGAGAAGGTATCAGTGTTGTTGTTTATGGTTTTGTTTGCTTTTGATGGTCATAAAGAGGCATCAGTGTTGGTTTCAGTCTGTTTCTCAGCTGGTGAAAAACTCCTCATAGTGCCTTTAAGGCCAAAGTTTGCCCAATAAGATCAACTCTCTATGACATATCAGTCAAACTCAAAACACATAAGCTGCTGCAACTTTCCTTAATTGTTTTATCAACTAATTGATTAGTTGTTGAAGCTCCTTAATTTGATGTATGTATATCACATTTCAATAATACATGTGCATGGAGCATGTAGGCTTGGAAAAAAGGAGGCGTTCATGGCCATGTGGGAAATGCTTAAACTGTAACATCATAACAGCATTTCTAAAGAAGCCTTGATTGTCCTCTGAGTTATATATTCTTGAATAAAAGTTCAAACCTAAATAATGGTAACAATACATCCATTAAAAAGCCAAATGTTTGCCCAATAATATCAATTCTCCATGATACAGTATGAGTCAAACTCAAAACACATGAGCTGCTGCTACTTTCTTGATTTGTTTATCAACTAATTGATTAGTTGTTGAAGCTCCTTAATTTGATGTATGTATATCACATTTCAATAATACATGTGCATGGAGCATGTAGGCTTGGAAAAAAGGAGGCGTTCACGTCCATGTGGGAAATGCTTAAAGTGTGGAAAAATCAAAACATCATCAAGCTTGAAAAAAAACAAACAGCTGAAGTGTAAGAGTATTGTTCAAATGGACACATTGATCTCCTGAGTGACTCTTTACAGGAACATGCTGGTCACATGCAGCCAATTCTCAGAAACACTTGGAATGTCTCAATCCTTCAAAACCATGTGTTTTTCTTTCCACTTCCCATCCATCATAAAGTCAAAAACGACGCTCCTTGGATTTCTTTTGAACTCACATGTTTTTTTAAATAGTGTTTTCTTCATCTAAAAACAATGAATCCACATCTTCTGAGAGGACTCAGAGCTTCGCTTTGATACACACACACACAGAAAAACATCCCCTTCGTGTTTTTGTCACACAAACATTTGTAGTTTTGAGACTTACCCCGACCCTCGGGCATGCGGAGGATGAAGTATTCCTCTCCTCCAGACTCCGTGTAGAAAAGAAAGAGTGGTTATTGTGTGACAGCCCGGAGCTCGGACGTGTTTTCTTTCTCCTCTCTTGGTTTGGTAATTGTGTCGAGAGTCCGCAGCAGCCTCCTTTTTCTCTTGTCCCGAGCGAGCCAGTCAGAAGCGCTGATGGGTGCTCACGTGGATCACTGGAGCAACAACAACACCAGCCATGTGTATTCAACGGCAGGACGCGCGCGCGAGTACAAGAAAGAGATGTGGAGACATTGGAGGGAAGAAACCGAGAAAAACGATGCTACACGGATATTAAATGTCTATACCACCAGTTCCAACACTCACATTGTTTTTTATCACCACAAAAATGATGCAAATCGTGACAGTGTCTCTTCTTTGTTCATTTTTGAATTTAATTTATGTCTGCCTTTTTTATCCTGAGGCGTGTCAGGCCAGCTTGTTTTCAGCCACAAGTATGGCAGGAATGACTCCAGAGGTATAAGGGGTACCCAAAGTAATAGAAGCAAATCCACAGTTTAAAATTGTTCTTATAAAAAATACAAACCATGCATTCAAAAAGGCTACCAATAATTTACAATGGCAAAATGTATTTGCATCAAAATATTTAAGTAGAAGTGCTGAATTGGCCTTTTCAGAGGGATGTAAAATACTATATCTGGATCACAGCTACACTACCATAGCCTCAATGTTTAATCATCACCTTTACTTTTTCACCAATGTACACTACCAGTCAGAAGTTTGGACACACCTTCTCATCCAATGGTTTTTATTTATTTTAATTATTTTCAACATTGTAGATTATTACTGAAGACATCAAAACCATTAAATAATCTGGTTTTGCCATAATCTGGATTACAACAGTAGTCAAATAGGGCAATCCATTGTGTACTAACCCTACCTCTGAACAACACAACTGATGGTCTCAAACACATTAAGAAGGCAAGTAATTGGAGGACTGATGGGTGCAATTTTAACTTACTCTTACGTCTATTGTACCTAAGTACTGTTTTCTTCCATTTGTTTATTATCATTATTATTATGTTTTGCTATTTGTTTATGTATGTATTGTTGTTGTTGTTGTTGTTTCTTTAATTGTTTAATACAAATAAAAGAAGGCAAGTCATTCTACAAATGAACTCTTGACAAGGCTCATGTTAATTAGAAACCATTCCAGGAGACCACTTCATGAAGCAGACTGAGAGAATACCAAGAGTGTGCAAAGCTGTCATGAAGGAAAAAGGGGGCTACTTTACAGAATCTAAAATATAAAACATATTCTGCTTTGTTTAACACTTTTTTGTTAATTAAACTATTCCATAGGCCTATATGTTCTTTCATAGTTTTGATGTCTTCAGTATTAATCTACAGTGTTTCAAATAATTAAAATAAATAAAAAACGCTGAATGAGAAGGTGTTTCCAAACTTTTGACTGGTAGTGTATACTGCATAATAAGATGTTGCTTTGCCTTTTTTACCTTCAAAATAATGCAGTTATTTACACAAAGGTACAACTACTTTTCTAAAGTAAACCAATGTATTGCTTTTTAAAGTATGCTCACAATTTCACGGCAATCTGTTTTTCAGTTGCTGATGCATTTCACTGACAGCTGCAAATATGAACCTAATGACAGTAGGCTATAAAGGAGCCATATAGGGTTCCTCTGTGTCCTGTGGATTATCTTAGATCTCTAAACGAATGCATCTTGCCAGTATCCAGTATCAAAGTTATACAATATTACTGTTAAATATCCAAAGATGAAATTAAAAACATAAAGAACGATCTACTTTTCTTCATTTGACGATGGGTTAAAAATGTCACATGCCATCTTCAAGAAAAAGCTAAAATTGCAACTTCTTGCAATGTATGATAAATTTACTGATCATATCAATGCACCCACTAATCTATGTATGTAGCCACAATATTGGGATTGTCTGTTGTGTTTTATGTCTGTTCGTATGTTGTTGTTGTATCTTGTCTGTTGCCACTTTAATTGTGGGAAATTGGGCCCCCTATTAAAAGCTTTAAATGGCTTCCTTGGGGTCACCCCTTTCCACAAAACCAACCATTGTGAAAATGTTTACTGAATATATATAGATGTATTTTTTTGATGATGTGTGTGAATAAACTAAACTAAAAAAATGTGAACTATATAGGCTTATTAGTCAACAACATTTAGTCATGGTTTCCTTCATCAGAGCCCTGGGAACATGTAGATAGAGGCCTATAGTCAACTTATTCCTGTAGATGTGTGTGCTACTTTTGTGTGTTCTGTGTCATATATGCTGTGTCTTTAAGAAACCGTCAGTGTCTGTCAAAGAATTCCTGGCTTTGTTTAAAGGAGCTATTTGAGCTCAAGTATTGACCGAAGTGGAGGACGGTCCAACACTCCCAGTGAGTCATAATGAGAACACTCTCAAAATGCACTCCAGTGATCCAACAGTGATGTCAGTCAGACATGATGTTTCAATTCAGGAAATTACTCAACATCACTCAGCACAACTGATTCCATTCTTAAGGTTAAAGGAAGTCCAGTTGCCTTTGACTTACTTCTACTCTATCACATGACAGCAATGAATATGATCCGTCATGTGAACCTTTGAGGATACTCCTTTGTCCAAACCACCAGAGAGAACTTCCTGTGTCCCTCTGTGCTGCACAAACATCCACTGCACAACTCCCTGTCTAATCATATTCATTCAAAGGTCTTGCTTTTCTCATCATATGAGCTAAAAAAGAACAAAACAACCTAGAGTAGCATGACATTCAACCTTTCAGGAACAAAAGCAATATTTCACTTTCACTCATTTAGAACAAGCCCTGACAACAGCAGAACTTCACCAAACATTCAAAGTATTTGGCTGAAGTTCACTAACCCCAACTCCCCCTCAAGTGTCTTCACACACCTCTGTGTTTACTTGATTATCATTAGCTACAAATATTAAACTGCATCATCAAACTTCAATTTGTGGCAAGAAACGTAGCTGCATTTTTCTGTATTTTCCTCAGAAATTCAAAGGAAACATTGCTGCATCATCTTTTCCTGGATCAAGATAAATGAATGTCCACGAACTGATGACACAATCTAATAACTCTAAAACCAAAATCATCTGTGTGGTGTATTGCTCAATGTTCTTAAGATAGCTGGGTGTATCCAGTAACTAATAAAACTTTATAGTCTCATCGGGACAATTGTAAGGGTTTTGTGCTGCCTTGTCTTGTAAGACATCAGTATAAAAAACTCTCCCCTGTTTACTGCTTGTTGGAAAGTTCAGCTGTGTTGATGAATAAAGAAACAATGATTCATAGACCAGAGTGTGACCCCATATATCTACATCTCTACTTAGTATGTTCCTCATCCTTCCTCTGATATCATCATTGTATTTATCCTCTGTTCAATAGTATTGTATGATAAGAATTTAACTACAAGCATATCAGATAATAAGCTCTCAGAGCCTCAGATGCTAGCAGGAATACCCAGGAGTGCAAACACGAGTAACTTAAGTTGTATACTTGCAATAGCTGTATGTTTAGAATGGTGTTGTTTATGTCTTGATTAGTTTAAACCCACTGTCTATTACTGTTTTGGGAGGGACTTTGGTTCTATTTTAACAATGATATACACATCAGAATCAGCAATCACCAGGGGTGGCAAAAAGTGCTCACATACTTAACTTAAAAAACATCAAAATCACACATTTAAATTCCTCACTAAAGAAAACTGAGTTCTTCAAACAAACTTAAAACTCAAGTGAAGAAAAATTTTGGTTTGTGTTGATTTTGGCGCCCCCTGTGGACAGGCAGTACCTCTTATTTCCTTGCTGAACTTAATTGACAAAAATGTCACCCAAATGGATGACTTACTTGAAATCTCTACAACAGGAAGTGGGAACAAAGACTGTTTCAGCAGTGAACAGTTAAACGCTACAACTCAAACCTTAACCCCCATCCAGATATTCAAAATAAATATGTAGATAGTTTTTATGTAGTCCATTTTTATGTTTATGGTCAGGTTTGTTTTTATAGGTCATGTACAGACATCAAGATTCATTTCAGCCTCAAGATTCTTTTAAGAGTAGCAAGTGTCTGCAGACCCAGAGGCAACAGAGACAGCACTTCTGGGACCGCATTTCTAAGACCCTTGTTGTTTGCAAACCGCAACACCCTGTGCATTGGATCTCAAAGGGGCCATATTTCTATTGTGTAAAGCAACAATTTTTTAGTGTCTAACTGTAACCCTTACCCTAACCCTAACTATCACAACAATACAAGGGTCCAAGAGTCCTGAAACTGCAGCCTGGTAACACATGGTAAACCCATTCACACCACATTCACTCACAGATGATAGAGGCTGCTGTATAGTAAGGGACCATCAGTAACAGCTAATATCATTCACACACACCGCTGACCAACAGCAGGAGCAACTTGGGGTTCAGTGTTTTGCCTAAGGACACTTCAGCATGTCACTGCCGGAGCTGGGATTGAACCGCCAACCCTACAATTGAGAACCGACCGACTCTACTCACTGAGCCACAGCGGCACAGAATATTGACTTAAAAGCTCATGAGGAACTTTAGTTTGTGTCAACTTCGGCGCTCCCTGTTGAAAAGCATTGTGTCTCGTCTCTTTGTTGATTTTGTCCTGCACATGTTAAAGTATTGTTTTTGTTTTTCAACATAATCTCATCATGCTTTCTAACTTCTCTCAGACAAATTACCCACAAATCACTTCCCCTGATGCCTGCCCTTCAGCTGTGTTTTCAGGCATTCAAATTAAGGATATCAAAATACTTGATCTTGACTGTTTCTTTTCTTTTGTGGCTCATAAAGAAGAATTAGTATGAATTTCAGTCTGTTTCATAACCAGCTTAACATCCTCAGAAGCTTTCAGTAAGTAAAGAAATATCAGTATAACAAGTTTGCAGTAAAGTACTCTGCTGCATGGCCCCTTTCAGACTTTGATCGTATTATATAATAGATTATTATTGTAATTATTGAGGCATGGAATAAACATTTTACTGCTGGTTAGGTGGTTCTACTTATAGCAATGCATAAACAAACATATGTTAGTGAAAATTTGAACCACAGACTTAACAAATAGTTTGAGGTGCAGAAGTGCAGTGCTTTAGTCCAAATGCACCTACTTTGTAGACAAAGCAGATTAAACTGCTTACATAACGTACCAGTACATTTGGAAGGAAGTGTAAGTTCCAAAAAGGTGCTTCACATATCTTTTGAGGCAGAATAAGTCATTCTTAATTATTATTTTACTACAATTATTACTTTTCTTTCTAGGATGGACATCTGTAAACAAAGCTTGTCACAGGATGCTCGGCTCAAACAGAGAATAGCAGCGAGTGCTTCAGATTTGAAGTTAGGAAACATGGTTGTAATAAACTGGAGTGTTTAGGAAGTAACTTTTGACCAAGTCACGTTGTGTTCCTTTGAATGGGAGTGACTTACGAGTAAAAACCTCGAGGGTCTCTTTACGAGGGAAAGGGGAGTGAGTTAACTGAAACCTTCGAGGCACTTCCTAGAAAGACAAACGAACACTCAGTCCCAGTCAGTGTGACTGCTCTGCTATGATGAAAAGCTGCTGTCAAACTATTGCAGGTTCCAGCAGAACATACAGAAAACCGGTCTGACCTTTCAGCTGTGTGCGTCCGATGGGATCATTGTAGGTTCAGATGGAGTCCAGAGCGCGGAAGAGGAAAATAAGGGACAAAATCAATTTTCTGGGATAGAGAACTTATTATTATTTCATCATTTTCCTCAATAGGCCCTGTCCTCTATTGTACCAGACTGCCCCCTCCTACTTTCCTCTGCACATTCCTGCAGAGTAAAAACACTGCTGCACCCCCAGTGTTGAAATCCCACCCTCAGGGCTGAGGCTTTTTTCCATTGGATGTGGCAAAAAAAAAAAAAAAGGTTTTTCACCTCCAGTGGACAAGGCAGAAAGAGAAAGAGACACCGCATCATTAACATTAAAGCTTCTGAATCAAATGCAGGACTTTTCTAAGAGACTGTATGCAAAGAAATTATGAAAAGGTGCACGCCTGACGCCCTAAAAAGACAAATAGAGATGTTACTTACGCATAAACTCCAGGTAGGCGAGACATTTCCCCACTGCGAGCACAGACCCCTGCTTGGACATCTTTCAGATAGATCGCAGACGCTGAAGCTAAGTTATAAATCAAACTAATGGAGTCTTTGTATGTTTAAACTTCTCATCCTGTCTCTGCAGCCTAATCCGTCCTCTCTGAAACCCCTGCAGCCCCACAGCTTCATGGACCCACAGGAAAAAAGGGGATAGCCTTGGGTCAGTGAGGTTTTCACAACCCCCTTACCCAGCAGAAACTGGGCCAGTGGCACCAGTGCCAGTCTTCTTCTGTTGGGGTGGCACTGACTGCGCTGACTGGATTGGTTGCTGTGTGCTCAGTCAGTGGTGGGCAGGGGGCCTGGGACAGAGACAGGCTAAAGAGATGGAAGGGGGAAAAAAAGGAAAGAATGGGACAGGAGACCTAGTTAGAGAGAGGGATGTGAATAGAAGTGTCACACGAGGAGTTGAGAGGTCAGGTGACTCAGGGTTGGATTTTGGATTCAGGGCAAGTTGAGGCTACTATTCATTGTTTTTGCTCAGTTAGTCAATGTGTGTGTCAGAAATGGTGACATCAACCCTTCTAACCCAAGATGACAAATCCCAAATGCTTATTTCTTACATCACTCTTAAACCAGAACATATTCATTCAACAATCATAACAAAGGGTTGCAAAATCTGCAGTTGAGAACTTGAAACCATCATTAGTTTTGCTTGACAGATGACACATCCAGGGGTTAATCAGTAGTTAGTCTTAAATCAATTTAGTTTTTAAGTTAAACTTCAACCAATTGAACATTGTTTTTTCTCTATCTCTTGTAAATATGAATGTGGGCTGGACCGCATTCTCGGTATAACTTACACGAAACAACAGCTGAGAAATGATGCATCAAACTCTAAAAACTATGGTTCTCAAACTTACCACCCCAGTTTACACCAACATCTCTGAAAGTGCACCCTTCACCTGGTGACAAAATCAAGTGAAGTTTTTCAGACTCAAAACAGCTGTTTAAACACCGTGATGGGCTGAGGTGTCATGGTTGACTACTTGAAGTTGGGTCATTGGATTGCCAGTGGTCCCTTATACTGTCCAGGCCACGCTAATGATAGGGGGGGGACTGGGTCAGGGAGGCGGGGCCAGAGAGAGAGAGAGAGTGTTATGGTAATGTTGAGGGGGCTTACCGCCATGCCAGAGTGAGAAAGGGGGACGTTGTGCCCGACTCAGAGTCAGAGCAGCAGGGATTAAAGACTGAAATTAGCTTTGGTGATCCTGGGTAATCTCAGGGCACGGCGTATGTATCATAACAAGAATCTGTTTGACATGTTTACATCAGCTGGCCTGATTCTGTCCATCGATACACATCAACAATGTGTCTGACTATTCTTTCAAAGGGTTTCACACACATTAGTTCATGGATCGTCTTAAAGGCACATATCTTATTAGATAGAAGGACAGTTATGTGTCATAGAGGGTCCATGATCTAGTCCGTGTCAGCTAAGGTTCACTTCATGTGAGAGTTTGAGAGCAGCTGGTTTAAGGTTACACAAGAACAACACATGAATGCAAACACCGCTTAAAGGAAACTAGACACCTCCCAAGGGTTTGACATAAACACAGACAGGAAATTACAAGACTGGAGAACTATCAGGGCAACAGCGGTTTACGTTTCAATAAGTAACATAAATACAGATATATTAGTTTAAACAAAAGCCTAGCTGATGAAATCATGTTTTGCTTCTAGGAATGACAAAAAGATTAGCAGGAAGCAGAGATCATCTTAGTTTCTCTTTATTGTTCAATGCATGGCCACACACATATACTGGTTTTCTTTTGCACTGTGCATGATGGGACAGTCACTATGGAGATGAAGTGTAGATGGGGTACATTTAAGGAGTTTACAGGGGTCCAAACAAAACCCACCATCCTCTGGGAGAGTCAGCTGTCCTCCCCTCTCTTCTGAGCCTCACTGATGAGTAGCTACAACACGAGGCTAATAAGCTGCTACCTCCCTCCTTCTTCTAACAGGACACCTTGTTAAATAAATTCAGGATTATAAGTTTTTTTTTTTTAACTTTCAGAACTGGAGGACTTGTTAAGTGGATCAACACACAACAACAAACCCTTTTCCTTTCCCTTAAACATTCTTGCATATGTCATTCAGTTTCAGCTTACAAAAAAGCAAAATAAACATCATTTGGGTACAAAAATAAAATCCAAATTAAAACCTTGAACAGGGAAACACTTGTCGTGTTTTTTTTTCTTCTTCTTTTCTCATACAGAGATAGCACAATACATAAGTCACTGGTCACAAAAAGTACACCGCAAATAAAGAAAACCTAATGAAATCAAAATAAAAAAGCCACAGAGGAAAGAAACTGATCCTGAGGAAGAGTACTCGTCTTCCTCAACCTTTCCTGGAGGTTGTTGAGCTGCTGTGAGACGCCCTGGTTTGTTTTGTAAGGCGGGAAGCCTCAGGTGTCAGGTGGACAGAGTGGGTTTCCCTCTATCTGTAAGTTGTCGTCATACACCCTCGACTTCCTGAAAACACAGCCCTCGCACACTCACACACTCTAAACCCTGTTTCTTAAATACATACTGAGAGGAAAGGGGAGGAGGGAACAGAAACCTCAGCTCTAAATATCTAAATGGATTCATCTGAGCGTGAATGTGTTTATGTCTGTGTGCGGTTTCTCTCTCGACACGTAGGTACTCGTTTGCTAACATGTACAGTGTATTCCTGGTTAGATGTGAACCAGGGGCACTTAAAAACTTGTGTGGAGCGTTCCCTCACCGTTTCCGCACCCCGACCACTAGGGGTCACTCTTTATGTTTAGGATTGGGAGTGGGAGGTGGGGAGATCTGCTGTTTCTTATAGCGCCGTTGTTCGCTCTCATTTCTCTTTTCCTTTTTTTTTTACTCCATTGTTTTATCTTTTCCACTCCTCTACACTATAACTCCTTCCTTCGATTCAGCTTTCTTTTCAGTTGGTTTTTGCCTTTAGAGACGCAGATACACACAGAGCAAAAGAGTGGGAGAGAGAGAGAGGGAGCGAGTGTTGTGATCGATCAGCTGTTCGCAGCACTGACAGCTGCCCCCCGTTGAACTCTCAGCCAATCTCCTTCCACTGCCGGTAGAACTCCACGATGTTCTTCAGCTCCATGCCCGCCGAGCCTGCAGCCTGGATCGCCGTCTGGAAGGAGAGAAAAGAAAGACAGTAACTAAATGAGTTACATGCAAATCTTCTCTCATAAAAGAGTGTCAGTCACCCCCAATTCACACAGGATGCGCCGTGTTGCGTTACGGCTGCGCAGCGTGTTTGCTCCGTCCGGCGGCTTTGCCCTGCTACACAGGATGCATGGTTGGAACGTAGCTCCAGCTCAGAGCAGCCAGGATCAGCTGGGTCCAGCATAGAGACAACTACATACAAACAACAGGTCACAGAGCCTTTCTGTGGTTGAATTTCTGCTCATTTGGAGAGTATTAGGGATGCACCGATCCAATCCTGGTATCGGATATCTGCTAGATCGGACTCAGAAAGCTAGATCGGATATCGGTGACAAAGGGCCTATATATAGTGCTGATCCATACCGCAGATCTATTCTTCTCAGTTCTATGAGTTCTTCTTCTTCTACACACAAAGAAGTTTATGTCAGCTGTAGCCTACTGCAAAGAAGGAGGAAACCTTCTATTAATGGATTCAAAGTGTGAAAAAACGGACAGGTTATTGGATTTAATTGTTCCTGATCCTTTAAAATTAAGAATTTCCACCCTCTGGTTTAGCACTTGGAACCCAGGTACAGTTCACCATCAAGTCAGAAAAGCCTGAAGTTGCCAAAACATGATTCTATCCTCACATTAAGGAATAGAGATTGTTAAATCAATACCGGGATCGGATTGGCTAGTATCGATATCGGCAGATACCAATATCGATATTGGTATCGGGACCTAAAAAGTAGGATCGGTGCATCCCTAGAGAGTATTTCATTACTTTTGTGCTTTAATCATCACCGAGTATGCTGCAGAACTATAAAGTTTCGTTTCTGCAGGTTTAGATTAGTGTAATATGAATAATTCTGCCCTATTTTATTGTCCTATTACCTTCTGACACAGTTATCATCTTAAAGTCCTGTTGTAGTCGACCTGGGTCACTGATCTGTGGTTGTTTGTAGCTTATATCCATAATGAATGAGTATTTCTGATCTAAACGATCTTTAAACGGTCGGGAGTCTGTACATGATGTTTTATTTTGAAATTGGCGGATGTTGTATGCGATCCTCGTGCCTGACTTCCTGTCCAGGTTGGTCTTTTCTGTGCAGATTTATGCGTGCTGGGTGCGGGCTCTTTCAAAAAATAGACTCGAAACGTATCTCTGATGGAGCGGCGTGGGGGCACACTCCTGAGACAGAGCTGAGACGCACCGCGGCGCGCCCTGTGTACTCATGAGCATTGACTAGAAAGGGAAGGCACTGGCTGCGATGTGCGTGGTGCAGCCGTAACACAACGGTGCACATCCTGTGTAAATTGGGGGTTAGCAAAGTAAGAGAGCAGTGGTAAGCACAGTGTGGTGAAGATGATGAAGCAGAACCTGGAGTCCATCATGCTCTCTAGTCCTTAAAATGCAAGCTTCCTGACAGTCCCGCCTTATTCGTTAATGAATCAAACAAAGAGAGGGTCTGACCTTCATTGCTGCAGACTGAGTGCAAAGCTCCTCCACTTGGTGGCCTGTCAGAATGGTCACCATGCCGGCTGTGTCTTCATCTCCGTTGCTCTGGGAGACTGTCAGCTGACGGCAGCTGTCCACCATCTTGTACAAATGCCTACAGAGAGATAATCAAAACATGATGTCAAACTAATTGAATGAGTGAGTTAGAGAGAAGATCAGGGTCAGTGGAGAAGTGGAGGGAGGGTTACCAGGCTTCGATGTCCTGACGTTTCAGTTTATCTCGTTCAAAACTGCGACCGGACTCCTTCTGGCAGCGTATGTACCTGCAGGAGGAAGACAATGACCAAGTATTGAAGACATCTTCTAAATGAGGGCACTTTATGAGGCTTGTGATCAACATGCACAGTGAAATGAAAAACAAATTCACACCTCTCTGAAAAGGAGCGACATGAAGCTGCATCAGCTGTCGTACATGTAATAAAACACCCACCTGTTTCCTTTGCGAAATTCAGACTCAAGGAAGCGAATACCATCCCTTGCTCCGGCATTTTCCTTCTTCAACCTGTCAAGTCCATCAATCACTGCAACACACATTAAGTCCACATTAATTACCCGAACAAAGAGTCCTGTCAGCGCAGACCGACTCAGACCGCCAGACGAAATTTAAATTAGAAACCAGCCCTGCAGAGAAAAATACTCTACATTTATCATGACTGGACTCTCTATTCAGTAATATCATCTTCAACAGCAGCTCAGTACATTATCTAACTCAAGCATCTCAAAACAAGAGCTGTCACATCAACAGCGAGGAGTTTATTTCAATTAGTTGTGTCTGAAAATATCAAGGTATGAAAAATGTCTGTCACAAGTTCCATAATAAACACTTAGAATATGTGAAATCTACATCCTCCCTATTCAGAGGCTGAGCACAGCATCTACAGTGTTTGATATTCTTGTTTGCAGGCCCTACAGACTGAGGCAGCACACTGACCTGTCCGTGGGATGATGATGATGAAGCAGCCACTGCCGGCCAGTTGCCTGATGAGGTTCAGATGCTGACAGAGAGCAGCTGTGTCTGGCACCAGGTAGGGAGACATGGAGGACTGCGCCTTAGGCTGCTGAAGGCTGCCCTCTAGCTGTGACACCTCCAACTGCAGGGAAGAGACAGAGAAAGGGACATCAGTTAATAATGGGAGATTAATGCGAGATGTGTTTCTGTGGTCACAAATATAAAATTCACTTAAACAAAAATAAGAAAAGATGAATTTTCCTGTCAATGTTTTCTGTCTCTTAAAGACAAATGACTGGAAATAAAAGGCATGACCAACCTGCAGTCGTAGTTGAGCCATGTCCCTCATTAAGCGATTTCGACGAGCCTCCTCTTCAGCCTGGACGGGTCAAGATAAAACAAGAAGTTCACCATCAAAAGAGATCTCATGCAAATAACATTTTCATTCCAGCTCACTCATCTCAAGTTCTTCCATTCTGCACATTTATTTAGGTCAGCAGTTACACAACATCAACATTTCCACTGTCTGAACAGCACTCAGTGAAATTAATGAGACCGCATTGAATCCAGACCGCCTGCTGTTCATCCGGTCATTGTTCAGATGTCACTCACCATTCGGAACTGGGCCTTGGCCTGCTGCACCAGATTGTCCTGTTCGGACTGGCTGATGCTGGTGAAGATGCCCGCCTCTGGGTTGAAGTGCAGCACGTTGCCTTGGAGATTCGTCAGGAAGTGACCAAAACTGCGGATGCAACACACTCGCACCACACACTGGAGGAAAGAGGCAGAAGAAAAATGTCTCATGCTTTCATATTTTACACCTTATTTTACTCCTACACGAAGCCAACGGAGGAGAAGTCTGTATTTTCCTTAAAAACCTTTCACTGAATAAAAATCAGTTAAAGAGGGAATGAACAGACATACCCAAATAACTATGTGGCTGTTTTAAAGCTAGGGTTGGCAGTCTCGGTAAACCAGCATGAATTTGAATGTAGCTTTTCCTCATGACTCCGTCTAACCCCTCCCCTCCTCCCTCGGAGCTCCTCCAAAACGACGCCCCCCCCCCCCCCCCCGCTCACATGCACTAGCGCCGCTGATTCTCGACCATATGATCGTGACTGATTCAAAACCGGTCCTCACCAAAACATTATCATAGTGAAAGTTAAAAACACAAACAAACATGGCTGCTGTTAGTACTCACAACTAGCATGCTAGCATTATCCAGTTGTACCGGTGACACGATATCAGGAGAAAAGTTATAACACATATAATACTGTGACAGCTCTACTGTTTGTTAAACCTGTTCAGTGTAGATGTTCTTAATTCCTACAGTGTTGACGGTCAGTGAAGGCATCAGGAGAGGTGTGCGAGTGGGAGAGAGGAGAGGAGAAGTTCTTCATTCATTCAAACATTGATTGTTGCTTTGTTGGTTGGCGTGATCATGGCCGACAGTGACCGGTTATTAAAGATCAACGTGTTCATGAATCGGCTCGTCATCACTACAGCGTCCGGACGGACGCTACAATAAATATATATTTTCTGTAGGACTTACTGAATGTCATTAATTATTCTGCTTGTTGGTGAGAGCTTTTTAGACTCTGATCCGGACTACAGTCCTGAGCAAAGCACCTCATCAGGTCAGAGGGGACAGGCCCGAGGACGAGCGAGAGGGGCAGTAAATAGAGTCAGGGGAAGTAGAGGCAGGAGACGGGGACTCGGAGGAGTGCACGCCGGGGAAATGTACGCGCAGGAGGAGGGCAGAACGGCTGGACGGGATTTGATTGGTTTAAAATTTGGGGAGCCAAAACACGGTGATTGGTTAGTGTTTTCCCAGGTTTACTCTGGCTGTAGATAGCAGTTTTTTTTCACTCTTTTTTAGGAACACATCATGTATTGATTGCCATCAGGACATAAAGATCATTTTAACCAGTATGACAAAAAGTGTATCTAAATCTAATTACCAACCCCAGCTTTAATTGCTAAATATTACAAGTTAAATCGATTTGTGTGATTCAAAAGTTCTGTATGGATGACCTGACTCAGCCGTTGTCCAGACGAAACGTAAGAAATCTTTCAGCTTATTGTTTGGGTTTTATATATCGCGTAACATTGCTGTTTTGTTTCAGAACCGCAGTAGCTCGACATGCTTGCTATTGTTGTTGTTGATTTTGTCTAATCATTAAAAAAAACTTGTACAAACCCACTGAATGTGAAGCGCTCAACAGTATACGATACACAAGTTTGGAAATCAAATATTGCAGCTGCCTGCTCCACGTTAAAATAGGCAGCTCTTTGCCCTTCTTTTCACCATACCTACTTTATAAAATAATTATATATATATATACATAATATATATAAATGACACCCACTACCAGTCAAAAGTTTTGACACACCTTTTCAGTCAATGGTTTGTATTTATTTTAATTATTTTCAACATTGTAGATTAATACTGAAGACATCAAAACTATGAAATAATCTGGTTTTGCCATAATCTGGATTACAACAGTCGTCAAATAAGACTATCCATTGTGTACTAACCCTACCTCTGAACAACACAACTGATGGTCTCAAACACATTAAGAAGGCAAGTCATTCTACAAATGAACTCTTGATGAGGCTCATGTTCATTAGAAACCATTCCAGGAGACCACTTCATGAAGCAGACTTGAGGGAATACCAAGAGTGTGCAAAGCTGTCATGAAGGAAAAAGGGGGCTACTTTACAGAATCTAAAATATTAAAACATATTCTGCTTTGTTTAACACTTTTTTGTGAATTAAATAATTCCATATATGTTCTTTCATAGTTTTGATGCCTTCAGTATTAATGTACAGTGTTTCAAATAATTAAAATAAATACAAACCCTTGAATGAGAAGATGTGTCCAAACTTTTGACTGGTAGTTTATATATATAATTAAATATATTCAATATGTATATTCAAAATTGTGATGGTATTATGTAGTGATTAGAGCTTAAAGTTGAAGACATGCAGGATTAATGATAGTTTGGAGTTTTAATAATGATGCTGTTAAAAACCAGAGTGACCATCCCTGTCCCTCTCACTCAGCTGATAGAAAAGTATTTATAATTGAAGAGTGAAGGCAGAAACAGATAACAGAAAAGTTTATTCTTCCAATGAATATTTGTTTTGTTTTTCACTGTGATTAATCATAACTTGTGGTGATTAAATTGTATTTGTCCGATCTATAAAATGGAGAAATCACAATTCCTTGGTCCCTAAGATGATTGCGTCACACGATTTTTGTTTCATAGAGAAACAGCCTCAACAAAGAAATATTGAGTTCACTGTCATTACACAAGCGAAAGCAGCTTAAAAGATTAACCTAAAAGCAAAATAAAGGGGCTAATTTCATCAAATCTGCTTTTAGGTCTCTACAATAGTGGCACTATTGAGCCTCAACCTTTCTCTGTGCAGTGAGTGAAGCTAGAGGTTTGGATTCAGGGTATAGATTTTCCTTAAATCCAAGTAATAACTGTAGTATCTGGAAATGTAATATTTCAAAGAGTCATATTTTATGTTCCGTAGTTCAGCAATGATTTGCAGGTCATTTGCATGTTGTAGTTTCAGGTTTCATTTTTGCCTCAACAGAACTGTAGAAGCTCACTCCTGCCTGTTTGTTTTCAGTGTTTCAGTGTTTGCTGCTCCTTACCTCTTGTAAGGAACTGAGGGAGGGGTTGCGGCGGTTGAAATCCAGGCGGCGGTGAGCTACATTGAGAGCAGGCAGGTGTCGCAGGGCCAAATCCTCAGGCAGCAGCAGAGTCTGGACCAAGCCGGGCTGCTCACACTCATTTATGAGCTCTGTCACCTCCGTGTTCAGACCCAGCTCTGCAGAGCACAAATACATAAATACATTAATGGGCTGTAGAGTCAGAGTACAGTCATGACTGTGAAGGAATCACAAGGGAAGGGAAATATTCAGAGAGAGAACTGGGCTTCAGCGGAGTTTGGAGAGTGATGTGACGATATTAAAACATGATCAAGAATTAAGATCTTCTTACATGGAGAATTAATTACATGTTAGATAGATGACTCTGTATCATTACATTTACCTGTTATTCCTATATTCCTTTTAAAACTTATTTCACAAAGCTAGTATTAAAAATCAACATCCTGTTATGTTATTAGTCGGTATCCCTCTCGTGTCTGTAGAAGTCTTAATCAGTATCAGATTAGCTTCGGTAGGATTTGAAACAGAGAGAGACTGAGCTTTACACAAGTATAAATATTTCTGTCCTGCAGTCTCAGTAACTCACCAGCCTCCAGCATCTTGCTGCCATCTGGGAGCAGGTTGAGCAGCACGGACAGTCGGTTCCACAAGCTCTGAGAACTCTGCAGAGAGAAAAAGGTCTGAGTAACTAAACTCCTTAAGATGCAGACGGTTCCTCGATAAAAAGCAGGACACTTTGGTTTTCCTCACCTGTGCACACATGAGAATGATGTCTGTGTTTGTCCTCAGCCAATCAATGAAGACCTTCACCACCTGGATCAAGCCCTGATTGGTCAGGATCTCCAGCTTCTCTAGAAGGGTTTTCTCACTGTGCACAGACGGAGTACTGTGTTGGCTGCCTTCAGAGTCAGAGTCCATGTCTAGAGGAGCAGAAATAAAACAAAGAAAGAGAAGATCGGTTTCAACTAAGTTGTTCTTTGATTCCCAAATTAATTAAAAAAAAAGCTGAACAAGAAAACTTCCTCAATAAATAATCACATTTATTCAATTTTCTATATGTTAAATAGTCTTAATGTATAGCTTTATAATGTATTTAAGGCTCTGTGCTAGCCCCTCATTCTGCCAGGATCATGAGGCATGTAGAGTAAAACCTCTCAACAGCTGGACATGCTATACATTCAGATTTCCTTTTAAGGAAATGAAAGCTTCTGCTATGCACTGTTTACATTCAGCCGTGAGCCTTGAGAGTCATATATCACAGATTCTACACCAACACATGTGCTTTAATGGAACGCACACATTAGTACTTGGACTTGGTCCAGTGCCTGTACATGTCTACATGTAGGCCAGTATACGGGTCATTAATGTTTAAGGCGGGCATTTGAAGTAAATGATGTGTTCAAAGCATGTACACGTAGAGAAATAAGCAGAGTACTTGAGTTTGACAAATAATCTAATGAGACAATCAGTCACATGTAAACACCCAGGATTAAATACAGGTACCTCTCTCAAGGCTGCTGTCTGTCACCATTGTTGCTTGTATCTCTGCTCAACGTTCAACATCAGCCTTCACACTACACTGAACTTAAAGGATAGCTACTTTTTTTTTAGGGAAGTTGTGTGAGGTACTTATCAATAGTAAGGCTGACTTTAGTGTAAAAGCTACAGGGGACCCCCCTCAGCTTGGCTCCTTTGTTATGGAACTACCATGCAGAAGCTAGGCTGTAAACCCCTGCAGTCAGACTCAGTTCTACCACGTAATTTAGCTTATTTGATGAAACTTCAACCCAAACACTAATCACAGGTGTGAGGGTACGCTCTAATTAGAACTTTTCAGGTATCAAATTAAATACATGGTTAGTCAAGCCCTGTGATAGACTGGTGACAGGTACAGGGTGCACCCCACCCCATGCCTGCTGACAGCTGGGTTAGGCTCCAGACCTCCCACGACCTCCAACAGGCTAAGCTTTAAAGATGATGGATGGATGGTCATGGCTAGTTTTTCATTGATGAACTTAATGTTTAAAGTCGCTGTGGGCCTCCGACAATGTTATCTGCGCAGGGAGATCTCACATGCTGCACTGGTAGCTGTTTACGTCCCCCCTCTGCCAACCTGAATATGGTGTCCAACGTTCTCAACGCTGTCACAGCCAGACCACCAGAGTGCCTTCTTCCTGATCTCCGGGGACTTCAACCATTTATTTATTTTCTAAATAGCTTATTTTGTCTTCTGTTCATACTTTTGTTATCATTGTATTTGTATTTATATCTTATTAATTACTTTCTTCTATTAATATTATATTATATTCTTTCTTATTGTGTATAAGGGCAACTGTAATAACTGAATTTCCCCCCAGGATAAATAAAGTATTTCTGATTCTGATTCATTACATTGATTGTCATATAATACTTCCAAATCTCACCGATCTCCTGTCACATTTTGTCAATAATCAACCAAACACAGATAACTGATTTTACTCTATACATGTCAAACATGTCTAAGAAATTATCATGTCCGCCTGAATGTTTCAACTTCCCCGAGTGTTTCTTGAAACAGAGGAAATGACACAAAAAAGGCTAACTACATGTAGCATTGAGGCATTACCATTTTCATTGGTTCCGTTGGCAGTACCAGGGTTCAAGTCACAGGGCGAGTCACTGGGAGGAGGAGGCGTCTCTTGGGAGGGGGGAGCAGAGGAGTCAGTCGGGGTGGGGTTACCCGTGGAGGAGGACGCTTGGGGCCTCAGCAGCATGTTGCTGAAGGTTGGTGCCAGGCGGAAACAGCGCTTTGCCTGGAAGAGCTGCGAGGACATGGCCTGCAGGTTACTGCTGATGCTCGAGTCGCTGGGCATGAGCGGTCCGTTAGTGGTTGGGGGAGTATCGCCGTCCCTTTCCCCTCCGTCCTCCTTGGGTTGGTCTTCATCTTCGTCTTCCTCCTGATGCTCCTGCGCCTGACCCTCTGTGTTGTCTGAGTTTTCAGCATCCTCAATGTCTTCCAGGTCTGATCGGGACTCCTGGCTGTTCATGTCAGAGTCGGTTTCTACATCGAACGCCGTCCCTCCTTCCTCCTCCTCCTCTTCCTCTGAGCCACTCCCCCAGCTGCCCTCCTCAACAAGGGGGTCTCTTTTAGTCTGCTTCCTGACAGGTGGAGGATTGGGTGGGATTCCAGTGGTGCTGCCACCTGTTGAATCAGTGTGACCCCTCCTCTCGTCGTCCTCGTCCTCATCCTCTTCGCTCTCGAAGCCTTCGCTCAGGTCGCTCTCGTCCTCTCCTCGAGTGTCCTTGCGGGCACAGCGGCGTCGGCGGAGCCTCGACAGGCGGGTGTACTTCTTCTTCTGTCTCTGTTTGTCTTCTTCCATTTTGCGTTGTTCTTCCACACTGGTATGCTTTTTAACACCGACCCTTTCACAGCCATCTTCATCCTTCTCCTCCTCATCGTCTTCTTGCTCGAGGGAGCCGTTCTGCAGAGGCTTCTCCTCAGAGCGGTCTGTTGATGGAGCTGTCAGATCCTTCGTCTCCAGGTCATCTAGATAAAAGAAGACAATTTAACTCCAGTTTATGTTTTCATTAAACATATTTCAAACCACGCTGCTGTCAACTAAGTAAAAGAGCACATAGATTTAAAACCATTCTTGACGTGTAGAAATAAAAAGCAGCAGTTCTCCCAAAAGACTCTTATTTTTAAACCACAAAGAGCAGTTTCCACTTTAATCTCATAAGATGTTGCTGATGAGGATAAAATGGGATTTCCGCATTGATCGCTGTGTCAGATACTGGCTGGGAAATGTCCTGTATTGTGCTGACGTATGAGGATTTGTTTTCTTTTAAGTTTTGGACTAACTAGCAGTAAGCATATCTGTCCCGCTCAATATAAGGAGACGAGTGGTGTCCTCTCTTACCTGCAGCGTCGGTGTGAAGTGGAGGCACCTGGCTCTCCGCTTCCTCCAGTTCAGCCTGCAGCCGGATGTTGACGTGGTTCACCAGATGAGAGAACAGCGCCAGAGTGAAAGCTATGGACGCACTGTACTGCTTTGATCCTAGAAACAAACACAATACCACATTAGTCCAGCTCACTGCAGCTCTTAAAGAGAATCACATGCCTACACAAAAATGTATCCAAGTCAGGGTGGTGTCCTCTTCCTCTTTACTAATTGCTCAAATCCTCATTTAATCTAGACTCAATGCCGATGTGACTGAAAATCAGAATTTACAATGACATCAGAAATTTCACAACACTGACCTCCCCTCTTCAGGCTGTGCACCACCATCAGACACGTCACCACCATCTTGAAGACCAGTGTATCGGGCAGCACCGGACAGGAGTTGTCCGCGTGCTGCGGCTCGTCTTCTTCTTCGCTGGGGGAGTGGTGAGCGACGCCATGTGTCGGTGGCGGTAGGTAGAACAGCACCAGGTTGAAGTCCTCGAGCACCGACTGACAGAGTGATGTCAGCTCTGTCTCCATTAAACTACAAACAGAGAAGTGAAGTGAGAAGGAGACGCAGTGAGAACAAAGAGTGCACTTTAAAAAATAGGGATGTATTCGACTCTATCAATGAGTGATCAAAAGATAACACTGCGGCTGTTCATTGGACGAAGCAGGGTCGCTGGGTTTATTCATTTTGAATGATGAGTTTGTGTTTGTATCTGCTCACAGATCATTTTACTGCTAGTTAAAGCAGCACATTTGAAGCTTTTAACAGGCAGGTAACACAACCTATAAACACACACTATCTGCTGAAGACAGTTAACCTTTGTTCAGAGTTCACATAATTAAATATTTGACAGAGATAACACTGGTGCAGGTCAGAGGTGGAGCCTGATCAAACCCATAAAAGAGTCAAAGATTTAAAATTAATCAAGGCCGTCTTTGCTTGACCTGTCGGAGAACATGCAAGATGAAAGAGAGGAGAGGAGTGACACTGCAAGCGTTTACCTGTTCTTGGGCTGCAGCAGGCTCTGAAGGTACATGAAGCTGACCAGGAGACGCTTTATGTCTTTTGATCTGCAGCAAAAAGTGACAACAAAACAAGAAAATCATTAAGATCAAGATTTCATATTTGACCCTAAGCCTAAGTTTGGATAATGGATGTGATACATTATTTAGAATAATCCTTCCCAATTAAAAACAGACCCAACATTCCTCTTTTTACCTTCTTACTCCACCTCTTAAATGGATGCAGACAAATTTTTCAACCATAGTTTTTATTTCTGTAACTACAAACTTTTAATTTCTTTTAACAAACTGAGTTTTAATGACATTTCTTTTAAATTAATTTTATTTTCTTCCTTACTTGACCTTAGATTTTAAAATATTTCATGTTTTAATGCGTATGTTTGTTTAATGTCATATTTTAAATTTGATATTTTCTGACAAGGTATGGCGTTATGGAATTAACCTGATATTGGATCTATTAGATGTTGGGAAGAAGTTCTGCGATGAATCGACTGATTAAAGGGTTCATTTCGGTTAAGACAAGATCAGTTGTAATTCTGTGTCCGGCGGGGCAGTAAGACTGCAAGTTACGGACTTCAGAGCAGTGAAGGGGGCTGATTATTTAGAATAATCCCTCCTAATTTAAATAAATAATAAGACCCAACACTATTTACTATGTACGTTAAGTTATAAGTACAGAGAAAGAGAGAGAGTAGATCAAACATAACTGGCCGAATATTAAATTTAAATGTTTGAAGTGTTTGCTGTGTGTTTTTGTTGATTGTTACTGTTCTGGTTTTTGTTTTTAACTCTATAAAGCACTTTGAATTGCTCATTGTATGAATGGTGCTTTATAAATAAACCTACCTTGCCTTCATTTATGAGGTTTCAAAACTTCAAACACTGAACACATCATGGCTGGTATAAGTGTTGTGCATTTAAATCAGACAAAAAAAAAACTCAGGTTTTGTTCCAGGTGGCTCAGGATTATCTATCTTGATTACTTTGAGAAGGCAGAGTTTGCATTTTGTAACATTTTTAACCAAGCAAGCAAATTAAAATAATTATAAACAATAGAAACTATTAGTAATACCACTGAGAGTGTGACAGAGTGTCTGTGATCTAAGAAGGCTTCTGAGGAACTTGTGGATTTGTGTGTTTGTTATTCAGAAAATTGAATGAACACAAGAAGGACTTGGGCTGTATTTGTTTGCAGTTAATCAAGGTCCAAATTTTAAACAACATATAAACTCTATGATGTAAAATCTGAATCCATTCTCTGAAAAGTGGGAATGAAAATCTGGGACCAAGTGGATTTTACTCTGGAAGTAATTAATAGTGTGTTCTCGAGGGATTAAAACATTTGTTTGAATTGAATTGTGCACGTTTTCAGCTCCTCCTGAATCCTCCTCACCTTTGTCGAGACGGAGACAACTTCTTCATTTCCTGCTTTTTCACTTGGTGGTACATCTTGGCAGCTTTGTCAAACAAGCGCTTCAGGTTGCCATAGGCGCCTTCAAAGGGGGCGTCTGATTGGATACTAGAACAGATTGAAAACAAATTAGGACTCTGAATTTGCTGACTTGTATTCAAATATCTAACATCCTTAAAGATTGTATATAAAGACCCTTACCAGCGTAGGTAGTAGTAGGTTGCTTCAACATTGTAGAACTTGCTCCCTGCCAGTGTGCCCAGTTGGTTAAAAGGCATTCCTGCATACAGGTCGGAGAGGAAGTCGATGAATGACAAATTCATTTTCATTGTTGGAGTTGCTAAAAGGAGACTGAGAATTATGACCCAATGCTGTCTGCTTAATAAGAAAAGTAGTGTGTGTTCTTTAAATAACATGTAATATCTCATTTGCTTATTCTGAACAAAACCCATTCAAGTAACAATTACTATGGGAATATTAGATCATATCAGCGGGGTGTTCCTGGTTACTAGTCACTGCTTCAGCCAAGCAATGTTGTAACAAGTCACACGCACAAGTAAGAATGTATTATTCTCAGGAAGGGTGAGGGATTCTGACCAAACTGCTTTTTCCTGCTGTTTCAAGTCTTTATTCTGAGCTGAGCTACCTCCTTCTGGCTCCGCCCACATAAGTCATTACAACACAAATCATTACAATGATGAAATAACTCAAGCACAGAGATCACTAACTGACACAGAAACTTCTTCAGAAACTAGGTGGCTCTGCATCGCATGGACCAGAGTCTACAATTAGTTCAGTCTTCAAAAGGTCCCTGCTCAAGAGGGACTACTTTCAGAACACAGGAACTTTACTGTTGGAGCTATTTAATAGGGATGGGCATTTCAAGCCAAAATACTTCGCGATTATCAGAGGCATCTATTCAACGATTATTCGAATAATCCCCCCCAGGACGAGGTGCTGCTTGTAGCGGGCACTGACAGCGTCTGTCTCAATCTTTATGTCGATGTTTCTGTGACGCGGCATGGCGTGTTTACATTTTGCAGCCATGCTCAGTCTCTGGAAATACGTGTGTAGTAGTGTGACTGTCGCTAATGTTTTCTTCTTCTTTTGCTATTTAATGCAGTTAGCATTCTTCTTCTTCTGTTACTTAAAGTGGTTAGCAAACAGCTTTAAGACACTCTATAGCCACCGTCTGGCGGGAATACTGTATTACAACCAGGTATTGGTAAAAAGGATGAAAAATTGTACTTTTAAAATGATAAAATATTCAAAGTAACTCTTTGATTTTTACAAAGTGAACGCATATTTGAAAATCTTTGCTCATCCCTACTATTTAAGACTGATCAAGTGGTTAAAATTGTATTTCAGCTATCATTTTTAATCTAATCAGCAACAAAGCGCAGGCGTTATTGAGCATCAATGTCAAGTATGAAAACCAGCAGGATTACAAACAATGACATGTCGCCCTGTATGTCATTGTTGTTGTTGTTGTTGTTGTTTTTCAGTTGCAGCAAAATAAAGACATGTAAAGAACTGCAGTACTTTTTAATTTATGAGGTAACCCTTCCACTTCTTGAAAAGCAGTACCTGGGGTTCAAAGTTCCCTGCCCCCATGTTAGGATCTCTCACATTGCCTTCACTCACCTATGTGTGGCATGACAGACAGGGCTTGATGGTAAAACCTCTCCGCCAGCTGCTCAGCCTCCACTCCAGCAAGTTCGTTCTGATAGCGGGCTGCAGACGAAACAAACACGTATTTAAAATCAGACAATCACTTCCTCTGCTGATAGAGTAAATATAATCACTAGACCAAAAACATCACAAGTCAAACCTCAATATGAAATGTCTGATTAAAACATGCTATATTAAATTTCTCATGCTTCATTACACACATGCCGCCTCACACCTGTAAGATCTGCAGTTAGAGACGACATGAGGGTTTCATCTATTATTATGTTGTTACCTAAATCTCCCAGGTAGACCAGGCAGCGATGACAGGCCATCTGTGCCCACTCCATCTCCTTCGGGGTGGCTGACACCGGTTTCTTCCGACCTGAGGGGAACAATTACACAATGCTCTTCTCATTTCAAGGATTTAGCTCGTGCACTTGACCCAAAATGTCTCAGAGTTATGTAACGAGAGAACGAGCTCAAATTCCAGCAAAGAGACACTTTAAACACCAGAGATCTAAGTTAGAGAACACACCCTGATGTTTTTGCAGCTCTATTTCCCTGTTCTTGTGGTGTTTTTGTTTTAAGTGGTTAAGAAGACGCTGTGAAGAGGTTGTATTTCTCCAGTGGACACATTTTCAGTTACTCCAGGAAGACAGGGTGCTTCACAGATTTACTCCTGGTTTAAAGCCCAGTTCACTGTCTGATAGCATCTCTATTAGTCCATAAAATCCTGTAGACTGTCTGCAAAAAGGTTAATCTGGTGTCCCACAGAGCTCAAGCCAAGCCACTTTCAGGCAGAGGGTAAGTACAGGATCCACAGCACATCATACTTTGATGACCTTGCACCTGTCAATTTGTCTTTGCTGACAATAGACTCACTTGGCACTTCTCCACCTATTTGTCAGGGCTACGTAGTTCACAGGAACACTGAAATCCGATCAGACTGAATTTAGACAATGGACACTTCAACACCCTGAAGAATCACTCTGTTAATAAGGAGAGTGAACGTACAGCAGCAGAGCAGCAGCTGTAAGTGAGGTCAATCTGGGCTGTGGACTCAGAGTTCGTGAAGTTTTGTTACTGAATCAACAAGTTTCAAAACCCTCTAATACCTTACATAATGGGATTAATTCCCAACTCATTTAGTGTGTTTGGAAGGTCAAAGAGGGTAACCAAGAAGCTGTGGTCAGTGGAGTAAGGATGATTTCTCCAGTGAGTTGAGTGTGTTAAAAAGAAACAGAGATGAGACTTTACTGATTTGATTTTCACATCCCTGCTTTTCTTACACGGGACTTCCACTAGATCTGTGTCCGGTCCGTCTCCGATCCACTGCGGTCCGGCTCCATGCTCTCCCGTCCGTCAACACCCATTGGTTGCATTTTCAGAATGCAGCACGGAGCAGGAGCACCGGAAGCTGGAGTCACAAGACTGACTTTTTCCCACGGTAGTTACTGCATTAATGAATATCCGACCCCTCTCCTCATCCATGTTGTCTTTCTGGTCCTCTGAAAAGCTCTGACCTGTTGACTCCAGGCCTGGCTCCACTCATCATGACAGTTTGTTGTTGTAGTTAAGTGAAATACGATCTGCTGATAACAGAGTCTTTTATTCTGAAAACTAACCGGATGTTTTAATTCGTTTTGCTGCCTGACTTCCTGTCCCGCTCTATCTAAATCTGTTTTTGAATCCGGCAAAAATTGAAGTCTTGCGTATCTGATCCGGGGAGCTCTGTCCTGCCAGATCAGACACGCACCCGGAACTCAATGGAGCTGTGGATCTGGTGCCGTGACAGATCAGAGACGGACATGGATCTGGTGGAATTTGGCCGTTAGTGTGACTTTCAAGACATCTCCAGATAAAAAAGCCAAAGAATGATCTAGATATTTAAATATAATGATGACTGCAGACTAAGCAGACAGCTGTTTTCATGTCACTCATACATCAGACTAACATTTAGCAAGAGATTAGATTCCTTATAGAGATCAGATGTTGAATCTTATGTGTCTATGTGTTTTGCTCACCGATGAGTGGGTCTGTGACGTGGGTCCAGTCGATGCAGTCCTGCAGCTCCAGCTGATAATGCGACTGGATGTAGAGCAGCAAGTGCTGGTAGAAACCCACCCCGGCAATCAGGTGCGTGCGGTAGGCACACTCAAGAGCGCTGCGACTGTGAATGTGCTGCATGAGGGGAAGGAGAAAGAAGGGATGGAGAGACTTTAGAAATGCACCAAGAAAAACGAAGAACAAACATGACATGGAAGAGGACAGACATTGGAGATGTGCCACCCCGAGTAAAAATAAAGGCTCTTGCATGGAGTTTGGAAAATTGATGGTATTGTCAGTAGGACTTGCAATGACAGTTGAAAACAGTTTTGCCATCCAAGTATAAATATTTGTACTTTTGCTCCCTCAGACAAGAAGGAAACACCAGATACCAGAACAACAACACAAAGATAATAATTCACAATCCTGCTGAGCTGGTTGAATTTCCTGTGCTGCTGTTCAAAGATGTTTTCCTTCTTGTCTGCTTAAACCTGCATGAATGCAGAGTCTGGGTTTTCAAGGAAGACAAGACAGCACACCATCGTGAAGGAAACTCCCAACCTTAATATCTTCTGAGCGGACACGATATAAAAAAATTCACCCCCGTACAGTGTGTGCCGATAGAGAAATTAGCTTTTCAGACCTAAACTGTTTTTTAAACCAGGCTGTAAACATGTTTATTTCTGCTGTAAAGGTCGTCTTTTTTGAATTGGTGTGTATGTGGTTTCCTGTGTTTCTGCAGCCAAACTCAAGTGGACACTCAATGAAGTGCAGTTTATAACACCTCTGCATGGGCTTCATATTTTGAGACTGGAAGTTGCAGCTTGAGCAAAACGCATGATTATAACTATTGTGAAGAAAACTGAAGCCTTTTGAGTTCAGAAAAGTATTTGATGTGTATCACAGGTCGAGTTCTGCTTCATGCTTTTGACCTGAAACTTCTCAGAGGAGTTTTTAGCGACTATAAATCAGACTGAAATTATTCTCATGAGGCTACTAAAGCAAATGAGACCATTAGCATAAAAAATAATAATTTTTATAAAGTTGTGTCTGTCGGTCACTCTGCTGAGGAGTTGCTGAGGCTGTCAAAACCGCCTTTTTAACATTTTCTACAGCAAAGATTCTGCATGAGGGAAACATCTGAATGTTAAAGAAAGGAAACCAGATGAGACTATTATTACACATGTACAGATAAGATCAGCAACGATGTGAGACATTGGGTGCCGAAATCACAAATACAGGAAGTTCCTCACAGGGGCTTCTGAATCCGAGCTCATGTGTAGTGCAGTGTTTGTCAGGATCAAACTTTTAATATTTAAAGCAAGATTTAATGTGTCTCTCTTGTTGGTCCAATAGTAGAACTACATGACATTTTCAAGGGTTTGACTTCCTCTAGGACCACCCATGCATAACACATGACCTCTCTTGGTGCTCTATAAGGAGCGCTACAAGCCAGTGATCACAAAACAGAAAATGTCATTGCAGAAGTGACCTTTGTTAGAGCCAGGATGTCAGGCCAGCTAACAACAGACTGGGTTGGTTGGCCAACGAATGTTAAAGGATTGTTTTATTTCCACAGTTGTAGCCGGGTCATTATTTACCTTCTTGTTGGTCTTGATAACCTGGATGACCTCATAGTAAACCTTCCTCCAGAGAAGCTCCTCAGCCTTTCGGCCGTAGTCCACAGGGTGGAGAAACATCAGCTTCACACAGAGCTCCCTCAGCCTGAAGACAGACAGAGAGCAGAAACACAATCATCATCATTTCAGGAAAGAAGTAGTTGGGTCACCGGTTTGACAAGTGGACCAATGAGTCAACCGTAGTTTCACATGAACAAGAGGGAGGCGGACACAACAATGTCAACTATGAATATATTAAAAAATGACATGTTTAAAAGAACAATCATCTAAAACTCTACATCAGTGACAACAGAGGACTCGGCTTGTACAGGACAAACTCAAATAAATGTGTCTTCTGTCCTTCTGTGACTTACACAGGCTGTGTGAAATGATTCAGCAGTCAGAGATGTTCGCTGAAATACTGTGAAATCTCAGTCCCCACTCTTGTGTGCGTGAGGCCGAAGGCAAGATTATGTTAATACCGATAGGCAAGTACATGCAGTATTTGTCATTCTCCCCTCTTTGAAGAGATTCTTCACTGCTCGGCTCTGACATTCTCCAGAGCACAAGAGGATAATATCATTCTCACCATAACATGACCCTCATTTTGTACTGAGGGGCAAAATGATCACGTTTGCATTGAAGTAAAATTTACAACTGCAGCTCCCAAACTTAACTTTGTCATCTCTGGGAGCATGTAATGAGTGGATGGATGCATACAAACACTTGTGTTAAAGTATCTCATGATATATGCAGTGAAATCTTAGTACTTGTGCCACGCTCAGAGTCAGTTCAGGGGTGAGTATGCCTTTGATTGTGGTGTAAATTCATAATGGGGATGTCATGATCAGCTTTTTTGGCCCCCGATCCTGGACCGACTTTTTAATATTGAATATTTGCAGATACCGAGTCCTGATCCAATACTTGTGTTTGCCTTGATAATAGTTTAACAAGAGATAACAGAGTTGAGCTGCACTTTTTTTTTCCTGTAACAAAAATAAGTAATTAAAAAAATAACTAAAATATGTCTCATGTTTATTCCATTTAATTTAATCCAGCTAGCATTGTTGTAAAACTCATAATCTGTGTAACAAGCTCTGCTGTTTGAGACCATGAAACTGGTGTGCATGCATTACAGCACACTTAAATCCGAGGCTGCCCTGAATGCAACTCTCACGAGATAGTGCGTGATTCACAACGGCAGCATCCAGCTGTGTGAGACGGAGAACGTAAATATTGGGAGTGACAGCGAGATCGAGACACGCCCGGTTGCTTGCCACTAGCTACGGAGCGGCATGGCAGTATAGAGAAAGGCAGCTAATGCTAATGTAACAAACTGTCCTGTGTTTGGTTTATGTTTTAGCCTTTTTGAACCACAAGTCCCTGGAGAGCTACCGTAGGGTGCCTATAGCAGATGTGTTTTCTGTGCCATGTGAGTCCTACAGTAAAATGTAAATCATGGCTTGGGTTCTACGTCAATGTCCCTTTTTATCATTTTCTCATTATGTATACACAGTTAAGCAAACTAAGAACACTCCATAACCCTCGCGTCTTCAGCTACATGTTGTGTTCAGTGACAGCTGATGTAAGTGATCGGATGAGATGATCGGCTTGAATGCCGATCACCGATAAATAAAAAAAACCTCCAGATCAGCTCCGATCCGATAGTTGATCCCTAATTTATAACATCTGATAAAGGGT
This sequence comes from Notolabrus celidotus, assembly GCF_009762535.1. Lineage (NCBI taxonomy): Eukaryota > Metazoa > Chordata > Actinopteri > Labriformes > Labridae > Notolabrus > Notolabrus celidotus. The sequence goes on along the minus strand of NC_048283.1, from coordinate 6,376,150 downwards.
TATTATAATTATTTATTAATCTGAAAAGTAAAGTCTTAATTCATTCATCAAATAAGTGGTGAAAAATATATGAAAAAAATCCTTTATAATTCTAAGAAACGACGGTGAAAGTTTTGAACTATTCTAGACGTCAGCAGTACAAAACCCAAAGATGTACTTTTAAAATAAAACAGCAGCCACTGTGCAGCCCTGACTACATACAGAGCATGCCCAGACAATTATAGAAAATACTGGTTGACAAAACAGTTACAGGACAGGATGAGATACCATCTCTGTGTCTGAGTAGACATGCAGTCAAGCCTCTTTCCAAAATTTGCCTCATACTTCCTCTTCTCTTTTTAAACTTTCGGTTCATTAAATCCACTTTGAAAAGAACTGCAGTCATCTTCAGAATCTTTGAGACTCACACCAAGTGTCTCTGTTTATTTATCTTGCATTGCATTGTCATTTCTTACAGTTTTAAATCTAACTGGAGCACGATAGACTTTGGAAGCAGGATAGCAGCTCTGAAAAAGAAACACTGTGAGGTGTTACACTACGGTCTACTTTCACACACACTGCTGAGGCGTTCAGACGTACTTGTTGCGAAGGCTGATGTTCTCTGGCTTGAAGACCTCTCTGTAGGACGATTTACTGCCGATGATGACATCTAGCTTGTGCACAGACTCCACCACAGCCCTGAGTAGAAATGGAGAAACATTAGTATAATGACAATATGAACACTCTGACCTAAAGTGATGCTTCAAAACAGAGCTGAAATCAGTATGTCTGCTGGATCTCATGTTACAGTCAGTGTTTGTTTTGAGCATAGTTGGTGTGTGATAAACCATCCTTCTAATTACCAGGATACAAAAGTTTTACATTATATTTTGTATGAAAGCTTTTAAATTATAATACAAATTTTGAAATGAAATAAAATCAGATAACTGTCTTTAATGATTAAATTTGTATTATTTGTAAGGAGTACAAGAGTGTTCATCATTATTACACTGAACTATCCAGTCATTCTGATGATTACAAAGGAGGATATCTGAGGATCACTATCCAGACTGCTTAACAAACACAACATACTATCAATGATATGATTACATAATAACTGTTCACGCTTTGCATCAACCATGGGTCTCCACATTAGCACACACACACTACCAGACCAGTGTAGACAAATACCTCTCAGACCACTCCAGTATGTGGACTGAGTGATCAGATCTCAGCATGCGGGGATGTGTGTTTACATCTGTAGTTAACCTGTGAGTTGATCACCCAGATCCAAAGTTGATTCTAAATTTAAACAGGGAGTCTGTGTCTTGAAGTATTCAGAAACTCCTGGTTTCTCAACAACCTTTGTTGCTTTTATTAGATGCTGTTTTTGTTCCCACTTATTCACAGATTAATCTGCCTTAAAGAAGACTACAATACACGTGTGGTTTTCTGTTGAACTTAAGACTTACCTTTTTAATCTAGCTTTTAATGTGGAGTAATTTATTTTTAGCCCTGGACTGCATTATTATTTTAATCATTATTATTATTTTAATCATTGCTTTAATATTTATTTATCTTATTTATTTATTTATCTATTTATATCTTGTATTCATCTGATCTTGTTAACTCTACCTTATTTTTAACTTTTCTTTCCACTATTACTTACTTTATTAATTTGACTGTATTGATTTGATTTGATTTTTAAGTATTTCATCTAAAATCCTGCCTTTTGTAATTTTACCTTTGCTGTTGTTTTCTGTCTCTCTGTTATTCTGTTATTCTGTGAAACACTTTGGGCTGCATGTTTTTATGTATGAAAGGTGCTATATAAATAAAGTTGAGTTGAACCACCACCAATAAGAAAATGGTTCAGTTATTTCAAAGGTGTTGCTCTCATAATTAATAAAGCAACAATAAATGTATGCAAACTTCCTTATTGCATCTATCTCTGAATCCACTTTGCCTTGTAAAGATATAGTCCTTTTAACATAATGTAAAAAACTGCAATCAATATTTCTGTGACTCTGAGGACTGTCTATTTTATTACACTTATTTATATATGCACATGCACACACATATGGCATGTCTGGTGTATGTTTTGTCTTAGTAATTAATCTTATAATCTATATTTCATTAGGTTTTCTTTTTGAAGGCAATGTGTGACTACTTTGTGTTATGTGGATGTAATACTCGTCTGTGGATGCTATGTGTACAGAATTCTGTCCAAGACTTCATTTAAGCATCTTAATGTAAGTAAATCATTAATAAGCTAACTACAAATAATGTTATCATTTAATGACCTGCCTTTAAAAGGTATGTGATCCCTGTGATCATGCCTTGTAGTCATTCTTCCTAAAGACAACATGTTTTACTCTATGGTTTACTCTTAGTTTTGACTCATTCAGAACAGAGAAACCACATTTTCTGTTTCATTTCTCTCTGAAAGAGGCGGTAATTGGAAATGCAGCTTTGTTCATGATTTTATAAGACATCCCAACCTGCAGTCATTCAAACTCGGGTTGTATTATGTAATGAAACACTCCTGAGTCTGTGTAAATGTTGTGCTCTTGGTGTCGTGACAGGTTACAGAATCAAAGACGAGCTGCAGCGTTTCTTGTTAGCAAACATTGATTGGCTAAAGCTAAGTTAGCAAAGCACAACAACGTTCAATTAGCAGCTTGGCTAGCGACGCCAAACGGCCTCGAACACTTACCTGTAAAGCCGCTTTATGAGAAGGACTTTCGCCTCTGGCTCGCTGTCCTGCCCCGGTCCGCTCATATTAGCTCGAAGCCCCGGTTATTGATCACACTCTCAGCCTCCTCAACACTCAGATGTCAGGACTCCTCGGGTTTGTTCCCCCGGCAGTGCGCTAGCTGTATTAGCTGTGCCCCCTTTCTTTCCGAGTCTCTTTCGTTTCTTATGTCCTTTGGCAAGACCCCCTCTACCCATCCGTTCAGAAGTAAGGGTTGGAGGGGGTGCCCGGTTATGAATGCGATTCCTGGTCAGCTGTAACGCTCTAATATGCTTCTTGTGTTGTTCCCTGTTCCAGCCATTGCTACGAAGGCGGCCATTATTCCTATCAGGCAGAGACCGCCTGAAATATCGCGAGACTACAGAACGTACTCACAAGTGCTAATCAGGGTTGCCATGTAGTTCTACATATCCCCCATCTCTCTGCCTCTCAAAAATCTTTATTCATAAAAACAGGACTATGACATCTCCCCCCAAATTTGTTGTTTTTCTAAATTATTTCTAAATATACCTAAAATCATTGAGAATAATCAAAGGACCAAGAGCACTTAAAATAGAAGAATTCCCCACTGAACGGTAAAATTATTTCCTCTACTTACTCAACTTATTTTATTATTTATTTTCTATTTATGTATAATTTTCTCATTTACATTAAATTAACAACTGAAGCTGTTTCTGTGTCCTTAATTATTGTTTATGTATTTGTTTATGTTTATGTAAGGCAAACTCAAGACCTACCTTTTTAATCTTGCTTTTAACTGAGTTTTATTTTTATTCTTAATAGTTCTATTTATTTATTTACTTATTATCTATTTCCAATTTAGTCACTTTTATTTTACTTTATTTATTTATGCACTTATTTATTTATTTTAAGTCTAGCATCTTAAGTTATTTTAATGGTTTAATATTTTAGTCTTTTATTATCTTAGAAATGTATTTTACTTTGGTGATTTTAATTTCCTGTGTTGAGTTTTAACATCTTATTTTACCTCCAGTGTTTCCTCATTAAGATATCATGAGAGCGTTTCCTCAGTTCGTTCAGCAACTTCTTTTTTATTTTATTTATTTATTTTATTTTTATTGTTTTTATTACTATTGTTGCATATTGTGTTCTTAACCTTAGGATTATAGGGTGGGTTTGGGGTCGGGGCTGGGGGTGGGATCTTTTTCTTAATTTATTCTATTTTGAAGTTATGTACAGCACTTTGTGTTACAATGTCATTGTATGAAAAGCGCTTTATAAATAAAGTCTGATTGATTGATTGATGTATGATGCTCCTTCTGAATGTACCCATTGTTTGTTATGTACATCTAAAATAAAGTGAAAAAAAAAAGTGTGGGCTGGGACCATAGACTGTATATAAATATGTATGTATTATGTATGCATGTATGCATATGTATATTTTTACAGTCTATGGTGGGGACCCCCTGGGGGATCGCAAGACACAAATGGGGGGTCGTTAGATGTCTTCCAGAATGTATTTTTTTAAGTTATCTAAAAATATTTAATTATTATTCTTTATTTTTGATTATTTACCTTTTTTTCTTATGTTTATCTTCCTTTTTGTTTGTACTTTTAATTCTGATTATTCCTTTATTATCATTCTAATGTTTGTATTTTTTGTATTTATTTATTTTTTCTTCTCTTTGTTGGTTTTGTATATATAATTTGTTAACTTGTGGTGAACAAAGAAATACTAAAAAAGTTGAAGTTATCTAAAATAGTAAATTTTACCCATTATAGTAAAAAATATCGACAAAAATATTAGATAAACTTAATAAAGCATGACTACTTCAAATTATTTGTGAGAAAAGCAGCAAGTAAAGTAAAGCTTCAAAATACTATGCTTGAGGAGAAATAAACACTTCCTGGAGGGTTTGTGTCCGTCTTGTTTCTCCTTAGAACAAGCCTCAGCGAACACTTTCATTTAGCCCCTCAAGGTCTGAATGCTTCTCATTGTATCAGGATAATGCAGCTGGTTTTCCAATTATAACACATTCATTTATCTCATTATCTTGAGATAATATAGTCTGTTTCCTGAGATAATGGAATAATTTTCTGCCGATCTAGAAGAAATTGCCATTGACCCCACTGACATGGTACAATAAGCCTGTTACTATGTTTGTTTTGTACTTTTGCAACTCTTAGGATGCCAGTTGACATGAGTCTAGATATTTAGAAAACAACCATAAACTACCTATAACAGGAGAGCTCATAAAATGTATGGATGCATGTCCACTTAAGGCTTCTGTGGGTTTCAGTACGTAGAGATATTTAGTATGTTATTTTCTTCCCTTTTTGTACAGTTGTTGATCTTATACTACATCCCCTCTTAAAGTCATAATCCCTTAAGAATCCCAAGGTTTATCATTTCATTTAGGCGAGAGCATATGCTTCCCATTTTTGCTTTAAATCAAATCAGCAACATGTTTATATGACATCAAAACATTATCTCATATCATAAATCTTTTAGATGTTTTCAACTTAGGCTGTTTTCCCTGATTTGACTTCTTTTTGGCTTAAATAACACTCACTCTTGTGTAGACTTTACCTTGTTACAGTAGGACATCTTTATCAGAGTATGAGACGAGGACCAGCTCTTTCCACTTCCCAACTTTGCACCAATATTTTCACCACTGCCTTGCCTCCCTTTTTTATGTACCCTATCAAAGGCCATGGGGTGAATTAAAAAAAGTCTCTGATTACGGCAGGATTATGTTTGCTGATAATAATTTAAAATGTTTCATGGCACAGTGGTCACAGAGTCAGTATCTTTGTTGATGTAATTCCACCTGGTGACCACTGGGGGTCTATAAAGATCATAGATTTGTTTCACACCTCTTTAAATGCAATGAGGGGTTCAAAGATGAAAAAAAGCAATTTGGGTTTTTTTGTGTCTCTTACAAATTTCATATTTGAATATTTTCTTTTGACTACTGGTATGATAGATGATATTGGCTTGAGGTGTAATGTGGGAGAAATAGTGGTTTTATTATAGTGCTGATTCAGTAACTGTGTAGTTGGTTGAAATTGTACAAGCGCACATGATGATGCTTTCCTGGATATAGATTACAATGTTACATGTGAAGATGAAACCTTATTGTTTATGTCATGAATGATCTTCAGTTTAATCAGGCTCAATATGTTTATGAATGTAATACATGCAGAGTCTGGGGCAGGTGAGGTGAATGCCTCCGCTCTGTTTATTCTGGTAACACAGCCCGATCCCTCTATTGCTCCTCTATTGTGTAAATTTTTCTCCTCTGCTCTGTCCAGGCTCAGAAGTTGCCAACCCACCGAGGAACTGCAGGCGATTAAGTGTAGGAGGATGAGGATAATTACAAGCTTGCTATATTCAGTCTGGTCCCCAGCTCCCAGATCCCTGCCTGCTATCCACACTTTCAGCAACTAAGCCGGACAGAGTGAGAGAAAATGCTCTGCTCACCATGAGAAGAATTACAAGCCTGAGATGCAGAAAAATGCATGACACAGATGAGCAACATTGTGATGCAACCATTAGCTGCACAAATGACCTGTGGACTAACCATAGATTCAGATGCAGAGTATTTAAGCTGGTTATTAAAATTTGGTCTTGCTAACATTAGAATCAGGCAAAACCATTAAATCACATGGAAATCCTCACATATGTTTCAGAGATGTGCATACTGTGAGCCTACATAAGAAGCTTGAAGCTTGAGCGACAAGTTAATTTATTAATCAAGCTAGCACCCACATAAATGTAAGGAATGTCTGTCTCTTCATCACATGAGTGAATAAAAAAATGTGGCTTTGGCAGCGTTTATTGAATAAAACTATAGCGATAAAAATAATTTAACTTTGACTGTAAGACATATGCTTTTTTTTGTGACGTTTATGGACCAAATAACCAATAAAGTAACTTAATTCTAAGCTGTGGTCATACACTATAAGGCAGTGACCAAACTTCCCCCCCAGATTAAAAGATTCCCATCATTCAGAAGTATTGGATGTGAATATTTTGTGTTGTAAATAAAGTCAAGGTCTTTCCCAGATTGATACTAGATTTCTGAAATGGTTGTGAGTCTGTGTCATTTGGTTTCTTTATTCTCTGATGTTGCTTTCTAATATGTATCTCACTGTATAGTATGACAAGGTTTTAAAGGAGCAGATTGGAGGGTTAACTACTCAACTCAGGGGGAGGCAGAAGTGAAGTCTCATTGGAAACCAAAAATTGTGTTGACTCATCATTTCAGTCCAAACCGTGACCTTTCCTGACCTCAACCCACCGTGTTGTATCCTAAATCTAACCAAACTGCATCAGTTTCACATCTTAATTGTCACATTTTAATTAGGTTAGAGCACCTAAACTACTTCCTTAGCTTCAGGAGAGAATCAAAGTTTGGGGTAAAATATTCTGGATGGGTTTTGGTTCCACACAAAACACAAACAATTGGGTGAAAGACAGAAATGAGGGTTGCATGTACAAGATATTTCTATCCTTACAATCTAGACACAACCCAAGTCCAGCCAGATTAAAGGCAGTAGTTTTAAGTTTGCATATTAATACATTCATGTGTTGTTACTAGAGATTTAGATCCTTAAAACCATGTCATGAATGTTTCATTGTTCTGCGATTTCCTTACACAGCTGGCCAGTGAAGTGTTCTCCTAACATCAGCTGCAAAGGAGTCAATAGTGAGTTCTGCTGGGAACTAATTTTGGCAGCGGATTAAATCACAATTGGTGCTCTACTCATTATTTATAGCAGCCAGATGTCTGTGGTAATGCAGAGGTGTGTCAGTGTTAAGTTTTTCATACTTTGAGGAGAACATAGAAGCTCTTGAGATCTGTCGACACAAATATCATCAGTGTCCCCCTCATCCAAAATGAATGCGTTGAGAAGATTGAGTTTTAAGGTTAAGAAACAGAACACACATTTCAACACCTTCTTAAGAATTTAATTATTTGTTTATTTATTAATTTATTTACGTATTTCTATCTCCAGATTCACCCACCCGAAAAATATAAATTCCGGTGTATTCCAAAAGAAAAAAAAAAGGAACAATGGCATCTTCATCAACCGCATCAAATGAATTAATCAACAAAAGTGGCAATAATTATTATCATTATTACAATAATAATTCAATGATCAGAATATCCACATTCATAACAAATCCATATACAACTGCAATACACTCTTCAACACCACTCTTCCATTAATATACACAAAATCCCCAAATGTCTGTCCTGTCAAAACAACAATAGAGGAGTTTTGGGGAAGGGGTGGGGCTATGGCTTGTCAAGGGGTTATGAAGATGAGCGACCAGCAGAGTAAATGGATCTAAGGTTAGTAAGAGTATAAGGGGGAGGCACACTTATTTAGTAAGGACCTATACAAAAACAAGCAGTGTTATAATGACAGTATACTTTCATGGAAGAATTCGCCAGTCTAACCGATTCGTAACAAAAGGTTAGACGGCTCCATGAGAGGCAGAATTTGGGGAACAAAATTTCAAGAAATATATACGGGTTGTCTGAATAAATATATAACTCTGAATGACAACCGTTGCAAACATATACCATATGAACCTAAAGTGAAAGTCAGATACGCAAGAACTCAAAACAGGTCGAGAGTTTTCAAAGAAATGCAGATGGAGGTTTCTGGAAAAAAATTGTCTTAGTCTATATATGTACAAACATTGCTTGGTCACCCAAATCTACTTAGAAAAGCTTTTTAGTTGGTCAGAAAATGAGTGCAAGCTTAAGATTATGTGAGTTTCTCGTGTATGAGAGCTTCAAGAATGCAGCTATACTGTAAGTGACAGACCCTGATGATATTCTCAGTCTGCACAGAAAGTGCCTCTGATAGCTCGGTACGTTTAAAAACCTTTCCATGCCTCAGTATTGGTAACTTGAGAAGACCTATTCATAGAAAGAGAGAGAAACATTAGAGGAAAAAATAACTGTACACTCTGCATATACAAACAAACTGTATATACACATAGACATACCATATATACACATTTATCCAGTATATACACATAGATTTAGCCAGTACACACACTTATATACAAACACATTCACTCGTTTCAGCAGGACCTCTAACATATCTCTCTCTGTTTCAGTCATTAGCAGGGATTTCAACTGGGCCTGGTGTCAGTGGAGTCCATTCATGGAAATAAATGGGGAGTTTTCCTGCAGTGAGACTGCAGAAATGTGGCCACACTGAAACCAAGAGTTCATCCTCTGCTTGGTTAAACTACAGACACATAGTCAAAGTGGAGTAAAAAACAATATCAGCAAGAATGTCCTCATCCGAATAGCGTCACATCGTCCGCAAATGGAGAGCTCCATGGCGATTGTTGGGCAAGAAACATCCGTCCACTTTTTAGTTTTCGTTTTTAAGTGATTATAACTAAAAGGAAGGAGGGCACAGGTCACAGCATCGTGCAAACTGCTGTAAGGGGAGTAGGTAAACACAAGTTTGTCCCTTTTCATCACAGTTCTTAAGGGCAACGACTCTCTCCACAAGATTGTCTTAGTAAGAAAACTTGGTTCATATAAAATGGATTATTATTTATGAACTTCCATTAGATAGAGGCATCTATCTTTATCAATAAATAAATATCTGCTCCGGAAGATTTCTGATGAATAGTTTTCTGTTAAATACTAGTGTAAGAATAAGCAGTATCATAGAAATATAAATAATAACATTCTGTCCGGTTTTTCAAAGTCTTCATTGAAGCAAGTGTTTTGTTCTGAAGCAGTTTCACTTGTCGTATTAGGCTGTGCATATTTAGTTTCCTTTAAAGTCAGTCTGAGAGAGATTCAAACGGAAGAGTTAAAACTATGAAAAGAGAAAGAGATCAAGTGTGTCTAACACGGAGTAGAAATGAAGCGGTTAAATAATGCTTTCCTAGATAGATAAAGAGTGAGTAAATGAATAGGCTAATTTGAAAAGACTATAGGAGAAAGAGAGAGAAAGAGGGAAATAAATGCTTTGAAAGTAAATCAGCTTTGACTGACATTGTAAGAGAAGTCAAGCACCTTTGAAATACATCTTACCCACAATACACCTCCCCTCTCTCTCAATTTGAGCATCGCGCCTTCCTTGGCCTTTGTGTTCCTCCGTGATCAGACTGCATAGCTGTTCTTTGCATGCTCGGCAGGCTAACAAACGCCAATATCTGTCCAGCCTACCTCCTAAAAGTTAAATGTAGATCCAAGCAAGAGGCGTCAAACACATTTAAAAAATATCCTGTCATCAAATCAGAGAGAGAGGGCCCAAGTGAAATTAAAAAAAAAATTCCCAGCATTTCCTTACATGGTCCGCTGGGGCTCTGCACCATCCCTTGAGCAAAGAGAATGGGACCAATGCCCCAAGTTCTCCCTTTGTCAGCCAATCGCGTCACGAGAGAGGGCTCTGGACATTTGGCCATGCCACCCGGAGTGCCGATGGTGCATCAGCCAATTAGGTTCCACATTGTCCTCGATGAAGCTTTGAGAGTGGCTAGGGGGAGAAAAAAAGGGAGACAGAGAGAGAGAGAAGAAACGGGGGAGGGTGCTTGATCAGGTGCTATTGAAGCAGAGCTAGAGAGCGAGTATCTGCATGGTGGCAGTCTTTCCAAAGCTGGACTCATCTCTGTTTCTATAGTTTTTGTGTTCAGCTCTGAGGCAACTGCTTGTTTACCTGAGTCACTGAGGTATTTTCACAGCAATGTTAATTTCTCAAATCTAGACCACTTTATATCCAACATTTCTTCACATTTAAGTTATTTCACAAGAAAGAATGTAGCCCTACAAGCTGTCTATAAAGAAGACAATCTTTCCCTGTGTAAGACTGCGAGCATTATTAACATTTGGTGGTTACACAGTTGAACATTCAATGGAAGTATGAGCTAATCTGCTAGCACTAACCTACAAAGTACTAGCATTGGCCTGTTGACCTTTGACACTGCAAAGGAAGGTTGTTTTTTTTTCTATCTGAAAAGAAAAATGGCCGACACAAAGCTGATGGGGAAACCCTTCAACTCGTCTTAGTTCAACCTGCTCGTTTAGACAAGCTGAGTTGTTTCAGAGCGACACCAGTGTGTGAGGCTACAGAGACAAAAACAAATTAACAGCCAGACAAAACTTACAAAAAACAGATCCAACACAAAATGAATAGAGATATGGAAACACATTACAAACATTTTGAAGAGTCATGTTTTGCATTTGACACATGAGAAACTCAGGTGTTGATTTCAGAAACACATCCTGCAGTGTTTCTCAAATCGACCCAAAATTTTAACAATTGACTCTAAACTTATTGAAATCTGTTTTAAACATATTCAGAGATAGAGGACACTTTTTCTTTCAAATCAAGCTTTAAATTATGGAAGCTGAACAAGAAGTAGCTTCTTTTTTAACGCACAAGTGAAGTATTTAACACACATGTCCAAAGCAAGGCTTTATTATAAGCAGCTGGTTGATGACTAGCCAGTCTAATGGCCAACATATGCTGAATATATTTATCCCAGGCACTTAATGGCAGGCTAGGCAAAACTAAACGGTTCAAATGGACATGTAGAGGTTTGTTTTTTTTATCATGTCATGCTGTTAGTCCTATTGATACAGAGTAAAATGTGGTCAGAGCCCAAGAGTAAAAACACAAGACATACACTAGTCTGTTATTAAAATCTGAAACATTTATAATGTTAATTTTGGTCAAATTTGAAAGAAAATAAAATGTTTTTCAGCATTTCAAGTGTTTTTGATGGCACCCCTTATCTTTTGTTTAGGAACACAAAGGATCAACACGTTTATAACTGAGGGAATACAAATTTAAGAAAAGGCAAACCCCATTGATCAATTGCAATCAAAGTAGTTTCATTCAATGTTAAAATAATTTGTCTCTTTGTTAGCTGAAATAGCTCTTTGGAGCTTCTTGTCCACAAATTTGAAACAACCTGTTTGATAAAAAGATAAAATAATTTTAAGCCCATAGCGTTTTAAAAAAAATCTGTAAATAGAGATTGGAGGAGACTGCTTCTAAGACAAAGAAATGGAAAACCCAACAACCCCTTAAGAAGAACAACAACAACAGGATGCACATAAAACAACAACAAGGACACATACAAAACATACTGGGAAGGGAAAAAGTCCTGTCAAAGACAAACTGCAGGAGAAAGAGAGTAAAGACAGTGAGTGAATCATGAAAAAGGCAGTGCTATGGCAGACACAGACATTTGACTTGGAAAAATGGCACCATTTGTTTCTGTTTAGCACCAGTTCATCACATATCGGTTCTGAGATTGAGAAGAGAAAAATTGCACGAGCTCAGTCCAATAAAAAAAAAGAACAAAAGAAGTCCCTTAGATTGAGAAAAGGAAAAGTTCCCAAAAATATCTTCCATTACTCCTTTAAATCTCTACGACGACGGTGCTTGGTCTTGTGTATTTGAATCTCTGTTTTCAGCCCACAGATCATTTCCTAGCAAACTATTTCTCTTGCTAGCAGCGCTAACGCCATTGAAAAACCCTGTTGAAAAACACTCAAAGGCACTAAGAAAGCCAGACTACACCCCCACATCTCTACCTAAACACTTGAAGCCTGGCGTGATCAGGATTGGTATATTTAATGCACCTACATCCATGGGAGTCAAGGGTTGCTATTGCTAGCTAGCTAATAGCACCTGCTAATGGCTACTATGAAGTCTTTGGGGTTCAAGACGTTCTATAGTGCTTTTTTTCCATACAGGTTGTTTTTTTTGTTTCTGACATAGCCACAGAGCAGATGATCACATATCGGCTTGTTTGACTGATTCAAACAGTTTAATACGAGGTATCATTATCTTGTCCTGCAAGACTGATACTAACTGAAGCTCCATGTGAGCATCAAGAGAACAAATGTTCATTGAAGAGCCCTTTGTGTTGTGTGTTCACGTGTAATGCACTGTACAGTAGCTGAATGAGTTCTACTCGTCTCCCGCACACTTTTTCTTCTCTCTCTCGCCAGGGGAATGAGAATACCTATGGTGGATTCTTTTCAAAGTACTGTCTCGTTAAATAGCAAAGACATGGAAAGTTTTTTTTTTTGCTTTTGTGATATCTCTCTCTCTCTCTCTCTCTCTCACTCTCTCTCTCTCTCTCTCTCTCTCTGATTTGGCTCAGTGTTGTGTTTGACCTACTCCCCCTTCTTCTGCTATGCCTGTAGTTGCTGTTGTTGTGGGTCCGGTTGCCTGTGAGGTTGTCATGGGGGAGGATGTTTGGTTGCCACCACGGAGCTCTCCATTCTGACTAGGATGTTGATGAGGAGTGGGCAGAGAGGGAGGGTCTACAGTTTGGGGGAGGACTCCATTGTGAGGCGAGCTGTCAGAGGAAATGCCCGAGGAAGAGACTCTGAGGCCTTGATCGTTGGTTACCGCTTCTCCTTGTCCTCCTCCTCCTCCTCCTCCTCCTCCTCCTCCTCCTCCTCCTCCACCCCCTCCACCTTCAGTTTTCACACCGGGGTCTGCGTAACCCAGGGAGGAAAGCTGGTCCTCCTAGCGAGATAGAGAGAGAGAGAGGGGAGGGGAAAGAGGAGAGGAGTGGGAGGAGTGGGGGGAGAGATGGTTGTGGGAGAGAGGCCATTCAATGAGCGATGGGAGGAATGTGAGGGGTTGTTGTAAAGGATGTTTCCAATCAAGGCAGATAACGTGACATGTAGAGGGAGAAATCACATGTTGGAAGAGGTGTGAGAGTGTGGGAGGAAGTAAGAATAGTGAGATACAGATGGGAAGAGGACAGGGACGAAAAATCACCAGAGAAGGATGTGAGTGAATCGTGTGGGAAACATCAACATTGACAAATACAAAGAGCCGGTTGGAATGAGAACATGTAAAAGCAACAGCAGAAGCAAAGAAAGGAAGGAATTAGAAAATAAAAGATAAGGGATGAGGGATTGAGGGAATCACACGGAAAGAACGAGAAAGAGGGACAGGGAGAGGAGAGGAGAGAGAGAGAGAAATGAGTCACAAAGTTGATGCATGACATACACCCATAGAAATGGCAGCACAGGAAAGGGGACACAGGGAGAGAGGGGATGAAGGGGGATTAAAACTTTTGAGGTCAAAAGGTCCTGATCCTCTTTGGATGAGTAGCATAGGGGTGTTTGTTGGGTGACAGGTGTCAGGAAAGGTAGGAAGTCAAGTGAGTCATTCTTGGCCAATAAATATTAAATATAGTCAAAAGTTTCTATTTAAATATGTAAGTCTAAGTAGCTTATAAGAACTTTAAATTAAGGGCTTGTGTCCACATGTTTTTCTCTGGAAGAAAAGTTCTGACAAGGTGCTGAGAGGGGCTCTATTTGTTTCAGGTTTAGGCAGATGGCTGTCCATTAATAAGTCTGGTTCTGTTTGAGGTTTCTGCCTGTTGAGGAGGTTTCTTTTTGGCCATTGCTGCCAAGAACTTGCTGAAAGCTCCTGTGAGGAACTTTTTGTTTGAATTGATTTTGGTGCTCCATGTGGACAAAGTGGTACCTCATACATTCTGACCTGTGCATGTTTGAGTCATTTACTGTATATTAAAACTGAAGCCGAAAGTGTTCACTGTCTGTGAAGCAAAAGATTTAGAGCTCCCCCTACTGGCCAGCTGCAGAATAGGTCCAAAACCCTGTCTCCCTTGTGTAAACAGATGGAACGAGGGTCAATCTATAAAATTAAACTACATGTCAGATTATTTTTTCTCAAGCTTAGTTTCTGTTATTGTAGTTAGTTCTTACCATACTGATTTATGTCCAAATGTTTGTTTTTCTGAGAAATTTAATTTAATTTAGTTATTTGGTGTTCAAAAGATGATTGACTGACAGCTTTGGTGACAAATGTGGGCTCTTATAATGTTTTTACCGGATCAGCAGACTAGAGGACAGACGACAAACACTAACACAGTCACTGAACTTCACATAACCACAAGAGTCTGCTTCAAATCAACACAAGGACAGCTGCTGTGGACTGTACCAACTTGAGAAACCTTCAACGTTTAATCCGTAAGTTAAATGTGCATTAGTTAGTGGAAAGGGTGTGACGTCAGTTCCACAGCTCTACCAGCCAGGTTGCTGGCTGGTATAAGAGAAAAGTAACAAACTCACTCAAGATATTGAGTGCATGCAGCATCTGCACAAACAAGGTGTGTCGCTTTGAAAAAAGATGCTAGGCATCATCCTAATTCTGGGAACAAGTTGGAAAGTTCCTGGTGTTCAGAAAAAAACACTATGTGGACACAGGCCCTAATAACTCTAAAATTACGTCTTTTTAAAGTATCTTATCAGCACATACTGTAGCATCAGCCTGCTACTAAAACATGCAAAAAGCCACAAAGAGCTTAGAGCCTACTTTAAAAAGCAAGATAAATGTGCATCCCATCACCTGACAGATAATCCAATCCTCTGTCAAATTCACCAACCAAAAGCTCTAACCCAAACCCATTGATCACACAGCAATGAGTTGCTCCACTGGCATTCATCCTGGGTTGGAGCTTTTGTCAAGTGATTAAGCCAGAGTTTGGTTTTGCTATCTCACTTACATTGGCGTAGAATAACAGCAATGCAAAACTAGGTTCATTATAACTTTATATCAAGGTCTGTTTGCAAGCCTTCACTCCCAGTCTTGTTCACTGACGTCTGTGTGGGAGCAGTGGGAAGAGAAAACAATTGGGTTATTGTGCCAATAGACAACTAGGAGGACTCTATTCATAATGATGCTTTATGCATCAAAGAGCTACTGCAAGTGATTTGAATATATAAGCATTCTGCAAGCTGGAAAATCAAAGTTTCACCATCAGACCATGGTAGAACCTCTTTGAAATTACTGCACTTGAGTGATCTCTCCTGGAACTTGCTGTGTGGTGTCTAGACATAACTACACTTTACACTGATGATGTAAGAGGAGTGCAGTGCAGCTCAAAGAGAGCTTGGAAAATGGTTTGTTCTTTATTAAACATTAGTAAACATGTATGACATTGAATACCACTTTAATGCTTGCATAGAAGAAGTATGAAATACTGTTAAATGGATGAAATGACGTGCTACAGAGGGGAAAGACAGGTAGAAGGAGGGATAGTTGGGCCTGCATCCAGTAGAGAAAATGAATCAAAAAGCAAATTATCACTGGATAAGCTGTTTCTGAAAGGTGTGTCCATTGTGAGTGGGAGGTGTTTCCATTTCACTTTAAAAAAAAAAAAAAAAAGCAAAAAGAAGAACAAAAAATAAATATAACCCCAGAATTTGATATAAATTAGCAGGCCTTTTCTCTTCTCAATCAGAACCAAAAGGAATGAAAACGTCACCGCTATCTGGTGCTATGAACAAGCTACGGGATCTATGGTAACAGACAGTTACAGGATGCCAGTAACATGACTCCACTAGCACTTGTTTCATTACTCTCAAACACAACCAACAGTGTTGTTTAATATCCATGTGTAGAGCAAAACACATGTCTATTAAAGTCAGGAATCAAGCAGCTGAACAAAGACATGGCAAAAATGTTTACTGACATCCTTATCAACTTACCAAACTGGATTCTCTCTCTGTGGGCTGTGGTGTTTGATTACTTGGTGCATTCAATTACAGCTCGGTGTGAGAGTGTCTTTAATGTTTATGAAAATTATTTTACTGAAGACAGAAACACAAAACACTTAGTGTATACTAAGATGTTAGACGTATAATAATGATGCAGTTAAAGTATCGCACACATAAGTTCTTACCCATCTCCTCCAATCTCCAATCAATTTGAAAATGTTTCTCCACATTAGGGTTAAAACCTGCTGTTTGGTCAATTTATATAGGGTTAAATTAAAAGAACCATTAGATGGATTAGCATGACTACTTTTGAAGAGCCTTAACTCTGATGCAAAACAAACAAAAAGACTTGGTATGCATGTCACACATCATCAGACGCACCATTACATCTGCTTTCACCACCATTCAACCAAAATAATGTGTCCAGCTGCCGAACATGTACACAAACACAGACACAGAGATATCACAAACACTGACTCACTGAAAAACACAGAAAACACACACACATAAAAAAACATGTGTACATTAATCAGTGTTCCTCAGGGAAGGATTGGGTCAGATACGGAGATTTCCCATATTTGCTGTTGTGTGTGCTGAGAGGGATGGAAGCTGAATGTAAATGCAGGTTTATGTGTAGGAAAACACATTTGTGGTGTGAGAGGGGGAAATAGATGATAAAAGAGAATTCACACAATATTCCAGAGACTTAAAGATATAAAGAACTACTAAAAAAGTGTTTAACAAGTAAACAGGCCCAAAAAGTTACATTTAAAGCCTTAATACTCGTTTACAAGCTTGGGAGAGGTCTTTTGAAATTGAAAACAGCTGTTCAAGTTTGTGGATATTCTCTTTTAAACTGGATTTCCTATTTTGCACATCTGTTGTTGCATCGAAAATACTTTCAAATGATCTCATTTATCTCTTTGTTTATTCATTAATGCCCTTTAAATGTGCAAGATTTAGAAGTGAACTGCATTCTGTTTGAAGACAGAGGCTACTGTGGGTTCTGCAGACTAGTTCCAACCCTTCAATGGTTTTATGATAGAGTTTTATTTGCATAACAATGTTGAATATAAAAAAATAAAGGGGAAGCATAAGAGGCAAAATAAAGGGACTAGTTGTGCATTTGCAAATGCCAACATCTCGACATAACTGAGCTGAAAAAACAATCATATTCCTTGATTTTTAATGTGTACTACTTTGCTTTGTAACACTTTACCCAAAGCTACAGGGTTACAGAAAGGTCTCAGTATGACATGAACAACTTGAGATTAGTACTAGCTATCCATGGATTGCTGGTCATGACTGAATTATGTCAGTGAACAATCCATCGATTGTAGAGGGCTGCATCAGTCACGCTCTAAACGGCTGATGTGTAATATTTTGACATCAGACAGCTTGAAGGTTCTGTCTGACGTCTATAATTTTCATGCCAGGACATGTTATGTGTTCATTGTTGTGAAAAAGCAACCTACTTGTTCTCAAATAAGCTCCCTCTTTTAGGTCAGTCAGAGTTTATTTCCAGAGTTACCAGAGGAAACAAGAAGGCATGTCTTTGTGTAGAAAGGGTGACAACAAAGGCATAAAAGGTTACCTCCACTCTGTCTGACTAAACAAAGACAGTGTCGATTTTTGTTGTTGTGAAGACTAACTTAGAAGAAATAAGCTTCCTTCAAGCAATTTCTGATATCAAACAGTTAATAAATCATGCATGTTCTTCATTATTTAAGGAGATACTTTTAATATTTATTCTGTTAGATGGGCAAACCAAAACACATAAACACATATTTTCAGACCAAAATTATAAAATGGTGCTGTACTTGTGTCAAACAACCCATCCATTAAATTGGAGTGCCCTAAAATATGAAATCTGTCCTAGATTAGGCACTATAATTCAGAACCAGATTAATGAGGAAAAAGGTTTTGGTCACACATCATATAATAAAATAAAGACATTTAATCCAGTTTATCAATATCAAAATACATCATGGGAACTATATTACTCAAATTAATAACATTTTGATGATTCTAAACTCCCAGTCTTTTCAGAGATTTATTGCAGTGTTATTGTAATATGCTTAATATGAGCTATTTGCATTTGGTAACAAGGATTTTTGGTTACCATCTTGTGTTTTTCAGTCTATTTCTATCCTAGCCCATCTTTTTTACCCCCTCAAGTTGTTACAAAAGACTTTTGATAAAATAGTAAACACTCTGAAATTGAAGCAATCGTTGCAAAGATGAGAGAAAGGCAACTGTAGCTAAACTAATACTGAGTAAATCAGCATATTAGCTAGATTGAAAATACCTGGTGACAGGGTGTTTATGTTTAGGATTATGGCTTACTATCCCAATATCAGGCAGCTGTCCAACAACGCCTTAACCCTTACCAACACTGTATTGTTTGAAGAGGTTCAAGTATGTTCTGGATAATTGTCCCATATTTGCAGAATGTTTTAAATTTACAATGAAACACATTTCTTCTAAGAACAGGTGATTCAGACAAAGTTTTCTGCTCCTGAGACAAACTCAGAGCAGCAAATTCAATATCCTAAGTCCCTGAATTTTGGTTCTTGGTTCTGTTCATCCCAAATTATACCATCAATCCCCTCTGACATTACAGTTAACTGTCTAAAATTACTGTTAACAACACAGAATCTCTTTCCTATGTGCCTTTAACTTTTTTAGCTAAGAGACAGATATCTGAGGACTCAACCAGGAGTGTTTGATGATGCTAATCCAAGCATAATAACTGTGGCAGCTTTCAATCAAGTTATGTTATCTTTGTACAAATCAAATTTGACTTTAATCCCTTAAAACCAAAAGTGCCGAAATTAGTGTCTCCAAATTGTCCACACATCACTACATCCATAAGGCTACGATTAACAAACTCAGCTACCTAACTAGCTTAGAAAAGTTTCCCAGCCTCTCTGTCCAACCAAAGGCCAGCATACTAACCAGATCAGGTAACAGATTGCTCTATCTGTTTCAGTTAACTGATTTCAGCCTGTCTGTATATTTCTGTGATCATCTGTTTGAAAATAAATGTTTTAAAGGCTGCAACTTTTCTCAACTATAAGAACTTTCCTGCCTCTCTGGAACATCTAAAATATGTGAGTAAAAAGTGATTCCAGGTCAGCCTGGTGCTGTGTAAAATTTATTGATATTGCATTTTTATGATTTATATGTACTCCAGTCCACATATATTTCAGAGGAACACCCCTTGCTGCCAAGTCCCCAGTGCAGCTTTAAATCTTTGAAATGTTTTGTTGTCACTCTTTCATCACGGAGGTGTGCCCTTCACAACCATCAGTAACCTCTGTCCCAAACTTTGTGTGACAGCTCCCTTTTTCTAAAAAGATAAATGGCAGTGGGCCTGGCAGTGTGTTGGCTTGCAGTGAGTTCACATAGTGCTGCGTATGGACAGGGACGCACATAGAGAACAGCAGAAGTGGAAAAGAGGCAGCAGGTTATGGATGGAGAGTGAGAGTTTGCCGGTTTGTTTATTACCTGGATACTCGGGGTGGGACAGGCGCGAGACGGGGCTGCACTAGGATGGACTGACGCCTCCCCTAAGAGAAATCACCGTATCTCATCAACATAGGAGGAAAGGACAGGAAAGGAGAGGAGAGGAAAGGAGGCAAGGGAGGAGGCTGACAGCAAAGGAGGAAGGGAAAGGCTTGTGTGCAGTGGGCAGGTTTAAGGAGGGCGGTGAGGGTTGAGGAAAACAACAGCCACCAAAACAATACGGACACAATGCACAACAAAAAATGAACAGAGAAAAAAGGACATAAATATACATAGAAATGCGCACTAACTCACCTTCACATTCACAAACATGATGGCAATCATACACGCATAATATTATCAGACATCCCAACAGCCTGAAAGCATTAAAGCAGCGTGCCATGCGGATTCTCATTAACAGGAGTCATGCTGGATGAAAAGCAGATAAGAGACGTTAATTTTTGTTTGCACTCCAAATGACATCAGAGAGCAGCCCATAAGTCCAAAAAGCCTCGAGGAAGCTGAATCTGGAGAGTTTCCTGGTTTGGAAAGGTAAGAAGAACATGCTCATATCAAACATGCAATCCTTCACTCTATAAAGCTAACCTTAAAAACCCAAGAACCACTTTTACATCAATTCACCTTATCAAGAAAATAATGGAGAAATAACAGAGGATAGGACATTTCTAAATTACTGTTACACGCAGCACACCACACACACTTAGAGAGGACCTATATTTCTGAAGAAGCAACAACAAGCACAGACAAGAGAGTGCATTCAAATCTTGTATGGATGAAACACTTAATGCCAATGCAAGCTCAGGAGACTGTTCCCTTGTTAACACTTCTTTCTAATGCATTTCTGTTGCAAATATACGTTTGCTTTTTTAGATTTTTAAAGACCTGCAGATCCACTTTTGCATTATTTGGCAGGTTTCAACTTCACAAGGTGTGCTTCTTTGACTCCTACCAGCATAACATGGTAGAACATTTTGCTGTGTGTTTATTTAGTAGGCATCAGGATGCTGTCATGTGAAGGATTACGGCATCCTGTACCTGTGATATTATGTGAGGTGTTGTTTTAAAAGTTAGGAGACAGTGGCCTTAGGACATAATGGCATCTTGCCTCTCTCCTCTCACTCTCAATTAATTTACATCCCCATGAGTGCTCCAGTCTCACAAAATGAAGCAGAAAGTCATCACACAGGTCGAAGCTGTCTGCTTGTTGTAAATGGTTTGCCTTATGTGGCCCTGAAGCTAAAACACAAAACTGGCCTGTAAACCGTGGTTATTTTAGCAGAAGTACCTTTAGCTGCATGTAGTTTTATTCTGTGTATCAACTCTGTCACATAAACACCTGAATAATATAATCTCATTCAATGCAAAGCCCCTTAGAAAGATAGTCTGTGAGGTTCACAATGTTTGAATTGGTGTTTAGAGAAGCAGGAGTTTTTCAGCCTCTATTTCATCCAGAGCATGCTTAAGTTTATCATCAATTCATAGATGTCAGTGTGTTTTTGTAAAGACATTCAAGAAATGTCTGTACAAAAAATGTCATGAATGTCAAAAAAGAAAAAAATGTCTGATCCTCCACTTTTCCTCTAGGGCAGCTAAGGGGTTAACATTGGTGGTTTTAAGTCTCACATCAAGGTGATTTTATGATGAACTCCCTTCACATTTTGCAGACAGGAATGTCTCCCTCCGGCGATCCTTCAACATTTTACAGCACTAAGGTCAAAATTTTAATTCCTGTGATACTTTGGCTGAAGACTAATGACATTCCCCTCAGCCTTAGCTGTTCCTGTGTAAAGTGTGAACCTGAAAATGTCACTGCAGCATGCAAACACCTTTTTTACTAAGACAGGGAACAGATGGGGAACCTTTTACAGGCTGCAAATGACAATATGATTAAAGCTTTAAACTCTTTGCCTTTAATGCAAAAAAAACCCCAGATGTCTGTTAAGTCTTGTTTGTTTTATATTGTACATTTATTTACCTTAAGGCATCAACTGACAGTAGTTTTGTCTCTTTTTAACAGTAATGTCTGAAGTGGGTCCTCTTTATTCACATTGTAAATTTCATAAAGCCCTAATACTATTTTTTTAACACCTTTTCTGTGAACTTCTAATCTCACTATTTCACTCAGAAATTTTTGTTTCTGGACTCTTCATTTTACTCTTCATATCCTGAGAAGAACAGCTAAAAAAATCCTTAGGATGTCATACTTAAGCATCTTTAACAAGAAATACATAAGTTGGAAATGTCTTCAGTAAAGGGAAAACAGTTTTGCAGCCCTGAAACACAGAAGAATGCAAAGCCCACTTTTTGACAAAACTTGAAAATGGTTAAGATGTTTTTATGTTTTGTTTTGTTGAAATGTTGGAATAAATTCCTCCTCTAAATACGGAACTAAAGAATAACCTCCAGCTCAGTCTGAGTGTTAAGCAGGTTGCAGCTCGCTGTGTGCTCTTCTGTAATCCAATAAACCTTTTTGTCAAGGCAGTCTTTTGAGTTTGAATTATCACCAGTAGGTAAAAGCCAAATGTTGCTTTTAAAAAGAAATAGAAAGGAAAGAAAAGGAAAGTGCCGATTTCACCCCTCTATACTTCTCTCCATGTTACCTTTGCAGACTTAAATCTATGAGGCTATATAACATTCTTTCTTTCACACACATTAAGATCAATGAACACATCTCTACCTTAAAATGATTACGATTCTTGCTAACAGAGTAAATTAAATTTGCCATTGGTAATTACACATAATAGTGAGCCTAAATTGAATCACAGATATGATCCCAAGAGCAACACCATGAGGCTCTTCTCTAGCTCATTCATTTTAATCCTGTGTTAGTATATGAGGATGCTGCCTGAATCGAAAGCATTATTTTTTTCAAATGCTTGAATGAGACTCAAGCATTGAGATGGCACAATACTGGCATTTAAATAAAGATAAAGTATTATAGGTGTTAAAACACAGTTAATTTTGTTTAAGAGTAATATTTCATATGCACATTTCAAAACACATTCAACCTAGAATCTTCTTTCTTTAGATTACTCGTGCATACATTTCAGTAAATGTTGTAAGGCAACATATACGGCAAAATCTATCGAGTAATGTTGCGGAGTTGCAGTGATTTTGTCCTAAACATTGTTGAATGTCAAGTAATAGCATCTTTTTAAAACATTATAATCATAATTTTTCTGTTTAAATGAGCTCTGAATATGATACAACACCTTTTTTTGCTGACAATGAAAATGACTCCTCACATTTAATTTGGCTTATGGAAGTGCTGAAAGTCTCAACAGTATATTTAAGTCTCTCTTGGTGTTTATTCTTTATTTTTTGTTTTAATCTGCACTAAATCAGATCCCACATTCCTCCAAAATAGCCAACACATTATGGCACTCAGTTTATCGACCTACGCTACAAACTTCATCCATCTGGTCCCCAACTGGGCTCCCAGAAAACAGAACATTTTGCAAGGAAGTCATTTTAATAGATCAAGAGCTGCAAGGATAAGTGGTTTAGTCCCTGAAGAGAAACTAAGTTTTAATTCTACAAAAGTCATTTATTTACAATATCTACCTTAAAGCCATTTTGCTCTGAATTCAAACCCAGGAGGGGAAGCTATATTGTTGTTCTAAGGCGTAACTTATAGCCTACCATGTTTGCAAAATATATTAACAAGAGAAGACACTGACAAAATGTTATCATGTCACTACTGATCAAAGAACAAGACAAGTAAGATCTGCAGCAGCTATTTTCTCCCCTCCTTACCTATCACTAAAACTATTTAGTTCCCTAAGATAACCATTTACTGGTAAACAACACTGAAATGTATATTTACAGTATAATCCAACAGACATTGGGCTATACTGTCAGCTAAAACACAATTTGGTAATTTCTATGGCAATGACATCTAAGTCACTACAAAGAAGTTAGAAGTAAATCCCTGCCATGCCAATTACTATGATAGCTAAGTGGTTAGCTAGCTGTACTGCTCTTGCAATGAGTTATTCAATGTTTGACAGTCAGGTAATGGTTTAAAGTACCTGAATAACTGTAATAAAGCATATTGCATATTGAAATCTGATTTAACAAAGGCGGACATCTGGGCACAGACTAGGACCACAATTAAAAGTCCAAAATATGCTGAATCATACTGTTTGCTGCTAGCTTACAGCTTTACTAGTTTTACTGACTTAATTCCAAACAAATTGAAGTGCTGCCTTTGTTTTTAACATCTAGAAGTCACAAACACTGTACTTAACAGAAAAATGATGTCCAAAGTAACAATGTTGTAATTTGTGCAGGAGGAGAAGCAGCTGCAGTCTGACTCCACAACATCCAATTAGCACTGAGGATGCATTCCTTCTATGCCAATGCCACTAAATTACCATAGGAACAGTATGAAAACACAACGTAGCTACATAACATAGCTAGAAATTAACACCTTCACTTTGTGCTGTGCAACACTAACATACAGTACATTACAGTAGGTGGTTGAAAGCTAAAGATATGTTTTCATGCTTATGTTTGTTTAATGTCATATTTTGAAATTGGATATCTTCTGACAAGGTATGGCGTTATGGAGTTAACCTGATGTTGGATCTACAATTAGATGTTGGGCATACGGGCACCCTGCAGGGGTGTCAAGAGGTCTGAGCCAGCTTTGGGCTGTGACCCGACACACACAGAAAAGATTCAATGTGTGAGTCTTAATCCTTGGGAAGAAGTTCTGAGATGAATCGGACAATTAAAGGGTTCATTTCGGTTAAGACCAGACCAGTTGTGATTCTGTGTCCAGCGGGACAGTAAGACTGCAGGTTACAGACTTCAGAGCAGTGAAGGGGGCTGATTATTTAGAATAATCTCTCCTAATTTAAATTCATAATAAGACCCAACACTATTTACTATGTACATTAAGTTACACAAGAACAAAGAGAGAGAGAGAGAGAGAGAGAGAGAGAGAGAGAGAGAGAGAGAGAGAGAGAGAGAGAGAGAGAGTAGATCAAACATAACTGGCCGCATATACAATTTAAAGTGTTTGCTTTATGTTTCTGTTGATTGTTACTGTTCTGGTTTTTGTTTTTAACTCTGTAAAGCACTTTGAATTGCTCTTTGTATGAATGGGGCTTTATAAATAAACTTGCCTTGCCTAAAGTTAGCCCTTGTTTAACAGAGCTAATGGGTTCTCAAAGCCATGAACTTGAAATATGGTTCCTAGATGTCCCCCTAGATTTTCTCCCTGATTTAAAAGTTTTTTAGGTAGCGGTACAGAATTTGGAATTTGTCAGATTTTTGATGGTAATACAATTCCCAAACCTGGAATGCTGCACATTATTACAGCATTTAAACGTCCTACTACAAGGAAAATGGCCATTGTGTTTTGTCACTGTTTCTAAATGTTTTAATTAGGTCATTGTGATTGTCTTTTAATGGTTAATGGGATCTAACAAACATTTGATAATGTTCAATGACACTAATTCTTTAAATTTGATGGAAAAATGAATTGATGCTGCAGCTCTACATAATGTTTTCATTAAACATATAGTTTTGTTTCTATAATATTGTGCTCAGTGTATTTCACGACATTTATTTATATATTTTTCTAAATGCATAGCCTTGTGGGGTTTCTCAGAAAAAAATAAATGTCACATTATATTCTGGAGCTTCTGTCAGCTCTCCGCTCTTGGCAGTTTTCATTATTTTTTTTCTTCTCCCTTTTTGATGGGTAATGAGAAATCTACCGTGAGGGGTTCCTTTGATTTCTCATGCAATTATTTAATTAACAATAATTCACTAATGCAGCCAAATGAAAGAAGGAAGATAGCAAGCAGGGCTATATTGTTTGAACTCTGTGACACAGACGAGCTCTTTGAAGGCTGGTATTAGCATTAAAATATGTCTCATGAACTCAGAGCAATACAAAACCCCACATGTGGCATCATTCATTGATAATGACAAGCTCATGTTTTATGCATTACTTGGAAAGCATTTAAGGCATTTTAATCAGTCCTTGCAGCAGGTGAAATTTGATGGTACCAATCTCATCATGTGGCATCAGCTGTGGCTTAACTTACATGGAGGAACACAGGTTTGTTCCAAGATAGAAAAATTGACTCATGCAACAATACTTGATAATCAATGAAGTTGTCTACTTTTATGTACAATAGGCTGATTTTTTATCACACAAAGCAAGCAACACTGTTAACCAGAGGTAATATATTAACACAAGTAGTGTACTTGAGCACAATTTTACAGTATTTTTTGCAACTTTATAATATATACTCAATTTATTTTGAACATTTTAGTGATTAAATAACAAAAACTGAACATATATTTGATTACAACAGGTTTGAAGAGTGTATTGATGGTAAGGGTTTGAAATGCTACCAGCAGCATGGAAAATGTAACATTCTCCCACCTATAGCTGTAAGGGGGGGTTATAACTTAAGAGGGAAGTTAAGATTAAAGATGGTGAGTGTTCGGACCACAAGGAGAAGTTTCTGTATTTCAGTCTGTGGTGTAAAACTGTGGAACAGTCTCAATATGGAGCTACAACAAAGTCAGAACATAATCCAGTTCAAGAAGAAGTACGAAGAAATGATTTTCATGAGGTACAAGGAAGAGGACAAGTGTTGATAATCATGAGGGGTTTACTTTTGATTGTCTGTGTAAATATGAAGATAATATATGAAGATTTGACTTGTGGGAGTGCACTAGTATAATGCCAGATAATAGTGAATGAAGGGGTAGGATTAGATACGTTTTAACTTCTTCCTACTCCTTTTCGCACATGTAAAGTAAAATGTTTCAGTGCTTGCTAATATTGATTTTGTTTCTTTTGTATAACTATTTATTTTTTTCTTGTATGTTTAAATAACTATTTCTTCATTTGTACTTGTATGCTTTTTTTTTCTATTTTTACTTGTACATGTTCAAAATAAAGACATCAAATCAAATGTCAAAAATATAAGCTAAATGTAATTTTTACTGTAAGTAAAAAATTATTATAAGATGGATTGTTTTGCGTTTGAATATTTTGATGATAATGTATTTATTTTACTTGCTCCAGTATTTGTGTGCTGTATTAATGCTACTAAGAGACGATTCAGTGCTTCTTCCCCATTTGCTTAATACTATCACAATTATTCCAGTTTTAATGTGCAACTGTCTTGGTTGTGATTAAAAGATCTGGACATATGCAAAGGTCTCTTTGCATGACTGAGCTGAGTTATGACCTCCTCAATTCTTAGCATGTTTCATTAACTCAAAGGCATACATATATATTGTATTCTATGAGTGTTTGTGTGTGAGTGTTCATGCACACTATATCTGGAGCATGACTCATGCCTGGAGGTGGGCCAGTTCAGTATGACAAGATAAGAAAGAGGGCGGGTTGAGAGCATGAAATGAAAAGCAGAAAAGAGAGAAGTGCCTCAAGACACAACAGCATCACCATCGTCACGCGGCGTTTTGAGTCTCAGCTGTTCAATAATCTGAGTGTAAGTCTGGTGCTACATTATGGATGAGAACAGGTTCCAACCTCGCCATGCTCGACAGAAACATTTGACAGAAACAACTGCAAAACTGGCAACACCATCATCATCATCATCATCATCATCATCATCATCGCCACAGACCAGAGAAATGCTCACAAACCAAGCTAGAATCAGACATGACGAGCGTGAGCTGTGGAATGCAAACAGCAACACTCTTGATCTTCAAAGCTCCCAGGTATGTTGGTGGACAGATGGCAGTCAAACCCAAACACAGGGACGGGTCAGGGACGAGGCAAGACAATCAGAGGGACCACACACACACACAGCAGACAAAAAAATAGGAGTAGCCAGGGAGGAAAAAAGAGGGAAAGGAGAGGGGAGAGAGGACAGCACGGGCCGTCGTACGGACTCGACGAGAGAAGAAACAGTCTCACAGACCTGATCAGCGAAAATCCTGGTTTTTGGCTCAATGATTGGTCCTCCCCTTATTTCATCCTCCACAGCCATGAGTCTTGGAAGCAGAGATAGGGAGAAAGAAGGGGGAAAGGGAGGGGGTGACACAAAAAAGAGGGAGGATTATATAGCATTCTAAATAATACTTAATGAAGATGTTGAGCAGATGCATCTGAAACATCTGTCCCAACTTTAACACAGTAATTAGATGTTGGTTACCTGTGTCTCAAACCTGACAGGAAGCGTAATCTTTTATAGTTGAGCAGCAGTAACCGAAGCCGTGCTCTCTGAGGCACGGCCAATTTTCACTGGTGGAGCCTTTCTTTTTCTTCTCACCCCCACGGGATTCATCAAAGCATTTTTACCCAATTTAAGGTGTTTTCAAAGCGCAATTATGGCTAACTGTGGACAATTACCCTGGGCTATGTGAAGTGAATGGTTCAGTAACATTTCCTGATCATCCCCAGGGAATTGCCCATCTTATGTAACTTGGACTGACCAAGGCACAGGTGGAAAATCCTTTGACTAATCATTTCAAAGACAGCGCTCGCAGATATGAGCAAGCTTACTGCTGCAGTTTTTATGAGCCACCGCACAGTGCAGGTTTCCCAGCTCATGCGATTATCCTAGTGCCGGGGATTTACTCCAGATAGGGTCATTCAAGGATATTTCTCACACAAGGTTATCTTGCAGTTACACAAAGCCAGCTGGCTGAGCTGTCACTATTGTTATGGTGGTGATGAATGCCAAATAGAAGTTAAAAGTCACTCTTGAATGAAAGATGTCATTGGATTACTTTCATGATTTCCCATCAGTGTGACAGCAGAATACACATCCTGGAAATGTAATGACATTAAAATGAATTTTCTTGAATATAATCCCAATATAATGATGAGCAACATTGCAAGTGCATGTCAATTTGTCTGGCTTCGATGTCTGGAGAGATAGTCACTTGTATGTTCGTTAGACCACAAAGCAAATCCAGTATTTGCAGAAACATTCAGGTGCCATCATGTTTCAATGCAGGATAATTATTCCACCAAAACAACTCAGTTTGTGTCAGTTGAGATGATTCAGCACATTTATATCATTTTATTCAAAACACAGAGAGGCACATGTTGGACAATAAAGAACGAAAATCCACAGGTGAAGTTTCAAACATAAGCGTTTGGATGTTTTATTCCATAAATAATGTACAGTGTTGAGAGCTTTTTCTTTTTTACAAAAAGAGAAAAAAGGAAAAGAAAAGAATCAACCATACTGCAAAGCACAGACAGAAATATAAGCACTGTCCCAAAAAACAATGGAATGTAACATGGGCATACAGCATTAAGATTTCGACATGACTTCAAGAGGCAGACAATGATTCATGTGGGTGATATGTTACAAAGAAAAAATAAGTTAAGCTTTTTTTTTTTATATCCAGTTGAACTTCAAGTAGTGTGCTTTTGAGGTCAAGTCGTACATGTAGTCAAAACAATGTGTGTATCTACCAACATGAGGTCACAATGTCGGAATATTTTGCTACAGAGAAAAAAAGGCAAGGGACAAAGATGAAAAGTTGGTGCAAGTCAACAGAAAGCAACAACAGACCTGGATCAAGCAGAAGCTGCAAATACTTTCTTTGGTTTTTGCCAGCTTCAAATATGTCTCTGACTTTTAACTCACCTCTTCACTTGAGTTTGATGTTGACCCTGCTGACCCCGCTGACCCCTTCCCATCTGGTTAAGACAATCTCAGAATTATTTGCAGCTTTTTGACACAGGTCTGTATGAAAGTGACTGTAAACCCTTGGCTGTTGCTACAAGCCATGTCAATCAGACCAATATTGATCACACACACATCAAGCCAAAACTCATCACCACTATGAATTCATTTGCAAGATTTAAACAGAAGTTTTGCCTATACAGCCTATCAATATATTCTTTGCTACAAAAGAGAGGCGGAAATACGGACACCAGAATCTTATCTATATTTTTGAAAAGGGAGAAAGAAGAAAATATGGTTGCCCTTTTTTAACCAGAATCATAATATTTAAATTATACTGTAACTGCATAAGTTGAACGACAGTACTCTCTAACTTTCTTAAACAACTACTCTGATCACCATGTCACCACCAATGACGGACTGTAGGTCAAAAAGTCATACCAAGCATGTACAGCAAAATCATACAGAAAGGAGAATTTTTTTGCGCTCTAATAAATAAATAAATGGATAAATAAATAATATGCATTGCAGTCTTTCATTTCAAATGCAGATAAATTCACAATCACCATAAAGATATTAAGCCAAAGAAACCCTGAAAACTTAAAAACACACTTTGCAGAGTAAAGTTTTTGTCAGAGAGTCACGTCACCGTTCGTTGTCGTGTCGCCTCTGTGGTATTTTGCACTTTACAGT
Organism: Notolabrus celidotus; assembly: GCF_009762535.1. Classification (NCBI taxonomy): domain Eukaryota; kingdom Metazoa; phylum Chordata; class Actinopteri; order Labriformes; family Labridae; genus Notolabrus; species Notolabrus celidotus. Next base: position 6,346,040 of record NC_048283.1, on the reverse strand, counting down.
ATTCCAGGTCTTTATTTTCCATCTAGATACTGTGAATGGCACCTGGTTAACGATTTAGGCAGGAAGTCACTGTTTCTATATGTACATAGGATGCATACAGTGTACCTCAGCATGATACTGCATGTCTTCACACACAGCACATGTGGACATAAATGTGTCTGTTATTGCGCATTTCCTGCTAAAAAGTTAGTATTGCAAGTTTAAAATGATTCTACTCTCACTCTCAATAGACTTTATATATATATTCATATATCATATATTATTATTTGTATGGCTCTTGCATCACATACTCTAATATTCTATTGATTATAGTTAAAAATATATTATTACCATTATAATAAATACCAATCTGTTCTTTTTTCCCCTCCTGCAAACTCACTGCTTCTCTGCACTGTAAACCTGTTCTTCATTTGCAGCTCAGGGAAGATAAATAGTTTCTAAGTATAATTACCAAAATGTAATTCGGCATTTTGACAAAAATAAATGACGAGCCTGTAGCCGACTCATGGGATCATAACCCTAAATAAAATAAATATAGATTTAAGTGCTACAGGTAAAGTGGACTCAGTGTTTTCAATGGATTCAAACTTAGCATCACCTAAAATTCAACATTTGCCTTTGGTTTAAATTAGATTGTTAAAACATAAAACAAGTGTATCTGGTCTTATGACAGATATCAAGTCTGCTCTGAGCTTAAATACAAGTTTATGCACAGAACATTAAGGCTTCTCTGAAAGAAAATCTCTGACACTGAAAATCAGGATGTTGAGTGTTGTGAGTTCTGCAGAGAAAATAGATATTCTTAAGCCTACATAGGAGCCATGAGCTCAGGGTCACATATGCTCCATTTTTGCAGAACCTGAGCTTGTACTTGCATCAACGTAATGTATGTATAATATGAAAAACTAACAGGAAAGTAACCTTAGGTTGAAATGTAACATAAGGCTATGGTAACACATGCCAGTTCACCAAGATTTTGAGGCAAATCAGTCCAATAATAGCTGGGGACCATGTTGTCTTGGCATCCACACTCTCTGCACTCATTGCATTGCTCATACATGCGTTAAAAATTAAAACAAAAATGTGTCTCACAATGCATCTGATGACATGATCTGGTTCAGTGAATTGAGAGTAAAATTGACTTGGAAGCATCCAGATCTGCTACTTATTTCACCCTTGTGTGGTCAGATGGAAAAGTCACACAAGCAGCCAGTGTGAGCCTCAGAGATATCAGCTTGCTGCACGCGTTGCTTCGTGTGTGCAGCAGATTTACTGTGTTCACTTTAAGTTTACACTCCAGGGGGATAATGATCAATGGTTTGAGTTAAGTGCTCTGGAAAGTTCCTTTATTATGTGCCATATTTCCTTTGTGCTGTATGCTTCATTTATCATAACTTACTCTCTCTCCTCCTCTTATTACACCGTAGCATCATACGAATGTAAAAGAGGGAGAGGTGCCAGTGCCCATGTTCACCCTGTAGAAAGAAACCTCAGCAGTCTGTCTGCGAACATGGCTCACCTTGATTTAAAATGGAAGAGCTGATATTAAACCATGGTCTTCCATAGTCCTGCACTTAAAAGTCCAAAGCATTGCTCTGTGTTGCTTTAAAAAGTGCAGACATGTGTCTGAAGATATTAAATATTCAATCCGCTTGTGCTCTTTACAGTGCAATCTCACAGAAGAGTCAGTTGGAAACTTAGCTGAGTGGAATCATCTGAAACGATCCCGAGATCCACTTAAAAGCCGTGTTCGTACAAATTGCTGATATGTGCAACAGCACAAAGATTGGGAGGAGTTTTTAAGGATGGATTTATATACACGGTCAGGGTGATAAAGATGTTTTCCCATAAAAGACGAGCAGGAAAGTCTCTGTCTTCATTCCACGTCTTCTTTCCTGGAGTGGATTAGAAGTGGCAATATTCTCTGTCACAGATATCCACCCTTCAATTGCACACCACAGACTATTATATAATGTAAACAAGAAAACACTGCCCTCTCTACCTCATGGAGCCTTTTACCTCTAAACAATAGCAAAATAAATAAGACTACATCTGTGCAGCATTGCTAATGTGCAGACAAACGCTCACTGAATCCACAGCAAACACTCGGTATTCCTGCCTGAATACAACTGAGATAGGATCGATATTGCACTCTTTTCCCATCAACTACTTAATTTTGTGGTCGATCGATAAAAACTAAAGACTGCACTCAAGACCTGCACCATTACCATTTCACGCAAGCACTCAATAAATTAGGACTCAGCTGGAGTTCTTTGCAGTCATACAAATATGATGCTCTTGAATAACAAATAAAACATGTTGTGAAGTTGTAACAGCAGGTTTCCAACAACACGAGCTCAGAGGAGAATCACAGACCCCTGTCCTGCTTCACTAAGTTTAAGAAAATAAACAACCACCCTGGGAACATAGTATACCCTGCATGCTTATCACAGATAATATAGATCTGTGTCTTCTTTATAATCATCTCTCTTTTAGTTTGTCACTCAGTACATGTCTGCAGCTTTGGCTTTCAATATACAGAACAGATGCCTGCCTTTCTCCCAGGGCTGTAGAGCTTAATAAAACTGAAACAACCTCCTACACTCCAATATTCTCTCCTAGATAACAACCCCTGTAAATAGAGTTATTTTCCAACATGCAATATATGTATCTTAGGAGAAAACACCACTGGTTCAAGTTCATTACTCATTCCTGTCAAATAGGATCCAATGAGCTAAAGTCGAACTGGATACAACGAGCAATTTTACCTTCCCATTACTCCTAAGACGTTTAATATTTCACATTAAGCTATATTTATCAAAGAGAATATGCCACTTTTCCACAAAGGTTAGAAGGAAACTCATAGAGTCTATTCAGCAAAGACGTCATAATAAATAAAAGTTAAGTCTGTGGCCAGCCAACGGCCTCCCTATAAAAGAGCACATGACGTCTCAGCTGTCTTTTGCCCTCCATCCCAACAACAGACTCCATTTACCTGCTAATTATTCCTTTAATTTGGGAGTCTTTCTCCATTTGCTGTAGCCGTAGCCTCCTCTCACTATCCTCCAGTCGGTTCTGGTACTGTAGGAGGATCTTATTGGTCTGCTGCTCCTGTGTGAGGAGCCTGCGCTCGTACTCCTCAAGCTTCTTGTGGGACATCGACAGGCGCTCCTTCAGGGAGTTGATCTCCTCCTCGTACTCGCGTACCTGAGGCAGAGATAAGGGGAGAACACTAATTAGAAATGTTGAACCCTTTGCACCCTCCAATGGGAATGTGTCCACCGGTGCATAGATTGTATTTTCTCTTTCATATTGTGATGTTATTTCTTGGAATACTTCAGATGCTTTATCCATTTTATCTGTACATCCTGAGCTGACAGGTCGTGTAAGTCAAAACACATTATTAGTGATGAATTCATTGAGACTGTGTCATAATGAAAGATATGAAAAATTATATTTAAATTCTTTAGGTTCTGCAAAATAAGCACATAAAACATACTAATATTAAACAATTGTGAATGATGAAACTTAGGAAAACACATACTATAATTCAACAATTTATATGTGTACTTTTTTTAGATATGGCCATTGATACAAGGATATTGCAGAGGTGTTTTGATCATTTCATCCCCTGTGTTGGTTTTGGGTCCCCCTGTGTACTCAGTGGAACCTCTTAAATTTGAGCTTGTTTTCATACAGCACGTGTGAATCTCATCCTGTTGTCTTTTAACAGTTACATGTATCACTCAGTGAAATCTCTTGGGCCAACACTTTCCCCATGACAGCAGTTTTGTGCATTCAAAATAACTATAGATGTGCATGTGTGGCCGACTATGCAATTAAACATTGTCATCCTTGCTGGTCAGCATCAGAATAACGGGTCTGTTAAATTAACTATTGGTTCTTACTTGTTACTATAGGCCTGTAATGCCGGTTATATGTTGTGTCTAACTGGTAGTCCTCCCACTGGCCACTAGCTGGATCAGCAGCTCTGGTTCTGCCATAATGCTATAATGCTCTACTACTCTGATGTAAACAAGTACAGATGGCATGTCATAGTGCAGTACAGTTTGGTAGTAATTTGATCTAGGACACTGTGATAAAGTTGTATATGGGCTGTGTGGAAATGGCATAGAACTGACCAGAGCAATACTTAACCAGCATGTGGACGTTAACCTGCGAAGAGGATTGAAGGCTGGTGGTGCTAGCTCTACTAATGTTATCCACTCTTGTGTTCAGCCATGTTAAATAAGGTGTGATCACTTTTGACAGTTAACATCACAAATAAAAGCAATACAGAAATAATCAACGTTGCAGGTGATCATTCACTCTTGCAGATCATGTAGAGGTGTCAGTATTAACTCCAGTCTCTTACATAACTGAAAACCTCCTCACAGTCTCCTCAAATTTTCTTCAAAAACTGTAAATTCTGAAGGTTATATTGTTAAAGAAGCTTTGTTCTAGCTATTGCATTTTTTTATTTTGAATCTGTTGAAACAGAATCCAAATAAACTAGATATTCTACATTGTTTTGCCACTTTTAAGGCAACTTAAAGTCATTATTAATGAATTCATAATATGGAGACCCAGAAGCCAGAAGTAAATAAAAGGAGAGTCTGTGACAGTTTTCACTTTGGATGGATTTTAACAGAATCAAGTTAAATGAATAACCACCATGCCTCAGTCACCTGCAGGAGGTACGCTCTCAAAGGGTTTAACAAGGTAAAGCTCAATGCCTTGTTCTCACAGTTTATAAACTTTAAAGACACTGACGAGCAGAAAACCGCCTCCAAACACTCCAGGTTGGAGTGGATGTTGCATAAAAGCTGATGAAGATGAAACACTTAAAAAGATTTATTAGCACTTGGCTGACGGATGGTGTTTCCCACACTTTTCAAAGCCTCTGAACTTCAGATATCTGAGAGCCATCTGCTCAGCAACCATAGACATGACTCAATGTTCCTGAGGTTCTTTATTAAAGGAGTAGATCTTAAACATCAAAGTGGTACCCACCCTGTCCATGCGTGACTCATCCATGCTCTTTGAGTACTCCTTCAGTTTAAACTCCTCACGGTCGATCCGCGAACTTTCAATGTCGGCCGACAGATGAGGCATGTTGGAGACCCAGGCCACTGTGCGCTCGTTGGCTGGGGTTGGGGCATTGAGGCTGGATGGAGTCTGGGAGGTCTGGGAAAAAAGGTTGGAAGACTGAATATGAGAACATGAGTTAATAAGTAGATCAGAGTCAGTTTCATAACAAGCAGAGGAACCTTGGAGTTAGTTCAAACTGTTTGAGCATGGCTGGACCCTGGTGGGATTCTGGCTCTTATTCTTTGCACACACACACAAACACACACATTTAAACCATAAACAGTAAGAGATATCTTACACATTTTGTTGTAATAGATATAAACTAGAGTGCTTCAGTGAAAACAGGAAATAAAATGAATAGAGGTGAGAACAGAGAGTACAAATCTTTTTCAATTCAAAGCTAGGATTCAATCTCTTCAGGTCATTTTACATAATCTACATATTTTTATATATTTTGAAAATTCTGTTTAAGTTTGTTTTCTTTTGCACAATCAAAGAGGTACAGAGCTGACCTAAAGAGCTCAGAGTATGCAGGTATTACCTGTTTGGCCATGGTGGGTTTGAGCAGGTGTTGTTGCTGTGGCTGAGACTGTTGTGGTGACTGTTGAGCGTTCTGACTGGTGGTTCCCTGTGGACTCCCGCTCTCCCTGACAGAGCTCTGCTGGTGGGGCAGGCCCGGGGCAGTGTTGTCTTTGACGGACAGCTGCCGGGACCCGTGCTGCCTGCCGCCGCCGTAGGCCGATTCGGGTGACTGGAGGAGGTTCCCGCTCTGCGGTCGTGTTTTGGCTGGAGCGGCGGGTGCGGCGGCCGCGCTGACCGACAGCTGATGGGAGGTCTGAGACTTCATGCGCTGGGAGGGGGGCGGGGCAACAGAGCTCTGGCGTACAGGTTGGACTGTGGTGGGAGGCGTGGTGGCTAGAGAGGAGTGGGAAGTTCCTGTCTGGGAGGCCATGCCCATCATTTGTTGCTGTTGGAGGTTATCCTTGGGAACAAAAGATGTGAATAATAAGTGATTCATTTCCTTCTCTCCTGTAACATCTCGGGACTTACACTTAAAAATAAGCTGCTTTAAAGAAATGCATGAGGCAGTAGAGGTCAAGGTGATGTTATTAATCATCAGGAAATTTAGTTAACTGACTGAAAAATGTCTTTGCATCATAGAAGAGGATTTTATGATCTGGAATGACGCCTTAAAATAGCATTCATCTTACAAACTCCTCTTTCAAATGTTTGCTTGCTTACATTTGATGAGTAACAACACCGTTCTGGATGTCATGATATTTGGGTTGCAGCAAAAGTTGAGCCAGGTTCAACTTTTTTGCAGACAACCCTTTGATTTTTGCTGAAGCCCTCTGCATCGTCAGCCCTAATGCATCAGATGGGCGGTGTTATTCAGTTTAATGAAGAGGGGCTTTTTTTTGTCTGGATGCAGCTTTAGCATGTCACATGAGTAAACATCTTAGCAGGTAAAAACAGTTTTAAGAATGGGTTTTCAGGTTTATAGTCCAATGACAGGCATATGATCCATTTTCCATCTGGCCTCAAATAATACATTGGTAGAAAATGGTTAAAGCCACTATGAGCAGGATTTTACTTGTGCCTACTTTTTGACTAATAATCAAATATAAGTCGGAACAAATCTGAAACAAAAATTGATCATAACTTCCTAAAGACCAAAGCTTAATCTACCTGTTGATTATTTTGTCAGACTGACAGTCCTGAACCCAAAGAGATTCAGTTTCATCATGTTTTAAAAAGAAAGCGAGCAAATCCTCAGACCTGTGAGGCTGAAATAAAGAATAGTTTGGTCTTTTTGGATTAAAACAGATGTATATTGATGATAAATTGACAATCTAAATAATAGCTGAATCATTTTCTGTCACTGACTTGTAATTTATTGAGTAATGATTTTAGCTCCTTTGTAAAATGAAGCTAAAATGACATGACTTGTAAGTTTTCTCAAAACTCATCAAAATGATTACCTTTGTGAATTATTTGTATTAATTTTAAAAAAGGAAAATTATTTGGCTCCATTCTTATCTGGAGAGGTGCTGCTCTGTTATATTGTTTCACTTTGAAATGTTCATGGTTTTTGCATTCTCATTTGGTCAGAAAATAACCTGAGAATGTCACCACAGGCTTCTTGTGATATCACTTTCTCAATATTTTCTGTTCCAATGAACAAAAAAAAAGGAAAAACAAACTGAAGCCATCGAAGTAATTTAAACTGGAGATTTAAATCCAGACATAGTGGCTTTAAGATGTCATGGGAGTAGTATGAGCAGACAGGTACCTGCACATGCATGGACATCTGTCTGCGTCCGTATTCAGCCCTGCTGTAGTCGTCGCTGTAGCTGTGTGAGTGGATGATGCTGGGTTGGCCCAGGTGACCGTCCCTGGTCCTGAGGGTGGACAGGTCCTCACTGCGTGAGAACCCCCCGTGGGCGAACTGTGGCATGTAGCCCTGGTGGGACGGCTCATGATCTGGGGTGAGGAGCAGGGGCGCTGGCGGCTGGGCTCGGCTGTGCTGGTGGTGGAGCTGTTGTTGAGGCCCGTCAGCGGTCGCCAGATGAAAGAGGGGATTCTGGAAGGAAAGCGGGTAGCGCATGGCGGCGGCCTGCTGTTGCTGCTGCTGGGATAGCGAGTCGGTGGTGGTGCCCATCTGGCTCAGCTGGCTCAGCCGGAGGCCACCGGACATGCTGGAGCCGCCAGAGCCAGCTGACAACCTCCCACCGGCCCGCAGCTGGCTGCTCAGGCCCGACCCCAGGCCGCCACCGCCTCCGCTGCTCAGCCCTCCGAAGCTGCCCATGCCGGCGATGGAGGCCTGGGAGGAGTTGAGCATGTCCACCGACTGCAGGTTAGACACGCTGTTCATTCGGGAATCCTGGAGGTCCATCATAGATACGCTTTTATTGACACTAAGAACCTAGATTATAAGGGATATGAAGGGCTAGAGTGCCCCCTTTTATTATGTATGTTAGGTGGCCACGGATGACATGGGTGAGGGTGGTGCGGGTGTTTTTACCGCGAGGCCTGGATATCGGAATGCCTCAAAGTATTTCCCAGGAAATACCGCTAGGATGAGTTGCGTGGTGAATCAGTGGAAAAAAAGCAGATGTCATGATATACTACAGCCTCGATCACACGATGGCAGATTGTATTAAGTATGACTAGCATGCACGTCATACTAACCTCACGTTGATAAGAGATAAACCTAGTGGATGGGATGATTATTCCCGAGGTTCAGTGTGATAAGAACTCACCTTAGGGTCAGGTTCAGTGATGTCCGAGCTGCTCGTGCAGTATGCCGGGCTGGAGCGGGCCAAGGGAGGACGGGAGACATAAAACATGTCTTTGGAGGACGCTCGATGAGGGTGGTCACGGTCCTGAAAACTCATCTGGGGGCGGGATGGTATGACCCCTCCAGCGGACGTGGGGGAAGGCAAGCGAGTGATATCTATAGAGCTGGAGAGGAGCGGCGAGTCAGGTCAGCAATAAAGTCATAGAAGTAGACAGAGCTGAAATGTCATGAAGCTGTAAACATCGGCCTACCTATTCAGATCCCTCGTCATTAGATTTTGGAACTCGGATGAGATGCCCCTGTTGAAGCTCGGCCGTGACAGCAGCTTTTCTGTCTGTCTCTCCGTCACCCAGTCTGTCTGATGGCTGGGCTGCCTCTGGAGGTGAGGGTTACGCAAGGCCATACTGATATCGTTCAGGAGGCGAGGCAAAGGACCCAGTTTGATGATGGCATCCTGCAGGTATAAGAAAAAGAAACTGAGCTCTGCAGCAAAATTAAGAATGAGGAATATTTTTGAGAGGAAAGGCTTTCATTAGAATGCCAAATGTCCTCTTCTAATCAGCTAAAGATCATGTGTTCAAGTCAAGTAAAGCCAGCTTACTGACTTCAAAATACATTTTACAAAAAATGGTTGAAGTGAGAAAACAGTGAAACCAAACTGTTAAAATTAAAGCCTTTAAATTGTACACTCAAAATTGTCATACATTGTGTCTTAACTGCAGAAAAGTCACCAACTACTCACGCTCATGTTTACCTTGCTGAGCTGAGCCATGACCTCCCAGAGAAGACTGTGCAGTATGGACAGCTCCCTGCCGAGGTCGATGTATCCCTCAAAGCCGCCCGCGTTGCTGACGCTGTCCAGGTTGGAGATCTCATACAGGAACTGCTGCATGGAGCCCCACTCCATCTCTAAAAACTCATTCATGAAACACATGTACTCCTCTTTGTTGCCAAACCTGCAGGTGGGAGAGGAAAGAGGGATGATGAGGAGAGAGGAGGAGAAAGATATGAGAGGAAAGTGGGGAGACAGCAGGAAAAAGTGAAATGTTAAAATGAAATGTCAACTCGAGTCACCGTCAATAACAACTCTTAAATTGAGGTTATGTTTCCCACACAATGTCACTCACTGCCATCATGTCAAATCCAAACAGAAGCTTTTTGAGTAAAAATAAAACACACAGGAGAGCTTCAAAAGATTAAAAACTTTGTGCTTAGAAGTAGGGTTGCAAAATTCTGTGAAATTTCAAAGTTGGAAACTTTCCATGAGAATTAACGAGAATAAACCAGGAATTTATTAAATTGAAGGTTGGCTCTTAATAGGGAACTTAGATATAGTTGGGGAAAATCTTATTTTAGCATAATCCTGACTTAAAAAAACAGATTTCATGCAAGTACAGTTGAATATCTATGCTATTCCTAAATCACATGCACATAGCACACTGCTTAATGCAGGGCTATTGAGACCACGCCCCCTACATGCACTGTGCATTCCTCCATCACATGCACAGATGATTTCTAGAATCCTGCAGAGGCTAGGCTTGAGAAGCTTGAGGGAAGATGCTTTTTTATTTGCATGTTGAATGGGACTTTTATGGAGGGAGAGGGGTTCTTTTCATTTAAAATTTTGAATGGGACTTTGTTGGGATTGCATTTTTGTTAATTTTTGAATGGGTTGGGTCAGGGGGGATGAGTAATATTTAACTCAACATTCATGTTTTTGTTCTTCAGAGAAATAGTTGATTTTTTAATAAAATATTTAACAATTGATAAAGTTCTAATTACAAATACATCTGTTCAAAATACATATGTCGTCTAATATTTGTGCTTGGATATGATACCTTTCCATTAAATTACCCTCATTTCCCATAAATTCCCATAATTCCCATGGAAAGTTTCCAATTTGGAATATTTCCAAAGTTCCCCAGCTTAACTTCCCATAGAAATTTACTGGAAACTTTCCAGAAATTTACCACCCCTTTGCAACCCCAGTTAGAAGTCAATACAACCGAAATCTTGGTTCTTAGTTCTCTGGGGTCTAATTTAACACAACTAGGGCTGTAAGTGTTGACTCATTGATCACAATGTGATTAAGAAAATTGACAATTAATGTTTTTGTACAGACGCTCCTTAAGTGTTATTTTGCCTTTATGCAGATGACATTTTTTACAATAGTGTCCATTCTTTCATTGGAATTCTCCATCACTGAAACCTTGCTTCATATTAAACACTGTATAGTTTTGAGTGAGGTACACAGTTTATTTTGCTGCTGTTTCCCAGTATGACTCCAGTTAGAGAAGATTGAAAACCTACAAAAGCAAAAATATTGAGTTTTTCTGGCCTGCTTTTAACTCACCTTCACAAAAGAAAATAATTTAAGATTTTACTTCAGAAAAATATTTTTTTGTATCTAAGAAGGGATTTATTTTTTCTATTTTCATGTTAGATTGGTTATGTTTTGTTGTTTTTTACCTCAGCACTCAGCTGTTTAAACTTGTTAGACACTCGTTCTTTTCACACAGCAGAGAACAAGTCATTGAGTTGATTTAAAATGTACAATTCAAAACTCAAACCCAAAATGAAATAACACTGACTTTGAGAAGTTGGCCAGGTTTTGCACTACTTTCGCGATGAGGGTGAGTGTGCGTGACGTCTGCTCGTCGGGATACTCCTGGGTGAGATTGAAGAGCGATGGAGACATAATGGCCGGACACAGGAAGCGCAGGAAGAGGGACCCGCTGATGAGACGGTCCGAGATGTCTTCTCGACCTCTCTCAGCACAGCGCACTCTCCAAGACGCAAAAACTTCCTTTAGCTCTCGAGGAAACACACTGTTGAAGGAGGCAAGATGTGGAGAATCAGAGAGTCTTCGGTTTCTTGTGAAATAATCTGATGACTCATGCAATTTTAAAATAGCAGACTGATACACAACAACCAATACAAAGGACTTATAATGCAAACTACTCACCAATGGGAGTTAATGATCTTACAGAGTGCCAGTTCACAGCACATTCGGAGATTGGCTTGGTGGTCTGGGAGCACAGAGGGTGGTGTTCTCATGGGATCCACTTCGCAATTTTCCTCTGACTCATACAAGGCCCTTATGAACTCCCCTGCAAAGGACATTTCATTAGGAACAGCAAATGGTACAGACTATAAGATCAAACCCGGTGTTGTTACATACTGACAAACAAACATAAAACTCAATAGTACAAAATAAATCAATTTTAAGAAAGTTTTACAGGATGTTAACATCAGCAACTAATTCAAGGGAGTGAATGCATTATTGCTAAAAGAAATGTGACAGTTTGAACCAAGACAAAAAAAGGAAGAGTTGAAAAAAAGTTTTAGAGGACAAACTGAACAACTGAGAAAGCTAATTTTATCTTTTAACATCCACAGCTTCAGTGAGGAGTTTTTAAATGGTTGAGAAATAGACTGGTATTAACATTGATGACTCTCTTTGACCTACAAAAGCACAAAAGCAAACAAGACCATCAGACACAAGACTGACTTTCTATTATTGGTGATATCTGATGCTTCCAAACACTATCATGTAGGTGTCAGACAAAGTTAGTAAAAGCATGCTGCAGTCTGCCCTTCTTTATGTTTTCAACATCAGATATTCACACTGAGTAGAAGGAGACAAGATCTATCTAAAGAGGGAGCCAAAATCTATGCAAACCAAAAGTTCCTTATACAAGCTTTAAGTCATCTATCATTAATTTATGTCTACAAAGAAGTCCTTCATTATAATATTATGAGAATTAGGTTGTAATCTTACTAGTATAAAGCAGTATGAGGAAAAAGACGTACATTTAAGTGATTAAAGTTGTAAATTCACAAGAAAAAAGTTGTACATTTATGAGACTAAACTCATAAAATTGCAAGATTAAATTACTAAATTGAGGATAAAAACAGTTGTACATTTATGAGAATAAAGTCCTAAATTTACAAGAATTAAGTGATGAAAGAGGGATACCAGAAGGGCAGCCAGCCTGCCTGCACTAAAATGAGGAACATGGATCATCTTGTGAAGTTAAACTCAACAGCTGAGGACAAAGAGAAGCATGCACAGGCTGCCTGTTTAGCCTGCCCTTCTTCAGACTCAGTTTCTTGCACAATCTATTCACAATCCCTATTCTTATCACAATGTGCTAAAAATGTGAGTATTCAGTTATTTATGAAACCTATACTAAAGTATAATTCAGTGTAGATTCACTGCATTCATGATGGTAGCGAGGGCAGCTATCAGCTCCTCTGATCTTCCCAATTCGATGACTCGGCCCTCGTACTTCATCGTACTCAGAAAAAAAGGAACAGTTCACATACTACAGAATGAAAGTGTCACAGCTAAATCAAATTCAAGAGGGACAACAAGAGATAACATGAAACTAACTTGACTGAAATAATCTAATCTTTTTCAACAAGAATGCAAAGGAATTGATTCATGCACCCATGGTCTCTTATCTATATTCTTTCTGCTCTTTTAACGTGATTATCAAAGAAACCAGTAAAAGCATTGTAGCATCACACAAAATGAGGCTACCACAGACTAAACAAATGCAACTTTACAGAATATTACACCCCTCTTCACAATTATCATTGATTTAAAATCATATTACAGTTTACAGAAGTCTAACTGTCTTATATTCAGCACTCTTCCTCTCCCTCTTTACTCCAAGCTGCTCTTTGTAACTGTGCAGCATCAAATGAACCAAAAGTTAAGAAAAAGAATTAAAGGACAGGAGAGGCTAAATGTCTTTGTAGTGGAATCAAAAGTGTTACCAAAGAGTTCTCTTCACTCAAATATCTGTGAGGCAGCTTCTGAAATCCCTTCAGAAAGCTTAACCTTTTAAATCTGGGGTTTATTCCTGTATCTTTTCATCCTTGTTAAAAGTTTCATCCTACCCTTGCACGTTACTTATATATACATATTGTATTATATTTTATTACCCAGCTGTGTTAAATACTTGATTCTGATTGGTCAAACTGATCACACACATCACATCAAATCAATCCACGAAGAGGAGTCAGGCACATTTTACCTTTACCTGTTGACACTGCGGCAAAAACTTTAATTTCTGACAACATCAGTAAACTGAATGATGTTTTAATATTACTTTTAATATTGCAAGGCTGAGAAAAGACCCCTTGCCACAGGGTCTTGCTCACCCTGTCTGAATCATAATTTGCATTACTACCTGCTCACTATACATCACCCCTTACTTCATTATTTGTTATTTTTGCAGATCCCATCTTTAATTCTTTGTGGTTTGTGGCTGAGCCACTCAATGGTTCAGCTCCCCAGTACATCTCTGACTTGCTCACAGTGTATAACCCGACCAGGATCCTTAGGTCGGCAGGTGGAAGTCTTTTAAATATACCCAGGGTCAAATCTAGGTCCGGTGAAGGGGCCTTTAGTTACTGTGGTCCATCTTTTTGGAACAAACTGCCGGCTGACCTCAGGTCCATAACAACTGCCTCCACTTTTAGAAAAAGACTGAAAACATATTTATTTTCTCAAGCGTATGAATGATGTGATGACTGTTGTGACTGGATGCATGTGCAGCAACACTTGCTGTTTGTTTGATTGCTGTGTCTGATGTATGTTGGGTGCATCTATTGTTTTTTTGTTTTTATTTATTCTATTTTGAAAAATGTCTTTATGATTTTAATTCTCCATGTAAAGCACATTGAACTTACGTGTAATGAAATGTGCTTTATAAATAAAATTGCTATTGCTATTGTTTAAATGTTTCTGAATACAACTTTTTTTTAAATCTAAAAACCATAAAGCTGAACTGTTTATATAAATGAAATAAAACAATTTATATAATTATTTTCTGTATTTTGTATTATATATTTTGATATTTTCAGGATCCTCCTGCTGTTTCCAAGTACCCAAAGTTACATTCGAATATATTTTAAACAACCCTCACTGATGAAACTGGGCTAGTGTGTACTAAATATTACATGCCTTTCCTTTCCTTCATAGAAGATGTATTTCTGTAACTCCTTGCAGAACTATTGCAAAAGCATACAACAGTTGTGCACGGATGAGGAGTGAAATAATCCAAGAAATAAACCAAATTATTATTACGCCAGGTGAAAACTTGAGACAGGCTATTAGCAAAATTGCAGCATCATCTTAACGAGGACTTACCCTTTAATTAAAAGTTTTGTAATTTCAAAACTTGCAAAAGTCAATATCCTGAATTGAAAATCACTTTCCTATTAGTATGAATTTCCCACAGTTGCTTCAATTTATACAGTCAGATGTAGAGTGCTTCACTGTTGTGGCTCACCTATAGCGTCCTTGAGGTACTTATGTCCGATCAGTTTGAGGTACTCTTCTATGGCTTTGGTGGCCAGAGTGTTCTCTCTGAAAATAAGGTGTTCTCGGTCGATGAATCTGTCTACCTCGCACATCGCCATGTCTGACAGGAAATCCTGGAGAAGAGAACAACTTATTATTGATTTGTATTATACAATACTTACAACAGAGCAAGAATCTCTGGTCATGAAGACTGAAAAATTCTTTGCTACAGACCAGTTTCATATATTTCTCTCACCAATAATTAAGCTTTGTCCCTACCTTAGCTTTCCCTGTGCTCTGCAGTATATGCACCAATGCACAGGCCACCTCCTCTTTGCTCTTCACACTCAGCACGGGCTCCAGCACGGCACACATGGTGCGGTAGTTATTGGTGACATACTCTGCAAACTCCTTGTACAGCTCCATGGGCAGGATGTTCATGGTCTGGAAGCGGGATTTGAGGCGTAGGGATGCATTGATGATCTTCCCTCCTCCCACACCGGCTCCCTTGGTAAGGACGCTAGGCTGGATGACCGGGTACCACTGCTCCACAAACTGACGTCCGGTGATGCTTGAGATGGGGATGCTTACAAGTCCTAAGTATGTGCTCTTTTCCTTGGAGGGGGAAAAAATAGATATCAGTGAAGACAAGCACTTGTTAAAGAAAAGATGTCTTCCATAAAACTGTGGTGTACAGATTTTATCAGAGTAATGTTAACAACTGAAATGTCAAAAAAAGTTCATCTGCAGCTTCAGCGCTGAATAAATGATGAGAATAAAGACGATCACGGGATCCCTGGAGTGTCTTGAAGCTACAAGTGAGCTGTTTTCTTGTACTCATAAACCAATAAAATAGAGAAAATAGAGATTATTGTATTTATGACTTCTTGTTCAGTCCTTTGCTGAATAAATGTTGTATTTTTAAAATTTTTACCTTAAGAGGCACAAAAATAAGATTTGTCCTGCCAAATGAAACACAGCGGCCTTACTGCGGTGCATCAGCAGGGGACTGATAGGGTCACTGATCCGTCAAAATGACTCAATGATTACTTCATCAGTTACGATTGTTTCAGGCTTTCATTTTGTTTGAGCACTCAGAACATAATCACTGCAGTTTTACGACCCTCCTTTTTTCTCTCCAACCCAGACTATGGACTTTATATAACCAGAGCTGTTTTGTTAAAAAGCAAATGAAGATAAAAGCAGACAAGCCTTCCAACATTTAGCTTACAGTGCCCTCCTTTTAAGTTACTATTTCCTTATTTTACTTCCATTCTGTTGTTGAACCACTGTTCTTATTACAAAGGTGTTTATTTATGTATTATTATTATTCAAAGGAGGAAGCTTTCAACCTTTAAAATGAACTTCCAATAATATTATCCCTTGTTAACCCTCCTGTTATGTTGCGGGTCAAATTGACCCTTTTAAAAGTCTATTTTAGGCAATATATGCCTTCAAAACCAGCTAAATGCAGCATACAAATCTGGGCAGCATGTGACAGAAGAGGTGTCGTGTTCATTTATCAACATCACTTCATAAAAAAAAAAAAATTCAAACTGTAAAATTAAACAAAAATAAGTCATGTAAAACTATTGTATCTATATTTAGGTCTTTCCAATGTACATTAAAAAAGTTTTAACTTTAATTTTCATGAAAAACGAGTGAGTTATCCTCATTGAACTATGATCTGTGAGAATTAAAGAACACCAGTGGACCAAATCTTGATTTAAATGGTTAGTAATGGAGTTAAAAATTGGATTTAAAAAAAATGTTTACTGGGATTTTTGGGGTTCTGACACTTATGGATAATTGAATATGCCCCGGGTCATACTGACCCAGGAACATAATTGCTTGTTCCAGAGAAACAAACATAATACTTTATTTATATAGCACTTTTCAATACAAGTGCTTTACAGTGGGCAATAAAAACAAGAAGTGCAAAGCAAAATGAAACGATTAAAAATAAAATGGAATAAAAGCTTAAAAACCCTACAAACTTGTAAAACAGACCCTTAAAATCAGAGCTGAAATTAAATAAAAATCACATAACAGGAGGGTTAATGAATAAGAACATTTTCAGTCCACCTGAGGGATAAAAGTTCAATAGTGTGTCTTTTTTTAGCTCTGTTTTTGGTCTCTATCCAAATTACCCTTAATTTGGCTAGTCTCTTCTAAATGACCCTTTACTGTCAGTACTGTGTGGGCTACAAGAAAAATCTTGTTTTTTGCACCACACTCCAACCCCGTTCCTCCATAGTCTACTCTCTCTTTTCCATTCCCTTGTTGAAGCGAAACAGAGCAACACCATGATGGCTATAAAATATGCTCTGGTCAACCCTCAGGCAGTAGGCGCTCTGTATTTCAGCTCACTGCTTGTTATAAGTAAGTCACCTGAGCTGTTTCTCTTCAAAGCACATAAAGGGATTTTGGGGCCAGAGTCTTCTAAGTGAGCACCACACAAAAACACAGAACCCCTTTGTTTCTGGAGTGGTTTGGTTTCTGGCATTTTTTTAAGAATGAATGAACAATGGTGGTCGCCATGTTGGAAGTGCTCTCTCATCAATTATTGGTCTACTGAGACAAATTCAAAGAAGGGGAGCTGAGCATTTAGCCTCCTGGCAAACAGCTACAACGAGCACACCTGTCAGTAAACTCAGCTGTGCACCCAATTATGTAAAAGAATGTACGAGTCTGAGCCTTAATATTATCTTAACATGTGTACAAATAAATAAATAAGCTACATACCCAAAACCATCTTCTGAACTTTTCTGTAAACATGTTTACTTCTGCTGTAAAGTTGGGCTTTTTACTACAGGCTCTATTGGAGATTTCTTGCCTCAAGTGGACGCTTGAAGAACTGCAGCTTTTTGGCACTTCTGCATCAGGTTCATTTTTCAACGGGTTGCTGCTTTGTTGAGCACTGAAGGAGTCCTGTGTCTGTTTGGGTTTTAAGTGAAAATAAAGTTTCTCTAGAAGTGAATACTTCAGCTTTTAGTTCTTGTGTTCAGCAGGTAGTCTAAAGAGGGCTTTTATAGCAATTTCACTAAAAGGGAAGCCTGCTGCTTCCAAAGAGGACAGTTGTGAGAGTAAAACAGAACAGGTGAGTTGCAGGTTTTGGTTACTGGGCAAAAGAGCTGAAACCATGAGAGGAGCTGTAATTCCAGAGGATGAATCTCTGTAAGTTCATCACTAGAACCTCCTCTTCAACAACATAGAGATTCTAAGACCTCACTGTCAACATCCAGACTGGTACCTTGCGTCTCTTCTTGTCTGTCTCCTTGTATAGATGAAGGCGTAGGTTGCGGACAGCAGGCAGGTTGTTGAATTCAAAGTGCTCGCCCCAGAAAACGGTGTCGGTGCGGGGCTTGCTGGTGGTGCGTGCGTACAGCATGTCATCCAGACAAAGTTCGCAGTAGTAGCGTTTCTTGGCTGGAAGCTCTCGGGCCTCGATGATCCACAGTTTGAGCACATTGTCCACCCGCCGGCTGTTGTCCTGCATGGAGATGAAGTCAGGTCAGATAAGTTGAAATGCATCTTAAAAAACCTGACATTCAAAAGCCGACCAAGAGAAAATGAAACCATGCAGCAGCGTCAAAACAAAAAACAACAAAGAGATACAGAAACAGAGACAGTGTGTGTGAATGAAGGGCGACAGCAGGTCAGCCTGCAGGAGGACAAAGTAAATGACAGGAAAGAAATAGCTGGCGACATGGCGGGCGAGCTTCTGTGGATTCTAGGCAGAACTTGATGAATTACTCTCAACTCTGAACATGACTACAGAGACAGAAGACAGCGTGACAGCGACACAGAAATGAAAAGATACCAGAAAATGAGAAAGGGAAGAGAGGGGGGAGTGGACGCACTGGATGAAAAAAGTAATCCACTTAAACATTCAAAGACACAAATGACACAATGCATATGCTTCCAAAGCAAGGGACAAACAATGGTGCTAATGTTTCTGAAGACAGCTACACTTCCTAATCATGATCACAAAGCCACGGCTATATTTGACATCCCCTGTGGGGGGGAGAGAGAGCCGCGTTGATTGCACAGTGAAGCTTCAGCAAACGGGGGGCTGACTCATTTCAATCGGGCTCAAATGCCATTGTTGTTAGTCCCCTGTTTTCTTCAGACTATTTAAGTTCTCATTTAGACGGCTCAATACGTGAGCATCAGCTAGATCCACACTCCTTAAGTTCTCCATTTGTATGCTCTTTGATAGGCAGCGCCAAACATGAGGTATAATTAATTCCAAACCCCTGCGTTTGAAAGTGCAGGGCATCTGGTAGCTCAGTTTGCTCGTGCACACACGGTGCAGCAGCACCAGCATGGGCTCCAGCTCTCCATCTTGATGTTGTGCTATATCTACTCTAGTTTCTGTCATATCTCAGTTTCACTACCAAAAAAACGAGAATCACACCAAAGCAGGGTGAAGTAGCTGCTCTTCTTTTTGAAAAAAAAGAAAAAGAAATGAAAGCTCAAAGAGGGAATTAAAACGCTCCACAAAGTTAAGAAGCGTAATGATAATCCTTGTCTCTGCAGTGAGTCTTATCTCTGTCGTTGCATCTGGTCTGAGGAGCACAGAGCGTGTGGTTTTGTGGTAAGAGGGGGATGATTTTGGAGCGTGCCCCCGTGTGGAGTCCTCGGAGCTCCATGACTCAGCCAGGACCCCCGCGGCCCGAGCATCTGGACCAAGCATTCAGCTCGGGTGATGTTTCATCTCAGCCTGGCTTAATAACTGCTAGTCCCTGGTTGTCTTCAAAGCTGTATATCTCACATGCCTGTTCACTCTTTCTAATAACAGAGAGACGATCTGGGACAATTTTACTCCACTATGAAATCTGGGTCAAAATTAAGATATTGCTTTTACTCTGACTTGATATGAAGGGCTGAGATTTGTTGCATTTTAAAGCTATGAAGATGGAAATAAAGTCACAGGACTTTAAAGCTGCACTATGAAGGATTCTCAAGTTAAAAAAACACCATCATATCAACTTGAATCACACAATAGCGCTTTGAAATCTGCACTAATAATCTAGCTTCAGAAAAGGAAACACTGACAATGGGCCTCATGCAAGAACACCAGGCTCGTACGAGTATTCCCAAAAACTCTTTAATATTTTAACTAAACACACTTGCTGTCAATCCCTCATTATTCTGATGAGCTCCCCTGGTTCATGAGGACGTGCTTGTTCAGGAGATTGGATCATTAGCATACCAGATGCCTCTGAAAGCTGCCTGTTCAGCTGTGTTGGTGGGAAAGTTTCACTCCTTAAAAAATGCTAGCTAAAGAGTAAAAGAAGAATTTGACACTGTGGATGTTTAAGTTTGGCAAAGCTGCCTGCAACATGATATCAGAGCTGCTCTGCACCTTGGCAGAAATAAGGAAGGAAGGACTGAGCGTGAAGTCAAATAACAGAAATCATCTCACATCTATGACTGATCTGAGACATGTCCACAAGGATGTGACGCGATATATCAGAAAATATAAAGTCATACTATCGGCAAGGTGTTCAACTTCAGATGCAAACACAGAAATACCAGACAGGCAACCTCAAGCAGGAAGGATCATTGTCAAGCTGACATCAAAATAAATGTATGTTAACATTTTGTTAGTGTATTAGTCAGCAAAGGTGGTGAGGAAATGGGGACCAGGTTTTCATTTATTTAAATTCCTGTTCATTCAGATTAAAGTGGCAGTCTGGAAGATGTGGTTTTTCACTCTCAAGCAGCACCGATGGTGTAGGCAGATTTTGAATTTTATCCTGAATGTGTCTTAAAGCCATTTCTTCTTTAGACCTCTTAGTATTCAGGAGGAATCTTTTTTTCTGAACAGCTGCTCTAACCCTTTATCTCAGATCAGTTAAGAAGATACAGCTTGTTCCTGTTCTCCCCAGCGGTCCAGCCACAGCTAGATACACATCCAGGCTTTTTGACCCGGGTGGGGAGCTATCTTATACAGGGTGGCATCCATAAACTTCAACTGGTTCAAAATTCCACTGCCCCCTTCATCACCAGAACCCCCTCCACCAGCCACATCACACCTGTCCTGCAGCAACTCCACTGGCTTCGGGTCAAATACCGTATCATTTTTAAGATTCTGTTTCTCACCTTCAAGGCCATCAACAACCGAGCTCCTCAGTACCTCATTCAGCTCCTCCATACAAAAACACCCACTCTTAGTCTCAGGTCCTCCTCTTCCACCTGCTCGCTTGACCACCATAGGGTCGAGAGCCTTCGCCTGCTCGGTCACCCCCCTCTAGAACTCTCTCCCCCAGGACTTACAAAATTCCACCTCTCCCACCACCTTCCAATCCTGCCTCAAAACTCACCTTTTCCACCAAGCCTACTCGCTTGAATTTGTCTTTATGGGGCTGAAATGACTTCACTTTCGCTTTCACCATGACTTCACTTTTATTTTTCTAGTATTCCATTGTTATTCGGTTGTATTTATGTATCTATTTACTGTTGAGTGTTGTTTTTTACTGTTTGTATGTTGTAAGGTGACCTTGAGTGTCCAGAAAGGCGCCTATAAATAAAATGTATTATTATTATTATTATTATTATTAAGTATGTGTGCACATAGAAATGAACAGCAGTTATTTACCCTTTCTACAATCACCTCTAGCAGACTTGCAGATTAAATCCCAAGGGACTCCTCATCCTACACCCTGAATCTGAACTGTTACCTTCAGAGCCTGTAAGTTGAAGAGCAACCAACTTAAGCTGTATTTCCTTCTGACCTCAATCACACTGCTGAACAAACAACCAGCTGAACCTGACCCTGATGATCCAGACCAATGCACAGTATTTTAAAATCAGGTTTTACATTATTGTTCATGCTTAAAGAATTCATTTTATGTTGTACCTGATCATATTTATGATTGCTGTCTTTTGTGGTGTGTTTGTTTTTATTGCACTAAACTGAGTAGTCCCTCTGCTCTACTGCCCAAGACAAATTCCCCCTCGAGGAGAATGAAGTTATCCAAACTGTTGTAATCTAATCATTAAAGTATCTGAGAGTTCTTATATCCCTGTGTAAACTTTTTTTTAACTTTAAAAAGTAACACAGCAGAGTTTCTGATTATATCTTCACAGTTTCATTCTATAAGGACTTGAAAAGATGAGGTATAAACTACAGGAAATGTGCTTCATTGGCAAGCAAAGAAGGCCTTTAGCAGTCTGTTGCAGCACAAGCAAAGCAATTCATTCTAACTTAAGTACCGCCTCTGACAAGGCAAGCATCAATGATAGTTTTTAGATTGTGGGGTGGCACCAATCAGACTTCAAGGAGGTGGGGGGGCAGGCCAACCTTTGGATCCTGCCTTGTAGATAGAAGCCACATGTGAATGTACTCAGATATTTGGCACTATATCAGGATCATGATAGGAAAAGTGTAATTAAAATGCCAGGGTTTCCATCAGTGAGACCATCGTGTTGTGAACAGACTTTAGAGACCCTTCTAAAATACAGTTTTAAGACATTTTGACTTCATGAAAAGAAAATGTAGTCAAAGAAAGTCAGACAATAATCCTGTGACTTTCAAAGGTCTGGACCACTCAAGAATTCTTGTTTTTGACTGTGTTTTTTTTGCATAAGGCCCATTGTCTCCTTAAGAGCAGTAAAAACTGAAATCAGCAGCATTTGATCTTGAAAGTTTCATCCCTTCAGTATTCTTTGGTATCGAATATCACAGACATGTTGTGTCTGTAAACATGAGCCTGCTGTGTGTAATATTCTACCATCACATTTCCTGGTTTGAGGTAATAAAAGCATTTCTAAATAGCAGTTTGGACCCTCCAGATGCAACATTACCTCGTGCAGCTGTAATATTTGCTCTGAATTTACAACACAGACACACACAGACACGAGGATGGAGTTCACACAGAGAAATGAAGCGGTGCGCTCGTTTTGAAAAACAGACAACAACGGGAGACGGGGAGGAGAGAGAGAGACACACAGACAGAGGGACCATCCTTTTTTTGTTTTTTTTTCCTCTACCGCATCCCTTTCTCTCCCCTCACCTTGTTGGGCTTGACAGCTCTCTGCAGGTTCTCGATCCATTTGTCTCTCTCTGCAGCTGAGCGACACGCAAAGCACTTGGTTCCCGATGATGTAGTCACCTGAGGTTATAGCCAATGGTAAATTCAACAACCACAGCCATTAGTAACTATGGAGACTGCAAGTGAAGCGCCAAAACAATGTCTTGCATGTCATGTTGTGCTAATGGAAAGGTGTTGGAAAAAACTGGGACTCTTTTTAGTGTACTTGATGCTTTTATCTTTCATATTTAAAAAAAAAAAAATCCATTTACATCAGTCTCTTTCACATCAGTGTCATCTGTCAGGATAAACATCATGTTTGGTTCTATTTTCTGCTCTCTGTGTCTGTGTGCTGCTGTTTGTTCACACTCTACAGGCCTCAGTTCTCACCTCAAAGCAGTATTCTTGTCCCAGGATGCTCGAGTGCACAGGTTTGATGATGGCGTCCTCATCCAGAGTGAGGTCCAGCGCCTCGGCAGCGCTGCTGGGAGACAGCAAGGACTCATGGGAGTGGGACTCTTTGAAGCTCTGCATCAAACGGGTCCTGGGAGGAGAGGGAGTTGTGGTTAGATGTGGAGAGGGGCGACGCGTTGATTGAAGGTGGCACGAGGTGGTTTCAGTTCTATGTCCAAGAAACTACAGGAAATATGTTTATCACTGTGATGAATTAGCCAGACAAGTTTCTTTTGATTTTATCTTCCTGAGGAAACAACCACATAATGAAGTACAAGACTATCAGCACAGACCGGATATCAGAGCTTTGAGGATCCTGTGCCAAGAAAAACACACCTCGGTGGCAGCATAGGGAATGCAGAATTAAATTATAAAGGAAACTTGAAAAAATATTAAAAATTTGATAAACTACTCCAATTTCTGCATAAGTTAAAACACAAATCCTATTAGGGCAATAAAAGAGCTTCATATTTCTCTACGAGTCATACATCTACATTTTATATTAGAAAATTCTTGACATGGTCTGCACATTTACATTTCAGTTTTTCCTCCGATGATGTTTAATGTGCTGACTTTGGAAATACTTTATACTAAGGTAATTATTTTCATTAGTTGACTCTAGCACTCATTATTTCAAACTCTGACTCTTAATTGGTCAATTTAAGGCTCAATCTGCATGACCACTTCCTGCAACTTTCCTTCAATAACATCCCATGTGGTGCTTATGAGTAGTCATTAAGTACAGTATTTATAACTTTAATATTTTTTGCTTGCTATATGCCTAATAAGTTTGAAGTACCATAATACTGCATAAAGCATAACACGGTCTTAACTCTAAACCTCTCTTACTATAAACAAGATTACATCTACTTGTGTTTAATAATGAATATCAATTAGCAGCTAACGAGAAGCAGCTAAAAGAGTTATTAATCATTTGTATTATTGTAGGCCCAAAATATGTTGTGTCTAAGCTGTAGATCAGCCACCTGCCACTTAGCTGGGCTGTAGCTTCAGTTGGCTCCAGATGACTGAAATGTGATGGTGCTAGCTCTGCTATTGTAAGCCATACTCAGCCTTATCAACAGACTCTGTGATCCTCTGTTAGATCAATTCTGCTTCATTTTGTCTGAAATAAGAGTGTTCAGTTAGCCAGTTTTCAAATCTCTGTTTCAACGACCGGGAAACATCCCTAACAGATAGCACTGATGCTACTAATATTCATGCTGATAATCAACTATTTAAAGCACCTGTGAGGAACTTGTAGACTCCTTAGACAAATCTGCTGATTTTGCACAGTGCATGTAAAAGATGTGTTTTTGTCTCATTTTGTTTTCTTTAAACAATCAAACGTATCACTCACTGGGAATCTTTCCTGTGGAATAAACTAAGGCTGCTCTGGCAGGGTGCCTTGACTCACTTGGTCTGACTTCACTCAGTGGTAGTGGTTACAAGCATCTACAATTTCTGTAAAGAAAAACTTATTGCTGATGGTCTTGCTGATGTTAGCTTTTGTAGATCAGGTAGAGACATCAGTATTAAGTTTGGTGTGTTTCATCACCAGATGAAAACTCCTCACAGGAGCTTTAACTTAGTATCACCCTGATTAAAGACATTTGTGATGGCTCAGCGTTTATGATGTTTGGGCAGACCACAGCATGTAATCATTATCCCTTGAAATTCAACCTTCATTGCCAAAAGATAAAAGCAGAGAGAGTAATGCAATGAATAAAAAACATTTTGACTCTAGCTATCATAAATTGTTCAGAGGAAGATCTAAAAGTGGACCATCTGATGGCACTTTCAACAATGCTAAGTCCACTTGGGAATTTTTGAGAAATCCATGCTTTAATTCTGAAAGTCTTATTACGCCTTGTTTGAAATTTAAATGACTGCTTGTATCTGGTGATCAATTACACTCCATTCATTTTTTGTCACAATCTGTTACAGTTTTCATCTTTTTGTATTAATGTCGCTGTCAGAACAAATATATTCACTTTTTTTCCCTCAGGTGAAATATTCTTAACTTTAACACAGATATAAAGATGATTCTGGAGAGCATCATTAATCATTAATCCTGAAACACATATATAAAGGGTTATTTATACAAACAAGGAGAAGACCATCCATCATGCTCACCTACATACTCCCACACACACAGACACACACACACACACATGCAGGCACAGGAGCACGTAAAATCACAGAGTCGCTCGTCAGAGAGTCACACAGTCACAAAACAGACGTCTGATGACACAAAGTCCAACCAGAGAGCCAAAAGGGACGGTCAGGTGTGACGAAGCCCCCACACGGAAGAAAAGAGATGGAAATGAGGGAAGAAGAAAGAAAAGAAATGAAAATGTATATCCTCTGTGCTGCTGTCCAACTCTGATGCTTCTCCCCTGCGCTCGCACTGCTTTTGTCTTCGTTCAATCAAAATGTTCATCAACAGAGTGCTGATTACATGTGGGGGACTGTGGAGGGGGGGAGGGGGGTGAGAGAGAGAGGGAGGGAGTGAGGGTAAGAGAGAGAGAGGGAAGGAGATAAAAATAGACCCAAAGGAATGAGTCAGATTGAAGGAAAAGAAGAGAAAGAGAACAGAAAGAGAGGAGTTGTAGAGGTCATGAGAGGATGTGAAAGAAGGGAAGACGGAGAGGGGAAGGGGTGAAGGAATGAGGGGCGAGAGAGGACCTCTCAGAGGAAATCACACTGATTATGTAAACGGTGGATTCTTTAAAGAGGAGGGAAGTGAGAGGAGGGATTAGAGGGAGAGAGGAGGATGTGTGAGGGTCGGGGTGCAGAGAGGGATTCAGAGCTGGAGCTTAAAGAAGGTGTCAGTGGGGAGCTGCAAGAGCAGGAAGTGTCAAACATAAGAAGACTGCACACACACACGCACACACACACACACACACACACACACACACACACACACACACACACACACACACACACACACACACACACACACACACACACACACACACACACACACACTCAGGACTTGCGGTTTTTCTTTACAATATCAGGGCCGAGAAAAGCAGAACTGGTCTGACAATCAACCATAAAAAAAGACAAGAATAAACTGAATGAGTGAAGCTGAAATAATCACTCAATTAGCCCATTGGCAGAAAATTAATGTGCAACAATGGTTGAAGCCATTTAATCAAGCAAAAAGGTCAAACATTTGCTGTTTACTGCTACTGGAATGTTAACTCTGCCGCTCCCCCTCTGTTATACTTCTGTTCAAATTAATAATCTGTGATATTATTACTAGAACAAAGAAGAACTTTGACACCTTCACTGAAAGCCTGCCATGTCTTTTCTGATGAACATTTCATAGACTTCACAATAAACAAATACAAACTAAAACAGGAGCTGAAGATGCATCCTAATTGAAGTCTCTGTAAATGAGTTTTTATGTTGTGTGGATTCTGGGAACCCTTGATGAAATCAGTTATGTCTTTTGGAATGAAGACTTCATTTCCCATGAGCACCATCACCCACTGTCATAAAAAATGTTGGCTCTTGTCAAAGTGTGCATTTGTTGTGGAAGCAAATTAATGAACACAGATCATCTTATTTGATACTCCTTACAAGATAACTTTCAGCAGGATGCAGCGTGATGATGTTAAGTATTGATTAGTAGCTACGGAAGTTATTAACTTTTACGTTACGACGACTTAACTTTGTAAACTATAATTTATTATTGTTAGTTAGCTTACAAAGGTGATCAGATGCACCGGTTTAATGTTAACTGTCACAGATCCGGTGTGATGATGTGAGCTCTGGTGACCCAGTACATGTCTGAATAACATGACTGTGCACACAGTTTAACTCTTTAGTCCTCAAAGAGCAGTGAAGCTCTTAATATATATATATATATAAATTAATTATTATTACTAGTAGTGTTAGTATTATTATTAATTTACATCATAGGTATTATAACTATTAGCATTAGAATTGCAAGCTAAGCTATCATAATTTAAGTGTGTACTTGAGTGTTTGGGTGTATTCTCAGATATATTTACGTGCGCTTGTGTGTATTTAAACTTACGTTCGTGTGCTCTTGTATGCGTGTGTATGTGCGTTTGAATGTGTGTGTGTTGGTGGATGTGCTTGTGTGCCTGTGTGTATCGGTACATGGGGCGCCCTTTCTTCGTTTTACTTTTATTTGTTTATCTTTTTTATTTACTTATTTTTTTTCCTATATCACTCCCCTTCAATTTATTTATTTAGATATTTAGATATTTATTTTTGCTTATCCCTTTTCTTACTCCCTCAACTTTGAACTGACAATTTTTCAATCGCTCCAAGATCCATTACCAGTACCATATTATTATTATAATTTATTATTATTTTTATTATTATTATTATTATTATTATTATTATTATTATTATTATTATTATCTTACAAGTCATCTGAACTTTGTTGAAATACCATCAACTCTGTACCAGTTTACTTTCTATTAGTTATTCTGCTGTTCTGAGTCATGTGTTGTGTATAACGTTGTTAATTGTCCCTCTGCACAATCTGTCTGTCACATAAATCACAAAAAAAAAAGAGCAGTGAAGCATTCACACGCCATCATACTTTAAACACCAAATTATATTCATAGACATTTAGTTCTTTTAGCTAGCAAAGCCCTGGTTGTAGAGTTTTCTCCGTCTGGTACAAACTTCAACAGAAACTGTAAGTCTGTTTGATAATCCTGCTCCAGTATCAACCATGAGGACAAAACATTCTGTCAGAATAAAATGATCTAATGAAATAAAACTTCTCCTGCTTTCAAACTTACTTCTCAATGCTGAACACAGACAATTCAGGGTGAGTGCAGAGTATCAACTCAATTTTTTGCCTTGAAAATTTGACCCAAACACAGGCACTAAATTCTTTACAAGGATATAACCAATCTTGTCGCTGACAGCCTCATTAAACTATGTAGGTCATGAAAAGGCAACGGTATAAGAGTGAGACTATTTCAAACTCAGTTAAAAACTCCTGACAGTCTCTTTAAATCAATATTTCAGTGCTCTTAAGATGCTAGTGCAGCTTATAAAAGGTAAAAATGACAAATAAAAACAAAGAAGCAGACAATTTAATATTTAAATTGCTTTAAAAATGCTAACAGTCATTAAGTTGGAGATGTTAATCTAGCAAATTATTAAACAGCTAAACAAGGTTTTGAAAACATATGAAAGGTTAAAAAACACAGACCTAAAATTGGGCCATTTTCATAAAAATACACAAATTGTAAATAAAACTAGTGAGGTTTTTAATGTTTTTATGTTATATTATTGCAAAAAGATTGACATTATTACCAAAAAAGCACAAAAGTTCATTACAGACTTCTCCTCTGGGTGTATAATAAAATATAATAAGCTTCCTTTCACCTGTTTTCTGATTTTAAAAGCCATAGATTGAATATGTTAATTAAAAAATCAGATAATGAATATATTCAGAAAATTAAACTTTACAGGACAAAAAAGTACTAATTTGCATTGAGGTCACTTCAGGACATTAAAACTTACCAAAAAGTAGGAGAAGATGTGCAATATGTTAATGTAAGAGTTATTAACTACACTGTGTGACAGGGTGACCTACAGTGTTTTAAGTGAAGGAAACTCTGGGACCTATTAAGCATTTGCATGAACAATAAGTCAAAGCAAGAGTTGCATAAACATACATCACTGCAGGTTTTAGAGCCAGTTTGGGAGCTCAGAGGCTCGTTTATAGCTGCATGAATCAGCTGAAAAAAGGGCATGTGTTCTCAACAACTCTCTCTGGATAAATAAAGATAGAAGAGAGAAAAACAATGAACAAGCTGCAGATGTTTGCCAACATCTCTGACAGGAAACATGCAGATTCAAGCAGAAGCTGTGAAACAACCTGAAACAACTTCAGCAAACACTTGACTTTTGTGTCCGTTGTGTGTCTCCTAGGAGCAGCCGGGGATTATAGACATCTGCAACCTTCCCAAATGAATAAATCATGTGGAAGAGCAGCTTGGCAGACACCTGACTCAGAAAAGGTTTCAGGACTCTCCTGAGTGCACTTTCGCCCTGTGTTTATATTATCAACATGACCTTGTTCAAATCTGAAGTCTGAGTTTGTCTTGTCTGAAGTGGGAGCTTATAGATCGACTGAAGAGACAAAAGTACATCTTCAAACTTGTAGTCCATGATTTGTCAAACCACAGCTGATACATTTGCAGTGATAATGACATCTAATCCCTGACACACAAAATTAAACACTGCCTTCCTGCTCAAGTTTCTCAGTTATGATGATTTGCAGCTTACCTATGAGGGGTATTGGTTTTTTAACTGCTGGACGGACAAAACAAGTGATTACATGAGCGTCCTCTTCAGGTGCGTTTCCAGAGGGGTGGCAGGAGACCCCTTGAAATGTGAGTGGCCACCAAAAAATCTGAAGTATGATTAGCTATTTACTTTGTCAAAGATGGAAATGTGTTACCAACAACTAAGCTTTGCTTCAACCAAGCCCTTACCTCTGGTACTAATAAATGGAGTCATTGCGGAAGTGTTAAAAACTGCAGTTCCATAAGTGTCCACTTGAGGCTGGCTCAGAAAGCACAGAAAACCCCATTATAACCCATGTTAAAATGTCAATTTTTGCAGCAGAAATAAACATATTTGCAGCCTATTACATACAAAGGTTTTGGTCTGAGAGCATTAGTTTTAAAGATATTAAGGCCAGAAGTTTTGCATAATTAGATGTGACCCAATTAACCGACAGGCGGGCACACTGTAGCTTTCAGCTTTGTTGCTATTAGCTGTTAAATTAGTTTATCTAAGTTAATTCTTAGTCTCAGTTGGACTTGAATCAAAATGTATCAAATTGGGGCGCTGGTGGCCTAGTGGTCTAAGCGCCCCACTTTTAGAGGCTACAGTCCACGTCGCAGAGGTTGCTGATTCAACTCTCTGCCAGTTGACCATTTGCTGCATGTCTACCCCCACTCTCCACTCCCTACATTTCCTGTCTCTCTGCAGCTGCCCTGTCATTAAAGGCAAAAATGCCCAAACACATAACTAAAAAAAAAATGCATTAAACGAATGATAGTAATGATTTAGCACCAAGTGGCAACCCCTGAAAGTATAAAAAAAATGTGTCCACTTGAGGCTGGTCCCAAAGCCAAAGAAAACCTCATTAGAGCCCATATTAAAAAGCCTACTTTCACAGCAGAATGAAATGTTTGCAGTGTAGTTAAAAAGACAGTTTCTGTCTCATTTCGTTATCTGTGAAAGCTACATTAGTGTTTTTAACTCATTTGTTTTGATTACATTAAAGTCAACAGTCAAGTATCAATAGGCATGATTAGGGTTGTGGCTGACAGTCACATAGTTTGAGGATGGCCGTCTCAGGGTCAACCAGGAGGTTCTGCGGCTTGATGTCTCTGTGACACACACCCTGGGAATGGATATAAGCCAGACTGCGGAACAGCTGGTACATGTACACCTTAACATAGATGATAGGGATGGTGGTCTTGGCCTTGTTGAAGTGCCGAGCGACCCTGTACACTGTTTTGGGAACGTAGTCCCACACCAGATTCAAATACACCTCATCTTTCTTCTTGCGTTGTAGCTGTTCATCAGGCAGCATGGCTATGACCCCAGCTCCAGCTCTTTGCTTGTTTCAGTGTCAACATTTCAAATATGAGGAATGCTATCTTTTGGCTTCATGACTCCTCTTTGATGACACCGAGACTACACACATTTTGTACTGTGTATCTTTGTCAATTAAAGGACAATCTTCAATTTTACCTTTGCACGTATTACTTACTTTTATACTTGGCCTTTCCAATTGGTAGTGCAGCACTTTTTTGTTGAGGATACAATTTAGTTTTTCAGCAAATTGAGCTTCCACAGAAGACAAAAGTTGTTGAAAACACAATTTTTTCCTTCTTTGGTCACATACAAACTTTGGCCGACTCCAATCTTTTCCCATCAAGCTTTGCTGTGAACCTCTTCATTTGAGAAGAACACCATTGCAGTTTAACTGTGTACATGCCACAGAGGAGGTATAATCAAGCAAATCTCCCACTGATTCATTATGGGCTGTACAGCGGCCATATGGCTGTCTGCTGGTTACCATGGAGAGATGGGGGATGTTGTTTCCTGGCCCAGCAGAGAAACAGTATTAGTGCTGAGTGTTTTAATTGTAAGTGACACCATGATGGGTCACAAGAGAGGTAAATAAACAACAATTTACAGCCATGATGGATGGAAGCAGAGAGTGATTATGACTGATGGAGAGAGATGGATGTCGATGATGAGAGAGAAGGTACTAATGGGTAGAACAATAGTTGTGTAGATAACTAGACTGGAGTAGAGAGATATAGACACACAGATACATGAAGAAAAATACAGGTAGATAAATGGAGTAATGGAATAATAGATAAAAAGACTGAATTATAAAAAGAGAGCAGTGATTTAGGTCAACATTTCATGACCCTACTTTTTGAAAAACGGCAGATTTAAGGTCAGATACAAATAAACACACTACTACCTATATTTTTTTTTGCTATCTCTCTTTGAATGACTGCTTACTGCGCTACGATTCACACAAACATCCTTTCAAAACCAGAAATGATGCCTTAAATAAAGGAATAGACACAAAAGTAGAAAGCAAATGATTCCAGAAGTCAGTTTTCCTCCATTCATACAACCACACAGGGGTCAACACAGACTTACACAATCTGACACAACACATTAGTCCACACATACTCTCAGACTCGTTCACTGACCTGTCTTGGTCGGCACTGCGGAAGCGGGGGAGGATCATGTGGCGGAAACTGCTGGTTCGGTCCAGTTTGGGCTGACTCTTGGCCCTCTTGATCGAGCCCTTCAACCTTCTACTGAGGAAACTCTGAACGACGGCAAACAGATGGAAGAGAGGAGGGAGGACGTGCATGGTTGTGTGGAGTGAAGTTACAGAGGAGGGGAAGAGGGTGATGTGAGTTGAAAAAGAGGGATTGAAAGGCGAAGCGAGGATACAAGAGAGTGTGTGATGGTGAAATAAAGGCGGATGAGTCACGTGGTTTTAGTGTGGTTTGTGTCAGATGTAGAAGTCAGAAGGAGACACACACAAATGAGACACATGATGCACGTGATGGGGGAGAGCACAAGGTACATTTTATTATAAACAAGAAATCGTACACCCACACATGTCCATTTGCACAGAGAGGTGCAGTGTTGTAATAGATCCTGTGGTGGGCAGTAGAGAGCCATAGAGTCCAGAAACAAGCTCAGCAGAAGGCTCTTACAGGAGTACAGTTTGTCCTTCATTACATGATCTTTAAACACAATCTTAGACGCTGAAACAGAAACTTTTTCAATGATGAGGGAGATCAGGACTTAGGTATTACCGAATACCTGTACTTACTGTATGTGAAAGTGTTCAAGTGCATGATTTATTTGTGGTAATTTCCACATGAACATCTGGTAACACCAAAAATATGTCTGTTTTTTTTAGAGCTGACTGGATACTTTTTATCACACTCCAGATGGTAAAACCTAGCCTCGATGATGTGTATGATTGTAAAAACAATTTTAAGGTTACATCATATGACAGATAAAGCAATAGAAGTGAGTTAAAAGAGGTTTTGGGACTTCTTTTTAGATCAAATCATCCAACAATAGAGGTTAATTTATGATCTAATGATTCTCTTAGCCGGTCCTTGATGCATGTGAGAGGACTGCAGGACTACTGTGCATTAGAGACATTACATTCTACCGATTTAATGGTTTCTGTCTTTAGAGAGGGGTATTGTACTCGTTTCAGGCTTTGTCAGTAGCTTTCTATGATTTAAAGCTAAAAAGAAATTTTAATTAACATTAGATTGGTGTCTTGCTGAATGCTTTTCTGCTACTGTCTCTTTAAGCCACTCCAGAATCCTCCACCGTTGCCAAGCCACAAAGTCGTCGTCGTTGAGTTATCCAGTGTTTCTCTATTAAAAATGACGTATTACCAAATATGGCAAAATTTTTTGGACTCCAAATCTGACCCAGAAAGTTTGGAAAGAGACAAAAATATTCCCGGCAGCAAAGAACAGGTAACTGTCGGGTTCATTATGCCCTTTTATGGAGATTCACCAATTGGTGATGTCATAATTTGAGCAAATCTCATGTGACTCTCACTAAGTTCTCAGGACTTTTTGACCTCATCATTTTCTACTTTGCCCTTGTTGGGTACTGACGTCGAACGCTTTAGCTTAATATTTGTTAGTAAAATATACTTTTTGAGGATTATTTCCTTGATGTTCTGAATAAAATATTGAAAAAGCACAACACCCTCTCTTTAAGGATGAGGTTTAAAGTCTTCATAAAATGAGAACATCTGAAGTAGGCTACTGTTCTCTCCACATAATTTATACTTAGTGTAAGCTGCTGCTATTTTATTCCTGTTTATTCTTGATTTTTTAAAGGTGACATATCATGCAAAATGGACTTTTTAATGGTTCTCTACCTGAAATATGTTTCCCTGGCATGTCTACAAACCCCCCGAGAATGAAAAAAATCCATTCTGCCCCTGTTCTGATTTCTCCACCTTTCTGTAAATGTGTGTGAAACGAGCCGTTTCAGACTTCTGTGTTTTTGTTACGTAACAACAATATCCGGTCTGTCACGGAGTCAGAGCTCGGAGCTTGTTCAGCCCATAGACTGTATAAAATAATACTGAATCCCTCCTCTGTTTTTCATTACCTGCACAAATGTGTGCTAACAAGGAGCTTAGGAGGGAGGCATGCTAGTTGTAGGCTGTCTTAATAAACACAAAGGTCGGTTTTACTCCCCACGTCTGCAGATTTGAAGATCTAGTGGATGATTTTTATTTGTCATGGATAAGTGCTAGCACTAGTTAGCATAGCCACATAGCTACATGTTCATAGATGTAGCTGTAGCTGTGTACCAAGACACACGTCGACATACTGACAAATAAAACAACAAGAAACACAGAATCTGTGACCAATCCTTCAGAAAGGTCCTGCTGCCTTTCTGGCAGAGGTCGGTTTTACTCCCCAGGCCTGCAGATTTGAAGATCTAGTGGATGATTTTTATTTATCATGGATAAGTGCTAGCGCTAGTTAGCATAGCCACATAGCTACATGTTCGTAGCTGTGTACCAAGACACACGTCGACATAAAATAAAACAACAAGAAACACTAAATCTGTGACCAATCCTTCAGAAAGGTCCTGCTACAGGCGCCTCTCTGTCAGGATCAGATTCAGAGGGTTGAAGTAACGTGATCTCTGAGCAGCCGTGTATATTCAGCCAACATGTAAACATTAGATCAACGTGCTGGAGAGCTGAGACCACATCCACTTCCGGAGGGGGCGTGGTCAGAGGGAAAACAGAGTGTTCTGAGGAGGACTGAAGAAGAGGGCTTTTCAGGCATGCCAAAATCTGATTTCAAAGTGTTTTTTTGAGCATAAACTTTAAAGACATGTTTTGGGGACCTCTTAGACCAATATATATTGATGAAAAAAGCGTGATATGTCACCTTTAAATACAAAGTATTGACGTAGCTATTGACAGGCACCTATTTTTATCTCATTTAAGTTATAACTAACATTTCTTTTTTTCTGTTTGTGCACTAACTCTGCTCAGAGTGATGCTTTGCTGTTTCATTGTGCTGCACATTGACAATAAAGACTGGAGTCTTGAATCATTTATGTTTACCGCGTCTGATATGCAGTTTTATTCTATGAGACCCTTTAAAAACAACAGAATATTTGTATTACAGGATGTTTCACATAAACTTTGTCATGTTGAAAAATGTCATCATGTCTGCTGATTAAATATAGTCTTAAGAAAGTCTACAGGCAAATTCATCTGGATTGAACTGTAGTCAGTTGATTGATTAATTGATTCACTGATTGATCGACATCTTTATTTCAAACATGTTACAAAAACAAAGGTGGATAATTTAAAGTAGAATTACTTACTAATCAAGCTCAGACAGCTGCTCAGACCACGATTGCTGGTACAAGGACAGACCTTAGGTTTGCACCTAAATCCTGCCTAACAGCAGATCAGACAGCCTAGAGCTATATTTCTAACTCTGACCAGTTCTTTAAACAGCTTTCTGCAAATTTGAAGTTTAAATGGAACTATACAAAAATGTTTTTCAAATGTATGAAAAACAACAGAGTTGCAGAAAAGTGTCAGACTTCCACCACGATGATTGATCAGTGATCCATATTTCAAGACTTCCTTCAAGATAAGTAGATAAATTGGGAGACTAGACTAAAATTATCTGACATTTCCCACCTAAATGTTTATTTTCCGCCCACCAAGTAACATTTTAAAATTTCAGCCATGACAGTGTAATGTTTGCAGACTATAAATGTCAAATTTCAAAGTTGTTTTCACGCTCTGTACCTAAAAATGTTAACTGTGAAGGTAACTTTGGGGCTCTAAACAGGCATGAAATATCACTGTGCTTTGGTTCCCACTGAGCTGTGCTGAGACGTCACACCAACAGCTTTAAGGTGCATATTTAAGACACAGTAATAATGTTTGCATACCTGTAGCATGACAACATTATATGGTGGGGGGGTTTGACTGGAGGAAATGACACCTCATCATCTGGCAGGAGTGAAATGGCTTTGAAGCCTGTCTGGAGGATATGACTAAAGACTTGGCTCCATCTGCTGGTTCCCTGCTAATAGCCTGCATGACTAAATCTGATTTGATTAGCCGCTCCGTCTGACACTTTAAGTCTCTCAAAGTGAAAGTCTTCCATACATGGAGATATAGAAAAGCCTGAATCGTAACAAAAGGCAATAATGGGAAAAGTGAGGGAGGGGGAGCATCATCCTCATCCTCATCCTCTGCGGCTGTGTTTGCGCTGCTGCTGCTCACCTGTGGGTTCATTTCAGGTAAGAAGAGACTACTGGTGTCATTTTGTGTTTGAGCATATTTGATATAGTCCACATTGAGCAGCTGTATTTGATTAGTGATTTATTTATAAAACAAAAACAGCAGACATCGGATGAAATTAACTGCTGTCTCTGGCACAGTGATGAGATGTACCCGGATACCTTTAATGAGCTTGTAATTGACTTAAATATTAATAAATCAACAACAG
This sequence comes from Notolabrus celidotus, assembly GCF_009762535.1. Lineage (NCBI taxonomy): Eukaryota > Metazoa > Chordata > Actinopteri > Labriformes > Labridae > Notolabrus > Notolabrus celidotus. The sequence continues at coordinate 6,309,734 of NC_048283.1, read as the reverse complement.
TGTTTGAAATCTACAACAGTGTTTGAAAGTTAAAATATAACTGTGTCAGATTGTTGATGAGAAAAAACCTATTTTACAAAAATTTAAAACTAACTTGATCATCTGTATTTAAAAACTACTCACGCATGAATCAATCAAGATCCTTGATACACTGAAGACTGGTTGTTTAATCATGTGGAAACTAATCTGTAACTGTTTGTATCATCATATTATAGTCACATGTTTTTTATTAATATAAACTGCAAAGCGTTTGCTCACTCTAGCTTCTTAAATATGATCATTTAATATTTTTTATCTTAAGATTTGAGGCTTTTGAGCCCCATGTACAGAGAGGACTGTGACCTCTGTATATGGGGCGACTGCTCTGCCAGGCAAGCTAAACCAGCGACTCATTTGATGCCTTTATTTTTAATACAAGACAGTTAACATTATATTTTGGGATTTTTGACCATAAGTTGGACAAAACAAGATAGATAAAGATGATAAAATACTTTGCAGACAGATCAGAAAATAATAACAGTGGTTAACTTAAGACTTACCTTTTTAATCTAGCTTTTAATTTGGAGTAGTTTATTTTTAGCCCTGGACTGCAATATTATTTTTATTATTATTTTAATCATTATTATTTTAATCATTGCTTTAACATTTATTTATCTTATTTATATGAATTATTTATTTATTGATCTATTTATTTATTGTGTTTATCTGATCTTGTTAACTCTACCTTATTTTTAACTTTTCTTTCCACTCTTACTTATTTTATTAATTTTACTGTATTGATTTTATTTTATTTATTTTCATGCCTTTTTTAATTTTAACATTGCTGTTGTTTTCTGTCTCTCTGTTATTCTGTGAAGCACTTTGGGCTGCATGTTTTTATGTATGAAAGGTGCTATATAAATAAAGTTGAGTTGAGTTAATAATGCTAACAGACCTGTTGACTTCAGCTGCTACACTTTTTTATCATAATACTGTAAGTCTTACTTGTACAACTTATTATCATTACTTTACTGTTCATGCTAATGCACGTTAGACACATTCTTACTATTGTTATTGGTATCACAGCCATAAGCCTGTATTATCTGTTGTCTTGTTGTTGTTGGCGCTCTGTTTGGTGGTCTCTAACCATCTCTCTCTTGCTCCACCTCCCTCCATCTCACTTTCTAATGTCATCCAGTGGCAGCAGACGGATTCAAAGTGCACCATGAGTCTGGTTAGCAGGTTTTCCTTTGTCAAAAGTCTTTTCTCATGGAAAGATTAATGTTGGGTTTCTCTGAAAAATAAGAGAAAGGAGTAAAGTCTAGTGAGTCACCTTTCTTGAAATAACTCTGGCTATGATTTGGTGATATATAAATAACAAATGATTGATTGGTTGAAAAGTGTTTCACTCACAAAGACCATTTCCTTCATTATGTATGAATTTACTTAAAATAAAGGTTGCAAATACGCTGCTGAGACACTTAAATTTGGCATTTCTAACCTTGGACTTTCCTTTGTAATAGACTGTGATTTATAAGGCGGTTCTACTTTACATACACTGTAGTGAGAGTTAGAAACAGTGTAAAAGTCTGACAATATCTTTCGCCAGAACTGCAGGAGGACTGAGGACAAGTAGAGAGAAATGTGTCCCTGAGTTTTGTCTTTAAGGCGGCCCCCTGCCAGTCATAATATATTATAGAAGGAATTTTGCCTGAGAGGTTGCACTGCCTATTTTTGGAAACATTAAGGTAAGTTTACTTTTAACCCAACTGCAATGAGGTGGGTAAACAAAGGCTAAACCCCTAACAATGCACACTTTTTGAGGATTATTTCCTTGCTAACTCATCTTTTTGTACCTTCAGACTTCACCTGATTTACAGTAAACTAAATATAAATAGAGGAGAATCATAAAGTTGTCTGTGTTTGTTTAAAAGTTTTCTTTGGAATCTGGATCTCTGACTGTCCTCCAGCCTTTAAGGCTTTCTCATTCAATCAGAGAAGCTGAAATATTGATATGAAAACACTCATCTCATCCTCTATGAAATAATGATAACACACTAAAATTTTGAGCTACACTGAGGCATCACGGTTACTCAAATGGACTTTCTGGGTTTTGTAATTTTCAACTCTTTAACAGCCTTATTTTCAAATACTGCGACATTGGATTAGCAGTAAATAGTTTTCTGTGAAAGAGAGAAAAACAAGTCCTGTTATTTCCAGTTTCAGTGTCAGTGTGCAAACACCAGCAGAAATAATAGAAGAGATGAGTAACGTAGAGCTCTGGCACAAAACTCATAAAGGCAGCAATCTCTCCTTTAAGGCCTTTCATGTGCACGTTTGATACCTTTTGATTGAGTTTCTGTTGCCATGAATAAAACAATAAACAGATTATTTTTGTCCTCAGACACGGAATGTGTTTGGCTGCCAGCTCCGCTCTCCTCTTTGATTGAAGCTGACTGAAGTATAAAAAAAGAGTCATGATGATCCCAGGAGGAGCAGTGACAGCACAGTTTTTATACCATTCTACTTTGTAAAGAGTCAAACCAGGTTTTTAAATCAATTTACTACAAGTCACATTTACTCTACAGCACGTTTAACCATCTGTGAACCAGGCATACGTTGATTTGATTCACTTCTGAAGGAGATAAAGCTCTGTGAGCGGAATTTGAAACATGATTACGTTTTATTATTCCTCACTGCGAACATCAGGGGGTATACCACAAAGCGAGATTAGAGAGATTAGTAAACTGGGTGTGTTGAGCCCAAACCCAGAGTTTTCATTGCACACCCCTGGCTCTCTTTTAACCTGGCCAGATCACCCTGATAACTTATAAGTCAGAGTTAAGAACTCATAAGTTCAGAGTTAAGAACTCATAAGTCAAATTGGATTTATAACTCTGATTTTTCATCAACTAATGCCTGTTGATGTCATCCACATGCAACATAGCTCATCAGCTGATGTAGTATGATACTATGCATCATACCATGGGAGCCTACATGCATTTCAATTTAATTCCCTTAGTCATTAATATATTGGCTCCCCTCCAGTCACCAGATCATCTATAAAGTAAAAGAACGATAAGAGCCCAGATCTGTGAATTACATTAGATTATGTTTTTATGTTCAGTCCTAAAATCCTGCCAAGTCTGTTAATCACAGCTGCTTCTGAAATCACAGATAATAAAAGTGATTAGTCATCTGATATTTATCACAGATTAAATCAAAGTAACAAACTAATTGGACTTCTATTCGTCCACACACGAGTCACGAGTCACTGTTAAAGTTCAGAGTTGTACTATGTGTCGTTGTTAAAGCTGGGGTTGGTAATCAGATTTAGATACACTTTTTGTTATACTGGTTAAAATGATCTTTATGTCCTGATGGCAATCATTACATGATGTGTTCTTAAAAAAGAGCGAAGAAAAGCTGCTATCTACAGCCGGGGTAAACCTGGGAAAACACTAACCAATCACCGTTTTTTGGGTGCCAAAATTTTAAACCATTCAAATCCCGTCCTGCTGTTCTGCCCGCCTCCTGCGCGTACATTCCCCGACGTGCACTCTGAGTCCCCGTCTCCTGCTGCTGCTTCCCCTGACTCTACTGGCTGCCCCTCTCGCTCGACCTCGGGCCTGTCCCCTCTGACCCGATGAGGTGCTTTGCTCAGGACTGTAGTCCAGATCAGAGTCTAAAAAGCTCTCACCACGGGGCTCTGACAAGCAGAAGAATGAATGACATTTACTAAGTCCTACAGAAAATGTATATGTACTGTAGCGTCCTTCCGTACGCTGTAGGGATGACGAGCCGATTCGTGAACACGTTGAGTTTTAATAACCGGTCACTGTCGGCCGTGATCACGACAACCAACAAAACAACAATCAATGTTTGAATGAATGAAGAACTTCTCCTCTTGTCTCTCCTCTCTCCAGCTTGCACATGCTACACCTCTCCTGATGCCTTCACTGACTGTCAACACTGTAGGAATTAAGAGCATCTACACTGAACACGTTTAACAAACAGTAGAGCTGTTACAGTATTACATGTGTTATAACTTTTCTCCTGATATCGTGTCACCAGTACAACTGGATAATGCTAGCATGATAGTTGTGAGTACTAACAGCAGCCATATTTATTTGTGTTTTTAACTTTCACTATGATAATGTTTTGGTGAGGACCGGTTTTGAATCAGTCACCATCATATGGTCGCAAGTCAGCGGCGCTCGTGCATGTGAGTGGGGGGGCGTCGTTTTGGAGGAGCTCTGACGGAGGAGGGGAGGGGTTAGACGGAGTCATAAGGACATGCTACATTCAAATTCATGCTAGTTTTCCGAGACTACCAACCCCAGCTTTAAGGATGAGCATTTAAGTGAAATTACAACTCAGTATTTGAATAGTTTCAGCCTATGCTCACAAGCAGACAGTAGGAGAGACAGAAAGAGAGAAAGACCTGACCTTTGGCTGTGATCTACATCAGTGGTTCCCAAACTTTTCAGCCCACGACCCCAGAATATAGGTGCCAACGACTTGTGACCCCCACTGTCCCTCAAAGTGGTTAAATGTTGCTTCATACTTCAAAATGAGTTTACCTGGCTGCCTTTCCTGTGTTGATGTGAATTAACCTGCTGCTACTGATGCTTTTGTTAATTAACTGTTAGCTTACCCTAACTTAGGAGACATCTGGCAACAAGGAAAGGCAGAAAACTAATGAAATGTATTTGCAGGGTTTTATTTAAAAAAAAACAACACTATTTTTGTCTACATGTTTTCAATAATGGGTAAAATAAGCTGATTTAGATTACTTAAAAAAAAAAAAAACATCTGGAAGACATCTTGCAACCCCACAGGGGGTCTCGACCAACACTTTGGGAACCACTGATCTACATGGAAAAGAAGATCCCCACATGCAGAAGTCTCTGCAAATTTGATCCATTTCTGAATCTGACAGTACCATACCTGTTTAACCGGTGACTGACATGTAGATTCTTTTGTTTACACTTGTTACTTAACAGCTGTCTGATGTGCTACAGCAACTGTCTGGTGCCTACACTGCATTAAAACCACACACTGGCAAAAACAAAGTATTTATTGTGAGATTAGATTAAAGCCAATTAAACTATTCGATTTAGTATTATTAAATTGAATTTTTGAAAATCATAACCCAGTCCTTGTAGTTGTAACATTAGAAATAAACTTTGGCACTCAGCTTATGTTCTGTGGTAAAATCAATATAATAGTTTTCTTGCAGCAGCTGTGCCCATTTTTGCGGCAATAAGAATTATATATTCATCTTCACTTCTCCTTACATCAGTCTGACCGAAGCAGACGGTGATTGTTCCTTTTTGAGTGGAAAAAGTGCCAAAGGATGTTTTGAACGTCCTCTTTTGTATGAGCCTGCATGGACTGGCAGAAAGCCTGAGTTAACAAAGACAGTCTGGGTATGTTGAGCTCGCTTCGTGATACAGCCTCAGGTCTGCACTGACTATTAATTCTTCCTTATCTTAGATAACGATGATCACAAGAAATACTGATCTGTCTTTTCCTCTTAGATCATGTGTTGCTCATGTTTCTGGATGGTTACACTTGAGCGTGACTTTTGATTGTAGGAATCCTGAGTGAGATAAAACTCCATTAGTAGTCTTGACAACTTTGTTGTGCAACTATTAAAACAGCAAAATTCAATCATCTTCTCACACGTATTTATTTTTATGTAATCTGCTTCATATTTACTCTTCCAGCTGATTAAATCTGAGGGTATTGTCTGTTCATGACGCTCCTCCTCCTTCTATTTCTTTGTCCTCAGTGACGATGTTTCACTTTTGCAGGCAATTAAATTGACAAATGTGGTGCAATATTTTTGGCTCAATCTGCCCTTCAGTAGTATTGATGACTTTCTTTCAGAGCATAATGTAAATTATACAGTTCAAGTGCGTTTCATGCCATCAGGAAATGAATGGAGATCAATGGCTGTGCAGAAGGGTAGAAGAAAACAATATAAAGCATGCATTAAAAATAATCAACAGTAATGAGAGAGCTAAAATATGCAAACACACTGGTGTGGCCTTTAAGATAAACTCTTCAAATCTTTTTTTGTTAAAATCTGTGGGAATACATTTCAAAGAGCAGAAAGAAGGTGTGAGATGTTACCAAGTTTGAGGCCAAATGTTATTTGAGCAGGTTGAAGATATTAACCCTTTATACAAAGATGTGAACGTCGCCAGTGTCTCTGCTTTAGCCATGTTTGTGTCACATACCTCAACAGGGGGCAGTGGTGAAATATACGTTCCTCCCGCCACTGGACTCGAACCGGCAGCCCTCCAATCTCCGCCCCAGAAAGAGAAGGGGGAGGAGGAGTAGGAGGCAGCAGGCGAGTGGGGCAGGGTGAAGGACAGGGAGGGGGAGAGGGGCAGCGAGCGGGGCTTGGGGGGAGTGCCGGGCCCTTTCTTGTAGGCCTTTTGCTGCTGCTGCGGCTGCTGCTGCTGCTGGCACAGGGCGAGGGGGGGGGTGACGACCAGGGAGAGGGGGTAAGGGTGAGGCGGGGTGGCGCTGGCCCGTCGGCCGCAAGTGTGCGGCGGGCCCAGGGCGGGAGAAGGGTGGAGGGACAGCGAGAGGGACGGAGGCAGCGAGCGAGGCCGGGGATAGGGAGGGTTACTCACGGATTGTCGGAAGGGTTGAAGGGGGGCAGTGGGAGGGACCTCCATGCTGGGCTGCTTCCCGGTGGCTATGCTCTTCCGTCGAGCGCGATGATCTAAGAAAGCAAAAAAGAGAAGAGGTCGACAGGTGAGACACTTATACACACCAGTGGAAAGGAAACATCAGAGATAAAATGAAGTGAGGACAAAAAATTACAAAGCTAAGATGGAGGTAGAGCGAGAGGATGTGGAGAGAGAAAGATGAGGCCCATTGTGGAAATAAACAGCGCAGCAGAGCTGTTATTGACAGTCCGCCTGAAGGAATGAAAGAGGGCAGGAGAGAATATGAGCGCTAGATAGAGGTCAAAGGTGAGCCAGGCAGAAATAAAACCATACAGGGTCACAAATATCCAACAGCATAAGCTCACATACACCTTCATCTGTGGCGGAGATGAGGTTGAGGAAGTGGGCGAGAGACTATTTGAGGGATAGATTTTCTGTCTGGACATCAGATGAGGTGAACGTTAACAGTGTGTCGGCTGAAAGGAGGGAGGGAGGGGAGGGGCTGGAGGATGCATGGATGGAGAGGAGTGAGCATTAAACAAACAAATCATTTATTGACTTCTGTCAGCGAGTCAGTGTCTGATGCAGTGGACTGGTCAGTAAGGGAATAAACTCCTGTCCTGCACTTGATGGATGAAGGAGAGTTTCAGTGTACAGTTACATAATACAAAAACACAGGAGGGCTGTTTGACCTGGCTGGACTGTTTATCCACTGCAGCACAAAGCTAATTAAAAAACGGTGTGAATGTTGCATGCATATACTCAAGGTATCGACAGACATGAGCGACGGCCCTTGTGTTTCACAGAACTAAATTACAAAACTCCTGTTTGTCTATAAAACTCTGAATGTTTTGGCTGAAGACTTCATCTTCTTTAAGTCCTGCACATTGCAAGGTAGGGCTTCCATGGACTGTACATGTTTGTCCAGCACATCCCACAGATGCCAGATTGAATTGAGATCTGGGGAATTTAAATCAAGTCAACACTGTCACGAATCCCCAGGCCAACTTCTTCCATTGCTCTACAGTCCAGTTCTGATTCTCACATGCTCACTGTAGGCACTGTCGGTGGTGGACAGAGGTCAGCATGGACACCCTGACCGGTCTGCAGCTACACAGCCCCATAAACAACAAACTGTGATGCACTAGCAACTCTAGTAGTGCTTCTGTTGGATCAGACCACACAGGACAGCCTTCACTTTCCAAGTGCATCAATAAGCCTTGGCTTCCCATGACCCTGTCATCAGCTCCCCAGGTGCCCTTCCTTGGCCACCTATTGTAGGTACTGACCCCTTCAGACTGGTAACACCCCATAAGAGTGGCAGTTTTGCAGATTTGCAGACACATCTCACACACTGACAGACACCACTGATAAAAGATAATGATATTCCCCTCAACTGTCAAAGGTCTCAATGTTATGGCTGATCAGTGTACAAAGGGAGTGAGGGTTTAACGTAGGGGTGTGTAGTGAGTACCAGAATTATTGCTGGTTAAATGAGTTGTTAATGTTTTTATTACTGTAGTTCTGAAATGCCAGTCATAAATTGTGTCTGAGTTGTAATGCAGCCACCCACCACTAGCCGGGGCTGTAGCTCTGGTTAATTGCTACTGCCATAATGCCATGATGCAATGACGTAAACAAGCACAGATGGCAGATGGCAACTCATAGCTTGGAGTTGTTTGGTGGTATTTTGATCTAGAAAATTGAAATAAAGTGTTTAATAAACTGTCATCTCACCACTCAGCCAGAGCAATGAGTTACCAGCACAGGCGTGTGGATGTTAACCTGCAAGGCAGACCGAAGGCTGGTGGTGCTAGCTCTGCTAATGTTAGATAAGCTCTTCCAACCAATTTGACATCGTTTAGAATCTTTGATTCTGTGTTTTGTGCTCAATTTTGACTGTTTTCTGTGCATTTTCTTACCTTTAGACAAGATAGTTAGTCAAAATTTAAATTTCAGTTTAAACAGCTATGAAACTAGTTCACACATCAGTACATTCCTGGTTAAATGCAACAACATATGGCTTAAAATCCGTGTGATAAGTGAATAAAAAAAAGGCAGCAAATAAGAAAAGTTAGAGCGTTATCAGTACACTAATGAGTCCTTTATTTCTGGGTTTTGTGATATTTTAAAAAGTGAAGGTGGAAGGCACTTTGCAACTGGCTTTGTCATAATGTATAAATTGATTTACACAGATATACAAACATTGGTCACACAGACAAAAACTAGGCAAAGAGGCAAAGCTACATGGTATCACAAATCCTACAGCTATCTGTAAAATCTGTTGTGCTAATCATACTTTCAGAATTTTACTGGATGTTTGAAAATGCCGACCTGCCGTTGGAGCTAGATGAAAAGTTAACCTTGAATGTTTCAGACTGAGCTGACAGCAACAACAGGACAGTCAGAGGTACTTGACAGGTGATGGCCACCATTTAATCACTGGGGACGATGAATGTCTGAAGAAAATTTCAGAGCTTGGAACCTACAGCATCTTTGAGCTGTTCAAATGTTTAGAACAAATCAAGATTTATACAGTTAGCATGGCAGAAAGGACTACAAAGGATACTCCAGCTTTTCACTATACTTCCGTACACACACAGAGTATGTAGAGATATAAGAAGTCGACTGTATGTTGCACTCTTTCACCAGATGAAGGAGAAATTATCCCTGCTTTCAATCATTTTTATCGTCTTTCAGCGAGACATTAAAACCTGATTTACATCTTTGCACATTTTGTTCTTTCACTGTTTTACTTCTATTCCTTCCGCAGTCTTTCCCCTTGTTTTTCCACAACATAACCCTATCAAAGAAACATCCACAGCATGATAACCTCCGTGTAAAATATAAGTTGGGTGCATCCTTTCCGTTTGTTCTTATTTCTCGTCTATTTCTCCGGTATAACAGCCTGACTCTGCTGTGTTGATCATTCTGTCTCTGCTTTTTCCTTTGCTCTCTCCCTCTCTCAGCTTCCTCTGTCATGCAGTCACACTAATACTCAGACACACACACACGCCTCTCCTCTCCCACGCAGCTACTTTACATAATTCAAATAGTGCATTTATCCCACTACCTCTCTTCAGCTTCTGATATCTCTCTTCTCTCTCATTTTCTTTCTCCTCCTTGCACTTTCTTCTTGTTTTCATACTGTCCTCTCCTTCAGTCTCCTTCACACATGTGTGGCATCTAAAACCCTCCATTTTCTCCGTATTATCTTTATCTGAATTCTTCTTTCTACCCCATCGCCACTCTCCTCTTGCTCTTTTTTATTTACTTGTCCAAATGGCAACCTTTTCGCCACCAGCCTGCCCGTCTCTCTGTCTGCAATCCTAACATTTTCACCAACCCACGCATGCTGAGAAAAAGATGACGGTGAAGGTGTTTTGTCGTCCAGCAGAGACATCAAACTATGCCAGGGTCTCTTTGCCCACAGCTTCCCCGCTACCGAATCAAACTGTGGGCTGGGTGAGTGACTGGCGGGGGAGTCTTTCTAAATTAAAATCAAGAGAGCAGGGATCTTGCATGAAGAGATTACTGACAAATCACAAGAGAAGGGAAGAAGACTCAAAATCAAGCTTCATTAGGAGGCAGGAGGAGGGCTTTGACAGTTGATTGAAATTGTGTGAAAAGCAAGTTAATTTTGGTCTTTGCAAAACTGCAGTTTCTAATACAGTTACATGATGGAAACTTTCATTTGCATAATTTCAAACCTACGTTCTGGGGGAGAACATCACAAAGATAGGAAAATGGCACTGTTGGTAGGTGGTATATGTACACACATTTCAAGCAAGACTGTGCAAAAAAAATGCTTTTTTTTTTGCTTTGGCGGTACATACAACTTTAATTTTAGAGCCCTTCTCACTGGCGCTAACTGTTGCTGGGTTACATAAGTTGTCCCACTGCACTGCTTCCTTGGTGCTGATTGTTTGTTTTTAAATGCTCCCCATGCTTCACATTTTCTTTTATCTGACGAAATTACAAAGGAAATGTGAAAACAATCAATAGAAATTGTGTTGTATTATTAAGTCCTGAACATTTTACCCTCGCAAAATACAAATGTGGTTAGTTTCTCTTCCTGACATCTCTGAGCTGTTGACAAAGTATTATCAGAAGTCCCGCCTCCTCTTGATTTTGATTGGTTGGTCATGGTAACAGGGCTCTCAAGTTTTGAACTCAGTTCAGAGTGATATTTTGGCAGTGGGGGGGCAGCAGACAGACCGTGTCTCTCCCTGCATCATTACGCATGTGCATCCTTTTCTTCTTCCGTTTTACCCGGATAAAGTGATGCTATTTTTTTAATTGGCTGTTGGGTAGCTATATTTCTTTCTTTCTTTTTGATTAGCTGGTGCATGGCAAGCTCATTCTGAACTCTACGGGAAACCCACTTGATTCCTACCTGTTCCACAGTTTAAGGAAAAGCGGTGCAACTTGGTTGGTGTTGTCCTCGTAATTACTCTGCGTCAGAAATACAAAGTGTGGCGTGTCAGCGTGTGAACAGGTTGAAATGCTTGTGTGAGACTTGAGAGCCCTGTGGTAAGGTGACACTGATTAGCTCAAAGGTGTTCCAAAGTCAAACTACATCAAACTGGGAGTGCCATGAGCACAGCACAAAAAAATAGCTGATACTGAGAGCATCTTACACTGTAAAAAAAAATGTTGGCCGGAAAATGATTTTTTGGTTAAGTAAAGAAAATGTTTTCCATTTTGTTGCAGACTACATCAAAGTAGTTATCTCAACCACCTGTATTAAGTGTGTTGTGTAAAGTTGATCTCATTTCATAAGTTAGGTTGGCAAAACTTGAAATTATAGGTTTGAGGCTCGGCTAAATTATTTTAGTCTGCTTCAGGCGAAGAATGGGTTCTCCAACTCAAATCTACAGGGGTCTTCCACACTTTCAATTCCCCACATGTGGCGCCATCTCTCCTGTCCGGTGTGGATTTTATCGCCTTAAAGGTGAGTATTTTGTTTGAGTGTTGTATTGAAACTCTAGCTTTACAGTTGGTCAATTGATGGTGAGTTGATACCGGTTAATGTAACTTTAATTTGTTTAGTTAGTTTAATAAGGCATGGTGATGACCAACAGTCCAATAGTTAGCCGCCTTGAACATTAGCTAGCTACCTTGAGAGTGTGAAAACGGTGCATTACGTGCAGTAACAAAGGGACATTTTCTGAACCACAAATAATAAGTTGGCACAACTTTCACTTCTTAGTATGTAGAACTCAAAACTTTAAGTTACACTACATATGAATGATAAGGTGTCTCAACAAAAACTTATCAGTTTGCTCAAATGTAAGATTTCTAGTTAGCCTCAAAACTCAAACTTGCCTTGAAACTTTGAGTTTTCACAGTTTTTTTTGTTTTAACAGTGTAGCGCCTAGGATGCTTAGCACTTAAATCACCAAAATTAGTAGTTTTGTTTAGAAAATAAAAATGTACAAAAATACCACATGGCCGGTTGACCATTTCCTGGATGTCTTCCCCCACTCACTATTCCCCACATTTCCTCTCTCTCTTCAGCTGTCCAATAAAATAAGACAAAAAGGCCCAAAAATATAACTTAAAAAAATATATACCACTGGTGGACACAGGCCCTAAGTTTCCTCAGATTTCCTCCAGTATCATGTATCTCCATTTCTTTCTCAATGAGTAGTACTCACAGCTTTCTTAGGTGTTTGTTACTCTACAAGAAGTGTTAATTACCAGTAATCCTCCTGGGTGATGCCCTGAATGACTGGAGGTCGTGCAGCCATTATTTCTGCATCATAACTGCAGCCATCTCAATTAAAAGGCCTCAGAATAATGACATCATGATCCACTCCTGAATATATTGTTTCTCAAACTAATTAGTTTCTCCTGGAGGAGCAGATTGTGCAGGGGAGAGGATGGTGATTTAAGACTCAACTGGCGACAGTCTTACTGTAAAATAAAATTAAGTTTGAGCCCTCTCTGCGGTTTTAGTCAGACAAGGAGATGAGAAAAAAAACGCAGTCTGTGAGTTTTCATACCATCTACACCCTTAGGGGGAATACACTTTGGTCCTTTTGGTGCTAATTTAGAGTCTACAACTCAGCGAGAGCATGTGCTTTATTACATCCTCTAATAGAGGGTTGCATTGGGGTCATGGGACTCTTGATATTGTTGGAAATTAAGCAACTCTTTGCCTAGGGTTTAAGCTACAAGTGCAGACAAAATTTTTGCATGTTTGACAACGCGTTGCAAAACGACTATTCACAAGGACTTCCTCTGTTATTAACAAATTATGAATATTTAAATCATGCGTCAGGAAAAACCTTGAGTCATCTGTGTCACTCAGGAACGTCACACTTTCTTCAGCTGTACAGCAATGCGGTACAGCAGCAAGACAGGAAGGTACTCTTCATCAGAGTCTTGTCTCAGAAGGACAAGACTGGAATGTCTCAGAAGGACAAATTGTGATTAAGAGGAAGGCAATGTTACTAAATGCTCAACTATAGCGCTGAATGATAGCAAAGTCAGCTACTCTTTAAGGACTACCTTGTCTGATGTCCATCGTGATTAAATCTTTGTCTGACAGACGTTAGGAGACACACTGAAAGATTCTCTCTGGCAGACTTTGTCATTGAATGATGACCAGGAAGCACAATGGTAATTATTCACATCGTTAATGTTCATAGGCACTAAAACCTGGATCTGGTTTTTAAAACCTTTGACAGCCCATCAACAATTATCAAGTTTTTGACCTTGTTCTAATGCCTATGCATAAAAAGCTGAAAGGAATATCAGCAATTTATTATGATTCTGCATTTTCTGCTTTGAAGCTGCTGTGTACAAATTCTCAAATGTCTTAAAAGCACAGATTCAGACCATAGACTGTATAAATAATGGACGTAGTATTCATTGATTTGAAGCCAATATTGGATATACTGAAGTAAACCTAACTTCTGTCGAGCTAGTGTGAGGTGGAGAGGCGGGCTTTGAGCCTCCTAGCCAACAGCTACAGTGTTCCCGCCTGTCAATCAAGTCAACTGTGCCTCTCATGATGGGATAAAAGTCATCCCTCGTACAGTGTGTGCTGATTGAGAAATGAGCTATCCAGACTACACTCATTTTTGTACCAGACTGTAAACATGTTTATTTCTGCTGTAAAGATCGACTTTTTTGAATTGGTGTGTATGTGGTTTCCGGTACTTCCAGAGCCAGCCTCAAGCGGGCACTTAAGAAACGGCAGTTTTTAACACTTCTGCATTGGCTTCAATTCTCGCCGGCAGAGGTTGCCTTTTGATTCGGACAGGCTCAAATCGATACATCATACATGGAACCAATCCTGTCACACTGCTGGTTTGAGCCTCAGAGGAACAAGTTGTAACAGAGGAGGAGCCACTTGTAGCGGTGTAATTCAATAATACAACTTTAGTTTACTTTCACCTGTACCTGTCAGTGCTGCTAATCTGGACCATAGTGTATTAGCAGAAAATCATCACATGATCCCACCACTTAACTCAAGCTGTTGGCAAATAATAAATATTTAAAAATGTTAACTTTTTACATGATTGCAACGGCATGTCCATGGCCACTTTCTCAAAGACTGTCATATCATGTCCTTATGTAGCTTTTAGTCATTTTTAATCGTATGGTGCTATTTGTACTTTTCTTTTCTTCTCTTTTTTGTTGGTTTGTTTGTTTGTTTGTTTGTGTTTTGGTTTCTCCTCTACCTTCTTATTTTGATCTTATTTTACCCTATTTTTTCTTTGTTTAATCTTGATCTTTTTAGGGAGCCTTTTTAACATCTGGCAAGGGACTATGGATGTAAACTAGCCTTTTGGCTAACTCTGGCATATTTACAGAAGTGTTAATTAATATGCATGGTCCTTTTAAATAATAAATACATAAATTGAGTTACATTAAAGACTTTTAAGTTGAGAAAGGATGTTTCATGTAAATATTTCTAATTATGTAATTTTGATGAATAGACGAGAATTTGGGGGTTTAGAAAAAAGTAGTTTTAACAGTGTAGTGTGGAGTGACTGCTCTGCAGGTGTGCTGGACTGTAGTGTTGCAGGGCAACTCAGCATAATAACATGTTTTTTTTCATCACAATCATAAACACATGACTACTTAAATAATCACTAAACACAGTGTTTCTGTAAGCATCATGACGTTTCAAACACAACTCCATTGTAATACTATTTACAGATTGCTGCCATTTGCAGCAGTTTGTGTTTCATTCTCAAACTGCTGAACAACAATCCCTGCACCGTGTAAGAGTTTACTCTCTTAATCTCCAAAGAGACTCCAGAGCAGTGATAGGATTTACATTTAGTTTCAAATCCAAAAACAGGATATTTATAGACTGCCTTGGTATGAACACACTCTCTGCTTAAATCTAGATGCATCTGTGAGTCCACACATGCTGTAAAGATCTGTCCAACTCAAACAAATGATTCTCTTGCAGCTTATAGGAGAGGCCACAGAGGGCAGTGTGATTGACTTCCTTTATAAATCATGTCTATAATTTAAAGACACATAGGCCTGACACTCAAAGCCTTACTGAGAACTCAAGATGCTCTGAGGTGTTATGCACAGCTGCAGTGGTTGTCAGTCTGCAAGGTTAAATGTGCCTTTGTGTGTTAAAGCTTCCTCCACAAACACTGCAAGCACTTCTTTGCACAAACTCAAATGTTTGTCTGCAAGCCAGCGACTAAAAGCAGCGATAACTCCATCTGAAGCAGAGCCTTTTTATTCATCAACTATCCTCACAGTTATTTATTCAAGCAGATTACTCAATTATTCAAGTCTTGCTTTGTTTAATGAGGAAAGTGCAAATGATTAAAAATTGCTGTCAAAACACGGGCATTACCCAAAAGGACATTTTTAACTTGCTGCACCAGGATCGACATTACATACTGTCACACCAGAATAAAATGTACATCAAAATTGGTGGTTATTGTGATAGTTGAAGCACAGGTTGAGCAGTGATTTAAAGGTTATTATTATATTAAAAATACACTTTGTACTTTTGCTTGATAAAATCTGATCTTGATCTGTTTTGTGAGTTTATGCAATATCTTGAGAATACAACAGATGGATCCACAGATGAAGAGGTCAAACACTTTCATAAAAGCTCGTTAGTGGACCTTTAATTTGAATTATTCCATCTAAATTAAGGATTCAGTTTGTGTGTGTGTGTTGTGTAAAAACAAAACATCTGATTTGTGTTTTTATCAATGGCTGTTAACACGACGAAGCGATCTCAGACATTCAGCCCACCTGATCAACATTTGTGACTGTTTCATCTCAAACAGGTAAAATAAGGTAAGACTGAACCTCATTCAACAGGATTGAAATTTTAGGAATGACTGTCAAAATCGTGTCCCGAGAGGGTGATTTTTATCTACTGCCAAGAAGATTATGCTTTCAGTGCTCGTGGTCTGTTTGAAATCAGGATTATGAAAGAACTACAGACCTGATTTAGATCAAACTCGACAGAAGAAAACATGAAGAAACAAATCATGATATTTGGGAGGGGATCCTAATAGATACAGTCATACATAAAGTGGTTGTTCTTCATTCATAGAAGACTGGACTGTTGGCCTTGATGGAGGTCTTGAGTGCTTCCTGTTTCTTTCAGCCTCACCCACAATACTGAGTCTTCCTGTCAATGTCACAGGTTCAACCTCTATGTAAGACTCTTTTCTTCGCAGGTGAAGTCTCACTCCAATTGTTCATCTGCTGACAATTTCCCCTCTTCAGCTAAAGGATACTTGAGGAGGAAACGGCTTTACTAACAAAAACATCAGTGAAGGTTTTACTAAAGTTACATCCAATAACCTCTCAAGGAGCTATGGCTGTATTCAAAGTCTTTGTTACTGGTAGCATGAGTTAGGGCCTGATTTAAGAAAAATAGCTTTTACCATGAAATAATAGATGGCATGACAGCTCTCCAAAAGTGAAGCCAAAACAGAATCAAGCTGCAACTAGGGCAAAAAAAATTAAGAAAAATGCTGCAGTTCCATAAGTGTCCACTTGAGGCTTCAGAAGCCAAAAAATCCCCATCAAGTCCATGTTTGAACATGTGTTTCACAGCAAAATGGAACATGTTTGCAGCCTGTTTCTGGTATAGCTTATGTATCTATTTGTACACGCTGTAGGGGGTGGGGATTATGGCACATCTGTTAAGAGTTGTACATAAATCTGCATTAACTAGGGGCACAGCTGTGTTGACAGACAGGCAGGCATATCATACTCAATGTCACCTCTTTGTCTGTGTTTAGGTTGATCAAAAGTTTGCTGTAGTCAGCATTTCCAATATAACGCCCACCACTGACGGGCTTTAAAACGTCACACTGACCACGTCCATGTTTATAGTCTATGATCAGAACGAAGCAGCACAAGTTGATCGAGGGACAAAGTATCCTGGCCCGCCAAGACATTCTACAGCCTGTAAGATCCACCTCCCTTGCCTTTATAGTTTGCAGCATCGGCAAATCCTCCATATTGTTATGACATGGGCAGCAGATGCTTGAAAGCCTACGATGAGGGTGGGCGTTTTCCAGGGCCTGGTGCTGTGACGCCTAAGGGCTAGTTAATACTTCTGTGTCGTGTCGTGCAGCTATACGCTGATGAAATGCTTGCAGGCAGTGTGGTCTTATAGTTCGGAACCTTGCCTGTTTCAGGCCCTGCTTTGTTTTCTGCTTGCTTTTTCACAGCAATTCTAAATGTATTATGTTAATTTAAAGCTGATACATGTTGCTGTTTATCATACAGCAATGATTGCAGGGAAGAATAGAGAGGGGATGTCGGAGGAGATTAAATATGCGGCCGATGTGCTGCGTTTCCGGAAGTGCTGTAAATGCAGGAAATACAATGTCGTCAAGCGGACCAATCACAGGTCTTGTGGTCCCCACTGATTCGACGCGTAGTTACATTTTGGAGGAGGTCGGCTATTTGCAAAGGCCTCTGCGTAGGTACGGGGGCTACTCAGACCTACGCACGTAGGCTACGCCGGCGATTCGATGCAGAAGTATAAACCAGGCTGAAGATAGGACAGGATGACGTCAAATGAAATGAGATTGTTCATGTTGTTTAGGTTTTTCTTCCCTTGTAGGCTCTCCTCTCTTGAAGTAAGATTGAAGGTAGTCAGCTCCTTCAATGAAAACCCCGGACACTACAGTGGCACCTCTTTTTTAAAGAGTATTTCCACTTCCTGCCTGTACACAATGGTTGAAAGTAGATGAGAGAGTGACTTGCAAAAAGCCTTGGACAGGTTTGAAGCCATTAGAAAGCAGTGACTCGAGTTTGGATTACCTTTGAACATCCACCTGGATTCGTTCCACATGTTGCATTAACTATTCTTCAGTAAGAGCAGAGGCGCCGTGAGCCCATTTCATATTTTGGAAAATGACACTCTTCAACTTGAATGCAGACCAAATTTCCCTTCTCAAACACAACACGCCGTACCTGCTCCTTTTTGATGCCTCACAAGCATGGAGAGGGAGGAGAGTGGGCGTCAGCGTGCGCAGAGGCTCATTCAGAATCTGTGTATAAAATCATCTGAGGCATAGTCTTAATATGAGGGGGAATGAGATGGGTGGATGCAAAGAGAAAAGGCGAATTAAAACCTGTAGAAATGGCAAGGTCATTGTTCCTTTTTGTCTTTTTCTAAACCTCTGCATTCTCACTGAAGCGCCCCCAAATTAATCGAAATCCATTAAGCTTCCCTTTTATTAAAGCGTTAACAAAAGGTCTGGAACGAAAAGTCTTGATAGGTCCATTTAAATCTATTTCTCGCTCTCTTTTTGATCCCAACACAGGCTCTGTGTTTCGTCGCCATGGTAACATGTTTTTTTTTTTCTCTGAAGTGCCTTACATTTTCAGTTTCAAACATACTTTACAACGAGGCTCCGAAGAAAGACGGGGCTCAGTGTTGGTGCACAAAGTGGGCTGTTGTACACTACATGAGAACATGTTAAAAAACACGCATCCTCATACACACATAAACACCCACCCACCCCCACACACACACACACACACACACACACACCCACACACACACACACACAAACACAGAGGAAATAAAGGTGTTGATCAGATCTCAGTCAATCATTTTAAAGCTTCATTAGCTTTGGGATCACTGCTGATGACTGACAAGACGTGCTAACTCAAAGTGTGAAGATGTCTGTTTTCAGTCGCTCGTTGCGCTCATTATTTGAAACATCATTATGTAACGATTTTGCTGAGATGATGTAAAGGTTTGAAAAGCAGAGTTGAAAAAAAGGCTCATCATGTCACAGGAGGTTGAGATTCAGTCTGGTCGGGGTCATGCGGCAGGTAGACGTGCTTGTCTCTTGTGTTTAGCTGCTTAATAAATCATCCGTGTGCTGAAATAACATTGTTCTAGGTGCTCAGTCGGACTCTCGCTGTGGTGAAATGTTTCTCTGGCTTTTGGAGAGACAGCCAGGTGCATGCCAATTAAGATTTCAATCCATAATGAAAGAAAGGGAGAGGGTGTCCTGCCAAATCTGGAGGAATGAATGTCACTTGTCAAATTACCGTCAAAACAGGTAAGACAGCATTTCCAGCTGGTATAAACATGCAATGTTTATCCAACTTCTTTGTGTGAGAGACTGTGTTTTATTTATTGTCCAACATTTTATCAGAGTGTACAAATTCCCTGTGACATTTATGCACTACATGCTGCAGTAACATTTTACACAGGCGCATAAAAAAGGAAGTGTGCACATAATGTTAAACTTTTTTATGAGAACAAGTAGGGCTGCAAAACAAATCCCATTTTCATCAGTATCCCTACACCACAAGTGTTTGCAATAAACACCGTGGGTGGAGGCCTGAGTATGGCCAAGGCCATGCTTTGACAACATCTTCATAATAACTTGTGCACACGATAATAAGTCATTTGGGAATGTGTACTCTCTCCTGCTATGTGTGAACCAGACATTAAGTGTTTACTGTGATAACAACAGAAGCACGCAAGGTCTGTAACGGCCACCTTTGTGTTAGCAATAAGCTACAGAAAACGATTGAACAAAGGAAGCAATAATTTAGCTAACTGTGGGAAAGCGACACCGCTGAGATTAATGATGAATAATGATGTAGCTAGAAGAGCATCATGTGGTGAGGCACAGGTTTGGAATAGGGATGTTAATTTTAAGTATTTTCTGTGATCGATCTTTGGAAATGTTAACGATCAATTATCGATAAATCAATACAAAAAAAATGTATTCTCATGTCAAAAACAATGCCAAATACATTTGTTCCCCCCTAAATTATATGTTCCACAGCAGCAAAATGCATATAACTGATGGTATTGAATACTAGTACATGTTTAACAAGCTGAATATCAACGATCAGGCTCATAAAAAAATATTCTTATGAAGTGAAGGCTCAGTTTAAGAAACATCTTCTGATGCACAATCTTGGACACATTATCAGTGTTGTTTCCTGGAATCACCGGGTGTTTCGGGTCTTGCAACAGACACCCTCCTCCAGGCGACCCGACCGAGGCTGATCAGACCCCGGCCTGTGTCCAAGTGGCGTTCTACTGCCCCCACTTCTCTCCCCTCCTTAACCAGAGCCATCTGGATGCTTTTTCTGCTGCCTTCCCATTGTAATACTAAATACTAATACGTTGTCATAATACTAACAGAAAAATAATTCAGACTCAGTGTCCAGTTTTCTGTCTACTCGTTCTTATTGGGAAAAATAAACACGTGTATTTGGTCAGGTGTCAGCCGGGACCGTAACCGGGTCATAATCAGTCCAGCTGCAGAAAAGCCGAGACGGCTCTGATGTTGCTGGTCTGCAAACATAGCGCACTAGCAACTCCCACCATTCTGTTGGCTTTATATCCAAAGGTGGGGAAATGTCCTGTTTAAAGCCGTCAACCTTCATGTCTGTGTAGTTGTTGGCAGCAGTTGCGTATTGATCCTCTTTAAAAAGCGCTCATGGAGACCTGACGCACAGCTGCTGCTGCCAGCTGAGCTATGTGTGCCTCTAAAACACCTCCCTGATAGCTGAATGTAATATGAGACATGATGTTTGTTCCATGTGACGGAAAATTGAAAACAAAAATGTGTGTTTCCAGTCATTTCTTAAAATCGATTAATTGTTTGCATCCTTTCACCAAGAACCTAATAAGCTGAGCTGATTACATTAACAAAACACGGGGCACGCTCCTCCACTCTGACCAGCAGAGGGCTCTTATGATTCACACATAGTATCCGTCTCAAACAAATACACCACCTCCAACAATACGGTCTGTTTAAACTTCTCAAGAGAGACGTTGGTGACATGTTCCTTTCTAGACAGGTTTCAAAGCTGGGATTTTGGTTCATTTTTCTTACCGCACTTGAATGCAACAATCAGGAGTGCTTGACTTGTTCTTGAGGAGATTCAGATTATAAAAATGGGGAGAAAGAGAATAAGTGCTATTTCTGGAAAATCCAGTCAGACTTGGAGAACAAAATTACACCTTTTGTCAAATCAAGGAAGTATCTCCTAACAGCCTTCCAGTTTTCTGTTCTTTGTACGTTTCAGCCAATCAGCAACCAAAGTACTGAAGCACTGCTCTCCGACCTCTGCCCATCACTCACCCTCCTCCATGTCCCACTCATGGAGACAAGAGCTTCAGCATGATAGCACTACAGATTATTTCCCCCTTATGAGGCTGGCTTCCCCTCTATGAGGCTGAAGACACTTTATTGTGTGCAATGTTTTATTTCTTATTTGTCAAAATGTGTCTCTGACAGTGTCCAGGTTTGGGGCATCTTGAAGACCAAAATGCCTTCCAGAGGAGCACAGTTTGGATGATAAGATCAATTATTAAGTTACTACATTGCCAATGTTGCAGCTTTACATCTGACTAATATCAGATCATAATGCAACTACCTGCAGATTTGGTCTGTTTGATTCAACAGCTGTCCAGTGTATTCACATGCCATCACTACTTCAGTTGACACATTCAAAGGGCAGTCTGGTACTTTTGAAAATTACTTCTTTGCTTTCTTGTTGAGAATATCAAGACATGATTGATTACATTGTGGTGTCGGTTGTCTAAGTACAGAGGGGGAGGCCAGGAGGTGACAAGCTTAGCTTAGCATAAACACTTGAAGGACAAGAGGCACCCGTTTTTAGCTTTAAGTGCTCGCCACACTTACAGAGGCTTCAGTCCTTGTTGCAGTGCTCACTAGTTCAACTCCCAACCTCGACCCTTTGCTGCATGTCATCAGCTGCTCTGAGCTCACCACATTTCCTGACTCTCTTCAGCTGTCCTTTCTAATAGAGGCAAAACATTACCCAGAAAATTAGCTTTAAAGAAAACGCAGGAAGCAGGGAGAAACAGCTAGCCTGTCCCAAAGGTAAAAAACAACATGCTTGTATCTTGACCTTTAGTCACTGCAACGAAACTCACCAAAACTACAGAGTCATGTCATAATTTTAGGTGTGAAAAAAAAAAGTATTATTGTGCACATAAAGTTGATGTTATATCCTTGAACATGACATTTTTGTATCTACTAGGGCTGGGCGATATGACCTAGGAATAAAATCCCTGATTTTTTTTTTTTACAAAAAACTCAATTTACAATTTTAATTGATTTTGTTTTTCTCCTGAAAAAATAAATCTACAAATGACTAACAACAAGTTTTGATTTAATTTTATCAATAACATTTTCAAGGCAAACTGAATTTCCCCTTAAAGGTACAGTGTGCAGCACATAGTGACAGAACAGACTTGGTAGGAATGGGAAACAATACCAATTGTACTGATAGACCTTTTTTGATGGTACAAATTTGACAAATGGAGTCTCATACTTATCATTCATCACAGGAACTTATTTTCATTAAAGGCCACTGTTGTTTCACAGGAGGGGTGGGCAAGGAAGCATTTCAGTCTAAAATCTGAATGTTAAGACATTGCTAAATAGTCCTATGTCCACAAACTGTACCTAAAAAAAAGTGCAAACTGTAAACTCTTCTTTAAAAGTGTATTATGTAGTTTCGCTTACATTGAATTCAAACACAATATAATTTGAAGGCCTCTAAAAAGAAATACAAGCCTATGTGTGCCTGTAACAAAATGGCAGACACTACCATAGTAATAAAAGCAGTATAACTTTCAGCTAGATGTCTAGCTTGAAACAAAGCTACAGTACAACTTAAAGAGACTTTCCATCTCATGAAAATAATCATTTCTTTGATTGTGACATTAAGCACCAGGGCAGCAGAGGAGGTTACAGAGAAAATCTAGATTTTCTTTTTTTTAAATCGCCTGAAACAAAAAAATGCTAATTAATCGATTAAATGGATTTATCGTACAGCCCTAGTATCTACCGTACATTCTAGACTACAGTAAGGGTACCACCGATATAAGACGGTCTGATTTTGGGGCCGTCCCAGAGGGAAATGGTTTAAACTGTCCTCCTTCTTGAAGACTTTAATTCCATTCAGCAATGTGCAGTTTCAGTGCAGATGTGTAGCTCTTTACTCAACTACTACTCATATGGATGTTAAGCTCAGCCAACAATAGTGGTGTTTTTAATGACAAAAAAGATATTAAAAGTGAGTCTTATACACCAAATTTGATGATACTCGCCTCACAAAAAATTCAATAAACATAACTCCCCAAAATGTCTAACCTTCCAGATATAAACCAGGGTTTTATCAGAGCTACAAATAGCTTCAGTGCTTATTCAAAGTGTATTTTCACCATCCATTGATCTGGAAAGTCTTTTGGTTCACTTTGTTTCTCTTTATAAATCCACACCACACTCACCTAAGGTGGCATCCTTGAATCTCTATTCTCTCCAACAAACAGCCCAAAACCCAAAAATGTTCCATTTCCACTTTTCACAAAAACAGAATAACACTATACATCCTTACAGACACTGAAGGCTGAATATACTTTTACATTTCTGTTTAATAAATAATTACCTGACCATCAAAGTTAGTCTTAGTGTTGCTGCATTCCTGACATTTCCTTGCGTATTTCTACAGCACTTTAGAACGTACATGTAAAACACAGGAGTATGTGGGCATGTGTGCAAATAACCAGTTCACATGTTGGTGTGTGTAGCCATGTGCAAGGCAACATGTGAAATGCTGCGCTTGCTCATTGTGAATGTAAATCTGATGTCAAGCTGAAAGCTGAAGAGGGAACGTGTGGGTGGCAATCGCTTCCAGCTTAGACCCTGTGAGAGAGCTGAGAGAGAGACAGAGTTAAAAGAGTGGGAGGGAGGGATGTAGACACACATGAGTGAGAGAGGTTGGTTAAAAAATAAAAAACAGAAAAGGAAAAGTGTGTGTGTGTGTGTGTGTGTGTGTGCGGTGTGTGTATGTGTGTGTAAGTGTGTGTGGGGAGGTGGGTAAGTGTTCATGTAGGTGTAGGAGGGACAGCGCAGGAGCAAGGCTGTATGGAGTGAAGACAGAACAGTAGAAAGAGAGAGTTGGAGTCAGAAAAACAAAAAAAGGAAGAGAGTGAAATGGAGGAAATGCAATTGAGGGAGGGAGGGAGAGAGAGAGGGAGAGGGGAGAGTTGTACTGAGGATGGGGGAGTTGGATGGAGAGAGGGAGGGAGCTGTAGAGCCAGAGATGGAGGCTGGAGAGGGAGTGGGTGTCTTAATAGCGCTGAAACGCTCAGGGCTTTTTGTATGTTTGCCTTTGTTATGATAGAACGTTGGTCGGCTCCCTGTTTGCTTTTGATCCATGAACTGTGACTACAAATGCAAGGCGGTCTCTGCTGTGTTTAAAGCACAATGCAGCGGCTGCATCTCAGACCTCTTATTACATAATCTAATGTATAAATGTGGCCATCTAGAGCCCAGCAGGTAAAGAAAAGCACGGCTCTGCGAGGGGTCTGGGGGTTGCACTCCCTCCAGTAGCTACAGGCAAAGAGTTAGGGAGAACATTTTTTGGAAACATTTATCTGGACACTCGCTGACTGTGCTGATAATGTTCTGCAGAGGCTGTTCAAACCCGATCTGAAATGTGTGCAAATGTTAAGACACGCTGGCACAGAGCTGATTATAAAGATAGTGTACAAGCTTTCAATCCTTCATACTACAGCAGCAGCAGCAGCAGCAGCAGCAGAGCGCTTTTTCTCTGCAAACCCTGACCTCACTGACAAAATCCATTCTGCCCTCTGAACACATTTCTAAAATGGACTGTATGCAGACAGCTACATTACGTCTCCCATGAATGATAAATGTGATCTTTAGAGCTTACAAGTTGACTGTGTCGGGATCCATTTATTGAGGCCATATTACTGACTGTACTGTGATGGTGATGCATTTAAATACGCTGCAACTAGCACAAGCTTTTGTTACAGCTTTTTAATTTTTAAAGCTCATTTAGTCACCGCTTGAAGTCCCTGTTTTGTCTGACCACCACTCCAAAACCAAAAGATACATTATTCAGTCACACTCAGCAGAAATTCCTTTCTTTTGAGAAGGTGGAAAGAAAAATATTTGGCATTTTTGTGCAATAAATTACTGCTGAACACAACTCAAAGACATCACGAGTATTACTCAGCTGTGTAACTCCTCCTTTTTTAAATTAAATAGTTCAGTTTCGTCTGGAGACGTCATATTTTTAAAAGTCAGTGTCACAAATGTTAACTGTTATGTCTGAGTGATGTAGGTGTTTCCAAGGCAGAGAGGGTCTAATGTGTATGGAAATCAGATACTGAGTGGCATCATAAGAAAGTGGCATACAGGATTTTTTGGGCTTTTAAACAGAGAGCCAGTAAAACCATAATGAAGGAGTTATGTTGCAGAATCAGGAAACCAAGTTCAACACCCAGCCTGGATCCAGAGCCTTTCTCATATGTTGTGTAACCTGTATGTGTGCCTGAGGACTAAGACTTAAAGAAATGTACTATTACTATTCTT
Organism: Notolabrus celidotus; assembly: GCF_009762535.1. Taxonomy (NCBI): domain Eukaryota; kingdom Metazoa; phylum Chordata; class Actinopteri; order Labriformes; family Labridae; genus Notolabrus; species Notolabrus celidotus. The sequence goes on along the minus strand of NC_048283.1, from coordinate 6,284,182 downwards.
AGCAGCCTTTAACAAGCATCATTTACCATAAGCCCCGGGCAAACCCCAGATAAACGTCAGGGCTCGACAGTCGAGGCCTTACTTATTCCTACATGACTGCAATGACAGCAGCACAGAGAGGACTGAAGGTTGTGCAGCAGTTTACAGGACGGTTTTTCTTTATCTTGTGTATGCAGACAAAAACAAGTTATGATGACTAATAACTCTGCTGCTGAGCTAGTGAGTTTTTGAAGGAGTTGTTTTATTCACTTCCCACTTTCAAAAGGTAATCACGGTCTCTACATGAAAGTACCTCAGATTTTTCCTCAGAGAAAATCTGTCTGTGGTAGTCATGGAGGGTCTTACATAAAACCTGGGGGTGAAATAGAGTCTCTTCAACTGAAACAGATGCTGTTTTCTGATGCAAGGAGAACTAAACCACATTTTTTTTTATCAGTGATTCACAACTGTGATATTCTTTAAATGCAGACTCATCTTCACTGAAAATGTTGGACTCAGTGGACCTTGTGGTGCTGTGATTTGTCTGTTGCTGCATCTTGTATGATAAAGTTTGTTTGCCTGCCTTATACAACTATAGCATATGACATTGGTTCTTCTTTATAGGCCTCAGAATTTGTTAGCTTATCAGGTTTCCACTCTGAATATGAGCTCTCACCATCTGGCAGATGGTGCAGAGTCCCTCAATGAAAACTGACACATTGTTGAAAACATATTTCTGCCTCAATCGAAATGTATAACAGCATTTCCTGAGATGGTATAGATTGTGCATAGCATCATGGTGCTCATATCTCTTCACTTATACATGTTATGTAATATGAAGAACATGTGCATAATGGGTAGTGTGCAATATATGTTGTGTTCATGTTTGTTTCTGGTTTTTCATTACTTTAAGCTTCTTTGTGATCATGTCAGGGTATTTTTTTTTCAACACTTTGTGGAGTCAGCTAAATGTGTGTAGCACAAGTCCATGACACATTTCTGAACATACTGTAATGTATAGCAACGTAATGTAACCTAATGGAACATAATGTAACGTAACATCAAGTTACATAATTTGACATATCATATCATGTCGTATCTTTTGGTTTCATATTGTCTTTGTTGCACCATGTCACATATTATCGTGTAAGACTGTTTTGCGAAACAGTATTGTATCATATGGCATGGTAATGTATCGTAACATATCATGTTGGGATTTGTCGTGTCATGTCGTGTTGTGTCATGTCGTGTTGTGTCATGTAATGTCATATTGTATTGTATCAGATTGGATCATATTGCCTGCGTCGCATCATGCCACATGTTATTGTATCACATTGTCCTATACAAAACTGCATTGTATCATATAGCATGGTAACGTGTCGTACTGTATTGTATCATACTGTATTGAATTGTAATGTATCAGACTGTGTAATTTCTGTAAAATCTACCTCCTTAATTATGTTCTCTAAGGACTCCTAACTTTCAGTCGCTGCAATCTTTGGTGTCATGGACACATCATATTTCATCATTACTCAAACTCACTCTGTCTTCGGTAAATGTGCCTTTAACATATTGCTTAATTTGTCATTACCAACCATAATCACACCATGTCAACCTGTCACCACTGAAACATTGTAGTACTGCCTGTAATTACTTCTATTTAATCTAAATTCCATTGTAACATTGTATATATCTAAATTGTATTCTAGCTTTATTTATCTATTTTTATTTTTACTTATCTTATTTTATTTTATTTTATTTTATTTGACTTATTGAAACTTCTTCTTGATTGTACTTATGTCTGTGTTGCTGTAACAACTGAATTTCCCCCCCAGGGGATCAATAAAGTAATATCTTATCTTATCTTATCTTATAACTTTTTGTCCCCATGTTGGTTGGCGACAGCTCCTCATCCTCACCTCAAACCAGAATATTTTATTACCTTGGGAAATAATACAAATCAGATTAAGGGTTCTTTAATCAGTGACTGTACAGGTGCTAATATAAGGTTTCACACAACCTCTGTATTTGGTTGATTATTCTTAATGTTAAGTGTTTCGCTGCCGTCTCAGTCAGAGCCGCCTTGTTGAATGGGAGTACTCCTGGTGAGATATAGGTTAAAGAAAATAAATAAAAGTGCTGTAAAGGAGGCCAGTTTTTCCTGAAATAAGTCAACCATGGGCACACACTAAATGAAGAAGTGTTCCAGATGGTAACAGTACAGAGGATGTGACGCCGCGGCCTAATGGAAACTCAGTCTGCAAATCAAAACATCTTCTGGTGCAATTTAGAATTGTTTCAGTTTTCATCTAAGCCTTCCGAACTTTACAGACTTGCAGTAGCCGACTACTTAACCTTTTAAATGATTAGTCAAGACTTTTTGTTAAACAGCCTACAGTGGCTCATAACATCATTCCAATGCTGAATAAGAACATACAAAATGCAATGCAAACCCTCGCTGAAAAACCATGCAAGCAGTCCAAAATAGACATAAATTCACTGTTACATAAAGAAGTCAAATGATCTCTAGTGTGAATGTTACACAACAGCTGAAAGTGCAAAATATACCAGAAAAAAACCCTGAAATGTGCAGTTAAATGATGGGGCTTTGGATTGTAAGTGACTGTTGCTGAAAACTACAAATAATTACAAACAGAGTGAGAAAGCAGCAGCAGCCAACAGTCGGATCCTGATACATTTTGACTGCTGATCACAAGTTTCTCCACTCGACATGAACAGCAGACGCCAAGTTGGAATTTAACCAGAATTCTGGACAATCCTTTGTTTGCTCAGAGCTGATTTGCCTGGCAAAACTGTTTTATAACTCCAGGATTCATAAGCCAGTAGTAGAAAACAAGTTGTTTTTTTCTGGCGTTGCTCTTTGGAGTATCTGTTTGATGCTAAAATTGTCATAGGTAGCCTTTTATAGGCTGACATTTACAATGAATCAAGAAAAAGCAATCCTCATGCTGCGTTTAGAGAAATTAGAAAGAAAATACCAGAAAGCTGGATATATCAGTGGTGCTATTTCTCTGCTTTTTCCTTGAAATATTAATAGGCACCTAATGTAAGCTTGCAGGAATGCTTCATTCTCATGTGTCAATCATATGTCTGCAGATTGCTTTGCCTCCATGGGAAGTAAAAGGGAGTTCAGTGTTTTCTGCTTTTCTGCATTGACACCTGGTGCAGCTTTAATGCAAAGAAATCAAAGGTCTAATTTTGGATCAGGCGTGTGCTTCATATTGAGAGCTTTTTTGATCTGTAGAGCAAAAAGAGCAGAGTACAGTCTACGCTCATGTACTAGAATAATATTGCCAGAAGACATTACCGTACATGAGGAGTTTTAGCCTCAGGAACAGATCCTTCAAACACTCAAAATTGATCAAACTGTCCAGCATTAGAGGAGCAACACTGATACAGATTTATGCAAATGAGCTTTTATTTGACTGTTTCATTGCATGTGATGAAACAGCAGATGGGAGCGGTGCACTATTTGTGATCATGGGCTTGGTGCTGAACACAGAAATAGTGATGTCATCGCACAAGAGATGGGTGCACATGAGGTGAGGATTGAGAAGAACATTTTACAGCACACATTTACACTCAGGCTGCTTTTAATGTTTTTAAAAGTATGCCTCAAATTGTGTGTTGGACGTGGGTGTTACTGATACACTCACTCAAAGACAAATGACAGCAGTTTTATAGGGTTAATGCTGTGAACAATCTTAGACCGCTTTGTGCTTGCATCTGAATGTGTATTGATTTGGACTCACAAACATCGATTTAAGGGAAGAAGACGAAGAGGAAGACAAATATGTCCTACCTAGATCAGGTGGGGCTTGTTGTGCTTTGTGTCCAGACTCCGAGAGACAATGTCTCTAGGTTTGCAGTCTTTGTGACCCCCACAGTAAGCTGATTTCAGCTATTACAGGAGATGCATTCACTGACTTCAGCAGCCTGGATTCCACTGAGTCTCTGTTTCTGAAACTGCAGCAGCTCCGTGGTTTGTATTACATTCCAGCGAGCATCAGCTCTTGTTGCGAATCGATACTCCAAAAGCACACAGTGATACGAACGTCTATGAATAACTGAGCGTGTTGGTGTATCTGCAAACAACACCTGCCAACAAGTGTCATGACACACATGTGTTTGTCTGACTGTCTGACAGGCAGGTGGCCGTCCTCTGGAGGGTTTATAAGGCCGTGATCAAGTTCCAGGCAGAGAAGTATTGCTCAGATAGTCAGCGCTCACATCAGCCTGAAAAAAACTGCAATCAAAGAGGACTCTAACTACAGCAAAGCCAGGGAAATCAACGCCACGACAGAAGCCTGATGCAGCTAAACACTTCCATTTGCAAATGGATGAATGATGGCCTTGAACCAATCTCTGACCTTTAAATATTTCATAGACAAATAGATATATGAATAAATGATAAATCACCAGCCTCCATTATCAAGGCACCTGGAAACAGGGCTCCTTCAGCTATCTGGAAATACCTCAGAGTAAGTGAGTTCTAGGGTCTATGATAAACAAACAGCGGTTGTATCATAAAGTTGAAGTAAAATTCTATAGAAATATCACAGTAAAACTATAAACTATACATCATACTCTGAAGAAATATTATAGCTTTGTAATACTTAAGACATAAAAAGTACCATTCAGTGCAACATGGTGACCATTAACTCACTACTGAGCTCCACAGATGTACTAGAAGTCGTTATACAAAGATTACAGGATTATTATTAGGATTATCTCAGACTAGTCAACTACAAGCTAGGAAGAAAAAGTAACCATAAACAAAGTGAAACTGGAATAAAGTGGCCTTTAAGTGGGAGGATGTCCTTCCAAAAGGGTACAGCTCAGGTAAATTCGCAACTGCAGGCTTTACTTGTGCTGAATTTACCTTTTCAGGTGACCCCAAAGTGCCACGTTGATAAGAGTACAGGATGACAGTTATTAAGTAGGCCACTGTTCGTTATCTCGCATCTTCAGACTAATTAGTGAGGAGGTAAAACGACGGAAAAAACACAAACACTCCCAAAGCCAGCTGAGTGTTATAATTTCACACTGAGGCACTGTTCATCCTTCCCCCGCCTCCCCCCGGCGGCAGCAGCAGCAGCAGCAGCAGCCTGCTTCTTCAACACCGGCAGCAGCGGCTCTTCCGCGGCGGGCAGTCCGGCTGAGAGCTCCTCCTCCCCGGCCTCTCCCTGTCCTCTCTCCCCGCTGCCCTCCGCCCCGACCCTGCTGCACTCGCAATTCCGGTGACCGACGGAAGATCCGCTGAGGCCAATTTCTCTCATCTTTTAGATGGGAATGTTTCTGCGATGCTTTCCTTAGAGGGTGTCCGCCTTGTGCATGTCTAAAAAAAATCAACTTAGCCAAGGGATGGGTGAGTGGAAAGGTTAAACGCGTTTTCTACTTTGCACTGAGGAAGGAGGGGGGAACCGGCACAATCAAAAAGCTACACGCAGAGGGGGAGAAGAGCTGCGTGATTGCATGTGCATCCGTGTGTGTGTGTGCACGTGCGTGTGAGCGTGCGTATCCGCGCCATGTGTGCGTGAAGAAGCGGTGCGATGCGCAATAGGTCCGCCTCTCTCTGCATGTGCGCCAATGTACAGCTTCTGCGCTCCGCTCCCTGCTGCGCCTTCCCGTCCTGATCGGACCCCTCCAACGGGGCAAGCAAGCAAGCAAGCAGAAGAAATCAAAAGGAAAGCTTTAATTTCCAATGCAGGCGGATATGTGTGGACAAGCACCAGAAATCACAGAGCTCTGAGGGAGGAAAAAAACGAAGTGGAGTGGCCAAGAAACAAGCCACAGTATAAAGAAGTCTAAAAAACTGCAATGGCTAATCTGAACGTGCGCCAGCAGCTGACAGGCAGCACTAGAAGAAAGAATTAAAAAGGCGATGAAGGCAACTTAGTCCCTCGTTTTCCTTCCCACCAAACGGGGGTTCATCTTTAAGTAATCCGCCTGGCAAGCGATGGATGGTGTAGCGTCTCCTGTCTACTGCCTGGACGCAGATAATCCTGCACAGGTGGACAGCAGTACAGTTTGGAGAGGGAGCAGCAGTGCACTGATGCCCTGCGCTTCAATCTCCCCCTCCCTCTCCCTCTCTCTCTCGCTCTCCCTCTCTCTCTCACTCTCTCTCTCTATTTCCTGAAGTGTGTTGAGAGAAAGTGGAAGAGAAGATGTTTAAAAGAGGTGGGGCTAGCCGGATTCCTGCTGGGACCTGGGGGGATTTTCAGCCCTGCAAGTAGCCCTCACTCCTTCAACATCCCCTCTTGATTTATTCCTCTCCTCCTTTTCCCTTTTGCTTCTCAACCCCTTTCTAGTTCTCCTTCACCTTCTTACTGGCATGCACACAGCTCAGTGTGAAGTTCAGAGCCAGGGGCAAATGTGTGGGAAGCATGCAAGCATGTTATTACCCACACAATATACATCCACAAAGCCCGAGTGGACCACCTGCCTGTGCATATTGTACACACACACACACACACACACACACACACACACACACAAACACAAATCATGACCAATTGAAATTAAAAATCAGACCGCTGACTTCTACACCCCAAGTCTTGCTCGACCCCTGCTAATTTCCCATGAGCCCCCCCCCTTCCCTCTCTCTGGAAATGGTTAATGCTGCTCAGAAATCCATACAACAAGCAGCCAGCCAACATATGTAAGAATAAAATCAACCAATGGAGTCATTCCACACAGCTCCGTTTCTGAGTGCATAAATAACACAAGCAGCATCAAGTACTTTCAAATTTCAGCCATAAGGACAGCAGCATTGATTGGGCTCTCAGCAATGATAAGCAATCAGCCTTCCAGAGGGGTAAAGGGTATCTTTGATCAGTTTCCATGACAACTGTGGGTTTGAAGCAACTTTTTTTTAACCGTCAGTGTTTCATGACACTGTACTGTTGCTGTACTCACTGCATCACAGTCCCTTCATAGCTGGTGAGAAGTGAAGGTGGATGAAAAAAAGAGTGGCCTCCACACTTTCCTTTCATACGTTTCCAGCCTGATTAGTTTGGGTATCAGAGGAGTGATTTGTATCAGGATGAGGAAGATGTTGAACTCTGCAGCTTCTTTAAGGAGCTTTTTAAACTGCTTCTCAAGTTTAACCTCAAACACATCCCCGCTCGTGCCACCTTCAAATAGCTCCCAATCATCCCAGGCTGCACAGACAGGCTTCAGGGATTCCAACAAACATTTCAGCTACTTTACCACCCGCCGTTTCCTTCTCTCCTCCTCTTCTGTTGTTTTTTCCTCTTCCTCCCTCCCCTCTTTTACTCACACCCTCTTTCTCTTTCTCTGTAACACCGCCTGTCTGTCTGCTCTATAATTATTTCCATGGTTACCATTAAGGATGTGAAGCTAAGCCTGATGCACTATGGTAGTAATCTTTTCCTCTCCTCCGCCTTGTTCCCTCCATCCTTCCCTCTCATCTGTCGCTTTTTCTCCTGCTGTGTTGCTACGTTAGTCTCTGCAGCCTTCTCTCACCCACTCCTTTCAAGCCGCTACATGTGCAATCTGCTTAAAACCAACATTTAATTTGGAAGCTCAAACCGTTCCAGTATTCATACTCATGTCATCCATATGTAAGCAAGTCATGCAGTCAGCCTGTCCCATAAGCATGGATCTCATCCTGTCGTATCGCTGGAGGTGTCAGGATGCAAGACGCATCTTCACCCACTCTGCTCTAGTGTTTTTTAAGAAAGACAGCAGGTATCTAGCAGTAGTTATTACGGGGATCCAGGATTCACATCATTTAAGTTCCTTCATTGTTTTGTTGATACACAATATGATGTAGCTGGCAGCTGGAGCACTTCTAAGGCTTGCAAAGGCATGAATCATCATAATGAATGATGAGTAAGCCTGCTAAAATATCTGGTTCTTGGATGAAAAGTCAAAGGCTTAACACTGTGTACATAAAACTTTCTAGGAAATATATTTATTACTTCTTCACAGAGTCAGATGAGAACATTGACGTCTGTTCAGTAACTATAAAGACACAGCCAGGTGCTGCTGGGCTTAGCTGTGCGTGGAGATAAAAAAAAACAGGAGGATAATGTTAGCGAGGCTCTGTTAAAAGATAACAAAATCAACTTTCCAGCACCTCTCATGCTCCCTCAGAAACAATTCATATCCATCCATGAATTATAAGCCTGATTCACATGTCTTGGCCTCAAAATTTGAAGCTGGGTGGTTGACAGAGGAGATGAGTCTCATGACAAACTTCCACCAGATCTATGTCTGGTCCATCTCCAATCCGCTGCGGTCTGGCTCTGTGCTCTCTGTTCTGTCGTCACCCACCGGCTGTGTTTTCAGAATGCAGCACGGAGCAGGACTGGTAGACAGCTGGAGTCACGAGACCAAGGTTTTTCCACTGTAGTTACTGAATCAACTATTATTCGACTCCTTTCCTCATCCATGTTGTCTCTAACGACCTCTGAAAGCCCCTGACCTGTCGACTCCAGGCCTGGTTCCACTCATCATGACAGTCAGTTGTTGTGTTTTATTCTGAAAATTAGCCGGATGTTCAATTTGGTGCCTGACTTCCTGTTCTGCTTGATCTGCTCTGTTGAGATGCAGCCCAAATGCAACAGATCCAGTGGAAGTTAAAACATTGACTGGATTGGAAACCTATCAAATCCAGTCCTGTGACAAAGCAGAGAAAGGATCTGTGGAATTTAGCTGTCAGGAGGCCAGACATCTCATCAAAAGTACGCTGCCAAAGCCACAAGGTCATGCTGGTGGACAAAGGGGCGGCTGTGGCTCAGTCAGTCATCTATCAATTGGAAGGTTGGCGGTTCGATCCCAGCTCCAGCAGTCACATGCCGAAGTGTCCTTGAGCAAGACACTGAACCCCTAATTGCTCCCTCTGTTGTTCAGAGGTGTGTGAATATGAACAAATGAGATTAGCTAACACTGATGGTCCCTCACTACATAGCAGCCTCTACCATCAGTGAGTGAATGGGTGTGAATGGGTGAATGTGAGAAGTAATGTAAAAGCGCTTTGAGTGGTCAGACAGACTAGAAAAGGGCTATATAAGTACAAGTCTATTTACCAAAGTCACAGAGACCTAGACCATGCTCACAGTTTCTGCATTTGGATCAGTGCTACGTGTAAACAATGTGCAGACATCGCCAACATTCTTGTCTTGAAAATGGTTCCTCTTCAAACTCAGATGATTTTAGTCGTCCTGTTTCGTGTCCCTCTTCAAAGTTTGCACCAATCACATGATATATTTCACCAGGGAAGAACATTCCCAGTAAAGTTGGGGTAACAATTTTCTCTGTTTATGTTCACACATGCAGCCCACTCTGAAAATCTCAGGGGGCTTCAGAAGTTTTGAGCAAATGTGAACACAGCTCTTCTTCTAAATCTTGGGTCTTGTGTCTTTGCAGCTGAAGAAAGACAGGTAATGTGGGGACAAGAGAGTCGGGTAGACATGCATTAAAGAGTTTAGGCCGGGATTCAATCCCAGCTCCTGCAGTCAGATGCAAAAGTGTCCTTGAGCAAGACACTGAATCCCAAATTGCTCCCGCTGTTGTTCAGCGGTGTGTGAATTAGATCAGCTAGTACTGATGGTTCCTTACATTAGCAGCCTCTACCATTATGGGAGAATAGGTATGAATGGGTGAATGTGACGAGTAGTGTGTAAAAGCGCTTTGAGTGGTCAGAAAGACAAGACAAGTGCTATACAAGTACAAGTCCATTTACCATTTGAGGCCGGGACTCAACCTGCGAGTTGCAGGGTGCTTGCTTCTTTCCAATGAAAGATTCACGCCATTTGGCCGGGTGGAAATCATTTAAGACCCAGCTGTGAGGACATTAGGATTTAACGGTGGACTCTTCACTGTTGGTTTATAAGAGATGGTGATTTTGAGGGTATTTCTGATGTCTCTCTCTTTTGAAACCCTTTTCCCTCTCTCATTACTTCAGCACAAAGCCAAGGTGACTGTTTCCCTGACTCACTAACACAACATTATGAGTGACTGACATGACATCGACTGATTTTCATGTTCTCCTTTTGGAAAATGTTGCCCGTTGTTTACTGGAAGGATTCAATAAAAGCTGCAAATACTTCTTCATTTCACAAGAGGAAAAAGCATTTATCATAATAAACATTGTAATTAGTTTAGACATGCTCTGTCAAACATCATTAGCTGGCTACTAACAACACAGAGCTAAACTCCAGGGAACCAGTGCTCCCATCACAGGTCGTAAGACTTAAAAGCAGGAGTGATCTCAGACTAATATGTTCACCAGACTGTCTTCATCTCCTTCCTGTCCTGTCCAAACTTGACCAAGCTGCCAGCAGCTCCTACTCCAGTGAAACCAATTGCAGAGAAGACACCAGCTCGTGTCAGCCTCCATGTTTCAGACGAACAGATAACGGGAGGTTCGAGCTGACAGCAGAGGAAGGAACCAGAAGAGTTGTAAGAGGAAACACACTGTGACAGCCAGACCCCTGAAGAGCTGCAGGAGAAAATGGGAAAACGGGAGGGAGCCGGGTGTTGCATTGTAAGAAGTGCCACAGAGAAAAGTCGTGTATTTTGTGACGGGGATGATGGATGGTTGAACAACGAGGACAGAAGTAGACATGTGCACGCTGCCACCTGGCTGGGCTTCACGCCAAGGACGGATGACAATGAGGTGTAGAGGAAGCCAGGGTGGGACGGGCTGGCATTTCAGCATCTTGTAAAGTTTTTTTGTTTTGCAAACTTTTCTTTGGCCAGTGGGGACGCTCTGATCGATCAGGCTGCAACCAGAGTTGTCCAGTATCTTAAACAAATGACTCCATGTTTGAAATCTGCTGATCGGATCGAAAGATCAGGAAACACCTCAGGGCAAAAGAGCAAATGTCACTCTGACAATTTTTTCACTGCACAATCCATCATGGCCGCCCAAAACTTCACCACTGAGAGAGGCACTTCTTGTCGTTTAGTCTCACAAGGATGGAGGATGGTACTGCTTGCTCCACTGGTATCTCAGATGTACTGTAGTCAGAGAGGTAATAATAACCCCTTTTGTTCAGAAAGCCGCAGTACTGCAGAATAATAAGGTTGTCGTGACTCCAGCTTGCTGTTTCAGAGAGAAGAACCAACCAAGAATGGCATACTGCTGCAACAATCCTGATTACAATAGCAGACCAGACCATTCTATTTGATATGACTCAAGGTCAAACTTTACTTCTGTACGGTTTACGATCATCTACTGGATGGACTAGCACAACATTTCCTTCTGACATTTATGACTTCCAGACAATCACTTGACTTTTTTCCTGGTGCCACTATGAGGTTGACATTTGTGGTTTTGGGTGAAATCATGATTTTTATCCAGCACCATCTTAAGGTCACCAGTTTGGCTTTTCCAATAATTTGATATATGACCAAATACTAGGGCTTCACCTGAGTCCATCATGAAGATTTGACCATATGGTTTTTTTTCAGCCGACATGACTCTCAGTTCTTACCCAAAAGAAGCACTTTTATCTGAGTTCTCCAGTAGAGCCAACTGTCTGACATTAAGTCATTCACAGTGGAGAGTCCACAGTGTTTCAAGTTACATTCTCATTTTTTTAATCAAAGAATTTTGTCACCTGAGATCAAGAGAAGCAAAGCTTGAATTTGCAGCTACTCTGCTCACAGAGCTAAGAAACCAAAGAGCTGGTGAGGCGATTTTTTAATGTGAACCTGCTCTATTTAGTGTTCCTAACAGATTTAATTACGGGCTTGTTATTGTCAAAGGTGGCAACCTTTGCAGAAAACGCCTACATTTTTAAAAAGCCATGTACAGCAGGGCTATTTTAGAACTCTGTGTACAGTCTGCCCTGCTCTTGCTCCTGCATAACTTTGAGATCTGACTGACATTCTGCAAGACAACTAGAGTCATTGACTTTTAGGGGTCAGCTCTATTTATAACTGCAAAACCAGTGACATTGTGATACATGTTTTAGGCTAATCATCACATCACTTCTGTTTTAGCTTCTTTGCACTTGCTCCCTGAAGGTTTTAGGATTGATTTTAAGGTTTTACTGGTTACCTTCAAAGCTCTCCATGGCCTTTCTGCAAGCTACATATGATATCTGTTTGCACGGTACAATCCGAGACATATATCGAGATCCTCATGAAGGGGTCTTCTGTTTGTTCCAAATACCTAAGGAGGACAGAGCGTGTGCAGTGACAGAACAAACACTCTGGAGCGATCTGCCTGAGATCAGGTCAGCTGAGTCAGTGATATCTTCTAAACCGTTTCTTAAAACAAACTGTTATCAAAGATCTCTTAATTATTGTACTTGAATTTAAATTGTCACTTGATTTGAATTGTTTTACAGAAGCTTCCTAAAATAATTCTATTTCCTTTTTAGTTTCTTTAACCTTCCTGTTATGTTTGTTTCTCTGGAACAGCAATAATGTTCCTGGGCCAATTTGACACCAAAGTGTCAGAACCCAAAAAAAAACCAATACATGTTTTTTAAATCAAGATTTTAACTCCATTACTAACCATTTAACTCGAGGTTTAGTTTTGGTGTTCTTTAATCCTCACAGATAATGGTTCAATGAGGATAACTCACTCGTTTTTCATTCAAATTAATCTTAAAACTTGTTTTAATGTACATTGGAAAGCCCTAAATATAAATACAATCGCTTTACATGACATAGATTTTTGTTTATTTTATTTTATTCTTTATTAAGTGATTTTAATAAATTAACATGACACCTCTTCTGTCACATTTTCCCCAGATTTTTATCCTGCAATAAGCTGGTTTGGATGGCATATATTGCCTAAAATAGACTTTAAAAATGGTAAATTTGACCCGCAAAATAACAGGATGGTTAAAGTAATTTTACGATTAAAATGCTCGTTAGGTTAAATTGGATTTATGATAGTGTGAGTAGTTGCTTGCATATAATGTCCAAATACTTCAGACATTAGCATCAGTGCTTTTAAAAGAGAGTCCAGCTTTGAATACACAATACAATGCCAAGGGACTGCAGATGTAAATTAGCTTTAAGCTAACTCTGGTACAATGCATCAAATAGTAACATTCATGTTCAATATTGTACATGGTCCATTTATACATTAATCAATAAATAATAAAAAATAGATGGATGATATTATGTGCAGTGTGAGAGTTCAGAGTCTTTAATGTGAGAGAGTCTTCAAGCACAGACCTCATTGGCGATCCGTATCCCACTGGTTCCAGGTGATAAATAAAATGAGTATTTTTCTTTCCTGTTTTCATCGGCACATTGTTGCAGAGGTGTGAAGTTCTGGACCAGTTCTAGATTTCCTCGGGATCACATCAACAATAGTCACTATTTTTCATTATTTAGCACTCAATTTCATATTTTTCCACTAACATTTTGCAGATTCAAATCAGAGCATTTCCAAATAAAAGCCCACATTTTTAACCTTTAAAATACTGCCACCTGCCAATGGCGCACTGACCGCCCACACAAACACGTCTCTCTGCAGCTCTTGTTTTCTGCTTTTCAGTTATTGCAAAGTCATTTGTGAATCATCTATGCTTCGCCAACCACTTCTGTGCCACAGGATGTGGAAAGATGGAGGAGGTGACGATCGCATCCAACAACGCCAAGCTGATCCTCAGGTACCTCCTTGTGGGAAGTTATCTTCCCAAGTTGTCAAGGAGAGAAAGATCTCTTGAAGGAAGTGAAGTACTTCTACACCCTGACATTGACCGCTGAAGAGACACTCTGTAAGGATGCAGGTTCAGGGCTCTTCAAGAGGCTACATCCGTTTCTTATATTCAGTCTCATAGCCAGCAGGGGTTACTTCAGTGCAAAATGAAGTCAGATTATATGGAACCAGAACAGAAAATGACCCTATCTTTCAGTTAAATGTTATTTAACCTCAGATAATGCTTTCTAAAATGACTCGTGGCCTGAGTCACTAGTTTCAAGTCTAACATTTATTTGATAATTGTGGTCCCATTAGGAGTTCAAAAGGTGATGAAGTAGCACCTTGTTAACAAAGAATCAGACCACACAATGCTTTCAACCCTTATTTCTAAAGAGGGTCACTCCTGGTTCCACAAACACAAGCTGGTGACGGTCAAAGTTGGGAACCCCCTGACTTTAAATGGCGAACTGTAAACAATAGGTGACATATGGGTGGCTCCATCCAGTTGTTTTATGATAATATTGTTTGGGCTTTTTCATGCCTTCATTGATAGAACAGCGGATAGAGTCGGAAACAGGGAGAGAGTGTAGCATGACAAGAGGCAAAGTGCTGAGTGTGGGAGTCAAACCCAGGGCAGCTGCTTTGGGTAATGTAGCCTTGGTGGGGTGGACAATTGAACCACTGAGCTAAACCAGCACCCCAACATCCAGCTCTCATATACTGTCTGCCCACAGTACACTTCATCAGTTGAGATACATTGCTGTGCAGTTTGGATGTTATGTGCTGCTGTTACAATACAACCTTAAGACTTGTATGTGTATCTGTTGAGTAAGGGATCATTGACACATCTTTTCTTCAAACCTGACTACATTATTGATACCAAGTGAAAGACTTCAAAGGGGGGACATGAGGACATGAGATCTTCAGTGCTGAGAAACTCTCACTTGATCTCAAGGTGCTTCAGTCATTTTGTTCTTACACTGTGAGATACTGACGCATGAACTAAGCTCTTTTTTAACAGCTTATTCTTTTGAAAAATATATTTTCAATGCAAGCTTTTAGTTTTTTATTAAAGGGGACATATCACGATTTTTTCATCAATATATATTGGTCTAAGAGGTCCCCAAAACATGTCTTTAAAGTTTATGCTCAAAAAAACAATTTGAAATCAGATTTTGGCATGCCTGAAAAGTCCTCTTCTTCATTCCTCATCAGAACACTCTGTTTTCCCTCTGACCACGCCCCCTCCGGAAGTGGATGTGCCTCGGCTCTCCAGCACGTTGATCTAATGTTTACATGTTGGCTGAATATACACGGCTGCTCAGAGATCGCGTTACTTCAACCCTCTGAATCTGATCCTGACGGAGAGGCACCTGTAGCAGGACCTTTCTGAACGATTGGTCATAGATTTAGTGTTTCTTGTTGTTTTATTTATCAGTATGTAGACGTGTGTCTTGGTACACAGCTACGAACATGTAGCTATGTGGCTATGCTAACTAGCGCTAGCACTTATCCATGATAAATAAAAATCATCCACTAGATCTTCAAATCTGCAGACATGGGGAGTAAAACTGACCTCTGCCAGAAAGGCAGCAGGACCTTTTATGAAGGATTGGTCACAGATTTAGTGTTTCTTGTTGTTTTATTTGTCAGTATGTCGACGTGTGTCTTGGTACACAGCTACAGCTACAGCTACAGCTATGAACATATAGCTATGTGGCTATGCTAATTAGCGCTAGCACTTATCCATGACAAATAAAAATCATCCACTATATCTTCAAATCTGCAGACGTGGGGAGTAAAACCGACCTTTGTGTTTATTAAGACAGCCTACAACTAGCATGCCTCCCTCCTAAGCTCCTTGTTAGCACACATTTGTGCAGGGAATGAAAATAGGAGGAGGGATTCAGTATTATTTCATACAGTCTATGGGCTGAACAAGCTCCGAGCTCTGACTCCGTGACAGACCGGATATTGTTGTTACGTAACAAAAACACGGAAGTCTGAAACGGCTCGTTTCACACACATTTACAGAAAGGTGGAGAAATCAAAACAGGGACAGAATGGATTTTTTTCATTCTCGGGGGGTTTGTAGACATGCCAGGGACACATATTTCAGGTAAAGAACCATTAAAAAGTAAATTTTGCATGATATGTCACCTTTAAGAGCATGATGAACTTATTAAAGTTTTATGTTGGAATCTGTTTTAATATACTTTCTTTTAACATGAACTCCTCCTTATTGTAATCTCTTTTGAATCTGATGTGCTTTGTTCTGTCTTATGATTTTAAATATTTTAAACCTTATGTTAAAACATTTTGTTATTGTCATGGAAGATTTTTGTATATTCTTTTGCTTCTTCCAGCCTGCACTGTGAAATAAAATGTGCCCGACAAAAGATTTGACTAGACTTCACAAACAGATGGCAAAGTTGGGACTTGTGCATTATAACTGTTCACGTGACATCAACCACACAGTCAGACTTGAAGTCTAAAGATGTCAGGATTATCAGAAAGTGTCTCCTCTCCCCAAAAAAAACGTGCAAAGAATCTTCATCACGAGGTGTGATGCACAAACAGCATACTCTTGGATTTGATGATTTCTTTGCACTGGCATATTTTAAACCTGCAGGACTAGATGAACATATTGCTGCCTTTGTCACATCCTCCTACACACATATACATATTGGAAAAAGAACCACTTGTAGGAGTGCTGCACTGCATGTTCAGTTCACAACACACCTCGGAGCCTCACTGACGCCAGGTAAGATATTATGTACAAAGACAGGTGACGCATGTGGACATATTACATAACAGACAGGAACACATGGATGACGTTCTGGAAGGAAAGGTTTTTGCAGAAAAGAGCACCAAACTAAGCTGAGCAAACATCAATACACACACTAAGAGTCACATGTTACTCCAGGGCGAAGACGACTGTGTGCATCAGCACAGAACAGCACAGAGCCTTGAGGTGACAGCGAGACACAGTGCTGGTGTTGGCCTGACAACCTCCTCTCTCCCTCCTCTTTTACTTTCTGTCTCACTATCACCACTCCTCTCTCTCTCTCTCTCTCTCTCTCTCTCTCTCTCTCTCTCTCTGTCCTCCCACCTTCCTCCTGCCCCCTGTCTCTCTCCCTTCCAAAGCTGCATTTCACTGCTGTGTGCAGATATTCAATTAAAAGGCAGCAGAGTACAGCCTCGGAAGCCTAATGGTACCACACACACACACACACTAACACACACTGAGACACACTTACACATACATCCACAAGGGGAAGGAGAGAAAGGAAGATGCAGACTAATATCACACACCAGTTGGCGCAGAGGGATGTAGAGATACTGAGATATTTGTCATTGAGACACAATTGGATTTATGTGCGAACTGTACGCAGCTGCAGATTTTATCAAGCTCAATCCACAGAGTTTTCTTATTTTAATTTCTTCTCTAAACACAAAGACGGGTTTCATCTCTCTCTGAGATTAATTCTCTGTGATGCACAAAAGGCTTACGTCTATTTTAAACCAATCAAAGAATAGAAGTCATTGACACACTGCTGCTGATGCTTATTTGATCATCTGAGCTACACTGCAATTGGATTTGAATCCAAAGAAATGTTGTCTTCTTTCATAATCTGGAGGCTAACTTGAGATTGTTTCTATATCTCAATAAGTGTAACCTCATCCAGCTTACTAACACTGTCCTTAAGGATGCATGACTGTGTCGCTTCCTCACCAGTTTGAAGAGAATAAGAGAGGGCAGATCTTTCTGCTGGAGCGCCTTCACCTCTAACAAGCTCACAGAAACAATCTCAGTGTAGAAGTCTACAAACACCTCTCTCAGCACAGCCAGCAGCTTCCCTTCGCTAAGTGGAGATTCGTTTCCCGGCTTTGGAATCAGCAGATGACGTATTTCTCTGGCAGCCTGCCCCGTTATTGACCCACAGTCTGTCCTTTCATTATGCAGAGTTAGGAAAGCGTCGGCAGGGTACCAGAAGTCGAGTGTGTTACACAGCAGCTGTCTCCGGTCTGATCTCTGGGACTTTGGTTAAACTCTTCAGAGGGATACTCAGTTCACCAAAGCCTGAGGTGATTAGTTGAAAAGTGCAAACCAAAGAATATAAGTGCACTTAAAGACCTTTTTCTAACTTAATGTGAACATGAATCATCTCCCGGGGATGATAGAAGCGATCAATACATGGTGAATAAAAGGTGCTGAGTCACAGCAAGGTCAGACATGAGCCCACTGGAATAAAACAAAACTAGTTTCAAACAAGTGTTCATTTTGGAAACTGTTTTAGTGTTAGTCAGACTTTAGTTATTTTTACTCGTTATAGTTGAAGTCTTGTTTTAGTAGAAGAAGTTTTATTCAATATAAAGTCATGACTTGAGGTGTTTTCTCTAAACTTGTTCACTTAGCCGATTAGAAGATGATATCAAAGTTTGAATGAGTGTTGAATCTGCAAAGCAACATTTTACTCTCTTAACTCTTTTACTGTGTAACATCTGGATTCCTTACCTTAGTTGGATAATATAGACCCTCTAGTCTCACCTGGACTCTCCCTCAATGCAATGCTGCTCTGCTGTCCCTACTGATCTACTAACGTAAGGAACGACATTACACACAGATAAAAGTTGTAACATATTCCAGTCCATATTACCTTACTCCAAGTCAAGAACACAACATCTCTCTTTGGCCACTAAAGGCGTTTTTCGACTGTAGGAACTTTACCCCGGAACTATGGACTTAACCCCTGAACTACGTGCATTTTGACCGGAGGAACCAGGGTCTAAATGTAGTTCAGGGGTAGGTAATCTCCCCACTAAAAAGCCCCTGCTTGGGGGGCAGTACTTTTCAAAGGTCCCGGGACTTTCGGAGGAAACGCAGACAACAATGGGAGCAAAAAGACCTTTTAGTTCCAGAGAAAGTAGTTCTGGGGGCTAAAAGACCCCGGAACTCTTGGTCGAAATGCACCTTATGAGTTTATTTATGCTCTTGGACTTCAGATACAACTCCCTTACGGTGCCTGTGGAAGTAGGCATTCTGGGCAGACAATCAGTCCCCTGCTCTCTCCACTACACCATCATCAGTGATGATTTAGAGTTGATTGAAACTATAAAACACAATGTTAAATATGATCTCTAACATATCACCAAACCAGGATAAATCAAGGTTTGGACATGGACTTGTTTATGCAAACCAAGGCAAACAAAACAGACAAACGTCACATATTAATCTGATGTCACCCTGGTGGCTGATTGCTGCTTTGTTACTGACATGCACCCGGAAAAATCATCAATGAAATTGAGAAAGATGCATATAGGCGGTGAGGATTTGTACCCACAGCACACATGCTGCAGGTTAGTGTCAAAATTAACACTGAGCACAGTTACAGGCTGCATTGCTCATATTTTGATGGTTTAGATGCACAGAGGAAAATATGATGGATTTTGAACGTCTGACTGTCCACCACTAACATTTAAGTCCCATCTGTCTCATTAACAAAAACTAGACATACTTTAATCAGTTTTTATTATCGTTGATGTATCATTAGCTCGTATTTGTCTCGTCTTCGTCATGGAAGACGCCCTAGACGAACATTTATCATCATAATTTAGTTCACGAAATAACGACTGTTTTAAACTCCTGCCTGTCATGTTTATTTGTGTTCTTTGGATGTAATATGGGTGAGCATGCTGGCGAGGAGCTCTGCTAAACAGTTTGTATTGCAGTCAATCACACCAGAACAGCACAAATTGTTTTTATGGATGTGTAGTCACTCGCGGCTAATCCTCAGGAGGAAACTGTTGTCTGAAAGAAGCAAACTTTCCTTTACTATGTCCAGCTGTTCGTCTCCATCTCTGCAGGCTGAAAACATCTGTTTTGTTAAAGAATAATTCATTTGAGAAGCAGATTTGCCTGGGAGGAAAATATAAAATTCTGGCTCAGCTAAAGCGAAGTACAGCTTTCGCCTTAATTTCCCTTTCTTGTCCCGCTCGCTTTTTTCATTCATAAATTATCACTTCCAAATTTGCGACCACCGCAGGGCATGATTTGTGATGCGACTGATTAGTGTCTCACTCTGACGGCTTATAATGTGTCTCATTGTAAAAATTGTATGAGAGTTGGAAATGATCAAACAACCAAAGAGAAAAGACGGAATAATTTTACACTTGCTAAATACTCGTCTGCTTCCGCCTTGAGGATTGATTCTGTGTACGGTCACTCCAGCAAGCACAGACACAAAGCTCATTTTCATATGAACAAAACCTCTTCAGCCCCTTCACACTGATACTTCATACAGAAAATTAATGCAAGCAATCTTATCTTCTGATTTATTCATTTTAAGTTAAGCAAAAAATGTCTGGTTTATATTCCAAGACATTTCAAAGCTGAAGTAATGGGTTGAAATAAGGTGTCACTTAAAGTTCAATCAACCCACGAAATCCCATCCCCAATTCTTAAAAAAAAATTAGATGGTGTGGAAAATGTTGACAGAAACAGAATGTGATGGTCTGCAAATCCATTAAATCCTATAGTTAATTAAAAATACTGCAAATAAAACATATCAAATGTAGAAACTGACACGTTATTGTTTTAGGAAATATGTATACTCATTTTAAGTTTGATGTGAGCATGTTTCAACAAAGAAACAAAACACTTAAGAAGTTGTGTAAAACACCTGTAGGAACATCTCCAAGCTAATCAGGTCAATATGTAACATGTTAATAACATGATGGATGAGTTAGTAATAGAGCTAGCTCAGTCGTTGTCAGAATAACGCTACCTATGGGAGCCAGGATGTGACAGCAGTAGATAGCGTTCCACCTACTTTTGCTCATCATACAAGCCAAGCCTTTCTTTATTCTAACATTTCTATGTAGGGCTGCAAGGGGTGGAAAATTTCCAGTAAATTTCTGGAAAGTTTACAGTAAATTTCCATGTGAAGTTAAGCTGGGGAATTTTGGAAATGTTCCAAATTGCTAACTTCCAATGGGAATTATGGGAATTTATGGGAATTAACTGGGAATTGAGGGCAACTTTATGGAAAGGTATCATATCCAAGCATAAATATTTATTTTGTTATAAGCAGACATCCATCCAAAATAATACATTTATATGTGACATTTGTAAGTTAAACATTAGTACCATACATCAAATGTGTTAAATATATTACCACATAATATCATCAAAACTGACTTCACTTTGTTTAGTCCACAGGCTCAGATGTGTGGTCCAGGATTCTAGAAATCATCTGTGCATGTGATGGAGGAATGCACAGTGCATGTAGGGGGCGTGGTCTCTATTGCCCTGCAGTAAGCAGTGTGCTATGTGCATGTGATTGAGGACTAGCATAGATATTCAACTGTACCTGCATGAAATCTGGTTGTTTAGTCAGGATTATGCTAAATATATATTTTCCCCAACTATATTTAAGTTCCCTATTAACAGCCAACCTTCAATTTAGTAAATTCCTGGTTTATTCCCATTTATTCCCATGGAAAGTTTCCAACTTTGAGAATTCCTGGAATTTAGCAACCCTATTTCTATGTATTATCATCTGTAATTAGAGATTATAATTCACTCATCAGACTCAGTTCATTCCCTGCCTCCTCCAGTCTGCATGTCGAAGTGTCTTGAGCAAGATGTTTAACCACAATAGTGAGTTTCCTTGATATGAAAGAGATTCTCACCTGAACAGCAGGAGCCTTGCATTGAGTAACATTTTAAATATCCATCTAAACTATATATAAAAGGAACTTGGGGCAGCAGTAGCTCAGTCCATAGGGACTTGGCTTGGGAACCAAAGGGTTGCTGGTTCGAGTCCCAGTATGGACGAAGTTTGGCAAGTGGACTGGAGGCTGGAGAGGTGCTGGTTCACTTGCCTGGGCACTGCCGAGGTGCCGTTGAGCAAGGCACCGAACCCCCAACTGCTCAGGGTGCGCTGGTTGACGGCAGTATCCTCACTCTGACATCACTCCCTAAGCATGTTCACTGCATGTGCGTGCATTTGTATGTATATACCAAAAAACTGTATGTGTAGCATGTCCAAAATAGCATGAGTGAAAAAATTGAATTTCCCCCCTGGGGATCAATAAAGTACCTTTAACTTACAAATTTTATTTAATATAATGTGTAAAAGTCAAGTAAGGCTTTGTGGACACTACATTATAAACCCACAACAGTTCAGTGAGGTAGCCTTCACAGTGGTAGCAGTGCTGAAGTATCCCTGTGCTAAGTAAAGTAGGAGCAAACATGCACCATTACATTCATCATTTATTTATTATTATTATTTTAATTAAACTTATTTATAATTAGTGTTAATTTGCATGGACAAGTATGATGCAAGTGAACTGATACACAACAGTGTTTACAGCCTGAGGTAATTTGGAAAGCGCGTCCCTCAGTGAGCTTTTGAAATCAACAATAAATGCACAAGACAGTACAAAACACAGTTACAAAGATATGACAATACAGCACACAAATACAGCAGACACTGTACCTAATAATTTGATAAAGGTGCTCCAATAGATACAGCTGCATGAAAAACAGGCGCTTACAGCCGCGAAACTGGAAATGGAAGTCTAATGAGTGTCCATGTTGGACCTAATATTCTTACTTAATTAAATTTGTTAAAAATAAATGTACCTAAAGTTTGAAACGGATGTCTCTGAACATAATTTTTTTTTAACTTCATATGACCCATACTTATTAACGGTGGAAAGGACAAACATTTTTAATTGAATCACCTTCAAATTGTATTCTTTTAAAAGTACATTTTTGTGTTAGTGTGAGTGTTACTTTGAATTCCACACACCTCCCCTCATCTAACCCGTCTGAAAAACAACAGCTCACTAAATTTAAAACAGTCCCTTATCAGAATCCCTCTGTGAAGCTTTGAGCCGGGCAATTATTTCATCCACATCGTTTAGTGCATGATAATTCAATCCACAGTTTCCTTTGGTGACAGACTGACAACACATTGAAATGTCAGCTTAAAACAAATCAATAAATAAAGTTAGACCTGGTTTTAAGTATGAGGAGATGCTGGAGATTTTACACAGTGTAGTAGTCTTATTAATTTTCATATATGTATCTATTTGAGGGATGTTTAATCTTTACATTGAGGAGATTATTCATTCAAACTGAGGGTTTGTGTTTTAAAGATGGACTTCAAAAGTGGCGCAATGGATTTCACACTGATGAACCGTTCGATCAATCAATGAGATACAGGGTTGATCAGTAAGGATAAGACACCGTCTTAAGCTTGGCCGACAAGTCTCATGCTCTCATCTTAACCCTGAACTTTGGAGTAACTTGGCCGTGGAAACTGTCCAAGCTCATTTGAACAGTGACTCTATTTAAACTGTATCTTTATGTCACAGAGCTGGCACTGAATGAGGTCTCCATTGAAAAACTCTCCAAAGCGAGCTGTATTATAACTCCTGTCATTATGCCGAACCCTGTCCTTGCCATTTTCCACTTTCTCAGGTCTATTTTTACCCTTTTGTTAAGGCGGATGTATTGCAGGCTCGCCAGCAGCTCTGTCAAGGTTGTTGCACCTTGGATTCCTTGTGTGTCTCCACATTCACTTCTTTGTACTGCCACAGTGCTAACATTGTGGCTTTAACAAGCCATCCATGATTCACACCTGGGTTGCTGACGCATTGCTGGGATCTGGCAGAAAGCTAAAGGTTAAAGTGGAGCTTTGGGCTGTGGTGGGTTGTTGGTTTACATGTGAGAAGCCTGGGAGCGGTCAAAAGACAGAAATACATTAACTAAAGCTACACTTCTCTATCCAGTGTTTCTCTATTCTAACTCTGTTCAAGTATGAGCTAGTTGCTGTATATATGGAAGACTGGCACACCGCCACCTCCATATATTGTACAAAAACAATGTCAAAATATCCTCCCTTGGCGGCATAGTGGTTTGAGCATGCACCCCATGTACTGAGGCTGTAGTCCTTGCAGTGAACAGTGGAATATGTGAGAAAAGGCTGCATCAGCAATGTACAGTGAAAATTTTGCTCTGGCATCTACCTCCCATCAGTGTTTTCAGACATTCAAAACAACTATATAGAAGTAGTCAAACTTCTTGGTGATGGTCTTGTTTTTTCTGAAGAGACGTCAATTTTAATTTCAGTCTGTTTCATAACCAGCTAAAAACATCTCATAGGAGCTTGAAGCACAGATTGAAACACACAACAGCTTTTGGATGGATTGACATCAGAAGATCTCCATATTTACCAAAATCTATTGGAACTGAAATTTTGAGTTGTCTGATAGCTCCAAAGGATGTTACATTTACTGTAATATTCCTCTGAATTGCTAACATTTTAAAGAAACGATCCCTCAAAATCGTAAAAAGCTCCTGTAAGGAACTTTCTTTATGTGTTGACTTTGGCGCCCCCTGTGGACAAAGTGTTAATTCTTATCTCTTTACTGATCTTGTCTTGTAAATGTGTAAGTCATGTTTTAGATTAAAAACCATCATCCTGCTGGCTTTTAAGAAACAAGAGTTTTAAAAACTGTGAATATTTGCTGTGGACAAAGTAAAGAAAGTCTGTTTCTTCAGTATACAGTCATCATTTGGTTGGACAGCTACCCTTTCACAGAGGTTAAGGCTTTAAAAATTACAATATAGAAATCATCTGTCTTGTTATGGATAATCTTGTTTGCTTTTGAAGGTCATTAAAAGAGCATAATGGTTTATTTTGGTCTGTTTTATAACCAGCCAAAAAAGTCTTCACAGGAGCTTTAAAGACAAATGTACCACAATAATTTGTATAAGTCATTTAATAACTAATTAGAGAAGTCTGTTAACCTTATTGACTACTTAAAACATGAGCAGTTTTTGTGTCGTTGTATTTTTTTGACTAATATTTTAGGCCCATCAGCTCAATAGTCAATGCATTACTTGCAAGTAGGGATGTACATTTTAAGTATTTTCCGTGATCGATTTTTGGAAATGTTAACGATCAATTATCGATTAATTGATAAAAAAAAACTTTATTATTCTTACGTCAAAAACAATGCCAAATAGGTTGTTTTCTCCCTAAATTTTATTTTCTACAGCAACAAAATGCATCTAACTGACTGTATCGAATACGGGCACACGTTTGACACGCAGAATATCAACGATCAGGGTCATTAAAATATTCTCCGCGGACATAATCTTATAAAGTGAAGGCTCATAATACTAACAGAAAAGTACTTCAGACTCACAGTGTCCAGTTTTCTGTCTACTTGTTCTTATTGAGAAAAATAAACATGTGTATTCGGTCAGGTGTCAGCTTGGAGCGTTACCGGGTTATAATCAGTCCCGCTGGAGAAAAGCCCAGACGGCTCTGATGTTGCTGGTCTGTAAACGTAGCGTACCAGAATTTCCCACCTGTCTGTTGCCTTTGTATCCAAAGGTGGGACATATCCTGTTTAAAGCTGTCAACCTTTGTGTCCGTGTTGTTGTTGGCAGCAGTTTTGTATTGATCCTCTTTTAAAAAGCGCACGTGGAGACCTGACGCACAGCCGCAGCAGCCAGCTGAGCGTCTCCGCTGTGCGCAACACCTTTAACAGCTGAATCACATCGAAACATGCTTTAAACTTAAAACACCTCCCTGATAGATGAGTGTAATATGAGACCACATGATGTTTGTTCCACGTGACGGAAAATTGATAACAAAAATGTGTGTTTCGAGTAATTTCTTAACAATCAATTAATCGATAATCGATTAATTGTGGTCATCCCTACTTGCAAGGCATACAATACACATCAAAACTACCCAATATCAGATCATATTAAGGTGCATTCAAATCAGCAAAACTTTGACAAGGTGAGCTTGAATGTCAAGTTGTATTAATTATCTGTTCAACTGAGAAATTGTGGAAAATGATCCACGTTGAGAAAACATGTGACACTTTGGTTGCCTTTCTTTTTTAAAAGAAGCTAAGCTTCTAATGAGACATCTGAGAATTATTCTGACGAACAGTTAAACAGAATAAACGGTGCTAAAAACAAATGGCTTCCAATAGTGGTTACATGCAGGCTGGAGTGATGTCGGCAGAGGGGCTCTATGACACTACATGCACACATTAATGACCTATTCACACACTTTTTATGCAATGTACTTAAAACCCTCACTCATGCTATGCTAACACACACTCAGTGGGTTTGAATATGTACAAAAGGTAGAAAAGCTAAAAAAAAAATATGCACTCCTGCAGCTTCTGTTGAGATGAGCCTGAACATAACACTTCACCCTAAAACTCTGCCTGAAGAGCTGTGAAGTGCCCGACAGTAAAAACTGGTTGTTCTGGGTATCTGCCAGGTGTGAATGTGTGTAACTTGGTGTGAGGCGGGGTGTCACTGAGCACATACACTTTAACTGAAGAAGAAGAGGAGAACTGCAGTGAACAGATGACTGCCATCTTTTCTGCAGGTGATTCTGGTGAGTGTTTGATGCTAACTAGTTTAAGTCCTGGAGGGGTTTAAAGATATTAAACAGCTGTATGGAGCGGTTTATTTCCCAGTAGAATATATGCTGATGTGCCATGTCTCCATGAGATCTCCTCAGGGGAGATTGTCAAATGAGTTGATGTGGTTTGAAGTGGCATATGTGCAGGCATGGTCTGTCTGTCTTGGTGCATGTCTACTTCAATGGGACTGAAGTCTAGAAGACATCTTCATGCCTTGTGGAAATCAGAGAGTGAACATGAAGATAAGAACTCCAAGAAAACTGTGCTTTTGGTATATGGTAGATAAATATTAGGGGTGTAACGATTCATCTACTACATCGATGTATCGATTTATATTCCTATGATCCGACTTCATTGATCTGTGCTCGGCAAGTTGGCCTTCCGGACGACATATCGATCTAACATCGTTTTAAAAGGTAATAAATAGATACTAGGAAATAACGCATTGGATTTAAGCACGGCAGACTTTATATGGATGTGTTTTTATTTGCACTTTTAAACATAAAGACGTTAAACGTTACTCAATTCAGGCTGCCTGTCTGTGACGTCATCGCCACGCACCAGCAGACAGCAAGAAATGATCAAGCCATCGTTACAGTCCAGTGTGTGGAAACACTTTGGCTTTTGCAAAGATGGAGATGTTCTAAATAAGTCGCTCGCTGTTTGTAGGATATGTAAAGGTCAAGTAAAGTACCATGGCAACACTACAAATCTATCCAGCCACCTACTAAGGCACCATGGGATTTCACACAACGCCGATCGTCCAGGCACCTCTTGCAGCGTTCCCGCTGCAGCAGCAACGTAAGATAACATGTAAATGAACCAATATCATCCTTTAATCATATCGGTGACCACAAATCATGATACAAATCGAATCGTTGTTAAAAAAAATCATTACACCCCTAATTAATATATAATATTTAGGGCTATAATGTATTCCCCTAAGATCTATTTTTTCTATTCTGGACATCATTTCGATTGGTTTTGATAAAACTGTACGCAGGGTTTCAGAGTTTAAAGTCATCTTTAATCTCACCCTTCAAAATGTAAAATAAAATATTGTAAAATAGGATTTTACACTGAAACTCAAGCCATTGGCTACAAAGTAACATGTGACTGAACAGTACGTCATTAAACAAAAGCTCAAGATCCTTTTAAAGTGTAACATTTTAAGCCTGTAGATGTTCCAAAACTTTTCAATGCCTGCAGATATATAACAAAATGTTTGACTCACTGCAAAGCAAAGTTAAATAGAAATGAATAATAATTCAAATTGATCACTACATAATTTGTCTACCATAACTGAATCCCTTGAGATGTATTTATATGTGAATATTGCACAAGAAGCTTGTGTTAGACATCCTAAGCAGTGGCAAGAGTTTCAAATGGGCTATACAGACACACAATAAGGGCCTGTGTCCACTGACAGCATTTCTTAATAACTCTGGAAGAGCATATCTTCTATATAGAACTTAAGAAGTGTTTTCAGCATATAGAATCCTTAACATAAAAATGCCCTAGCAGCTTTTTGTTGCTGCGATCTCAGGGCAACTAATGTAATCCATTGGAGAAAACCATTGCCAGGTTTTGCATTACATCAAAGACCATTGGAGGATTCAGAGAGGACAGTTTGAAGCGTTTACCCATTGGGAGACGCCCCAAAAGGACTGTTTCGAGTGTGATTTATATTCCAAATTTTACAGTGTTTTTCACAACACCACTTAAAAAAGAAGAAGAAAAAATGTAGTGTCCCCTTCATAACATTATCTGGATATATATCATTTCCATATTTTCATACAAACCAAGCAGCACACAATCCTTCCTCCTACCACCTGGCAAGCAGGATAGGACGTCCTCTGTAACAAGCATCCCTGGTTGAGGAACACTAGTGTAGATCATCAGTGTTTCATTGATCATCGAGATGTCAGATCAGTGATACACTTTGAAGACTAATGAGCGATAAAGCTGTCAGCATTTCTCAGAGCTGATCACAACACAACACATTCCTGGAACATTCATAAAGACTAATGAGACCAGATGAATATGATATAATACAAATGTATGGACGGTGATAAAGTATGCAGTCTAAAGATTTCAAACACAGAGGGAAGACAAACTGACTGGACTAAAATCAGCTGTTTCAAACACTTGGAATAAAAGTAGCATTTGGTTTGTGGACCTTTCAGAAGCTGTAAATCCTCTCTCATCGTTTCATGGCAGATAGCAGCAGTCCCCATGGACTGCAGAGCTGTGTGTGTGTGTGAGTGTGTGTGTGCGTTAGCTGACTACCACACCTGAAGCTGACTAAGAACTGCAGTGTTGGTGAGCTAAAGACCCTCATGTTTGCTGAGCTGGTGGCCGTCTGTCACTCAAACCAAGGCCGGGCTTTCTTCTCCCCTCTCCCTCTCTCTCTCTGTTTTCACTTAATGCATGTTGTGAAGGTATGATAATATAGCTGTCCGTTATATCACACCAGCCCACGGGATATATCACTCAGGAAGACATTTCATGTTATATAATCATCTAATTTGCATATAATTTTGCATAAAAGTCTTTATACATGGTGTTGTTAAGAGCGCCCTGCCATATTATCACTAAATGCCAGCTGTGAGCGAACACAGTCAAGAAAGAAAGGAAGTGGATCTGATTGTCGGCCAGGTGGTGAAAGGGTTCAATCTGAGACATTAGTCTTTCTCTTCTTTTGCTGTTTCTAATAATGTCAGACAAACTTGATATTGCTCTCTCTGACTGTTTCCACCCACCCAAACACCAGCGGAGGACTTTCATTTCTGGACAACCAGATTCTAGTCTCACCTTCAAAAGAGACGCTAATGTAAAGCTCGGCTCTTGCAATCTTGTTTACCCGTTTTTGACTTTGATGCTCCGGTGTATAAAGATGTTCAGTGATGTTTTTCGAATCCAATAAATACATTTACGATAAAGTATTTTTTTATCCTCTGCAGGTCTTGCAAAGGTAACCCACGGCCTCATTTCCACTTGAAGAGAATACAACTTTTGACTTGATGGCACCAGAGTAAGAGACAGGGGATCTCCAAGGATACAGTTCATCCTGAGGTGTACTAAAAATGTGCTCCTTTAGTCAACCCCACATTTAAATATGGTCACCCATGCTAGTCAACATCAGATATACAAGTCATTTAAAACTGGGGTTGGTAGTCAAGTTTAGATACACTTTTTGTTGTACTGGTTAAAATTATCTTTATGTCCCGATGGCAATCAATACATAAAGATTGTATTCTTTACGTCAGCTCAGGGTGTTTGGTGTTAATCAGCAGGCTATGTTTTTGTTTTATCAGGCAGTACTGGAGAGTATCATTAGGTATGGGATGACAGCATGGTACGGTAACCTCTCTGTTCAGCTCAAAACCAAACTCTCTCTCGCCTGGTGCAGACTGCAATGAAGGTCATGAGGAAGACTGGCAACCCTTCCCTTCAGGCCATTTATGAGCAGTGTGTTCTTGTGCAGGCCAGGGAATACTTGGAGACCCGTTGCACATCCTTTACTCTGAGTACGAACTTTTACCATCTGGAAGAAGGTACAGAGTCCCCAAATGTAAATTGAATCGTTTTAAAAACTCCTTTGTGCCAATCTCTATTAGAATTTTAAATATTAAATAGCCTGTTAGGGTTGGGACAGTGTTATGGTGCTCTCTCTTTAAGAGTATAATGTGTGTTGTATGAATGTGTACTATTTATTGTACTTTTCTTATTTATTTATCTGTTCTTGTGTCAAAGAATCTTGGCGTCTGGTTTGACAGCAATTTAACATTTGAGCATCATATCACAAAACTTGTACAGTCGTGTTTTTACCACCTCAGAAACATTTCTAAAATTCGGTCCGTTTTAACTTTTAAAGACACTGAGACGATTTTACATGCTTTTATCTCATCACGCCTGGACTATTGTAACAGTCTTTTTAGCAGCCTGCACAACAAATCACTTGATCGTCTCCAGACTGTACAGAACTCAGCTGCCAGGGTTTTAACCAGAACCAGAAAATTCGACCACATCTCTCCGGTTTTAGCTTCCTTGCACTGGCTCCCTGTATGTTTTAGAATTGATTTTAAGATTTTACTGATTACTTTTAAAGCCCTGCATGGGCTTGCTCCGAGCTATATAGCAGACCTTTTAACACCCTATGAGCCGACACGTACATTGAGATCCTCGGGCAGAGGTTTACTGTGCATTCCAAACACTAAAATGAAAACAAAAGGGGACAGAGCGTTTGCAGTAAGGGGTCCGACGCTCTGGAACCTTCTGCCCGAGGAGATCAGGTCTGCTGAGTCAGTGAGCTCTTTTAAATCCCTTCTTAAAACATACTTTTATCGCAGAGCCTTCCCGGATTTTATCTGAATTTTATTTTATTTTAACCGTCTTTAAGAAATATATTTTGAAAGAATTTTATTCCTTTAGAGTTCTTTTAAGGGAATTTTATGTCTTTTAAAATATGTTTTATTTCTTTATCTTGACTTGTGTGTTTTTATGATCTGCCTGTTTTATTTGCTACCCATGTAAAGCACTTTGTAACCTGGTTTTGAAAGGTGCTCTACAAATAAAAATTATTATTATTATTATTATTATTGTGGTGATTTTTGTAGGAGCAGGTAACGTGCAGCACTGATGTCAAAGACAAATTTCCCTATGGGGACAATAAAGTACATCGTATCGTATAATGTGTTCTTAAAAAAGAGGTAAAAAAAACCCAGCTATCTACAGCCGGAGTAAACCTGGGACAACACCAACCAATCCCTGCCATCAGGAGCCAAATTATGAAACCAATCAAATCCCATCCTGCTGTTCTGCCTGCCTCCTGCAAAGCGTACATTTCATGTTTCATGTTTGTGTTTCTTTAACTTTCACTATGAGAATGTTTTGGTGTTTTCTTACTGCTGAGTGAGACATGAGTTGGCGTCGTGCAAAACACAAACGATGTGCTGAGGACTGGTTTTGAATCAGTCACGATCATATGGTCGCGAAGCAGCGGCGCTCATGCATGTGAGCGGGGGCGTCGTTTTTGAGGAGCTCCGAGGGGAGGGGGGGTTAGACAGAGTCCTGAG
Source organism: Notolabrus celidotus (assembly GCF_009762535.1). Classification (NCBI taxonomy): domain Eukaryota; kingdom Metazoa; phylum Chordata; class Actinopteri; order Labriformes; family Labridae; genus Notolabrus; species Notolabrus celidotus. Next base: position 6,252,988 of record NC_048283.1, on the reverse strand, counting down.
GAAATGCTACATTCAAATTCATGCTAGTTTTCCGTGACTACCAAGCTTTAATCGAGTTATGAATATTTTATTAATAAGCATGAAATCCTGGGGGTCTGTTTAGTCTGAGCTGTAGCCACTCGCCACTGACCAACTACTATCCGGTTGTAAACAAGAACACATGTTGGATGGCATCTCTTAAGGCAAAGTTGGGCACTTTTATATTTAGAAAATGGGGATAGAATTATATAAAGGATTTGTGTGATTAAGTCCACCAGAGGGATGTGTAACAAACAGTTTTATGAACATTAACCTGCAAGGAGGACCAAAGGTTGGTGGTGCTAGCTCTGCTAACATTAGCTACTCTCTGTAAACCTGTTAACATTGTTTCCCTGCAGGATCTGTGGTCCAGTCTGTCCAGCAGTGTTGAATAAATTCAACTGTTGTCCTGAGTTCTATCTAACCTTTAGACTTGCTGGAATTTAAATTTCTATATCAAAGACATGGAAAGTAGTCGCTTAGGTATGTTCCTTGTCTTTACCAAATGCAGTAGCAATGAATCCGATTGTTTTTAAGACATTTCAATTCAAATCACAAAGATTAACTTCATGTCAGCGTTCAGCAAAGATATCAGGATTCATTGCGTGTAGAGGAAGAATATTTAAGATTTAAAGACAATATAACTGAGTTGATGAGACATCTGATAGAGTAAAAATGTGGCAGGAAGATTTAAAGATCTTCAGACCAACACTGGAATCCAACCAGCAATCATGTTTGAAGTTCATCAGTGTGGTCTCAGCTTTCTTTCAATAAGCTTATGAAATAAATGCAGGTACAGAAAATTCCCTGCAAGGGAAAGCCACATTCATAGTGAACTGTAAGATTTAGATGTTTGGCTCCTACACTGGCCAACAAAATCCCACCATCCCCAAATGAATGTAAGCTATAATCACAGTGCGATGATCATTTGAGATTTGGCTGGTAAATGTACCACATTTGAACCTTCAGGCAGTTAAAGTTGTTCTGACCCAATAACAAAATTAGAAAAATGAGAAATGCCACTGACACACTTTTTAAAGGGATAACAGTGAGCACACCAGGGAATGTACTGATCCACTTCTGGGCGAGAGGCAGGGTACAAACTCAGAGACAAACAACCATTCACGCACACGCTCACACCTACGGGCAACTCAGAGTCACCAATTAACCCGACAAGCATGCTGGAGTGTGGAGCCAGTAGCAGCTAATAATTAGAACATCAACACAAACTTTATACACATGTTTTGACTTTTTCCTCTCTGTACATTACTCAGGTTTCAATTAATGCAAATAATTATTTATAAAAAAATTAATCTTCATTTGAGATGTGACCTTTAATTTTGTGTAATCCTGTTAAAACACTTTCACTTGAGGGCTAAGCTCCAACATCTTCAACGAAGAATCTTTCTATATTTCCAGTATGCTAATGATTCAATGTTTGCATAAGCTAAAATATGCGACTCAGTAAAATATTCAATACATTTAAAACAGTTTAGCAGAGTGCAGCAGTATTCAGACAGTCTATTGATCGCGCCCAGCAAACAGGCAGCTTCATAAAGTGCTGCACTTGGTTTTCAGGAGGTCTCTGTGTCCACGTCCATCAAAAGCTGAACACCACTGTGTAGCAAAACCATTTGTATTCATTCGCTGTTCCAAAGGCAAGACAGCCAGATGATTCAGCAAATCTCTCCAAACACAAGCCCGGCGTCTTAGGGCTAGATTTTCACTTTTCCCAGAGACTAAAACAAAAGGTTTATAAACTGTCAGCCTGCAACGCAACACTGATATCCAGCTCACATTTAAGCATACGGCTCTTTTTGTCATAGCACTCTTAATTAAGTCTCACCTCCAAACAGTGAAGCAGCTGATTAAGCTCAACCTCACTGCATTAGGTTATACATTCACTTTTGAATCCAGATTTCCTTCAGTGTGCTGTTTTCAGCAGATTTCAGCAGTAAAATCTCTTTCAAAATATCTCTTTGTGACTTTTCAAAGACCTACTCTACAAATCAATAAGGTCTTTCATATTTTGGAGAGTGAAAGTAAAATACAATCACTACATTTACAGGCTGACAGCTTGCCAGCCCTTCACTAAGTCTCCTAAAATCCAGGGCAATATGGTCAGAAAAATTCTGGCAGCATGCAGCAGGTCGTCTTAGTGCTGATGGAACAACACTAGACGATTCTGGTTGCTATAATTTTAACTGCGAGGCCACAAGCATGAGGGTCAACTGCATGAGAGTGCCCAAAATCAAAGTTAAGGCAACATAATTGCAAGACTCTCTTGTGTAATCATGTAAAAACAGACATATTATGCAAGTGAATTCAAAGTCAGAATATGGCACGGCATCAGGAGTTAGTGTACCGACAGATGGGATACAGGATCAGTGGCATTCTGAATTTACTGCCTGTGCTGCCACAAACACTCAAAGTTTAAAATGTTGGTAACCCTGTGTGGGTTGTTCATGTTTCAATTAATTCAAACAACGACAAATTTATAAAAAATAATCCTTCTTACTGTGCAGAAGAAGTGCCAGTTCAGCCACTAGCCATCAATCCATGTCAAAGTGAGTTCTTTCCACACATATATGGCTGAATATCACCACTGTCCTGCTGTGCTGTGTTATTGCTCTCCTTCAAGCTCGAGTACAGAGAGTAATTTAGGTCTGCATGTAATATCTCCAAATCCAGCACTGTACAGTGTGTTCACATCTTGTGGGCGTGCAACAGCCAAAAATGTCTGTGGAACAACTGTGGGTACATATAAAAAAAGTACAGGCTATCCCAAACAGCCACAGACTCTCTGTACCAGACAATTTTCATATAGACATTTGGTTTTATAATCAGCTTTTGGACAGAGCTTTTGTATATTTCTAAATTTACATTCTGTCTTTATTTATCTATTTTCATTTGTGCATTTTATTTGACTTATTGAAACTTATTCTTGATTGTACTTATGTCTGGGTTGCTGCAACAACCGAATTTCCCCCCGGGGATCAATAAAGTAATATCTTATCCTATCTTATCTTATCTTAGATAAAGCAGAAATCTTTGCACCAAGGCAAGCCAGCTTTATTTGTATAGCGCATTTCATAAACGAGGGCAACTCAATGTGCTTTACATTAAGACATTAAAAGCATTGGAGACATTCAGACAGGCATAAAAGAACACAATTAAAATGACAAATATGATAAAAAGAGAAAAGAAAAGGAAAATTAGAAATGTATTAAAAAATTACATTGAAATTTTAATTTAAAGTGGGTTAAAATGAGCAAAGATAGGAAGGCAGTGGCAAATAAAAAAGTCTTAATCTTGGATTTAAAAGGGGTGAGAGTTGGAGCAGACCTGCAGCTTTCTATATATATCTGGGAGTGTGTTCCAGATATGTGGTATTTTGGGCCTAAACCATTCAGTGCTTTATAAACCATCAGCAGGATTTTAAAGTCTATTCTCTGACAGACAGGAAGCCAGTGTAGGGATCTAAGAACTGGAGTGATGTGGTCTACTTTTTTGGTCCTTGTTAGGACTCGAGCAGCAGCATTCTGTATGAGCTGCAGCCGTCTGATGGACTTTTTAGGGAGTCCTGTAAAGACCCCGTTACAGTAGTCTAGCCTGCTAAAGATAAATGCATGGACAAGTTTTTCTGCATCCTGCTGAGACATAAGTCCTTTAATCCTTGATATATTCTTAAATCTCAGAACGCATCAACAGTTCTTGTTGAACAGAGGATGGATCAATCATTTCTGATGAGTTCCAGGAAGTCTGGAAATCTAAACGATGATTGGCTTTAGCAGCACAGTGTTGAGCAGATTTGTCACTCAATTTGAAATGTTGGATCTGTGTCAGATTGTTAGCTGTGCTTACACGAAGATATCTGTTATAGAGATATAGCCTCTGTCAGATTACTGTCACTGGGAGTCAGGATGCCATTACACCAGCCTGCCTGTTTTTGCTCTCCATATGGACTGTTTTTCCTGCATACACCAAAGCCTACTGATATGTTATTGGTCAATACTGTTTGGACTACAAACGAACAACAATAGGAAACCAGAACTTTTCTATGTGTTAATATAGAGTCTGTTATGTAAGGGTAATATATAGGGTAAGCAGGTAGGTATGGGTAATAGAATCCAGACAAGGTTAGACAAGACTCCCCCTTATTACCCTGCTACTAACTTCTAACACAAACACACACAAAAAAAACTTGATTAAAGATTATGTTATTGATCTAAATTATTTTTGATTACAGTTTTTAAAAAAATAGTCCCAGTGATTCCACAGCAGTTAACTTTCCATTGTGATGGATTCTTATCTCCTTGTTGTGGTCGATTTAACATGAAACTGTCCTCATCCAGCTCTCCTTCAGCTCCGAGCTCTGCAGGTCACACAACTTTAAAAATAAACTAGGCAAATTTCACAACTTTGAACCCTGCAGCTATCATCAACACCGCTCATGGTTTAAGTTTCTTTGTAGAGACCGGTAACCTCAAGTTTCACTCACCAGCCCTGCTGTCATTGCTAATATCGCTGGACAGGATCCAATATGAAAGTATGCATGTTTTTTAGCCTGCAGATTTATCATGCTAAACTCAACTTACGATCTGTGGTGTCAAGCAGCAGAACAAAATGTGCTGGAACTCTTTTCAGCTTTCCAGTTTGCCTCTGGTGTTGTTCTTGTTATTGAAAGTTAATAACCGTTGTCAAGGGGCTTTAAACAATCAGAAGCAAGCATCTTACACAGCCGGAAGATAAGTAAGAAATCCGGTTGATAAACAGAGATAATTTTACAGCAAATGAAGCTGTTGCTCAGTCAATGTGTTGAACGTTCTGTCCACCAGTAACTTTTGGTGTTGTGTCTGATGTCTCGTCTTACTCCTCTTGAGTCTGAAACACATTGTTTTATTCTTCTGCTCTATTTTTTTATTTTATTTTTGTTATTATTTTTCTGTAAAGTGACTTTTCAATACCAAGAAAAGCGCTATACAAAACCTATCAATTATTATTATTATTGTCTCAATGAAACTACATGTTTAAATAAGGCGGAAATGAATAAAATGTATATCACAAGCGTTGGTCAATACCGTGTCCATATGAACTCTTGAAACCACGAAATTTAAGATGTAATAGAGGATGGTTATCATGTTACAGATACAATGTGGTAGCTTCTCTAATGGGACTATCCCAATCTGTGCCTTGGAAAAACATTGTTTTTACTGTAAAGCTGAAAAGGAAAGTTTGATTCAAAACACAAACTAAACTAATGCCAAGAAATCTTCTTTATCCCTTTGTTGCGAGATGACAGATTGGAATGACTCATGATGCTCATCAACGATAACAACAGCGGAAAGTCTAACACCTTTTTTTTCCCTTTGTGATTTCTGTCTTTTATTTATTGTCTCAGTGTTTTTCTCCTCCTCTTTTTAAGGGAGGGAACAGGCAGCCTGAGGGAAATGTTGAGTAGGAGAGTGGAGTGGGATGGTGTCAGGTCTGTGGAGCGAGGGGGGGATAACAGGGTAAGGGCCGCGTGGTGAGACAGAATAAGAAATGCAGGATGAGGAGAATAGCAGCGCAGGGTTAGGAGGAGGTTCAAAATTTAGTACACACACTGATGCTGATGCTGCATTATTTATATTCAAATCCTGAAAAGAAATCTATGAGCAGACGCTGGGAAAGAAAAGATGCAATATGTCAAAAAAAAAAAAAATACAACATCTGCACTTCAACACACTGTTAAAATATTCTGTGAAGGTCACTCATTGTAAAGGCCAGTCCAACAATTGCTCAGCTGAGCCGGCTTCATCACAATGCTCTACTAAGCTGAGAAGTCTGAGGAATAAGTGAGATCCACAAGGACAAACCAAAGAGAAGTCACCGTATGTTTAAACTGCTCTTGCTGAAAAACTATTCAGCTGAACTTAACAACCAATCAGCTTTGTAATGCTGGTTTTTTTTTTCAGTTTTGCTCCCTGCGGCTAAGTCATTCAGATAATAAGGTTTCTCTCAACAACAGAGCAGACGAGATGAAGTCAATTTACAACTTGAACACAAAACATTAAAGGCCAAATTCATTAATGGGGATTATCTCATCGCATTTTGGAGAGGTTAATGAGGGAGAGAGGGGGAGAATGTTAGATTTTTGTTTGCCTCGTGTGCATCCAGCAGCGACATATATTAAAGTATGGAGGACATCTCATATTGCTGTGAGCTGGAAAGTGTCCTCGGCTTGTCCATCTGTCCTGTCCTTAAATAGCTATACAGTTGGCCGTGTTGTCGACTGAAGAAGAGCTTTACTGTCTTCTTCTATGTGTGGTCTCTGTTTAGAAAAGGATGCTTGTTTGGCCTCTGGCAGCTTCTTTTAAAACCTGCTCATCCAAAAAACTACACACTCAACACTGCACTTCATCCGGTCAAAAGCAATGCAGCCCCTAAGTGTGATTACATGTTGCAGAGGAAACTGAATGTACAGTATAGTTCTGTGTTTGGCTGTGTGTTTAAGCCCCTTTCACGCTTGAACTAATACATTTCCTCCATAATTTAAGCACATTCACGCTGTGATGTTTTCAGGAACTGCCTTTCACCTCACAGCAGGAGATTATCTGTGTCGGATGTGCTCACCTTAAAATACTCTGTTTGGTACAGGTGAGGTGTGGGGTGGGTAGCGCATGCAGGAGGGGTAAGAGGACTTGTTTAGAGACTCTTACCTGCTGCATTCTACCATCAGCTTACCCTGACTTAACCCCAGCTGCAACAAGTGGTGGTGAAAAATATCGCCAATGCTAAAGTGCACCGAGTAGCAGTTCCCAAAGTGCCCACTTCAGGCTGGCTTCAAAAGCCAAGGACACCCCATACAAGCCCCCATGCTGGCCATTGTAGCAGCAGAATGAAACATGGTTGTGACCTGAATCAAAGGGGAGCTTTGGTGTCTTTAGCTAATGTTTTCTTTCATGATATCTATACAGGGGGTGCATTGTTGTTGTTGTATTTCTGACAGCTGCACAACAGGGGAACATTTTAACACTCATCCATTGGGTTATATTAAGTCTATGAGGTGTGCAGAAATAGGGGCGTGTCTGATTTGACCAACAGGTGGGTGTTCTAGCTGTTTCCCATCACGCCTGTCTCACATCACCCCGGTACTTAAATCCCTTCACTGGCTCCCCGTCACCTATAGAATCCAGTTCAAAATTCTCACACTTACTTACAGATCTCTACACGGTCAGACTCAAGAATATTTGTCAGAACTCATTCACCCCTACCAGCCACCTCGCCGACTCAGGTCAAACATGTTACATTTTTTAATTGGACCTCGAACACATCTCAGCACTCGCAGGGACAGAGCTTTCCAGGCTTTATCCCCTAGGCTCTGGAATGCTCTGCCGATATCCCTGCGCTCTGCAGAATCTGCAGATGTTTTTAAGTCTTTATTAAAAACCCAATTATTCAGGAAGGCTTTTAGTTGATTTCTAACTTTTAATGCTTTTATGTATCATGTAACCACTGTAGTTTTTATGCTGCCTATCGGTTTTATTGTTCTTATCTGTATGTCTTGTCTTTATAAAGCACTTTGTGACGTTTGTCTGTGAAAAGCACTATATAAGCTATGCCGTCAACTCTACCTCCTCAGCTGAAAGTGGAGTTTCAGTGAGTTGGAGTCAGCAGATACAACCCACTACCCTTAAGTTGCACCCATGCATCCCCCACTTGCTTGGAGAGATGTAAGAAAATGAGGAGGGGGGGAGAAGGAATGAGGACATGTATTTTGAGAGACATGAGACGTCCTTTTCTTTGGAGTGCCACATACAGCAACATCCATGTGTGAAGACGGTCAGCTGAAAACAACATCTGATTGGCTGCTGTATGTTGATGCTATAAGTCTGCATCTTCTAGAGATCAGGATTCACGAGTACAGCACCAGTATTTACAGTTTGCATCTGCAACCATCAAAAAGTGGAGACTTTCTTAAAAGGCTTCCTTTCAATCATAATTTAACATTTTCATCCAAACAGCTCAACATCCACCACTTCTCTATGATCCTGAGAAATACACCCACGACGTCTGACGTGGATTGATTGAATGTTCTTAAGAAATCTGAAGGACAGACAGAAAGAAAAGAAGAATCCGACTTTAAAGATAGACACCAATTGTTGAAGACCTGAAGAACAGTCTGCAGGACTCGAGCATATTTCAGCTGATTTACCCTCATCCAGAAATATTAAAATTGGGATAAGCCTCCAAAATTCACTCTGGGCCCTCATAACCATCCTTCAAAATTAAAGTATAAATCAACTTAGGAAGTATAAGAACTGAGAGTTACATTAGATTTCTGGAGTCGTAACTACAATAATTATGCGGAGTCCCTTTGTCCCAAGTAGTCGAGTAAAGTCATTTTCCCTGTCACAATCATAAAATGTTAATTAAGCCACATATTTGCATAAAATGCTTATGCTGCGCTGTAATTATCCGGCAGAATTAATGTCTTCATTACACGTTAATTACCTCCTCAACTTTTAAATGTTTTCTGGAACATTAAAGGTACACAGAAGTGAACGAAAAGGGGAAATGAATGCTTGTGCAGGGCTTGATGTGTTTTGACATTGACAGAGACGTGAATTTAAAAAAAGAGCTATAATGTATTTGAGTAATTGTAGCTCGACTGTAGGGCCTGATATCCTCTATGTGAGTGTTTCACTACATCAGGTATCCAGCTGGGTTTCTGTCAGACGTCTACATTCATCAATATGTTGAGAAAAATACAGTCTTTACCCCACTCATGAATAGGGAATCAAGGCTGATGTATTAATGTGGTCAGGAACATGTGGAGGGGCGTTTGGCAGCCACAGTTTCTGCAGTTTAATCTCTTCTTGGCTCATAAGAGTATTCTGTACCGCCACATCATTATTTACCGATGATAGCGAGGTCATGTCTTTCAACTTTCTGAAAAGGCACCTTTAATTCTTAAATTTGGAGGGATGAGTAGTCCTAGATGTTTCCAAAATGGGCTTATTTAAGCCAAATTTAGAAGTATATGAACGCCCAAAAAGCATGCTGATCTAATTCTGTAAATAAAGACAGACAGATAAATCAGCCTGAGACTCAGGATCACTCTATCCCTGCCAAGAGATTTCACTTGTGGGCAAAATGTAGCTTTGATACTAAATGCAGGCACAGACATTTTTAAGGATTTTCTTTGAAATCAAAAACTCCAGAATATGTTTTATTGTACTTTTTCATTTTAAAATAGCTTGTACAAAATCATCTTATATGGCATACTACTGCAGAGGCGACGTCTCATATACGGTATTAAAAGAGGAAACAGAATAACAGCTCCTTGTAAGTGAGGCCAAAATATTTGAAGCTCCCCCTACTGACTTGCTGCCATGTGAACATATGGGAAAGCATGTGTTCAACTTGAAAACAAAAATGCACACACACCTGTTTCTGTGACGCAACGTGGCGTGTATGTTTACATTTTACAGTCATGCTCAGTCTCTGGAAATAAGTGTGTAGTAGTGCGAGATTCAGAAACGGAGAAAATTGCCGCGACTGTCGGCAATGTTTTCTTCTTCTTTCGCAACTTAATGGAACGCCGCCGGCAAGCTAGTTCAGGCTGACAACTCGAGCTGTGCAGATTCATACTGACACATCATCATCCTCTATCAGCTGATCTCAACATCCTCATTTGGCAGTACATTTAAGCTGAATTCTCCCCATCTCTGCCTCAGCTTTGCCAATGCTCCTGCTGTCCTGCTCAGTGCTGTGTGCAAACTTCATACCCACCTCCTCCCCAGCATCCACCTGCAGGCTTCGGGGGTTAGTCCTATCTCATTACTCCTAAATGTCTGCATTTAAATAATCTACGAGGAGTAATGAGGTTCGGAGCCCATGCGCCCAACACAATACTGTATGCTGCAATAAACTTTATCTGAAGTAAATGTGAGTTTGACTGAAATGTAGTTAGTATTCTTCTTCTTCTGTTACTTAACGCAGTTAGCAAAGAGCTTTAAGACGCTCTATAGCCACCGTCTGGCGGGAATACTGTATTACAACCAGGCAGCGGTGAAAATGATGAAAAATTTTACTTTTAAAATGAGAAAGTATTCAAAGCAACTCTTCGATTTTTCTAAGTGAATGAATATTTGAATATTCGAAAATCATTGCCTATCCCTTAAATATATCTCTGCACTGGATTAGGAGGGTAGAAAATAATATCATTCCTTTTTCTTCATCCCTTTATTTTACTTACTGATTACTCTTATTATACTATATTGCCATATTACTACTCTTGTTGATTGCTAATATTATTATATATTTTTTTGTTCTGTTTTTTTTTTTATTCTTTTTTTCGCCCTCTCTTCTCTTCTGTCTTCTCTCTCTTCACAAGTGTATAAATATGTCCTTCCATGTTTGTATTTGTTAGTATCGACTACATGTATATACACTAATTGGTGAATAAAAAGTAAAAAAATAAATAAGAAAAGAAAAATAAACAGCAAGAGAAAACATAAATATCACTCACACACAGCAGTCTAAGAACTTTCCATAATCATGAGCGTCTGTCTTACACTGACACTGGCGGTACGTTGTGGGATCTTTGTTGTATTATCTGCGAGTCATGTGATTTTTGGTTAGCAAAGGGGGTGGGACATCAACCCCTGCAGTGTGGATCCCGACTGCACAGACACTAGCTAAAAACACACAAGAGCTCAGCGCCTATTTTGGGGGTATTTTGGCATCAGTTTTGGAGGGATGGAGAAGCGCCATCCACTGTTCTATACAGTCAGTGTGAAGTATGAAGTGTGAAGTCTTAAGCCTTGTGTTGACACAGTATTTCTTCATTTGTTTCCAGTAAGGGAAAAGTGCAAATGACTGCATTCAAGTGCTTGTAATTAAAGAGTCTCTTTCTCAAAAAGAAAACGTCACTCTTATGAAAGACGACACAATATACTGGTCACACTGACAACCAACACAATGAAGCAGGAGCTTCGAGTGGCTCTGTCTGCCTGTTCAGAGCTTTAACACAGACATAATTATCAGTGAAACATATAAAACGTCACAGACCTTGAACAGAGAGGTGAAGGGTGACAGCGGGGAGATTATGAAGCTTATCCATAAAAAGTATGCAGACAAGCATACCCTGGTTAAACTTCGGACTGAGATGAGCCGTAGAGGCAGTTTGTTTGACAGAAGCGGTTATTCAGAAAAATAAATGTCTCTGGTTTGTTACAGAGCAATGAGAAAATCTAACCATCCAGTGAGGTAGATCTAAAACTGCAGGCTTCAGGCTAGCATAGTTTATCATAGCAACAAAGGAAGACACAGATTTTACAAGAGAATCCAAGGCTGCCATCTCACACAGATGGCTCATTTGATGTGTTTTGATTCAGATGAGAACATTGATCCATAGCTGAATTTTTCTTTCACTGACATTTGGACAGATGAACATATTTGTCCAATGTTGGATGAAGTGGAGATCTGTGATGTTTCTACGTGTAGCTCTTCAGTTGATGTTGAATGGATGGAGATGAGTAACCTTAGCCTATTGCTGTTCTTGGCGGCTGTGGCTCAGTGGGTAGAGTCGGCCGTCTATCAATGGAAAGGTTGGCGGTTCGATCCCAGCTCCGGCAGTCACATGCCAAAGTGTCCTTGAGCAAGACACTGAACCCCAAATTGCTCCTGCTGTTGTTCAGCAGTGTGTGACTGTGTACGAGTGAGATTAGCTAATACTGATGGTCCCCCACTTATAGCAGTGAGTGAATGGGTATGAATGGGTGAATGTGACGAGTAGTGTGTAAAAGCGCTTTGAGTGGTCAGACAGACTAGAAAAGCATTTATCATTTCTTAAGCTAACTATCAGTTGCCCCGTAGCTGTGTCTATCCAATAAGCCATCCAAGAAACAAACCCATCCAGGGTTCGGATGGAAGAAGAGAACTGAGACCGCCTCTTCTTGGAGATCTCGCCCCGCTTGTTTTGTTCCCTATCAGGGTACAATTGCTCTGTTTACATATGTCCAAGCCATGGGGGAAAACACTCTAAAAATATTGAGCTCATGCTTTGGGTTAAAATGAGATATAACAGCTAACATCTTGACACACATCATGTGGATTTTGAGTTCTGTGGACAAGGCCAGGCCAACACGAAAACTAAAAACTTACTTATTTATTTAGTCTGGCTTTTATGTAGGGTTTTATGATTTTATTTCTTACTTTTTTATTATTATTATTGATTTAAATGTTGCTTTAAGATTTTATTGATTTTAAATTTTAACTATTTCCTTTTTATTTTTATTTAATTATTCAATTATTTATTTAATCTACTCAGTTGTATTGATATTTTGAGCCTTAACTTTGTTTTAAACTCTTATCCTTACCCTTTTTAATGTATTTATTTTAATACTTCTATTCTTTGTATTAATTTGACATTTTTACTTATTTGAATTACACATATTTTATTTTATTTTATTTTATTTTATATATTTTATTGTTGTCGGTGTGCATTAGTCTCTATTTTAAAATCCATATTTGTTTTTCAATATATTTGCCATCATTTCATTTCTGCTTCTTTCTTGTTTTCAATCGCAGTAAATCACTTTGGGTTGCATTTGATTTGTATGAAAGGTGCTCTATAAACAAAGCTTGATTGATTGATTGAACACTTGCTGCCTTTATAGTCTCCTAATCCAGCTGTTAAGAACACAGCATACAGGTGTATATCCTCAAATAGGGAACTAATCTCTTTACATCTTGTGGGTGATATAATCGCCTCTTCTTGTTGATTAATCGCCTCATGTAATGGAGTGACCACTAATAAGACTGCACCATTAATATAATAAACAAGTCTAAAAATAACGTAATGCTATTCAAGATTAAATAGATGTAATATGATTTCATACAATAACTCGTGAAACAATCTTGGTGGATGCTAATCGCTTATCCATGCTGAATTACTGTCGTCATTAAACCTTCATCAGCTCAGTGTTAGATGTCAGAGATTACATTAAACAGGTCACATGACTCCCTGTAGACTCCATCTCTATCTGCGGCGTTATGACAACCTCCATTTGCTTTTTGTTGATCTGATAATTATTAATTGCTTCGGGCTTATTAATCTCTTTAGGCTGTCTAGGCATTGTCACCACGGATGGTTCATAATAGTGTCAGTGCATTAGTGCCTGTAGCGTAGCATGTTAACATATGTGAATGAGTTCAGAATACAAACACAAACGGGTGATATGAATTGGCATTGCTCCGTCAGCAGATGTCAAAACTTGGTGGGGACCACGTCAACTGATGTGTCACTTCTTTGACCGCTTTGAGGAAAGAAAAGCCCCCCCATCAGAAAACAGAGGGACATATATATATCCAGATGAATCAGCACAACTGTAGAGATGGCAGATATATCGAAAGAAGGCGTCGCGAGGGAGGCCCTCAAAATAGCTGAGTGAGACGGAGAGGTGGAGGGTGACAGAGGAGGAAGAAACTGAGCGGGACATTTGTAGAGAGCCCGGGAGAGAATGAGTCAGGCAAAACAAACAGCGGAAGAAAGCTATCTGACGGTTAGCTTCACAGACTCCGAGGAGAGTTTGAGAGGACAGCACAGCAATATAAAAACAGAGAGGAGCAGACACAGAGAAGATGACTGCAAAAATAAAAACTTCTAATCTTATTGAGAAGAGAAATGAGACAAAACTCAAAAGTTATGTATGATTATCAAGGCATCAATCAATAAAAAGCATTTCAAAGCACACAAAAAGATAAATTGCCCCAACCTGACAAAAGAAGGGCAAGATAAAATCTGTAAGAAATAACACAGATGCCTTAAGCAGTGATCAGAAGGGATGCTTTTATCTCCACTCAGATGCAGACTGCTGCTGGGAGCGTTGTTAGTAACAGAGAGAGTAATGGCTCAAAGGATGCAAAGAGCTTTACATAACTGTTGTTGCTATGCAACTATCCCATTTTTTAACAAAGATTACCTAAAGTTATACAGATGACTGTGTTGTTTTAAATCAAAAGAACCAAAAAGAAAAGAAGCTGAGTCAAAGTGAGACGCTTCCACAGCAACAACTGAAAACTGTCCCATAAATAAGCAGCGAGTCCTCTGGGTAATATGATATATTTGACATTGTCGTTAAAAAGTGACATTAATTAGAAAACAGCTGCTTAACCTCAATAATAAAAAAACATTGGGATACTTTATGGAGTAAAGCTTCTTAAAGGTTTGTCTGCTCACCCATCTCAGGATGGTGCCGTCCCTCAACAGGAACGCTGACTGTCCGCCGCAGCAGCTTGTTCCTGTGGGACTCTGAGCGCCTTTCGCGCATCAGCAAAGGGTGTACCTGCACACAGGGAAAAACAAGAGAGCACAAGGTCAGTACTTATACACACACTGCTGAAGTGCTGCTTCCTGTTCTGTACAGAGCTGCATAAGAGGTTCACACTCTTCTCCTTGTCTTTGTTGTAATTTAAGAACCATTGTGTTCACATTTCACTTTATGACTGCCCAACTGGTTGACTAATGGTCGTAGCAAGTGGCTGTGGTTTGTATTATTTAAGCATTTTACTGCCAGAGGGACACTTTTTGAGATTAAAATGGAACTATTTAAGATAATGGTGACAACGTGAGGAAAAAAAAGTCAAGAGAATTACAGCAGGTGCCAGAAAGGCTCCCAAAAATCATAAAACGATGACTGAACCTTTAAATTAAAGCATGCAAAGATCAGAGTCATCCAAGATATATATTTAAGTTTAATGTAGGGTTAGATGAAACCCACAGTCTAACACTTACATCATACTTAGCTGAAGTCCAAGCTCACTATTCAACCAAAGTAAAAGAAGGCACGCCTCATATGTTCTGATACATAACTAGAAATAAAAATGCCCAGATATCATCCTCTGCAGCGTTTCACTCAGTGATACATTGCATCTGATCTGGAGGAACTAGAAACAAAAAGAAAAGGAAAAATGTATACAGAAAAAGAATAAACCACATTTCACAGCTCTGCCACATTTGGCCCCACAGTCCCTGAATTCATAAAAGTGAGACTTGAGGGAGAATAAATGGGAGAATGTGCCTCACTAATCAGCAGCACTGGAGCTTTTGAAACATCACAGCTACACTCAGAAAATACAGCGTATACTGTAAAGTACCAAGCTATAAATCTTGACTGAACACCAAAGCTGGTACTTTGTTGGCACTGGGCCCCAGAAAACCAACAAAATCACACAGAAATAAAAAAGAGACTGCAGGAATGTGTGATGAGTTTTCTTTCAGCATTGCACGCTGTGATGAATTGTAGATGAAAGCTGTTGTATAAGACTGTATTAGTTTTAGATGGACTTACTAAATAAACTGGCAGCTGAGTGTATGAAGGTTTTTGGTCTTTTCATCTGATCGGTTTTATTGCCAGCAATTTTTGTCCATATTTATGTTGCTCTGTCTGTTTGATGTGTGATAAGCCAATGATGAATTAATACACTACTTCATAAGAGATAATGCACTCCTTGGCCACTGCATTAGGTGTAAAGTTGCAATTTAGTGGAACAGCTCTGCCACTTATTTTACCCTGAGAAAGCTTGTAACTCCAGTTTGATGTTGGAATGTATAGCTAATTAAACTACATGTATGTCATTCTGAGGGTGGATTTAGTGTTCTGTACTGAACTGCATTACATTGAATTGAGTATCCAATACTATCAACCATTAGGTTTGTGCATGTAGTGTGCAAACATCTGAAACAGCTCTTGATATTAGGAAATCTTTTTTTTAAAGTTACATTTCTGGGCCTTTTGCCTTTATTCGATAGGATAGCTGAAGAGAGACAGGAAATGTGGGAAGATAGCAGGGGAAGACATGCAGGAAATGGTCGCGGCCGGGAATCGAACCAGCGACCCCTGCGACGAGGACTGCAGCCTCTGTATGTGGGGCGCTTAGACCGCTAGGCCACCAGCGCCCCAATATTAGGAAATCTGACACAACCCATCAAGTGTTGACTCTACCAGGGTCTTCCTTTCTTGCTGCTTATGTTTATGCATTTTTCGACCGCAGGAACTTTACCCCGGAACTAGGGACTTTACCCCTGAACTACGTGCGTTTCAACCAGAGGAACCAGGGTCTAAATTTAGCTCAGGGGTAGATAATCTCCCCCCTGAAAAGTCCCTGCTTGGGGCGTAATACTTTTCAAAGGTCCTGGGACTTTACGTTGAATGTAACGGTGTTTGTGGAGTTTACACAGTTGTTGAAACACAGAGGGAGTTCCTGGGAATGCATACTAGCTTAGTTTTTTATTAAGATTTCTAAATATTATTTAATATCATTTTTTTTCTCCATACGTCACGGGCCTGATTCGCACAATCTACCCAGGACTTCAGCTTGCAGTCGAAACGCAGACAACAATAGGGGCACAGGAACCTTTTAGTTCCAGGGAAGGTAGTTCTTGGGGCTAAAAGACCCTGGAACTTTTGGTCGAAATGCACCGTTTGTGAATTTCTTTGACAGGATCTTGAAGGGTAGCCATTTCAAGGAGCGAGTCTAGTATTGGGACCTTTGAATCGTACATAAACTTTTTGCAGAGTGTGGTTCTGTTAGCATAATTAATCTGTAGCATGTAATGGGGCAGTTTGTAGTACTCTGAAAAGTCTTGATGGGGGTTAACATCCCTAAGTCTTCACAGTGGATTGCTCCCTTGAGTTTGTGTTAATTATTGCCTCAACTGAAGCAGTTCAAGTGTCTTGAAGCCTTGTCCAAAAAGGGTTACATTGATTGTGAGATTGACAGGTTAGCGTCAGCAGTAATGCAGACATCATACACCCCCTTGTAGTAAAGAGGGAGCTGAGTCGGTGGGCAAAGCTTTTGATTGACCAGTTTTCAATCCTCACCTACGGTCATGAGCCTCAGGAGGAGACCAAAAGAAAGACACTGCAGATATCAGCAGCTGAAATAAGCCTCCTTCACAGTGTGACATGGCTTAGCCTCAGAGATAAAGAGCTCAGAAATCCTGAAGGAAATCCAACTATAGCCACTGGTCCTTCACATCACTGCGAACTTGATGATGTGGTTTGGGCATCTGATTAGAATTCTTTTCTGAGATTCTTCCTTTTTGTGTTTCCCCTGGAAACCACTAACCAGAGGAAGACCTTCAGGTAGACGATGAGCACACTGATGGGATCTGGGCTTTGAATGTCTTGAGATCCCCCCAAGTGGCAGTATCTGCTGTTGAAAAATGAAGCCAATTTGGGAGTCCAATTCAGGCTGGCTCAAAAAGCTAAGGAAACCCAACACAAGCCAATATTGAAATGACTTTTATTTGCAACAGAGATAAACATGTGCACAGCCTGGTACAATAGACAGTTTTGGCAACTCTAGCTAATTTCTTTATTCCTGACATCTGTGAGGGAGGGGGAGGGGAGTCATCACAAGTTTGTGGGTGTCTGCATTTCAATTATGGTGACCACTACCTTTTGGCTTTATACTGCCTCTCCAGAAACATAGGATGACGTCACCAAGACTAAGGGTATTTGGGGACACTAATTTCCTAATCATTTTAAGTGAGATTTAACCAAGTAGTGTAAAGATAGGAAAATACTCTGGAAATATTCAAAATTGAGCACAAGTTATTTAACACGGCTAAACACGACATCAAAGTGTCCACGGGTAAAGGATGCCAAATTAGTTTGCAAAGTGGGACTAACATTAGCTGAGCTTCAGTCCTCCTTGCAAGTTAAAGTCCACTTGCCTGCAGTAGTTATATATTGATCCAGTGGAGATGTAATCATCCAGTTTGACAAGACACAGCCTACTTCTAGATTAAAATCCTGCCATATTGGGCACTGGGCTCAGGCCCAGCAGCAACCAGCCTCCACCAGGCCAGGCTTAGCTGCCACCACTGTACACCAGGCCAGTCTCAGGCTCAGCAGCAACCAGCCTACACCGGGCCAGGCTAAGGCTAAGCAACAACCAGCCTCCACTGGGCCCGGCCAGGCTCCAGCAGCAGCTCCTTGACACCAGGCTGGGCTTAGGCTACGGCAGCAGAACAGCTTCCCCCAGGCCAGGCTCCAGCAGCAGCTAGCTGACACAAGGCTTGGTTCAAGCTTCAGCAGCAATACAGCCTCTACAAGCCTGAGCTCCAGTAGCTGCTAGCTATTAGCTAGTCCTGCAAGTATCAATTCAAAAGTCTTTTGTAGTTTTGTCTATCTTTTCTGCATATTCTTCATCCACATCTTTAAGCAATGCCTCCAAAAAAAGGCAATCCGGAGGATGAACTTATATCACTCTCTGTTTCACATGAACTTCTGGACCAACAAAAGGCTTTCTACAAAGACCTATTAGATATTGCACCCTGCTACAAGATGCCATCTTTCATCTGCAATACAGCTTAGAAACAACATATGACATATGACCGGCATTTCAGGCCTTAAAAATATAAATAATTTGTTTAACCGTCTAGTTATTCTAGCGGCTATCGAGGGTAATCGTTTAGTCAAATAAACGTGCACATCCCTAACTGAGACAGCGCCCATGTTTTACACATACTATGGATTCTAAGGGGAAGCTGGACAACATTGCTTGGAGAGAGAGATGTCTTGACAAACATCCTCAGTCTGATGTACAGTAAGTGGGCCTTGGCCAAAGATAAGTGGAAAAATTACCACAAGCTCTTAATAAGAAACAGAGGGTTCAATTAAAGCCTCTGAAATTGTCGATAAATACTGCATCTCATTATCTTCGAATGAGGAGAGTTTATGGCCGGGTTGTTATGTTGGATTGCAATTGATTTTATTCTTTGCATGTTCGCCCATTGCTTACTTTGGTTTCGCTCCAGGTACTTGAGCATTCTTCTTCAGTTAGAAAAGCGTGTGAGGCTGATTGGCATCTCTAAATTGGTGTGAATGTGTAAATGGTTGTCTGCCTCTTTGTGCCAGCCCTGTGATTGATTGGCGACCTGTCCTGGGAGTACCTAACATCTCTCCCAATGTCAGCTGGGATTGGCTCCAGCCTCCTGCAACCCTCTGAGGACAAGCTGTTAAGCTAATGGATGGACCTAATAAAGTGGCCGCACAGTGTTTATGCAACCGACGTGTTCTTGCGCTTGTTGTGTTCTTCTGCACCCAAGCGGCCAAAAATCCATTTATGCAGCTTTAACAAATGCTGAATAATGGATTCAGAGTGACAAACATGGGCATAGGTGTATTCCTTTGAAAGTGAGCTGAAGCTACTGTCCTCTATGTATCCTTACCGATAAAAAGTCACTGAGTCTGTGGAAATGATGCAGCCTTCTTTGTGCTCTGATACAATGCTGCTGTGCCTTTGAGTGTGTCCTATTGAGGGTAGCGTCTAACAGAAATGCAACATCGGGACATAAAAGAGCTGGTGTGAACACAGAGGAACAGTGTCAGAAGGTGGGACTGACTGCAGCGCAGCGCGGGATAGTGCAGCCTGGGGGGCTTTGGGCCGTAGCCAACAACAGTGAAGGACACAGGCAGGTCACACTAAGCCATATGTCCCATAAGACAACCGAGTGCCACTCACTCTGAAGGAGCTCTGTCAAGAAGGAAAATGCCAGAGCATGTGTGTTTGTGTGCGCAGGGTTTATATCTTGTATGTTAGTGTTGCCTGAATCTTACTATTCTGTATGTGCCGATGTGTGTCCATCAAAGCGAGGGCACATGAAAATTTAATGCGGGCCTCGCTCCTCTTCAAGCTACTAACATTCTCCTCTACCACGCTACAGCTGTAACACAGCAGACCTACACACACTTGCACTTATACACACACATAAATGCACATCTCTACCGCAATAATCGAGTTAGAGCAGCCTTGCAGAAGATGCCTCACATCATGTATCAGGATCCTGTTTTTATGAGTCTCTATATCCAACTTAATCAGGGACAAGCATCGTAAATCAACGGCCTACATGATTACGCTCCAATTTACTGCTCGTGCAACCAAAGTGCACACAACTGCATTGTAATGGGGTGCTATCTTGGTACCAATATATTGCTTGTTGGGATGAAATTACAGTACAACCTCCTTGATGAAAAATATATTAACAGCATCCATTCTTTATGAGTTCAGTGTACAAACGCATAGAGTGTGTACGTTAATGTGCTGAGTTTCTCTTTGGTTGGGGCAATTACATAAGAGATAGTTGAGTCATACATCAGGCTGTTTTTCTTTGTTGTTGGTGTGTTGTTAAACCTGTCCCTCCTCCACCTCCCTCCTAAATTTAATATACACTTTTGGATGGATCACCTTGAAGTTTTTACAGAAAAAAAATTCTTGAGGAGAAATCTAAATGACTTGGCCAGTCCAAAGGTTTCGCTTGGCGCCATATATACAGTAGGTTGATATAAACACCAATCAGCCATAATTATGTGCAGACACCCCTCTTATCAGCTAAGGGCCAAAACAGTCCTGACAGGATGAGACTTGAGGTGCATTTCCACCAAGAGTTCCGGGGTCTTTTAGCCCCCAGAACTACTTTACCAGGAATAAAAGGTTCCTGTGCCCCCATTGTTGTCTGCGTTTCGACCTTGAGCTGAAGTTACAGGTAGATTGTGCAAATCATGCCCGTCACATATGAAGGGAAAAAAAAAGTAAATGCACTACACCACCAGACCAGTAGAGGGCAGTAAAACAAAGATGAAGGCCATTCATCACAGATGACACCATAGAAGCAGACGGACAGGCAGGTATCATTATGAGCAACACAACAGTTAGCCTGTTAGCATGAAGAGACTCAGCTGGTGCTGTTTTAGATGGTGCTATATTTCATCACAGATGGATTCACTGAATCAACACGTGAGAGGAGATAAGCACGAGTAGCAAAGACGTTTCAACACGGCTCTAAAATTATTTTTAACTCAAAAAGCCGGGGCAAAGATCGGACGGTGTTTTGGTTTAAACTGCGACCCTGTTATCTGCCAACTTTCAGCCGGATGCATCCCTCATAAACGTCTTTAGATGATTATTAAATATCTGATGAGGATATTTTGAAATCTTAATAAAAAACTAAACTAGTTTGCATTCCCAGGAACTCCCTCTGTGTTTCAACAGCTGTGTAAACTCCAGAAACACTGACATGTTCAGCTGAAGGTCTCCAGTTTACAGGGTCACTTTTAAAACCGTATCACCGGGAAAGATGCATTTGCAGTGGGCTGAGAGAAGACTACTGTTACAAGCTGCTAAATAAAGGGAATCACAGCTTCTTCTTTTGAAAAGTACACACACATACAAAAAAGATCAAATGACAAATGAAAGAAAGAGGAATCAAGTGAATCACACATGTGTGATGTTATTATGGACAGCGGGCGGAATAAAAACACTGCAGGTAATCTACCAATCAAAATCTACCCTGAAAGCCCCGGGACCTTTGAAAAGTACTACCCCCCTGGCAGGGGCTTTTTAGGGGGGAGATTATCTACCCCTGAAGTAAAAATAGACCCTGTGCTGTGGTATCTTGCACCAAAACTAAGCTTTGGATCCCTAAAAGTCCAGGAAGTTGTGAGGTGGGGCCTTCATGGATCGGACTTTGCTGTCCAGCTCATGCCACAGATGCTACATTTGAGTGAGATCAGGGGATTTGATGGTCATGTCAGCACTGCCATGTTCCTCAAGGTCACTTTCTTCCATTGCTCCATGGTCCAGCTCTGCTCATGTGCTCATTTTAGGTGCTTTCAGCTTGTGGACTGGGGTCAGTATGCAGCTATGCAACCCAGTACACAATAAACTGTATGCACTGTATTTTCTGACACCTTTCTACCTGAACCAGGTTTAATGACTATGGTGCTTGATTTAACTGCTTAGCTGAACCAGTGCCCCATGTTATATTTTCTGCTGGGAAACTGCTTATGTATAAATGAACTAGGATGTCTGTTTCATGCATCCTTTAAATCAAGGTTTGAATGCAAAATAAGCTTAACATACAAAATAATCCTACAATAATATAATAAAGCATACCTGTTCAATGATTTGCAACATCTCTTAAAAAGATTAACACACCCACAGATATAAAAGAGAGAGCAATCACTGCATGAAGGGTAAAGAAAACGTGCATGTTCCAACAGTATTTAAATCACCATATTGCCTAATTAGAATATCCCTCAAACCAGAGTGAAATTATTAGACACCCAGCTGCAGTCTTTATTCCAGCCTTCTTAGTGCATCCTGCTTCAATTTAAACCCCAGTCTTGTCAGTGCTCACAGCTTTTCTCTAACCTTCTTTTAATTCTCTCTGCCAGATTAATGTAGGAAACAGCAGCGGAGTGGCCAAGCACTCTGTTCATCTAATTGAATATGCTTTAGTGCCAATGAATAACAGTAAACCTGAATTAACCTCACATTCTCTGAACCCGTCATTGATCAGGACTACAAATAAAGCCTCAGTTACTGACTGCGGCTTTACTGCGACCGTGCTGCTTTACAGTGTTTCTAAATATACATAGGTGATAAGTAAAGTGGTTTCATAACGCCTGGCTGAGCACTGTGCCAGCTCTGACTCCATGAAAAAGGATTCAGGAGGCGAGTACGGAGGAGTAGCAAACATAGAACCCAGGTAATCTCACTGAATGGTTTTGTGGTTATTGAAGGAATAGTAGTGATTTTCAGCAGGGTTAAAGTGATGCTTCTCTCTGTCCACATTTTCAGCTGTTGCCATGGATTCCAGAGGAGACAAATGTGCTGCGTTTACTTCTACCTACAGTATGAGTTGTGAGACGGTTATGAAATGAATCTCTGGAAAGCTGAGGAACAGGTTTCTCTCTGATCTGCACACTTTGACACCTTCATCTCTTGTCTGCTTACCTAGAACTGAATCAAGACGGTGCATACATGTATTTCAGAACATGAGCTGCACATTAGAAGCTAGAATTTTCTAAAATCCACAGGTCTTAAAAAGTTTA
Source organism: Notolabrus celidotus (assembly GCF_009762535.1). Classification (NCBI taxonomy): domain Eukaryota; kingdom Metazoa; phylum Chordata; class Actinopteri; order Labriformes; family Labridae; genus Notolabrus; species Notolabrus celidotus. The sequence goes on along the minus strand of NC_048283.1, from coordinate 6,230,075 downwards.
ATTCTAAGCAGCAATTAAGATGTCAGTGCCACCCAAATACATGGAGCTACATATGGCAATTTTCTTTAATCACATCCACTCGAACAAGAACAAGCCCACCCACTCTCCTCCTGCTGTCCTGCCCAGTGCAATTCATCACTGACAATTTAACTCACAGAGAAATACCCATAATGCCTCTCTATCCCACCCCGACACATCAGCCCACCAAGAAGCATCCCACTACTTCCTCCAGCAGGGGGGTAAAAACACCTGGCAGCTATTTCTGCTTTGCGTGTGTGGCAGGATTTAATTGGTCAGATGTCGCGGGGTCTGCAGCTGGAAACATGACATAACAGCGGCTCTGGGGTTGAGTGGGTGCAGGGAGCTGGCAGGCCTGCTCTCAGCACCCACAGAGAGGCAGCATTAGGCTAACACGCCGACTTTTTATCACTTCAGATGGTGCACTTACACCTCGCATATAATTTTAAAGGAACAATTTAATTTAGAACCCAATATACCGCTGTGAAAATAAACTGGGAAAGGCCTGGCATGGTGCCATTTTGAAGCTGCAGGATCCATTACCCTCCACTGGACTGAACAAACCACATACCGACTATTCTTAAGACGAAGGTTTGCTTGGTATTGAGTTATTTTTTGATATACTAAGGAATAAAGAGCCTTAATAGCAGCGGGGAAGAAAGTTATAGGTTCATCCTTAGATTAATCCTGGAGGAGAGAGCCGCAGGGTTATCAAAATAAAAAATGTCTCCCTTTAAAAATATGCAAATAACCGGCAATTTCTGTGCCATTGCTACATTTTGATATCTCTAGTGCCCAAAAGTTGCATGATTTATTCTTCACATGTGCAGAAAACTCACAAAACCTGCTGAAATTTAGGGTGTGAGCTGCATGTGTGAATGCAAACACTTGTTCCCCTGAATTTTTCCTGCCAGCTTCCAAGTAACATTTCCATAAGAAGTCGGATGAGCTGATGTGAGAACACAACAGGACATATTCAGGAAAATTCACTCTGAATCACTTCTGATTTTCAACAGAACAACAAAGTCCTTAGCTAATCTGTCTGTTTGCACATACCATCGATGCAAATGCAAGAACTGACTTCACAGCCTAAGTGTCTGTTGCCATCATGTTGTAAACATTACACTTTTGGCTACTGCAGCATGCTTCTGATGAGGAAGACTGTGGCGGACATGTTTTGAACAAGCAGCTGCAGAACTCCTGAAAATGTCTAGAATTTTCCAAGGTTGCATATGTGAAAGAGGCTTAAGGATCACAACTGGTACAGTAGAGCAAAATCAGAGAAGGTTAAAAAGGTAAGAAGGAAGTTTTTCCAATTACCCCTTCACAGATGTGATATTCCAGTGCCGTTGTCTGCTAGCAGTTAATGATCTCCAACCATAGACCTAGAAACCCATCTGTAACCCATCTGTTCCAGAAGCATTGTTTTGAAGCAAGCTGCAACCTCAGGCAGCGAGAATTGAAGCCAATGTGGAAGTCTTAAAAACTGCAGTTTCTCAAGGGTCCGCTTGAGGCTGGCTCTGGAAGTACCGGAAACCAAATACACACCAATTCAAGAAAGACAATCTTTGCAGCACAGATCAACATGTATACAGCCTGGTGCCTGGAATTTTTTCCAGACACTGCAATTTCGCCCTTTTCCAATGACCTTTTGTCCGAGTATCTTCCGCTATGTGCATATTCGCGAATCAGCAACTGAGGAGGAGCTACAGATGAAGATAGGGGATTGTTTTCTATGTTAAAGGCAATGAGGAGATTGCATCTCAAGCTGTAATTACTCATTCCTTGCAAGTTAAAAAGATCTTAAAAGACTCCACTCTCCTGTTATCTCTCCATCCCTGGCTCCACTTGTCAGAGGTGGTTTATGAGTGAATTTTTCTGACAGGTGCCATACTGGAAATGCTGAACACAACCTAACTTCGTCCATGCTAGTGAGGTTAAGAGGCGGGCCTGTAGCCTTTTCGCTAACAGCTACAGGGTGCCCGCCTGTCAATTAAGTCAGCCATGACCTTGTTTGGACAAAACTCTTAAGTTTAAAATCTTTGAAAATACAGAGTTACAGAAAAATTCCATCCCCGTACAGTGTGTGTGTCGAGAGAAATGAGCTATCCAGACCTGAACCGTTTTTTGAACCAGGCTGTAAACACGTTAATTATTGCTTCAAAGATCGTCTTTGTTGAATTGGTGTGTATGTTTTTTCCAGTGTTTCTGCAGCCAGCCTTAACGGACGCTGGATGAAATGCAGTTTTCATCACTTCCGCATGGGCTTCATATTTTAAGACCAGAGGTTGCCGCTTGTGTCCAACCAACAAATCATAAAGCATGCAGTGGTGAATGAGGCAGTGTAAGTAGAAGTGAAACGTGGTTGCAGAGAGAGACATACTAAGGTTAGTGTATATAACTCAGAAGCCTACATGAGTACAGTAGAGACATGTCTCTGATCCCTTTCTTCTAGCTCTGTGTATCAGAGAGTTCAAAATGATGGTTTTCTGTAGCTGTAACAGAGAAAAATTACATAACTGCTGTGAATGACTCTGCTTCTAAGACTCACAGCTACATCATCTCACTTTTACAGTTTTTAACACACTTGTTATACTGAATCAATCCTTTCCTGTAATATGGGGTCTATTAAAAAGCACTCCGTCAATTCCTGTACTTCAGTGACCTGCAGATGAGTGGTTGCACCCAAATAATCAAATAATCTCGCCTAATCACATAAAAGTTCTATAAACGGGTAGAGAACAAGAGTACATTTATCAGGGGTTGGATTTTTTGGCTGTGTTCTGTTGGCACAAGTGCTGCAGCAATCAGTTCTGTCCAATTTGAATTGTAAATCGAACACCTGATGGATTGAAGCATCCATGATGGCTGTTGTAATGGGCAGGGTTGAAATCAATCCATTTCTTATTTTAATTTCAAAAGACAATTCAAAATGATGCTCGTCAAAATATGAGCCAGATGCAAACAACTGTGCCACGCTGCAGGGGACAGACGCCGGTCCTGGCATGGAGAGAGAGAGAGGAGTCAATGCTGGGACCGTGGTGTTGAAGGAGGGAAGCAGTGAGGGAGAGACGGAAGTAGAGGAAGAGAAGGGAGAGGGAGAGAGAAGGAGTGTCATTGATCTGAGGAGGGGAGGAGGGTGTTTTTGTTCAGCTTGGCAGCTTGAGTTGAGCGATGCTGCAGGCTGGCTCGCCCATATGTCACTACCGCTTCCTCAGGCCCAGCTGTGAGGAGCAGGAGAAAATGCTGGGACACTGTATAAGTGTGTCTGTGTGTGTGAGAGAGAGTGCAGGGAAAGGTTTTGAGAGAAATGAAGAAAAGTGGTTGTGTGTGTGTGTGTCTGCATGTGTGCGTGTGTGTGTAAGACAGCAAGAGATAGAGTGTGTAACGGACGAAAAACTGTGCAATCCATTATTTCTTAACGGGGCGGTAATCAAACACTGCTGGCTGTCTAACTCTGGCACAAACACTACAACACAAACTCACAAACACAACTACACACACTCACAAACAAACACGTAAACCTGCACGAGAACACACACATGCAGGCAATAAAGAGAATTTGGCCATGCACCTGCTCGAATACAGAAATGAATTTCACCTCAGCATGGGCACACGCACGAAAAAACGAGCACAAACACACACACACACAAACACACACAAAAACTACACACAGCCCTGTGCGCTGTGATAGGAGGCTGAGCCGGCCAAAAGCAGGATTTGTCCTTCAGACCGTCAGTAATGTTCTTTCACGGACAGATGTTCCTCCTCCTCCTGACCTCAGGCACTGGCTACGGTGTTCATCAAACACACAATGATAGTACTTACTGAGTTACACACATACACTCACACACACACACTGAACAGACCAATAGGGCTGACATTTGGACTATTTCTGACCTTTCACACAGACAACCAATGAGTGGAAAGTGACTAGTATTTGCAGAGAGACGATATTTGAGGAACACAGTTTTTAAGTACTGTGATGTGACATACAGCAGATTCACAGGGGGCTTAAGTGTGTTAGTCCTTTATGGTACAGTGAGTTTTAACTTTCTGTTACTTGTAAATATCTTTGAGCTTTTTAAGGGGAATCCAGCAGACATTGAAAAACACAATGATTAAACATAAAGAACTTGAATGTGCAGAAAAAAAAAACAAGCAGCAACCTGTAGTATTGGAAAAATGAGCCAAGAAGACCCTAAAGTTAGGTTGAGTCAGCATTTCCAATATGGCGACTGTCATCTTTGGGCTTATGATTGCCTCTCTTGGCCAGGTCACCCTTGCGAAAGAGGTCTCGATCTCAATGGGTCTTTTATCTGGTTAAATGATGCCTTTTCAGAAACCAATTGGTGATGCCATTGAGACTATGGGTGCATCTCAAAGCTCTAAACTGCAGTCTCCTCGCTCCTCGCTACTCGGTCGAACCGGAAGTACTTACTGACGCGCCATTTTAACTCGCGTCCCAAAGCTCTAAATGCTGCTGGAGGAGAGAGGAGCGAGGAGCGAGGAGACTGATCCGAGGAGGGATAATCGAGGAAACACGAGAGCAGACTTTGCGGAAGTCTTTTCTCTGACAGACACGCCCCCTTATCGAATATCACTCACCGATTGGACGCTGCAGCGGCTCGGACTTAACCGAAACTTAACATCAGCTGAGTTTAATAACAGAGAAAAGATGGACCTTAAAACAGTCATTAAGGGTGCCCTGAAACAGATCATAAACATCCGTCGGTTTCTAAACAGTCTGTGTGTGATGAGCTGAGATTGAAAAGTGTTTGATGTGAATTTTAAAAACAAAATACTGATCGCAAAATCATAAATTCAATATAACAGAGGATGGATGTTATATCTGATTGTTTTTGTCAGATTCACTGTCTAATGAAATAGAGTAATAGAGTCTGACATCATTGATAGAATACATATCAATGATCAGTTATTCCTCCTGTTAGTTTCCCCATTTGTTCTCGTTTTCTTCATGAAGGGAAGTCTGACAGTAAAGTTTGTCTGTTAGTAAAAACACTTGTTATATTTCCAGTCAGGTTAATAAAGTTTCATACGAGGCTGATCATTAATGGGCACAGGGTTTGAAAAGAGTTGCATGGTTTCTATTTTCCCTTAAAGTAATAAATAATTTAATAATGAGGCATTTTACCGGTGAATCGATCCGCGATGCTTTAGGACAGAATAAACAGAGAGCTGATTCTCTTCATGTGCAAGTGTGTGTTAAACATGTAAACACAGAGACAGAGCTCTGTTACTGTTTATATTGATCAGAGTTATTACAGTGAACATGTGTGCAGACACAAACAGCTGTTAAAGCCGTCATCACAAACAGACGTCGCTTCACGTGACGCTCCGGAGGAGAGGACGTCTCATTTCTCTAAATACAAATCTCCTCTCTCCTCTCTCCTCTGGTTTCATTTCCTCGCATCTCTGGTGGGCGGGACTAAGACTCGAGGAAGAGACGCGAGGATGGACGTTTAGAGCTTTGAGATGCACCCCAGGTCTGTGTTTTATACAGTCTATGGTGAAAACAGCCAAAATGCTGACAAGACAAAATAAAAGCAAAATCATCAGAATCACTAGTCAGTCAAACCAGTTGTTAATATTTGTATTCCAATAGGTTCAAATCGCGTTCATATGTTGTGTCTAAGCTGAAGCACAGCCACCTGCCTCTAACCAGGGTTGTAGCTCCAGTTGATGGCGACTGCCTGTGAGGTCCCTAGTCTCCTTCCCTCCCTTTTCGTCTTCTGTTTCCCTTTCCCTATGTGTTTGTCTTGTTTGTCTGCTCACCTGGAGATGGGGGTGGACTAACCTCACCTTGCTGCAATCAAGTCTGCTCACCTGCTGCTAATCTACAACCAAGCCATCCACTCTGTCTTCAGTACTTAAGCCCAGCTCAGTCCTCCCCTCATTGCCAGATCGTCCATTTACCAAGCTTGATACTCAGCTCTGGCCCTATGAATTGTGTTTCTTGAACTTCTTTTTTTCTCTTGAAACAAACTATCCTTGTCTCTCCCTGTAACCAGATCTCTCAGCAACTTTTCAAGAACCACAGCCAGCCACTCACCATTTATAATCAGCCCCTCCAGGATTTTGCGGGATTTTTTTGTGAATGTTGCGGCCCAAAAAGCCTGAATTTGCGACAGCTTTTTGAAAAAATTAGGGTGAAAGTTGCGGGTTTTTTTGTTTTTTTTTCCCCCAATAAAATCTCAGGGGCCAGTAAACACGCTAAATTACAGATGTTTTTAGAAAACATTCTTGATGTGACCACTGTGACTGTATTTTGATTCTCTTGAATCACAGAAAAATGCCATGAAAGGACTGTCTTTCACATTTACGACTGTCCCTGAATGCACCTCGCAGCGACAGAGGCACAGACAGTCAGTTCACGGCACTCTGAAACGAATCTGCATCTTTGATGACTATGAGTTGATCAAAACTTACTGAAGGTGTCTGATGTTTCACCAAACTGGATTAAATCAAGCTCTAGACGCGGAGCTTTTTACGGTAATGGCGGCAACAACGTCAAACCTCAAATAGAAAACAGACATCCCCCGGTTGTGTCTTTGTCACTAACGCACACCGGGGGGTAAAAATCCTCAATGAAGATGAGACAGATGCATGGAGGTGAGGAGAGCTGGTTCATAAAGCACACCTGCTGCAGGTAGAGACCAAGCGAACACTGAGCCCCTCAATCTATAAATAACAACGTTGTCATCATCACTTGTCCTGCCTGCTGTCCTCTCTCTTTTCACCCGTTCTCTGTGCGTGTTTTGTTGTTGAAAAAAATGCCGATCAAGTGAGGACTTACATTTATGTTCCAAGGAAGTCAAATTGATGACAAATCCGATGACGTACAGGGGCTGAGATTAAGGTAATTGGTCAAATTTGCGGGAAAGTTGCTGTGATTGTATAAAATTGCAGGGCCGCGAAAAAATCGCGCTGATTGGTTGAATTTGCGTTGGTAGTTGCGATCGCGAAATCGCAACTTCCTGGAGGGACTGTATAATGCACCCTGGAAACTTGAACTCTACCTGCAAGTCCTTTCATTAGAACCCTGTTTTCAAGACTTCATCCTTGCCTCCATTTTGAGTCCTAACCTGGATTCATTACAACTCTACCATGATGCTACAATGTTCTCTGTTCATGATCTACTACCCAGATGCAAAAAAGCACAGATGACAGACAGCATCTCTTAGCCTGGTGTAGTTTAGCAGTAATTTGATCTAGAAAATAGACTTTAAGTTGTAAGTAGGCTGAGTCTGTTTAACTCGACTGGAGCAGTTACAGTGCTACGTTCTGCTTTTTCTTACTGTTACACTCGTCAGCCAGTAAGAATTAAAATTTCAGTTTAAATGAACAGGAAACTATTCGCTGGGGAACATCCCCGGTTATTACAGTAAGAATGTGATTTGAATCTGCAATATTTATCTACAGTAATTACACACATAAGACAAGCCATCAGGGAGATGTAGTGTCTCTAGGTTACAGTATGAACAATGCTAAGTACGAGAGAGTTACTCTAACTCATCAAAGTTGTAACAGGAATGATTTCCCTGGTCATATAAATGCTCTTATTACATTAGTAAGTTGCTAATTTAGTCACAAACCTTACAGCAACTTTTCATAATATTTGTCTAGTCAGCAGTAAATGGTGACAACAAAGAGAAAAAAGATCCAGAAGTATTTTAGATATGAAGGTAGTCTTTATTAGATGGCGTTAATTTTTGTTGTGGCATGTATGCTACATCTGATCTGAGCTACGTTAAAGCATGCAGATGAAAAGAAGCTCATCTGAAACACATTCTACTCCTCCTACCTAGATTTAAATCTTGTTTAAATTTGTGTTCAGTGAAATGTCACTCATGCATTTTGAAGATGAGGGTGGAAGAGTTTTAACATTCAAAGCATTTTCTTATCATGTGAGTATTGATGCACATTTGCAACTGGTTCAGCTGGTTAGTGTGAATTATTTCATTACGTTTTAGACATTTTCTTTTTTTTAAAGTTACATTTTTGAGCTTTTTGCCTTTATTCGATAGGTCAGTTGAAGAGAGACAGGAAATGTGGGGAGCAGAGAGTGGGGGAAGACATGCAGGAAATGGTCGCGGCCGGGAATCGAACCTGCAACCCTTGTGACGAGGACTGTAGACTGTATGTGGGGGGCACTTAGAACACTAGGCCATCAGCGCCCTAGTTTTAGACATTTTCTGTTCATATTCAAGCTACAAAGTCAACCAATAAACACTGCGTGACTGCAAAATTGTCTGAGAAATTGATGCATGTAGATAGTTTGCATTAAAATCTAAAAACATTTCAGTTAAACAGAAAAATAAAACTGAAACATGTTAAGTGATTAATCTTTTCCTTTGAGGGCTGACAGAGCTGTGACAGAAACAAACATGTAGCTTGTTCAGTGTAAAACAGCACATTATGCTTTTCTGCAGTTTAACACAGCAGTAAGAGAATGCAAATAATAGCCGAGTAGGTTGATTATGTGTGCTTGTGGACGCTAAGTGCAGAGGAAAAGTTCACAGCACCTTTAAGTGTCCATATTCCACAGAGACGGACCCGGCTAAGAACAATTCCTCTTAATAAAACTGATAAATGGCAGGGGATTGTTTTTAAGGTCATCCAGATCTGGCAGCTGCTCCTGCTAAGTTGGCAGGAGACAAATTAGGGCACTTTTTTCTCCTTCCCCAGGTGCCTCAAAGGTATTAGAGGGACGGAAAAATGTACACTATCTACAGGGAGATGTGAACTAATCAAAGTGCTGAGATAAAAGCCACTTAAACCCCTGTATGCACAAGATGACCTTTTAAAAGATGTTTTATTTCTGAGGGAGTGACGATCTGTATTCAAATGGATCACAGTGTTTACTCAAATACCAACACTTTTTTGTGAACGTCCCCTCAGGGGTTCAGGTCAGCTATCTTACTTTAAAAAATCAACCTTTTTCTGTTTTTTCGCAGAGTCACTGCCCACCGACATTTATTACATAATTAATCCCTCCAACTCCCACACGACTGCCACCTGAATAATGTTCTCCGGGGTCATGAGCATACTAGCCACCTCTTCATGTACTGTGACAACAGCTGCTACAGGCTAGAGTTACTTAGGTGCCTCAGTTGGGAACAGGATAATAAACCTCAGTGTGTAAATTCAGTGTGAAAGCTGCAAAAATCTGCAACATGCAAAGAGGGCAAAGTGTTCTACAGAGATTATAAAAACAATCCTGTTTGTGTAAAACCACTGCAGCACTACATCTACTTCTCCAGTGTGTTAAAATGTTGATTTTTTTTCCCGTCTCTTTCCAACACTTGCAGGCTAAACAAAGCTCGTGCCCCCCAACCGTTCTTCTTGCGTAACACTGGCACAGTCTGGGGAGCCGGAGCAGCCCGGACACATGACTCGGGGGACAGGGCACTGGTGCGTGGCGGTGGTATATGAAACTCTGTCACCTCAGATTAATGAGAGATGAGAGAGGGAGCAAAAGAAGGTGGTGGTGGTGGTGGTGGTGGTGGAGGAGAGGAGGATGGCAGGCGGGCAGGCAGACAGCCATCACTATCAGCCCTCTCGCTCCCCCTACAGGAGGGAAAGAGGCAGAGCAGCCTGCAGAGAGGAGAAGCTGTGAGGAAGTGGGAGTGAATGCTCATAGATCAAGCTCACACGGATTATTAAAAAAGTCAAGAGGATGGTGATCCAGAAGAAGTGATCGTTCATTTTCATCAACGCCAGCATGGATTTTTTCAATCCAGATTTCCCAGAGAAGAGCAGTTAGTGAGGAGTCCTGCAAGCAGCCTGCTTTATTATTCCTCTTTCTAAAACTACTCCAAATGATTGAATTTCTCTGATGTCCTAATAAGTGAAATATGATCCAGTTATTACTTCTATTACAAGTCAAACCAAGCACTCATGTCACAAAAAACATGTTGATAAGAAACGTATTTGGTCTATAAAATGACAGAAAATATTAAATCATGGATATTGAAATATATTTAGATAAGCATCAGAAGCAGTTGTGGCTTTGAAAGAGCAAGATGTCCACAAACTGGAAGAGGAAGTGATCAATACCTTGCTAATCCAGTGTGCAAATGCAACATTATATTCAAACTGGAAAGGTAAGCATCTTCTCCCAGTTGTATATAAAAGTGTGCATGATGGATGAATGTGACATGTAGTTTAAAGTGTTTTGAACAATCTGGAAACTAAAGAAGTATTTTCCAGGTTTAACATGCTTAATCAAGTAAAGGAGGAGAAGATGAAGCAACTGTGTGTTTGTTGTGACGGTACGTTTTCATGCCCTTCATAAGTACAACCTTGCACACTCCTCAGACATGTCTAGAAACACTAAACACAACTGTGATCAATACTTGATTCTGATTGGTTAAATTCCCTTAACAATGGTAATTATTCTCAACAGCCAAAGTGACACCAGGGACAAACTTGATAACAAGTCATATCAAATCAATCATCAGAGGAGCCGTCACATTTCACCACCAAAAACATTGAAATGTCAAAATAAATCTTCCTGCAGAAGTCGTGCTCACCTTGTCTAACGTTACCTTCAGTGGGAAATGTTCAGTTTGATGTTATTTATAACATATTCACAGACAAAAGTTTTAACTTTTCCAGTAATCAAAATATTCAAATACATATAGACATAGACATAAACATTTTTAAATCAACATTTTATATCTGCTTGGATATCTCATTAGTAATAAACTAGTTAATGTATGGTGAGCAGGTGGTGATGCAAATTAGAATCCCTTCAGGGTAAAACAAACACCTGCTTCACGTTGAGGTCATAACCTGGGATTCTAGTTTGTATCACCACCCATTCATCATACATAATCCCTTACATAATGCATTACATAACATTTATCTTGTCTTTATCTCCCCCACCTCTTTATTTATGTTTTATGTATTCTTGTTCAGACTGTGACAAGACATGTCCTTACTAAGGACAATCTATCTATCTATCTATCTATCTATCTATCTATCTATCTATCTATCTATCTATCTATCTATCTATCTATCTATCTATCTATCTATCTATCTATCTATCCATCCATCCATCCATCCATCCATCCATCCATCCATCCATCCATCCACCCGTCCATCCATCCATCCCTCCATCCATCCATCTCTCTCTTGGCCTTTGCAGTCGAGGCAGATGGCTGTTTGAGGGTGAATCTGGTTCTGCTCAGGGTTTTCTGCCTGTGAGTTTTTTATTTCAAGTGTTGCAAAAGTGCTTGCTCATGGTGGAATCATAATGAGTGTCTCTTTAAAAACACACTGAATTGACTTCATTATGAAACATGCTGTGCATATTAAGAAACACCTGCAAAATCACAATGTGATGTAATCCACTGAACCCCTGTATGAAGTATATCATGTTACATTTTTGGTGCAACTTCATCAGTCGAGTGTAAACGCACTTGATGGTTATTTCTGAGGCTTTGGCACTGCATCCATTTGCACCATTACAACATTTTTCTTCTAATCCTAATATACACAAAATGACACTAAGCAACATTTTCTGCTGCTCCAGGCTGCATGCTCGCTTGTTTTCTGAGTAACACATTTCCATTTTTCTGCTTAGATTGCGCTGGGAAGAATTTCCTACCAATCACAGAGAGGGACTCGAGGGAGACAGTGCAAAGTCACATTTACTTCTGGGTACTGAATGACAAATCAAGAAAAATAAAGGCAAAGAGAGGGCACTGTAATTATAGGCGCCATGTTTCACCTCGTCCTTTCTAATTTTACAGCTGTATTTTGAACTTTCAAGAGCATTTTGTTGTGGATACGCAGTGTCACAACATGCCACTCAGACAAACACGTGTTGTCAGCATATCTATTATCCTTAGCAGTCAAAATGAGCCAGGGGTGTTGACTTGTCACTGCGGGTGTAATCCCATTCCAGCCCTATGAAGTGTCTCCACTCCATCAGTAGGAAGCAGTTCAATGAAGCAAACACACCGGGAGTCAAGAGCAAACGCAGGCACTCGATTAACACAAATTTCCATAGTGACAATTTTCAGACACAACAGAGGAGCCTTGTTCCCTGAAGCGACACCTCGGCTCTCCGGGAGGACGTCTCCTCTGCGTCTTTCTGATGGCCACCATTCACAAAAAAGAACTCAAAAACACAGAGCAGAAGCGAGTGAATGGAGCTGTGAGGAGGACAGAGACAGGTGGCCTGTGGGAGAGCTGTAGATTCCTGCCAGTCACCCCAGAGAGAGAGAGAAAGAGAGAGAGAGAGTGGCAGAAATGAGGGTGAAACTGCGAAGGACAGAAAGAGGGAAGAGATGTGAGGAAAGAAGTGTGGTAGCAATGAATATAGAGACAGAAAGAGGGAGGGAGGGAGACAGACAGACAGAAAGTGAGAGGAGGGAAGAGATGGAGCTAACAGACGGATTATGTAAAAAGAGGAGAGAGATAGGAGGAAACAGAGAGAGTGTGCAGGAATCGATGGAGGGCGTTAAACCCTGGATTGAGCCGAGAGGAGGGAGGAGATACACGGAAAGAAAGCAGGGGATTGGACAGGTGATGCTGAGCATGGACGCAAAAGCATGAAAGCAAGCAGGGAATGAGAGAAATTAAAGGTGTGTGTTTCAGATCAGCTGACATGAATAATGTGAAGGAAGCAGCATTCTCCCAACACTCTGCTGTGGAAACGTGCAGAATGAATGCTGCTTTTGACGGCGTCTAAAACAAATGGAAGTAAATTACATTCTGAGTGTGTATGTGTGCATGAAAGAGAGAGGAAGAGAGAGAGAGAGAGAGAGAGGGAGAGAGAGACACCAGCGCTGCATGAGGTGAGTGACAGCCATGAATATTTAAAGCCTCCCGCTGTAGCCGAGGTGACGGCCATCAGCGCGTCAGTCCTGCCTCCGATCCGTTCCCAGCTGCTGCCTTATTGGCACAATTAGACAGGGATAGGGGGCTTTGATTAATTGAACTGGGCTCTCCATTCAATCCCTCCAGAGCAGTGCAGTGCAGGTCTCTTATCGGGATCACAGCGCGCTCTATTCTTTTGAGTGATGACACATTGAAATACTATTGGCAGCCGTGCACACAACAGTAAAGTCACCAGTGGTATACTTTGACTGGCCACATAAAGATTCATCGCTGTAGTGATTTGCCAACATTGCTGAGTGCTGGGATTTGCCTCAGTGCAAACGCCATACACTAATACTTAATGTGAAATATACAGAGAACATAATATTTTATCAAACAGCAAGAGAAAACAGCAAAATGCACTAAATGTGAGATTAAACGCACTAATTAAACATCAGATTAATTGTATTGCCACAAGACAAGAGCGATTCGACAAAATGCTGATGTGCCAGAGTTCAAGCCTTTGAAGTAAATTAAACAGTACAGTATGTTATGTTTATTTTATTAGGTGCAGAAACAGGCCCGCTATGTTAAAGGGAGGTGATGTATGGAATTATTCAGCTCTGGCCTCTGTAAGTTGGTATTGTAAGTGGTGTTATGAATCAGCAGTCTTGACTTTAACTGTGGTAATTTTGTGTGAAGAAGTGGTTATAGTGGAAGGCAGAGGTAGAAAAGTTGAAGAATAGTACCCTCTCCTGGCTCACAGAGCAACATGAGATTTTTACTCACAACCAGCAGCTCGTTCAGTGATGCACTCTCTGTGTCAGGTGCATTAAAACATGAATGGAAGGTGAATGAAGTTTCATCCAAATATTTCAATGTTCATCCCACATGATATTAAAATCAACCGTGAAGACGAAATGGTAGAGAAAGAGCCCCCCTCCTTCCTCTACCATTATATTGTGCTGCTTTAACAGCAGCAGATCACAGTTTTACTGTGAAGCTCCCCAGCTGTGAATGTGTTAAAACAGCTGAAACACAAAGAACAGAAGCACGGCTTAATCACCTCTCTGATAAAACTAACCTTAAAAAAAAAAACACTGCTCTTCTGCAAAACATTTCTGCTTATAAATACGTTGAGCTTAAAGGGATAGTTCAGTTATCTTTTCAGTGGGGCTGTATGAGGTACTTGAGAATAGTGAGTGTATTACCCACAGGGGGCGACGGTCAGCTCGGCCCCTTTGTTGAGAAACTGGACGGAGTAACCAGCACAGAAGCTAAGATATCAACTCCTGTAGACAGGGACAATTTGATCACACAATTAAGCTAGTTTTTAAATTGTAAAACCCAAACACTAATGACAGTGTAAGTGTACGCTGTATGTGGAAATATTTAATTGTTTACTTTGCCTCCAGAAAGCCACTTTGTTTCAGGACTACTTAGTTTACAGAGGAAGAACAAAAAGAATGAAAGAAGGGAGAAACTTTCATGCTAACTGTAGAACAGGAAAATCCCCATGTCACCTGGGGGTGTGTAAACTGTGAGTCCATGCCCACAAACCCCAAAGAGCCTCTGCTTTCACTTCTTCTGAATCAGAGGACACCAGCAGCTCACATCTGACTGCAGTCTTCATCACCAACCAGTTCCCGGCTTCACTGAGCGCTGCTGATTTATCTTTCCAACTTTCTTCAATTTTCAGAAGTTAAATCAGGAAACCAGATAAGTTTGTCTTCAAAGTAAGTGTACGACTCTTAATGTTTTTAATGGCAGAATGACATAACTCATGATACATGATACGCATGATACATTTACCTGATCAAAAAATATTGTGTTACCTGTTGAAGGGGGTATAAATATAATTTTTTATGCTGCAAATTGGCATTAACTTGTACATTATAAAACAGCTGATCAGTGGGCTGCAGGTGGAGGAACACGTATGTGTTGCATCCATGAAGCAGTGCCAAACAAGAGGGCCCTCTGACAGCATAATAAAGCACTGAAAGACTTCCAAATACAGCGTACACCTGAACCAACATCAGTGTTTGAATTGGACTTTCTTGAAGTTAACTAAATTAAGTGGTAGCATTGACCGTATCTGCAACAGTTGAGAGCCTTTATTTTTCTGTCCTGGTTCTCCTCCTGGTTTCTCAAAAAAGGGGCTGAGCTGACCGGATCCTCCTGAAAGTACCTCATACACAGGGGCAGAGACGGACTTTTTCACTGGTGTGCCAAACTTGGGCACTGACTTTTGGCAATAGGTATGTTTGCACAGATGATAATTATCATTTTTCCACATGTTCATACTTACATATATACTTTGAATGTATCCAAATGTGTATTTTGTTTTCACTTTAAAAAATAACACAACTTAGTGGCAACTTTTAAATCCTCTTCGCTTATAACTTTAAGGACTAAACAAAAAATGTCAAGTCATAATTTAAGGTACTAACAAAAGAAAAACATGTTACATTGAAATGCAAAGACGGCTGTGAGCAGCCTGTTGCACAGCTTTAATAATTTGTTTAACTAAGTCCATCACCTAAAAATGTCCAGGTTATACAACCTCAAGTATCTTTGCTATTAGAACATCCCTGCACATGCTGGAGGATTTTAAAGCACAGAAACAACACAAGAGGTTAAGCAGAGAGTTTATACAGAAGACTTCATGAGGTAACTCAGAATTCAGAACTGCTCTTCAATATCAAACTCTATAAGTGAGAGTGAGTACCTTCTCTGTTCAAACAGGCATAAGCTAAAAAGTATGCAGTAAAAGGCAGTTTGAGACAGGAATATATATGTGCCTCTGTCCCGTTTAGACTCCAGAGTATCGACAAATCCTAATAACAATTAATAAAACAATGAGCTGGCTGTTCTTAGAGTTTGGGTGAGATGGTGTGTACTACAACATTCTCACATTGAGGTTTAATGTTCAATTATTACATTAAAAAATATACTTAATTTGAAGAGCAATCCTCAAAAGGTGGTGGAGTCCAAACCAGAGCAAAAAAAATGCAAAATTTACCAAGGAGTCCAAATGACACCAAGTGATTAATAATGTCTCTCTTTGTGTGATAGATGAGAGAATGGTACATTCATGATGTGAAATTCTATCAGTGTAAATCTACAACCTGTTGCACTGCCCTCAAGTGGCAAAAAATAAAATAAAAGTTCATTTTAAAGACTCAGAAAGTGATGGATAAAGTAACATAACTTCTTCAATGTTTGGTCTTTTGATTTTTTCTGGAGCTGTATTTGATAATGTTTGTTTAACCTAACTTATATAGATAAACCCAGACAGGAGAATAGACGAGTACATGTGCTTAAATCAGTGACATATGAGGGACATAAAAAGGGGGATTTTTAAGACCCTACCAGGGTGATGACTGCAAACCAAATGCCAAAGTTATTGTTATTTATCACATCATAAATGTGTCTTTCTGTGTTCTGTGTTTATACTTATGTACTCATTTTTTCACCATATGTTGAATACATGTCTGGTAACAGTGTCAGTGCATTCCTGATGTGTAGATTACAATACCTCCTCCTGGTCCAACATGTAGAGCGGTGTTCCGGAGCTCACACAGAGACCAGGGTTCCAGCGATCAGGGATTGGGGGGCGGTCGTGTGAGGGGCGGTCGTAGATGGGGCGCTCGTGCAAAGGACGGTTGTAGGAGGGGCGGTCGAAGGAAGGACGGTCGTAGCTGGGACGGTCGTAGGTGGGACGGTCGAAGGAGGGACGGTCGTAGGAGGGACGGTCGTGAACAGCACGTTCGTAGGAGGGAGCGTGGAAGGAGAGGGCGTGGGAGCGATGATGGTGATGATGGTAGGAGGGGGGGACGGCACACCTTGCATCTGGGTAGGAGAGAGGGAGGAGAGTCAGGAAGGGGGGAGGAGGAAGAGGGAGGAAAGAGAAGGTCATTCAGGATCATTGGTAAGAGGGCTGAGAGGTTGTGTGTGTCCTCATAACACCAGAGTCAGACCTCTTTACAGTGTTTGATTGGTCTGATTGAAAAAGGTCATCTCACATTAGGTACAATGACACCAAGCAGGACACTTAGCTGGAGAGACGAGCAAGACTCTGAGGTGGTACGTGATGAAGACAAAATCCCTCAAATTTGTTAAACATTTACTCAGAAATACAATTTTCTTGCAAGAAAAAAACTAAATGAAAACCTTTAAAGCTACAGCATTAAATTAACAGAGCAGCAAAACAGTATAAAGTTGCTTCTTAGTACATCCAGCGCACAACCCTCACAGTAAAATCACAACATGTCAGGGACATATCCAGACTCTTTGACTTCAGGGCCCAACTGGGGCACCAACTTACACAGGGGGTGCATGAAGTATGTGTACACCGTTGACTGTGTAAATAAATGCACAGAGCAGCAGATATCCCATGTGAAGCTGTAATTTTTTGAGTGACTGGTTGCGTTAAAGGTCTTAAAGCCTGCCTCCTCCATTATATCAGATGGGACATGGGTCAAAGTAGAAAATAGAAATACACGTCAAGCAAATTGTTCTCACACATGTTTTCTGTGATAAAGTTGGTTCTTATAATGCAGATTTATGTCAAAGTGTACAATTTTCTGAGAAGTTTTCTCTTAGTTATTTAATGTAAAAATATGATTGTCAGCTCTGATGACACAACAAACATTAACACAAAAGTCACAGAACTTTACATAGACATGGAAGAATGTAAACACATTTTCCAATATGTTTGACTGTTCTTTCAAAACGCATTGGATAACAATGAAAGACTTAATCCCATTAGCACAAAATGTATGAACAATGTATCTCTCCAATCTGTGGATGCAGTTCTGCTGGATGTACCAAGATCCTTATAATAAAAGGTGACCAGGCTTTCTCAGTTAGAGCTGCAAGACTGTGGAACTCCTTGCCGTTACTAATAAGAATGTCCACAACCTTAACTGATTTTAAATCCTTGCTGAAAACCTTTCTATGTAAGAGGGTCTTTCTCAACCCTTAAATATTGGCTATTTTTCTGCATTCTGATGTCCTGTTTTTCCTGTTTTTTTATTTGTTTTGTAATTTCTGCATTTTTTTTTTTTTTGCCGTGAAGCACTTTGTAACTTTGTTAAGAAAAGTGCTATATAAATAAAGTTTATTATTATACTATCATTATCTTTTCACAGAGACATCCAGTACAGATGACAGAAGGAAACTGTTATCTGAATGAAAAGGTGTCTTAACGGCTTCATAATGACATCCAAAAATATCAGAACAAATCAGACAAGAGCTGAAACAACACTTTGATAAGTTAGCGCAACTGCATAAGTCACGCACGAGTTCAGCCGACAGTGATGCTTCAGTTCAGATCTTTTAACTTTTTGTCACTCATGTTAACAGACATAGATCCCCTTCAAACTAGTTCAGTTTTATATTATCAAATAACTTTGATGAAATGAAGAACGCTCTTTAAATCACAGCTCTCCCATTCAGAGAAATTAAGTCATTTTTTGTGCTGGTTTTTGTACCCGTACATTCATGGCGCTTACAGAGGAGCAAGGGAACAAGAACTTAAGTTAAGAGATAACTCGTGAATAATCTGGGAACAGTTTAAATGTAAAATAATTTAAAGCTCTAATCTACAAGTCCCATCTTTTCATTAAATAAATGTCTGGTAAGTCACTGTCTTTTGTTGGATGAGTTAATACATTGGTGATTGAGGCTACGGCCCACTGATGAAATCTGTTGCCTTTGCAGTACTCTTGGTATCACAGGGTTGGGTGGTGAGTCGACATTTCCACTAAAATCACAAGCTGTGTCCATCACGGAGCTGTGGTTGGTGCTTGAAGTTGAGTGTTTTCTGTGGTTTTTACTGAGTTGTGAGTAAAGTTACTTTGGCGGAACAAGGAAAAAAAAGACCAGATGACCAAAGATGATGAGAAGTTCAAAAACAAGTGGAAGTCTTGAGAAAAAGGAAAAGGTTAGAGGGTCAAATAAAGACAAAATCTGGACTTCTTTGGAAGTGAGGTTAAAAAACGTGCAGTTCTCGTCTTTTTTCCAATAGGTGTTGTAAGAGAGATCAAAACGCAGACCTCCCATATTGCTGTTTTCTTTACTGGAAACTCCTCCATTACCTTAGGACTGCATTATGACTTACTGAGCAACAACCCAGTGTTTGGAAGGAAATAAAAGACAACCTATAATGCTACTACTTCAGATAATTGGGTGCTTACGTCAGTACTGAAAAGCACCATAGTATGACCCTCCTTGTTAGCTGCACTTAGGCTAACTAAGCATCCATCCACTTCTGATGCTTCCTGTCAATTGAGAGCCAGTTGTTACTGGTTCCGTTGGGACTGTTGGAAAGGGATACTGTGATTTGTGTAGACATTGCCTGCGGGTCTGACTTCAGGTTTGCAAACTCTTCGGAAAAACCCTCAGCTTCCAGGTGGGTAAGTAGGTCAGAGTGTACTCCATAATATTTTAAAAAGGGTAGCTGAGGTTTCTAAGATCCCAACAGTTTAAGGTATTTGTAGGTTCCTGTCAAAACCAGATTACAGCTTAGTGGGTCATTTTGTACCCCTGAAATGTCCGGTCAACGTGACACTATTAAGCTGTAAATTGGGGAGATGTAGGGCATACATAGCAGGGAATAATCTAAAGCACTGACAAAATATAATTTATTTCCTCACTTTAGTCTGATTCACACAAACTGGACAGGCAAAACTAAAGAAAGGACCGTTCTGGGGACTGAACGGTTGGTCCTGAGACAAATACAAACCACTACAAGGTTTAGAAAAGCAAAGAGATATTTGGAAATAGTCCCAAAGGAAATGAAATACTGTTAAGTTCCCATCATCACTCTTACTCTTGGCTCCTTTTTGGCTTCATTAACACGAAGGTGCCTGATAGTGACTCTGCAAACTCACCCTTTGGATGAGTCTCTATCGCTGTTAGTTTTAGAGTCACGGCTAAAAGTGATAATTGTCTAATTGAAGAAGTCCTACACCCTGCTCACCGCCAAAATCTAATCATCTGTTCTTTGGCCCGGAGCGGTCCTGTCCACCAAATATAACAGAAATCTGCTCCGACGCTCCCGAGGTATCCTGCTGACAGACAGACAGAGAAACTAATCTTCTCTGTGGGGGTACGAATTATCTTTGACGTTATCCTGTGATTCGAAGCACCGTTTAAGAAGATGTGGAGGAAAAATGGAAATTATATCTAAGGGCTCTGCGCCTCGGATAATTTAAGGAATTGATCACACAGTATTGGAGACATTAATATGGATTTTTCCCAGGTAGCTGTTTCACTTCGTCTAAGGTGAAAAATGTGTGGCTAAGGACCTGAGGTAAATGAGGCACTTTGTCTTTTCTCTCTGTGCTGCTGTCTAAGTTTCCGGCCTTACGGCACTTCTTTTAATTTATGTTTAAACTTACACTGAAACACACTGAGCACAGAAAAGAAGTGTCTTTGATATGTTGAATAACTGGCACAGCTCAACTTTTATTATTTTCCATGTAATGTAAATCACACTACATTTTCATGCACTTTCAATAGACTGAGTCTCTCATGATGCATTTCTTGCTTTAAAAGTGACCTTGCATTTTCTCTTCTTTCCCCAAACACTCCTTATGTATTCTCTTTTTTAAATCAATTCTGTTACTTCTCCATAAAGTGAAAGGCAACACTGAGCATCATCTTCAGATTTCAACTCCAGCATTTTAGAGTTTTCGGCACTAAAACAAACGTCTGGAGGCAGTTCTCATGCTTCATCCCGCCGGAGTTCAAACACTTTCCTCCAAGTCCAATGGAACAACGCTGGGAACAAGTGAGCCACAATACACTTTCTTCAAACATTGCCAACAGGCTGAATCAAATGTAATTGATTAAAAATGCCTGATATTCAACAATGAAAAGACAACATATCCCTACAAGGCAAAGCAACACTCCACTAGAATCAACATTACGTTACATTCAAGGCACTTGAGCTGATGTGCATTGAAAACATATGACTTGTTTGCTGATATTTTCAAAGTGAAAGGACGTCTGGGGAGGATTTTCAGAAGCTGTTTGTTAAAGCATTTAAAGACACTTGTGGCTTATTCTTGGATATGTGCTTACAATTTGGAACTTAGTCACTCAAATTTATCAACACCCCGTCCTTCCACCCGAGAGCTGTGTAATGGCCCGGGGGTTACACATCCACTGCCCTAAGATTGACCCCAGAATCATCTTGAACACAACAAAATAAGAACCATAAAGAGAGAGGCAGGGTCTCAAATACAAGCTAAACCCAAAATGCTGTTTTAGATTACACCCAAGCAGCAACATCTGGTGATGAAAAACGAAGGCTGTTTTCGAAACGACCTGCTACATACTACCTACTAATGTAGTAGGCAGTAGGTACTGCCTACATTATATGGCGTTTGAATTTAGTCTGTGGTATGACTGTTCTGTTGGATCTGTGTTGCAGTACGCTGGGACAGACGTCACTGGATTTCCGGTTTTAGAAAGCGGAAGTTTAACAACGGACAAGCTGATAGTGAAACAGCTTCTTTAGCATAACTTGTGATTTAAAAAGTTAGGAAGTGGTTTATATGGAATTAATAATTTTCACAGCACCTTAAAGCTGAGTTCCCCCGTCCAAATAAGAAGAGAAAAGAAAAAGCGGAAAGAGCGCTGTGCATTGTGGGAAACAGAACGTGAGGCAGACTGGTCCGATGCATACTGAGAAATTTTCCCCGAATCAGTACGACATCCGGGGAGTTTTGGCATACAGCAGATTTTGCTCTTGTTCACATACTACTTACTACATACTGAATTTTGGCCAAATCAGTACGTACTGCTAGTATAGTAGGCAGTTTCAAAAACAGCTGGAGTCTGTGCAGAAGGGCAAAAAGTGCAGTTCCTCAAATGTCCACTTGAGACAGATGTGTGTCTAACATGAGTCTGGTCCTGCTGGAGGTTTCTGCTTGTTAAAGGAAGTTTGTCCTTGCCACTGTAACTAAATGCTGCAAAGTGCTCTGCTCATGGTGGATTAAGATGAGATCAGACCGAGTCCTGTCTGTAAGATGGGACTGGATCTTATTCTGTCTTGATGTTGGGTCTTTGATAATAATATAACATGTATGGTTTAAACCTGCTCTGTTTGTAAAGAGTCTTGAGATAATATTTGTTTTGATTTGGTGCTGTATAAATAGAGATTGATCGATTGAGTAGGTCCCATTAACACCCATGTCACTTTTAAAAATAAAATCAAACATGCTTACAACGTGGTACAAAAAACTGTTTCGGTCTGGGATTCATTATTTTACAACTCATCCACTTTGAAGATATTACAGCTAAGAATTATTAAAATATATACTTTGAATAAAAGTAATAACAACTGAATCTTGAGTGTGATCTTGAATGGGATGCTACTGTTGATACATGAAGGTGCAAGATGTTGGCCTCCATGGAAGCGGACCCTCTCCTATGTAGATATAAAAGCTCATTCTGAGTTAAAATCCAAATTACTTTTATATTGATGATTATAAACTCAAACATACTTACAGATAATATATTCAATTTCTACAGAGTCTGTACAGCTAAATCCTACACTCTGTACCTCTAAAGTAAAAACAAAGCAGTGTTAACAGAGTCACAGACAGTCGGCACACTTCAATCGTTTTTATACGAGTTCATGCACTTTTTTGTAATCTGACTCTGCCTTTAAAAGACATGTAAAAATGTGATTTGTGGAATAAATCCTGAGATAAACACGTTAGAAAGGTCTTCAGCAGTGTGTGAATAAGTCAAAGTTACATTCCCTCTGGGGCTCACACTTCCATGTGCACCAATGAAAAGACAAATTCACACCACCAACATCCGCAGGCTGTACAACAAGGCCAGAATACACACACACACAAACAAGAGGAGCCAAATATTGATACTTCTGAGCTGAAACACAGACACACACTCCACGAGAGGAGATCCAAGCTGTTGCCTCAGGATGAATCCCTGACAGTGACCACTGACCTTTAATGTTCACGGTCTGTCTGTCTGACTGACTCCCTCCTCTTGATAGAAAGCCACAAACGGTAACCTGTGGCCCACAATGCCACACTTCGGCATGTCATAACCCATTAGCTCACTGCAGCGTCACTTCTCAGATTCATCCCGGCTCGTGACAGGAGAGAAGTTGACGGCTACAGTGCGTCTGTGTCGCCTGCCAGAGGTGAAAATCACAACAGGCGATCATCTAATTGCAGCAAAATAACAGCTCAGATGATCCTTCAAGTTCCTGTTTGAATTATGAATCCAGCTGCTGAAATATAGATGAGCTTCCAAATAAGAACAGCTAATTAATATGCACCATTCATGAAAGGGAAGGAGTGAAGCAAGAAGAGCTGGTTCAGACAAAGGAAACAGTTTAATCTGTTGTTCTTAAAACACATGGACCCACACGTGGTCACCTTTTAATGACCCTTTATCAGCTGTTCAGGGACAAAGTCACCTATCAGTAGGCCAGAAGGGAAGGTATATTCTCACGTACACAGCCATAGGTGGAAGGCTTTTGGCTCCATGGTTAAATTGTAAAGGTGTGTAACATTCCCGGTCCAAACTCTTGTACTGTATATATTACTCAGACATATGTCCAACCTGAGGAAAAATATTGGTTTGATCTACAAGAACAATTTACATATTCTGCAATGCGTAATATTTTTGCCCACATAAACCCGCGTCCCATATACAGAGGCTATAGTCCTCATCGCAGAGGTCCCAGGTTCGATTCCAGCCTCGACCATTTACTACATGTCCTTCCCGACTCTCTACTCCCCACATTTCCTGTCTCCCTTCAGCTGTCCTATCAAATAAAGGCAAAAATATAACTTAAAAAAAATAGAAACACCTAAAAAACAGCTTTTATTACATTTCTTTTAATAATGTTTTACCTTCTTAAATGTGTTTCTATCTTTATCTTGTATTATTATTAATTTTTTTTTCTTCTTCTTCTCTAAATTGTCTGTTTTTATACTGGCTGTGTATAGCCTGACTGTTTTTGTGAAGAACCTCAGTGCAGATCGGGTTTTGCTTTTAAGGTGCTATATAAATTAAATAAACTTAAACTATGTTGAACCTCCCTTCTTAAGACTATTTTTTAAGGAAAACATTTGTTGAAGACCACAACTTGTTTTAATGAGGAAAAAAATCATTTGAAAATATGAGAAAACAAACTCATTAAATAAAACAAGATATTCTAAGATGTTCTTGTTTAACACCTTTTAAATACAATCATGTCCGCAGTGTCTATTCAAATTAAATGTCCATATTTTAATGGAATTAAATTTCATCACATATCTAAATGAAGCACTTGTGGTATCACTATCTAAATACCATAAATAATTAAATTAACCTGCAGTCTATTAATGGATGGCAGGTCTGCTAATGGGCAGACCATCGTTCTATTCTTCAGTCATATAGCCTACTCACACATGCATTTTAAGACGCTACTTTTGTGCTTGCCATCTTATGACATTGCACGTGGTGACAAAATACGTTTTGGCTGTTTGACAGTTGTTCAATGTATTTTCTTTTAATTAAAAAAAAGGACCATTACCAAGCATCAGTTTTTTTTCTTGCTCTACTTTTGTGCAACTTTGTTCTGGTACCATGTCTCTTCATCTTTCTTCCCCCTGGTGTTATAGTGTTTAGTGACAGCTGGCCTCAGTCATGAGAGGCACACTCACTTTACACATGAGTTTGTTGTAACCATTGACTGTGTATAGAATGGATAACGTTACTTCATTCCTGCCCATTATGAGTTGTGAAACCACACAGTCCCCTCAATAGACGCTGACATATTTGCAGAACGGATCCTTGTGTTGATTTGAAGTAGACTTCCATGGCTGTAGAAAGTTCAGTGACTCTTGTGTTAGTGTGTGTTACTTTTTCTCTTGCCGTTCCTCCTCCACTCTGATAATCCGGTTCAGAGCTGCAGGAGCATTTGTCAACCGAACTGCCAATGTACATCTTTACGCTGTCAAATAACTGGTTAAAACTACACTTCTCAGAAAAATATACACTAGGAAATAAATCCGCATGATAAGAACTAAGTTTCATGACAGGAAGCATGTATTATTTTAATACACAAGTGCTGATCGAGTGCTCTTTGGATTTGGATACATGCCCCCCCAAAAAACAGAAAAGAAACATTTTAAGGTTCTCTCTCTCTAAACAACTAACATGACTTTATTTTAACAGCATGGTCACTTTGAGGAGGCATAAAGACTTCCTGATTCCTGATTTTAAGGTTTTACACGTCCATGTTTTGAAATTAAAGGGATTTTTAGTGTTAAAAAGAGAGCTACTTGGTGTTTCTATTGTGTTCTAGAAAGATTTCTGCTAGGCTCTTGTATGCTTCTCTCTTCTCTGGAAGAACTTGAGTATCTGTCTGACCCTTCCATTCACCTGAACCAGCTCCAAACACTGACTTCCCTTTAAACATCACCCCTCAACACCCTTCAATGCTTAGCCTTGTCAAAATTAAAATGACCACTGATGGATGGCTACACCAAAGCTGGCGACAGCCCGGTAAATGGGCTTGGAAGTCAAACTGGGCCTCACTACTTCATATCTTTGCTCTCCATGACACCTGATGAGGATCCGCTAATGGGCTGATAGCACCTGATCAGGCTGCTGTGAGGGCCCTTCAATCACACTGATGGATATAATTAGGGGATAAAACACGAGCTCTCTCTGATGCTGGGATGACTCTCCTCCACTTTAAAAACTGAGCGTGAGTCCAGTCACAAAAAGTTGCACAAAGATACATCATGTTACTTTGTTTATGAACAAAGTAAAATGATGTAATATGAGTCATTGGGGTGGACAGACACTCGAGGCCATGAATATGGGCCACTGTGATGAGGCTGCATTAGAGGGTCACGATAGCCTTGGCTGAGCCTTTTGTGCTGGCAGTTTTTAAAAATGCAGGCAGCACAGGGAGAAGACAAAAAGAGGAAGGGGTGGCCCAGTGGGAAAGACTGAAGAATATAAGAACACAATTCTGTAAGCCACAAAAAGTACATAATTCATGGAGGGAAGTTTCGGCGGCTGGTGTATTGATTTCTATCTCATTTGATTTTTTTTACCTTTAGGACTGTTTAATCCAGCGGCTTTATTAATTGATTAATTGATTGTTTTGGTCTGCAAGACATCAGATAACAGTGACAACTGTCCTTCACAGTACCCTGGGGTACAAGATGACATCAAGGCCTGTCTTCTTTTTTTCAGCCAACAGTCTGACACCAAGAACAGAAACACATTCTCACATTCATGAATCTGAAACCATCTGATGTTAACTTTTTTGTCTGTTCTCTGACTTTAAGGCACAAAATGTAACTACTGCCACCAGACTAACATCAAACTACACCAAAGACGTGGTTTGATGATGTCATGGAGTACTGTAGTGTGGGATCATGGGAGTTTTTGTTTTTATTTCGAGCCACATTCACATCAAGATATGTTTAAAAAATGTTATGTGCTTATGAAATATTATAAGACGATGAGTAAAGGGCGCTCGCTTTATAGTGACATTTATTGAATCAAACAATGTTTTTTCAAATAAGTTATTAATGATTCTATTGTTGTTGGCCTGAAATGCTGGTCACATATTGTGTCTAAGCTGTAGGACAGACACACGCCGCTGGCCAGGGCTCCAGTGAATGGCTCTGCCATGACACCATAAGGCTCTTTACCCAGTAATAAACAAGCACAGATGACGGAAGACATCTTGCTGTTTGGCAGAATTTTCTATGGAGACAGAGTCATATGTGGGCAGAGTCTTGTTACAGTGGTGCTAGCTCTGCTATAGTTAGGCACACTTGGCAAAGCAATCCAACATTGTTTAACTGCAAACTCAGCGTTCCAGTGTTTGTCTTTAACTTTGATTGTTTTATTTCTTTAGACCAGTTGGTTGGTTGGAATTTAATTCCCGCTCAAACAACTACAGAATGATTGGCTCCCTCGAGTAAGGATCAGCATATCAACCAAATATACTATTTGATAGTCACTGCTAACCATTTGCTGATTAGTTGAATAGTTCCCCACCACCCTGATGACTGTGCAAAGTTGTTGTAGATATGCAAGTTAGATATGATATACGTATGGATATGATCTGGATATTCTAGTTTTACCAACAAAGGTTGCACTTAACCTCATTTTTCAGTGATATTTTTCATAGAAGTTCCTCCCAGAAGTCTTTGGCACTGCAGAAGTCTCTACATTTCTGAAACTCACAGAGCTGCACACATTTTATCTCTGGCTGGTAATTATGCTTTCTTCCATTATTTGGAGTTTTATCATGGAACTTTTCTATTATTTAATTGCAAAAGTGAACAGCTTTCAGGTTCCTTACAACCACTGTCAAGAGGTGGTACCGCACTACAACAAGGAGCTTGTAAAGGAGTGGTCTATGCGTGCCCCATAGAGTCCTACTGTCCTCATCGCAGATCGCTGGTTCGACTCCCAGCCAAGACCATTTGCTGCATGTCTTCCTCCACTCTCTTCTCCCCACACTTCCCTACTCTCTTCAGATGTCCTATCAATAAATATATAAGGCGAAAAAATGCTGGAAAAATCTTTTTTTTTAAATTAGATAAAAGTCAAATGAACTAATTGATTTTTTAATTATTAAACAATGATTAGAAAATTTGGAAAATCACATCTCATCTCTATTTATTATATTGCTTAATCTGTCAAAACCAACCATAATCACACCATGTCAACCTGTCACTACTGAATAAATCTTAATACTGCCTGTAATTATTTAAACCATTTGTAACATTTGTATATATCTTAAATCTGTATTCTTTTTTTATCTATTTTATTTTTACTTATTTAAACTTCTTCTTGATTGTACTTATGCCTAGGTTGCTGCAACAACCGAATTTCCCCAAGGGGATCAAGAAAGTAATATCTTATCTTCTCTTCTGTTATCTCAACCTATAGTGGACTTCTTGTCCTTCAGTAGTATGGACATTATAGGAAACATTTGAGATAGAATTCTAACTTTAAACAACGAACAAATTGTCCTAGAAATAGCTGAATATGCTTTAATTATCATCAAATAAGTGGTTAATGGTTAAAGCTCCAACCACATCACTCTGTTTTTGTTTTTTTAAACTGATTACTTCCCCAAAACCTCACAATGTTTTATTCAAGAGTCAGTTTTAGCCTTTCTTTATAAATAAATAACCACAAAGTTTCCTAAAGACACGGTACTTCTTCAAACTCGCAGCAGGATGCCGTGTCTGTACTGGAACAGTCCACGTGATGCTCTCAGGAGTGAGACTGTCAGAGTTTTATCTTATTCAAATACACAGTGACAACTCAATGCTGCCAGAGTTACAACCCAATTACAGACTGATTCTTCTCCGTCGGTCACATTTAGCATTTATGAGTCATTATACTCAAATAATCCTTGAGACGTATTGTGAGGTGCCGTGTGAGATATTGTCAAGACTGAAATGGATGTGTCTCATTAAAACTTCTTTCACGGCTGTGCTGAAAAAGCTGAAGAAGCATTTTAAAGGAACAAGGCTTCGCACTCTATTAATATGCTCTGAGCTGTTCTGTTGCACAGTGGGTTGTTTGGTAATTTTATCTTCAAAAGGGCTACATGGAAAATATTTTTGTTGCAAGGAGAAATTGTAGAAATGTTAGAGCTTGAATCAAACAAAAATCAGTCACTCTCCAGTTCTTAGCAGCGTCTCCATTGATGATGTGATAAAAAAGAGACATGCAATAAAGCTGATCTATCAATTATGACTTTTTAACGCTTCGATCTTTATTCTGCATGTGTGTATGTGAACGTAAAAACAAACAGCTGAAGCAGATTTGATGCCGAGCAAGTGCTCCGTGAACCGTTTGGTGCCCTTACACGGTTTCAGAGACATGAAGCACCAGGGGGCATGCTCTCCCTTTCTCCCAAAAAGCACCTTAGCCCCCTGAATCCAAAACTTTGCAACTGTGTGGAGCAAAGTCATGATGCTGAGATATTCACAGGAGGATGGCAGCGTGAGTCATCCTCAGCCCAATCTGCGCTACTCTACTGTAGGCCTCTCCACCCCCGAGGCTGCCTATTAAGGGCCTGTGAAGCGCAGTGGACAGAATTTCAATGAGCAGACTCATTCTTCTGTCTGTCCGTTCGTACGTACAGAGGGCACG
This sequence comes from Notolabrus celidotus, assembly GCF_009762535.1. Lineage (NCBI taxonomy): Eukaryota > Metazoa > Chordata > Actinopteri > Labriformes > Labridae > Notolabrus > Notolabrus celidotus. Next base: position 6,201,026 of record NC_048283.1, on the reverse strand, counting down.
TACACTGTAACCATTGGGCACAAGCAGAAATGCTGAGATGCCTCTTTTCTCTGCTCATCTTCCTCTTCTTCACTCTGTCTTTCATTCACTCTCTGTACTTTCCTCACTCTGCCTTTGTTCCTCTCCTTCTCTCCCTCTCTCCCTCTCTGTGGGCTCTTTTTATTTTTCTGCCATCCTTAGCAGTTTACAAAGAAGAGCGCCATGCACCAATCGGATGACTGGTCAGCCTTAGTCAACGTTGTCATTACTGGAACCCGACAGGCCTAATGTTGATTTACACACATCGCTGAGCTCCAAAACAGTGCTAAAAATAAAGCTTGCAATATCTGCGGGTCGCCCGGGGCAGATAATGTACTCCTGCAAGCATGGCGAAGCAAAGCATCTTACTTTCTAGGCAAGAAAGCCATGCACACTGCTCATGTCAATACACCGTGACCTCAGATGCACCAGCATCACACAGTACAACCTCCAGACAAGATCACTGGAAAATATATACGACTTAAAACCGATGTTAGGTTGAACGGTGAGTGAATATATGGACGGTATCAAGATGAGATGCTCGGCTTCACTTTGACAAGCTGTGAGTCAAAGCGCTGCGTGTCTGTGTTACAGTAGGCAGCTGTCAGCGCTGAGTCAAGGGGTGAAGTCAAGTGTCAGCAGCGGGGTCACAGAGGCCCAGAAGTACAAGGCTTCCTGCTGATCAAGCATATTGGTCGAGCCTTCAACTTTTTGCAACGTGCTGCCGTGAGGAGAAAGTCCGGCTCATTAGAGACGCATCTGTTTGGCCCATGGTTGTAGATTGGCATGAGCGTAGAGCGCATTAATAACAATAAGAGAGTGCGTTCAGAAATCAGGTGTGCTTCATTAAAAGGTGATCAGTAGAAGTTTTCTGCTCTAAAGCACAAATATAACTACATAAATATCTCAGTGGGGGGTTGATGGGTTTGTTGATCAATACCAATTACTCAATGATTACCTCACAGGGTGCCGAGACCTCTGGCTTTCAACACTCGATATCCAGCCTGGGCAGTTTAAAGTGCTCACAATCTGCACAAATAGCTTGAGGATGAAAAACTGTACAGTGTGAGCAGCAACCAATAGCTCAGCTATGACAATGACGGTACTTCTACAACCATTTTAACAGGTTTAAGAGGTTTTTATTCTTTTCCAGGCAGTATCACTGGCAGGATTTATTTTTTTTATTGAATTTTTTAATTGATTTTTTTTATTGCATTTTTTTATTTTAATATTTTATATTTCAGATGTTTTTGATCATTTCAATCTTTCATCTTTACCTGTTTTTGTTCTTCAAACATTGTTTTATTTCCTTTAGTTTGTCTTCCTCACATTTCTAGTTCATTTTATTGTCTTTTAGAGTCTTTCTCACTTTGTAACCCTGTTTTAAAAAGTGCTATATTAATAAAAAAGTATTATATTTTTATCATTCTGATTGATTTGCATCATGATACTACATATTTGACATATATTTGTGAGATCTCACCTCACTGTCCCCCCCTGCTCGCCTTGTTACCATGGGGAGCAGAGCCTTCAGCCGCTCTGCTCCCCAGCTCTGGAACTCTCTCCCACCTGACCTCCACAACACTGACTCACTCCCACATTTTAAATCCAAACTCAAAACCCATCTGTTTAAACTGGCTTATTCCATCTGACCACAACTCCTCTGTCCACTCACTTAAAACTTTTTAAATTGTGTTTTATTTACTGTTTGCTATTTAAACTCTGTTTGTTTTTAATGTTGTAAGGTGACCTTGAGTGCCATGAAAGGCGCCTATAAATAAAATGCATTATTATTATTATTATTATTATTATTATTATTATTATTATTATTATTATTATTATTATTATTATTTATTAAGATCCTGTTTCAGGAAAACAAGACTTTATTTGCACCAAATACAGGCTAACATCACTCAGCAGTAATTGTGAAGTCAAAGCTGCAGACTTAAGCAGGGGATAACTTGTATCCGTGTTCCTGCAGTTGTATCTGATCACTTAATGTCATTTCTACAATCTCATTTCACCATCACTATCTTTTACTGTCCACAGTTTGCACTTGGACACGTTCACTTGGTGCTTAAACGACTGCTACAATAACTGTCGTTTAACTATTTATGATGATGGTTTGCATAGCGCCTTTGCTTGTCTGCTTTATGACACAACAGCAAAACAGAATCTACTATAAAGTAAATTAATAATGACACACTGAAATGCACTCTGAGCTGTCGGCCCAGTACATCTTTCCGCTGTGGGCCAGAATCACTCAGCAGATATGGCAGCAACTTTATTTTGGTTTATTTTTAAGTGGCAGTATTTTAAGCTTTGAGTGGGGACAAAATGTGTCTCTTTGACTCCATTTAACTCCAAAAAGGAATGTAGTAACTGTTTGTAATCATTAGTAAAGTTTGGTCCAGTTGTATGAGTCCTTAAGAGCAGATTATAGTATCCCTGATTAGAAACTGATAGTACTGACAGAGAAATAATCCAAAGCAAGTGAATACTGACACTTCTAATATTTCTTATACAGGCCTGAAGTTAGATAGTGTACATCTTAAAATGTATGACTTACAATGCACTTAAATATATACAGTCACCAAGACGGGTATAGTTGCAGCAATCTTCTGGATTTAGTTTAACTCTGTCTTACTTTGTGTCTAGCCACAAACTAAAATATTGATGTTAGAGACCTTGGTACTGAATGCCAACTTAAAAAACTGTTAATTTACACTCTGAAGTGTTGAGTGAGTGTTTGGCTTAGAATTTAAAATGTGCACCCCATGTACAGAGGCTATAGAGTCCTCGTCGTCGGCCCCGCCTTGACCCTTTGCTACATGTCGTCCCCCTCTCTCTAATCCACACATTTCCTCTCTCTCCTCAGCTGTCTTATCTAAGAGAGAATACATTTTAAAAAAGGCCAGAAAATAACTTTAGAGTGTCCTGTGAGCTGAAACTTCAACACTATCTGCAAACTGACATATGCATACACAAGTCAACTTCAAGTCGTGGAGCTGTTATTTCATGTGATGGTAAAGTTGAATCTGCTCGTTAATGCACTACCTTTTTTTTTTTTTTTCTTTTTAACATTAACAGTTTGTTAACATGCACTCATAAGAAAAACCAACAGGAATGTTCACTTGACTCCAGAGCTCTGCTAGCTTGTTAGCATGCATCAGTCTAAACTGAGAAATATAAGTAGAGGTTTAGAAATCAAGCTACCAATCTACCACTGCTCTTTTTTTTAATTTGTAAATCTGAATCCTTAGCTGCATAAAATGATTTAAATTAACATTATCTAACAGAAAATAAAGACAGTTTTAAAGGCCTACAAATTCTGCACTCAGTTACGGCCAAATTCCCCCAGATCCGTGTCCGGTCTGTCTCCAATCCATCACGGCACCGGAGCTGATAGGTTTCTATTCTAGTCTATGTGTTAACTCCCACTGGATCCGCTCTGTTGTGTTCCGGCTGTGTCTCTGATCCGGCAGGTCGGAAAGCAACGTATCAGATATGCAAGACTTCTATTTTTGCCGGAGCACAATGCATCAATCTCAACAGAGCAGATGGAGTGGGACAGGAAGTCAGGCACCAAAACAAAATGAAAACACCTGGTTAATATTCAGAATAAAACACTATGTTATCGTCAGATCATTTTTAACTTGACTATGACAACAAAGTGTTATTTTCAGCGGAGCCAGGCCTGGAGTCAACAGATCAGAGGTTTTAAGAGGAAGGTAAAGACAATATGGATAAAGAGAGGAGGAAGATAATCATTGATTCAGTGATTGCAGTGGGAAAACCTCAGTCACATGACTCCAGCTGTCAAGCCGTCCTGCTCCGTCCTGCGTTCTGAAAACACAATCGGTGGGTGTTGACAGACGAGAGAGCACGGAGCCAGACCGCAACGGATCGGAGACGGACCAGGCATGGATCTGGTGGAAGTCCTGTGCTACCTTTACCAGCTGCAGTAGCAGCAGGCTGTTCTATGAAAACTTACCACTCAGCACCAAATGACAAAAGTACAAGAAGCTTCTAAACATGGCAGAGCATTTAGCAGCTCAGAAGACAGCTTTATCCTCATGGTTTGGTGACAACCTGAAAAATTCATTTGATAGAAAATACAGGATTTAACATCCCCCCATACATATACTAACGTTGCTCTGTGACTGTTGAATAGGGAACTGTCAGCCAACCCTGCCAACCCAATCTAACCCCTCACACCATGGTAGTGTTCCCTAAAAGTCAGTTTTGAGGCAACCTTTCACATCTTTTTCAAGCTCTGTTTCTTTCTTTTAAACACAAGGTTAATCTGACATTGTTTCAATTGTTATGTTTGACCACCAAAACTACTCTTTACCATGTCTACTCCCTGGCTTATAAATCAGGTTCATATAAATGTTGGGAAACTCGATTTTGTGGCCACACCTCAATAACCAAGGACCAGCGTGTTTTTGAATGAATTCTGTTAAGTTGAACTGCCCTTAATTTCAGCAGATATCTTAGTTGTTGTTTTCCCGACTGAAGACAGTCATGAACAGGATGTTTTGGTACTCTGTTCGACCGAGGGGGCATGTCCAAGTTCCCTCTACACCCAACCCTACACACCCATTTACAGGTAGTTTTTCTGACCATAGCACCAAGTGCACCAGCTGGACATACACCTGAGTGTATCCTAACATCCAACTCAAAGCCCAGTAGGTGCACTCTGTCCCCAGTAGGTTGACTCTGCCCCCAGTAGGTGGACTCTGCCCCCAGTAGGTGGACTCTGCCCCAAGTGGCTAAAACAGTTTCAGAAGCCCTTCTCTGCATCACCTCAGATTGATCACTGATACCAGAATCTACCAGAACTCACATGACTTCAGGAACCTCCCCTCACTTTTCCTTTTCTACAAACTACTTCATGCTTTTTTGGCGATATAAGACCGGTACATGAAAATTAAGTTCCTATCACGGTGGCCATAATGTTTGAAGTGTAAAAGACTTGCTTCTAAACACACAAGGGAAAACTATAATGAAAATAAAAGTTATAAAAAGTGCGTGTTGACTGAAATCTGAGCCCAAAGGTACGTTTGTTTTTGTTTTCTGTGCTTCAAGAGAGCAAAAAAAAAGAGAGTATAAAGCTGTTGTTCTAAATCAGTCAAATCTCTGCATGAATCCAAGCGGAAGCTTTGATCCCGTTTTAAATTCACCCACAACAATGAATCCACTTCAACCATGAAGGGGAGATGTTTGTTTTGAGAAGAGGGGGGGATGGGGGTAAGAGTGTGTGTGTGTGTGTTTGTGTGTACGTGAGGGTATGTCTGCGTGTGTGTCTGACAGAGCAAAACAGAGAGCGTGGGAGAAGTGGAGAGAGAGAGAGTATTCTCACCTATCAGATCATTCACCCAGCCCTCACGCGGCGCGTCCCGGGTTCCCCATTGCTCACCCAAAGCGTCCACACGGCGTCACTGTTGCTGCACTGCTAGCGCCTTGAATCCGCCCCCAACTCCACCACACAGGAAACAAGGTTACTGCCCAAGAGATGTCACTTCCGAAACACCCACTCCCGCTCGCTCGCTCGCGCTCGCTCCCTCACGCCCCCAGCCTATTGCCATGACAACCGAGAAAAGAATAGAATATAAGTGAGTGTTAAAGAGACAGAGGGATCAGAGAGACAGGAGGAAAGAGGAATGGAAGGAAGGCAGGAAGGAAGGAAGGGAGACAGAAAGAGGGGAAGACGGAGAGGAAATCTGGGGAAGAGAGAGGAAGAGAGTGGACCGAGGGGGGGGGTGAGAGAGAGAGGTGAATGAGTGGGCGGGGAAAGGATGGATGACAGGAGAGAGAGAGCGAGAGAGAGAGCGAGAGAGAGAGAGAGAGAGAGAGAGAGGAGGCATGTGGTGGGATGTGAGCGAGGGGGGGAAAGAGGAAGAGGAGAGAGAGAGAGGTGAAGATGCTGAGGATGCTGTGAAGAGGAGGAGAGAGAAACGAAGTGATGACAGACAGAGAGAGAGAGAGAAAGAGAGAGGGAGGAAAAGAGGGAAGGAAGGGAGGAAGGAAGGAGGACACTTTTTTGGGAATAGGGAGCCCACATCTTGTTCCCATAGCAACACAGCCATCCATGAAATACTGACTTGTACCTCCCTCTCACTCTCTTACTCTCTCTGTTTCTGTCTCTCCATCCCTCCCCCTCTCCTTTTCTCTTTCCATCTCTAACTATATATACACACGCACACACACACACGCACACACACACACATACACCATGAGCGTAAGTTGGCAGCGAGTATGTATGCAGTAATCCGAACGCCGCAACATTGTCAAACGCATCAAAAGGTACCAAATATACCATCAACGTATGGCTCTGCAGGAATCATCGGAGCTGTTGTGCTCACTGCAGATCCTTGGAGGGGTTTGGAGTCTTAATACAAAACTCACATGTATCAAAAAAAGAGTTCTTAACCACCGTCCACACTGACTGCACAGGGATCCGGTCTCTGACAAACACACAGCAGACGCCAGGTCATGCTGGGACAAACTAGTTTCAGAAATGTCCAAATGCAAACTGTGTTAGAGCTCATTCCAAAAGGCCAGACTGGAGGGCTGAGTGCAAAAATACAGCTGTTCCAGAGAGAATGATCAATCTTGTTAAAGAGTACAACAGCGCACACTTCTGGAGTTTATGGTGTTGCACTCAAGATGTTCACACAGAAATGATGGAAGCTGTGTGGAAAGTGGAATAATAAAGTGGAGCTGAGGCTGAAGGCAGGGAATGTTTCTCAACTTTGCAAACGTGGCGACTCGTCATGTGAAGCAGGCATTATGGGAGTACAACAGACAAATTCCACCAGAGATCTGTGTCCGGTACGTCTACGATCCGTCACAGCACCAGCATCTGATAGGTTTCTATTCTAGTCAATGTGTTAACTCCCACTGGATCCGCTCTGTTTCGTTCTGGCTGCGTCTCTGATCCGGCACGCCGAAACGCAACCGATCAGATACGCAAGACTTCTATTTTTGCCAGATGCCGGAGCATGACGCATCAATCTCAACAGAGCAGATGGAGCAGGACAGGAAGTCAGGCACCAAAACTATTAAATCCTCTGGTTAATTTACAGAATAAAACACTCTGTGTTATCACCAGATCGTATTTACCACTTAACTACAACAACAAACCGTCATGATGAGCGGAGCCAGGCCTGGAGTCAACAGGTCAGAGGTTTTCAGAGGACTATAAAGACAACATGGATGAGGAGAGGAGGAGGATAATCGTTCATTCAGTGATTACAGCGAGAAAACCTCAGTCACATGACTCCAGCTGTGTTCTGAAAACGCAACCGGTGGGTGTTGACGGACGAGAGAGCACGTAGCCGGAGATGGACCAGACACGGGTTAAAGATGTCTGTCACAATCTCACAAGTTCAAACATTCAAAGTTTTAGGATGTAAGAGATGCTGTTCTGTTCTCAAGTTTGAGGTGTTGAAGGACTGTGTACACCTTAAAGCTCCTGTGAGGAACTTTAGGCGCCCCCCTGTGGACACAGCAGCACCTGTTTTCTTGTTGATGCTGATGGGTTGTAATTTTCTAGTGGTGAGTCAGTACACTAAGATTTATTTTATGCCTTAAGGCTGCTTTATATTCTTGCATTGCCGCTACGCAGCAATGGCCGACACAGACGTGAGCACTCCATGATTGTGCGTTGATGTGTCGCAATCCTCCGCCAAAGCACTTGAGGGCAGTGTGTTCTCTGTTTGCTTTTTCACAGCGATTCCAACCCTATTATGTTAATATACAGCTGACACATGTTGCTGTTTATCATACAGACATGATTAAAGGGAAGAATAAAGAGGACACGTCAGAGAAGATGGAATACACAGCCAATGTGCAGGGATCCTGGAAGTGCTGTAAGATTTCAGTGTGCAACTTCAGGTCACTAACCAAGCAATATCATCATGTATGATGATGTATAGACTTTAAAATCCTGCTGATGGTTTATAAAGCACTGAATGGTTTAGGCCCAAAATACATTGCTGATCTGCTGCTACTACTTTATGAACCATCTCGACCTCTGAGGTCATCAGGTACTGGTCTGCTTTCAGTCCCTAGAGTCAGAACAAAACATGGTTAAGCAGCGTTTAGTCATTATGCACCACATATCTGGAACACACTCCCTGAAAGCTGCAGGTCTGCTCCAACTCTCACCTCTTTTAAATCAAAGATTAAGACTTTTTTATTTGCCACTGCCTTCCTATCTTAGCTTATTTTAACTCACTTTAAATGCAATTTTTTATTTTATTTTTAATATATTTCTAATTTTCCTTTTCTTTTCTGTTTTATTATATTTATCATTTTAATTGTGCTTGTTTATGCTTGTCTGAATGTTTCCAATGCTTTTAATGTTTTAATGTAAAGCACATTGAGTTGCCTTTGTGTATGAAATGCGCTATACAAATAAAGTTGCCTTGCCTTGTAAGCAACAAAATAATGGCAAAATAATAAACAGGACAGTTAAAATTACTCTGGTAAGTTTAATGTGACTTATAGCAATATTTCAGGATATTGTTTCGACTTTACCGTGAATGAAAATGATAAGTTTGATGTTAACTTGACCAACAAGTCGGCTGATACGACAACGAAGCGCTTAAAAGTGTTGGAACTGAGGGACTACTTTTTAGCTGTATAAATAAATGAACCGGCTAACAATAAATTATGCCTTACTTTGCTAACTCAGGCAGCTAACTTCTCCTTTAGCCTGAGATAAACTTGAGATCTCAAAGACGTCACAAAAGGATTGATTAAGAGTCAGCATAGACGAGAGGAATGGTTCCAACTATTTCATCTTATATTTGGTACATGAGTGTTTTAAGAGGATGGACCTGTGAGTTATGTGGGCTGTAAATTGAAGCTCAGGGTGTACAGACATGGTGTAGATGTCAGCTCAGTACATGAGTCGACCTCGAGATAAAAACCAAAAAAGCAATATGTCTGCAGGGGTAGGAGGGGATCGATGTGGCCATCATCCCTCCATGAATCCCAATGAAGTCCAACTTTCGACTCGAACTCCTGGCAGCCTCTCCTCGAACCCCCCCTCCCCCTTTCCCATCCATCGCTCCCCTCCTCCTTCTGCCCATCTGTTTCCCAGCCCCCCCATCCCTTCGCACTCTGGCTCCCTCTCTGGCTTCTTCTTCCTGGATGTGGCCTCCTCGCTTACACCCCTCTGTTAAATCTCTCCTCTCTGTGTATGCCTCCTCCCTCCTGTATTTATGCTGCCGCTCTTCCCCTCTTTCATCCTTAAAATTCCTCTATGTGGGATTAAAAAGAATGAAATAATCCGTCCTAGAATCACATTTTTACCATTCACCTCTCTCCCGTTCCCTCTCACTCCTCCATCTTCTCTCACACTCGGTTATTCTATTTTTATTTCCAGGTCTCTGTGATGTTTCCTCTGCCTCTCCAAAACTCAATTCAAATGCAGCTACCTGACTTTTACAGCTTTCTGCTTTCTCTTACATGTGGCCTTTCCTGTCTTCCTCTAAGCACACATCTTGATCTCCCTGCAAGATTTAAACCCATGTGCACACATGTCAGGATTAACTGATTGTTAATAATAACTGCACCATGAGCGCTGAACACAAATGACTCCATCTGTTGAAGTTTTCTGTTAAGTACTTTGGTGTTGGTCCATGGTTTTACTTGTGTGCTAAGGAAACAGTAGTCGCACAAACAGCCTCAAGATGTCCCTGTCATTCATTTGCATTCACTTGCATAAATCTGAATGCTGCTTATTTGAGACCTCATTTGACCCTGCTGCATGCAACAAGGGCATCTCACACTCTGAGCTGTAAATTGACAATAAAAGAAGTGTTCAGTTTCTTCTGAAAAGGACTGAAAATGTCCAAGAAAGTCAAAAAGTTCACATAAGGCACTTTCCCTTCTACATTTCAGTGCTGTGAAGTTTCCCCCCTGAGATTCTGAATGGACAGGGCACAACTTAGAAGTAAACACAGATGAATGACAGGAACAGCCTGAAACCATTCAGGCTTTGGCCAAAAGCAAAAGTTGCTTGTTATAGCTGTACAGTAGCCTTCTCTCACAACCTCCCTCTCTGCTGCTCTCTTGCTCGCTCTCAGTCTCCCACTCGCTTACACTCACTCCCACAACTCTCCCGTCCGCTCGCACTCTCCTCCTCGCTCTCTGTCCACATCTCTCCTTCACTTACCTAATGTCTTTTAACTAGAACGCTCCCACTCTCGCAGCGTCTCCATCAAAATGTCAAGTTAATCTTTTCCTAAAAACTGAAAATGTCAAAGATATAAAATGCACCTTGTGTTTAATCCTGCGTTTCTCTGATGAGCAAGAGGACAACACATTCCCAGTAACTATTGTTGTGTCTCTCTAAGAACAAAAGTACATGACATAAATTATAATTAGGTAAGAGCTAATGATCCTTGAAGCGGAGTGAAAGTCCCATTCATGGCGAGAATCAGTCGATATTTTAGTGAGGTCACAGTGAGTAGGTTTGTAAAAGACTTCAGAGTGTCCAGGATGCTTCTGTGTGGTAGTACGCCTACACCCAACAACACCAATGTGGGATTATCATGCCAAGTCTATGTCGTAATAAGGTCCAGAGTTCCCCAAAACTCAGAGTCCAGGATGTATGACTCTGAGAATCACACAGCCTTTGGGAACAATGGACGACTTTTAAGAGGTTCTGCTGCATGAAGGGTGATAGCCACAGAAATTAAAATAATAAAAGCAGGGTGAAGTGAAAATGAGGTGATCAATTATTAAGTAATTTGATTTATTAAAGTCAATTTGGGTTGTTTTTTTTAAAGAAGCTCTGATTTGATGAAAAAATAGTAATTTTTTAATTATTTTCCTCCTCTAACATCTCTCATTTATTACTTACATCACTAAATTAGTATTATATTAAATCAGAAAAATAGCCAAGGATGGAAATCAATAAAAATGGAGGCGATGAAAACGCACATGATTAAATGGATGAAAACTGAAAAATAAGCAGTAAAATTGAAGTGAATTTAAAAGCCTTAATAAATCAAGTGATGAGATAATCACTACAGTCTATCATTTATCATTTACAGCATCCAGCTTAACTTTATCATTTACAATATATGATTTTTAACATGTACTGTTTACAGCACATCATTTTCAAAACTGTGTACTTCCACAAAACAAAACAAAAATTAGCTCTCTTAGCCAATTGCTCAACTTTCAACCTCTTCTGTCTGCAGAGAGGACGAAGCTTTTGAAGGTTTTGAGGTGAGAAATTTGATATCTGAGATTATGAGTAAGCACAGTTTTATGATGGTTAACGTCAAACTGAAAAAGAACATGCTCCAGTATTTTTGAAGTCGAGAATCTCCACAAGCTCCAACAAGGGCAGCTGATAAAGCGGTGTCCAAAGTCAGGGTTAGGATCCCCTGGGAGGTTTTGAGAGACTCATAGGTGGATCAAGATATGCCTTCCAAAAAAATAAAAAATAAAAATGTATAATTCCATACTTGATCCATTATTGTAAAAGTATATTTTAATTAATAAACAAGTAATACATGTATAATAATATGATTAGGACAGATTTACGGAAGCATCAGTTGCAGCAGGTTCATTCACAGCACTAAAGGAAACAGCGACATGTGAACACAGTTAGGCTAACTTTCTGCAGAGCAGCTAAATTAAATATCTTAAGCTTTAAGACGGTAAAAAAGTTGTGGATCACTGCTACACTCTAAATATGAAGAATACCTTTATCCTGCCTCTTTTAAATGACTATAAAATAAAAATTAAAGTAGTTTAGCGGTCAGGTTCTTTCGTTGCTCTACTGTCAGTTTTTGTATTGGCCCAGTAGTGTTTAGTACACAGGACATCTTAAATGCAGAATCTGTGAAGAGATTAAGAGCCCACTAGAAGTTGATGTAGTCCACTCAGGTCCTGTCGGTCCAATCACTGTACTTAACAAATCTTGCTGCAAAATGACCCCTCAGTGTTGATCAGTGTTTGAGCCAAGTGTCCGTTTATTTGCCTAGATCCCTGCAGAATTGACAGACCTTCATGAAAATACTGAAAACAATGAAAGAAGCTTTATCATATAGAAATATGTTTGTTCAATGTTTTACTTTTATGGACCCTGGGTGTCAGGGGCTGGGAGCTGAGCTGCCACTGGCTTCTTTGAAACAACTGAGCTTGTATTTCGGTTGCTCCACAGAGATTTTATAAATAGACTTGGAGGTAGAGTTCATAAAAAGATGATTAATTCACAAAGGTCTCATCCTCTGAAAAATAAACCAACATAATAAACCAGTAAAGACACACTGAGCAGTTTTACGTTTGAAGCCAGTGTCTCTCTGACGCTCTTCAGCGTGGCCTCGGGAGCTGTGAGCCGAGCTGCTGCTTATTTTAGCACATTTAGCTGACTGAAATCCATCCCCCTGTTACATAAAACAGTCCAAAGAGATGGTTCTTCAAACACTAACACAGCAGTAGTTGTCTAGAAATATTTTGATGTCCAGTCATCTGGTCCAAAACTGCATTCATAGAGACTCAGATGTAACCCTGAGTCCTCCTGAGAAGATGTTGGGACTCTGATTTGGGATTTTGGTGTAGCGCTGCACGGAAGAAAACAGGTATAAAGAACCGTAATAAAGCTATCATATAAAACAGTTTTATCTCTAGCTTTCATTCTGAAAAGTAGCAGAAACTTGAATTACAAAAATTAATACAAGCTTTATTTGGGCTGTCATGATTCACAAAAGCTACTTGGAAGCAAACTCTCTTTTTACTCCCTCTCTCTCCCTCTCCTTCCCCGTGATTTTCACTCTTACACTGTCCAGCTCTCATGTTCTCTCCCTCAACTCCCCAGTTCACGGTCTTTTTATCTCTCTGACTTCAGATCTGTCCTGCATTTTGCTCTAAAGACTCTGACAGGCTACACAGGAAACTCTCCAGGTTGCTCTGTTAGGCCCTTTCCCCTCAGGGTGTGAATAAATAAACACGATGGGGGGGTTGAATGAGAATCCGGACACCTCTCTCTCTATCCCCCTCTCTCTCTCTCTCTCTCAGCTGTGGTTGTCTCATTCAGAGGTGAAGTCCTTCCTCTCCACCTGGCTGTGAAGGTGAAATTTAGTGTGCTGAGAGGAGGAAATGAAGACGAATGGGGAGAAGGTGGATCCCTGTTTATGTGAATATATGTGTGTGCATGGATTTACATGAATATATCAAGTAACAGAACATAACTGTGTGCAGCTTTAAAGTGTTTAAAATCTGTTTTATGTTTGGATGATATCCCAAATACAGAAGATGGTGCTGCTGTCTGATGGCTCATTTATACCACTTGAATACACCGCGTCTACTACAAACAGGATGCAAAATGCAAATAACATTCCTTCACAATTGTCATCCAAGAGTTCAACTGATGTCCCTCAAATAACAGAAATGCTCAACTCTGCGTTTTTTGTGATGAACATTTCTTGGAGGCAGAGCCGCGATGAAAGCACAAACGATCAGAACAGCCAATGAACCACAATCTGGCTCAGAGAGATGAGAGTGAGGCTATTTTAAAAAAAGATAAGAACAAGAGAGGAAGAAAGCAACATTAGTAAGTCAAAGATAAATTGCTACAACAGATAAACAGGATCCATACGAGCTGTTAAAACTCCCATAAGTTTGGTCAAAGTGTCAAATATTTGGGGGAAGGAAATCCCTTTTGGTCGACTAAATGATTAAACATTTGCATCCCTGCAGGTCGGCACTAGAATCACTAATCGGTTTAATTAATTCTAAATATTTCAGCTGATGTCCGCTAACAATACCAACAGTACAAAAGCTGGATTTGGTGAACGCAGCACTTTAAGTTACGTGTGTGTTCCAGTTTCTAGTTAAGTTACCCTGTTAACTAGTGACTTTCAGGCAAACTGCTCAACACTGCCCCCACGATTTCCAGTGGTACTGCAATTTTTGGTCATATTAGCTTCCAGAGAACGTGCAGAAATGTGCCCTCATTCCTTTGAGCATACAAGAGCCTTCAGAGTGTGACTGACTGTGATTGACAAGCCATGACAAGCACAACTATCCATCCATCCATCCATCCATTATCTAGACTGCTCACTCCGTTTGGGGTCACAGCCTACCCCAGCTGACTTTGGGCGGAAGTCAGGGTACACCCTGGACAGGTCGCCAACCTTTCACAGGGCAAACATGGAAAAGACAGACAACCATTCACGCACAACTACTGGCAACTTAGTGTAACCAATTAACCCGGAGAGCATGTTTTTGGACTGTGGGAGGAAGCCGGAGTTCCCAGAGAGAACCCCACGAACATGCAAACTCCACATAGAAAGGCACCTGCCCGTCCGGGGACTCAAACCAGAAAACCTTCTTGCTGCGAGGCAATAGCGCTGACCAGCTGCACCACCATGTAGCCCATTCAAGTGCAACTAGTCTAATAGAAATGAAGCAATGTGACCAAGAGACTCATTCAAATATGGCTAATGCTAGCTAAATAAAAAGATTGGGTTTGACAGTAGCATGTAGTATGACTTGTCTGTTGGATCTGTTCTGAAGCACGCTGGGACAGGCGTCACTGGATTCCCGGTTTCGGAAGCCAGAAGTAAACAACAGCCAAGCTGAAACTGCTTCTTTAGCATCACTTATGATTTAAAAAGTTAGGAAGTGGTTTATATGGAATCTAATAATTTTCAGAGCAAGTAAAACCTGAGTGCCCCCCGTCAAAAAACAAAAATAAACGCTTAACATTAGCGCAGTGCATTGTGGGAAACAGCACGCGAGGGAGACTGGTCCGATGCATACTGAAAAATTTTCCCGAATCGGAAAGACATCCAGGTAGTTTTGGCATACTGCAGATTTTGCTCTTGTTCACATAGTACACTACATGAATTTTGGCCAAATCAGTACGTACTGCTAGTATAGTAAGCAATTTTGAAAACAGCTGGTGTCAAAAGTGCCAGACTCATGGCTTCAAAATGGTCGTCCATGAACCTCTGGCTGGCATCACAGTGGCTGTGTCCACTTCTTTTAGTCTTTAGTAGAAACCTCTAATATCTATCAATGTATGTGTTCCCTTGTGTTTTTGTGACTGAGTCTGAAGGCTGTTTACTGAAACAAAGACTCCTCCCCTGGCCTTGTTAAAGCCACCACTTAAACTGCAGCAGCTTTATTCCAGCTCACAAACACCATTATTATGTCAAACATGTTAAACATTTAGAATCCAGGGCCGCTAACTCTGTAACAAACTCTTTCTGTTGACACCTGAGTAACAATTTGCCTGACAGAAGCCTCTCATGCAAGGCGAGATAACTTTTCATGTTGCTGACACCTGCAGGTGCCGTAAAGCACAGAGAGGAGATTGAGAGAGCACGACTACAGGATTGATATCAGGGAGAGGTTTATAGGTGCCCCCGTCCTCCAGTTAAACTGCCGCTGGTTCTGTTTGGCTTCTCACCTAATATCAGTGAGTCATTATTTACACTGGGTTCATCTTGGAAGACAGCAACATGGTACAGTAAGCCAAAATGTTATCTCCTCCCATGGTTATTGGATTTTATGATACCAGATATTCTAAATCACCCATCACTGGAGCATAGAAGTGCTGTGCTGCTGAGTTTTTACAACAACTAATAACTAACTATGTTTTCTGATCCCGCTGTGTCAGTGGGTGCAGCTCAGATTTAACACAACAAAATCACACCCGTCATACGTTCATCCTCCGAACTTGATGTCACTAAAACATAAAAATAGACTCCAATAATTAAGCTGTGATTTTGGTGCCATTAGTCTGTTTGTCAGCAGGATTAGGATAAAAAATATTAGTCACATTTCTCTTCGCTTCATGGACAGCTGTAGCATGAGCTAAAGAAGAAGCTTTTAAATGTAGGACTGGATTTGGATCCAACTCATGATCAAATTATCAATCAGAGCTCTGACTTACAGTTTTATAAAACAAATGAAGCAACGCCTGTGAGCCAGTTCACACAGGAAACTCCAGCTGCACTGGTTTCACATTTGACATGCCTCATTTTCACAATCCCCTGACAAATGTACCCTCCCAATTTGGCGGTCTATTTAAGCTCCAAGATTTCTGGTCTCTGCTTCTGCTTTGCTCTGCTGCCCTGCACCAGTGCTGCGCTTAAGCTTTCATCCACGCCACCTCTCCAGCATCCACCTGAAGACTCCATCTACGAGGGGTTTAAGATATTATCCCATCACTCCTCCATTTATGCATGTAAAATAAATCTGAGAGGAGTGATGATGTTGGAATTAGGACGCCAAAAACAAACAGTATGCTGCTGCTGCAATAAAAGTTTTAACCAATGCAAAGTGAGTTGTCTGACTGAAGTGTGTTTCCTGCTTCATGCACCGTGTTTTGATGGGATTCTTACATTTTTTAAAGTTACTTTTTAAAACATGTGTTTTGCCTTTATTGATAGGGCAGCTGAAGAGAGACAGGACATGTGGGGTGTAGAGAGTGGGCTAAGACATGCAGCAAAGGGTGGCCGGGAATCAAGTCAGCAACCGCTGCGCAGTATATGGGGCGAGCTTAAACCGCAAAGCCAACCAGCGCCCCGGGATTCTTGCAATTTAGGAAATTCAGAATATCCAGGCAAAAGGAAGTTTGCATTTGCAGATCCTGCAGAGCTGATCAAATATACCAGGCGTGAACAAAGAGATCTGATTTCCTTTAGTAAAGAGCAGATCCTCCTGAAGTTGAGCTTCTTCTGGACATGTTCTTCTGAGTGAATTTTCTTTATTCCCATCAGTGTGTTGTTTGGTTTTACTAACCATCATTAAAATGTCTCATCCCCTCTGAAGTTTGATACTGAATGCTCTTTAGGTTTTACTTTTCTTACAGACTTTTAAACTCTTATCAAGACTGAGCCGTTATGCTTCTAATAAGTCTGATCCTTGTTTCATTCAGTTTGTTGATTTATTTATTGGTCGGCATAAATATCAGTATTTATTTTTTATCTGTTTACATAAAGCTGGACTATTAGCTTGGTGGAGCTCTGTTCCTTCAGAGCCTTTCTAGTTTTTTTTCAGCTCAGCTGTAGAAAACTTTTCAATTCAAACTGATCCATATCAAGCGGCAACCTCCGGTCTAAAAATATGAGGCCAATGCGGAACTGTTAAAAACTGCAGTTCATACAGGATCGGCTTGAGGCTGGCTCTGGAAGTACCAGAAACCACATACACACCAATTCGAAGAAGACGATCTTTGCAGCAGAAATAAACATGTTTACAGCCTGGTACAAAAGACCAGTGTAGTCTGGATAGCTCATTTCTTGATCGGCACACACTGCACAGGGTGAATTTTTTCATAACGTGGCATTTTCAAAGATATTGAGATCACGAGTCTTCCAATGAGAGGCACAGCTGACTTGATTGACAGGCAGGAACACTGCAGCTGTTGGCTAGGAGGCTCAAAGCCCGCCTCTTTACATCACAATCACTCGACTGCAGCAACATGGCTCCCGTCACCAATTGGCCTCAAAACAGCGCTTCAGAAACAGATGGGTGACGTCCATTATTTATATAGTCTATGATCCATACAAGCAAACTCCAATGACTAACCACCTCTCCAAGAGCACGACCAATATGCAAGCGGGCTGATATTAAGAGGCCGATTCAGACCGATCAAAGATAAGTGATTATCTGTGTGTGTTATCACATAGTTTGTCCAGCAGAGAGCGCCAACACGACGACAACACAGCACTCTCAGCACTGTCTGCTGCATAGTAGCAGAGCACAACAGTTGAGAAGACAGTGGCCAAGCTAGAAAAGGTTTGCATATATATTTCTTTATTATTTTATAAATAAAGCAGCTACTGCATTCATTCACACAACGATAACTCAATTACCCAAGATTACGCAGCTACAAGCAGTCATGGAATGAGGTTGTGTAATATGTGGGTACAAGGGGACATGCAGCATACTCACAATGTCTTTATTTTTTATATTTCAGTTATTGGTATAAAATTACTAACATGCATCTCAAATGCCAGCTCAGACTGAGACAGTGTTACATTTTGGATATTTGTTTTTGTTTTGATGTGTTTGTGATATGTTTGCATGTCTGTGCAGTACCACAAATTGCATCTGTGAGGACATTGATGTTTTTTAAGTCCAAGTCTGAGCTTCGTGTTTACATTTATAAAGTCATGTTGATGCATAATGATTTACTGTTATTTCAGGTCAAAGTAAAATTCTTAGGCCATTGGCTTTACTTTCAAAAATTCAACTTGTTATCACCCACAAAATCCTCCATCAGTCAGGATCTAGAATATGCACAAGCTAAGTAGCTATCCTGTTGACTTTACCTGATTGTCAGTTGTACAGTTTAAAGATTGTCCAGTCAGAGGGAAGTCACTTTTTGCAGTTTGTTGAGCTGTCTTCATGTTTAGCTGCAGAGTCTGCTGTGTCCTCATTTGCTCTTAGGTGTATGTGCACTGAAACTGTGTGCTGAGTGGTGCTACTTCACACCCATTGTACCCTTTAAGTACACACTTCACCATATATAGTGGATGTTGTATCTCTATATTGCATGTTTGATAGTATGTTTCCCCAGTAAAGCACGTTTTCTAAAGCAGGATGTGAAGCTCAGCATCGCTGAGGCACAACTGTGTCAGCTGAGCTGCACTTGCATGTCACACACCTCAGGCCCTGACCCCTGCGTGTTTGTGTTTCTCTCTTTGGTGTCACCATGCTGATTGAAAGCGGGTCGAGCCAAGCTGTCCCTAAGAGATAAAGAACAATTATAGTCATGTGTCCTCAATCCAGAGATAGACTAGGAACTGTGTCATTGTCCTATTACCCAAAGGGTTGTCGCTGAAACTTCTCACTCATAACACTCCTCAACTCCTGTTGCCCCAACAGTGTCTGACAAACAGCTAGCAGACACACTGAGAGGAAGTGGCAGAAACAGACCAGACACTGGAACAGTTACAAAACTTTCCTTAACAAGACGGAACGACATGATTAGAAGTTACTGTGGCAGAGATAAGTAGAAGCAGGAGAAGAGAAAGTGCAAGTAATCAGAGCAGCATCACCATTACTCATCATTCACTGATGACAACAATGACCAGCGATGACAGCCAGCACCATGACACACGATCTGCTCAGCCATGACTTTACAGAAACCGTGTAATACATACATTTTATTTCACACAGGATGAATTATTTTGATTGACTTTTATGTCCTCTTTAACCTATCTTTAAATCTGCACGTCAGATATTTTTATGTTAGCAAATTTTATTCCTCTGGTAAGATGAGGTCGGTCACTAAGCCCTAAGGAAGCCCCAAACCCATAAAAAGAAAGCACTTCATTAGTCCGGGTTCACTGGAGTTTCACTGACCCCTAAAAAATAAATAATGTTACCCAGCCTGACAGGAATATGATTTTGCAAATCACACTGAGGACCACTTTAACTAAATCTTTATTGCACTTTTAACAAATACACTGTGACACAAAATAATACTTTATGGGTTATTTGCAGCCTGCAGTTGTAATTCTAAATGTGTTTTCTGCAAACATTTCAGGGACAAACAATGAGCACACATCAAGTGTTTGTGAGATTGCCCCAGATGTGTTCAGAAACATGTGATGAATATATAAGGATGGCAGTAATAGAAGCCAAAATGAGACAAAATCAGGTGATAGGACCGTCTTAGAGTACAAAAACCTGTGGTTGTATGAGTTCTGTATGCCTCTGAATTTCAATGTATCTGCTTATGAATTTGTCATTGCTCATGTTTGTGTGTTTTTGCAAAGCTGCTCTGAAACTTCTTACTGTTCCTCGAGTCTGTCTTTGTGTTTGTGTGTTGCTGTGTGGTTTATATTTGCTTTGTTGAATTATAGTTTGCTCTACTTTACTGTTGCCCATGGCTGCTGTAATCCTATTATAATTGACAAGCTCTACTTCATGGTTATTGTTAAAATCTTGTTTTTGATTTAACTTGATAGACTTGATGCTTCCAACTTCACATCTGGCCAAGTCTTACAGATAAAAAATTGCCTTCTGGCTAATTCTGTTCATTTCTAAGAAGTCATGGATGATGAATGGTGAGCGGGTCTTCATGCCAAATAGAATCCCGATAGGGTGAGCAGGGCCTAACACAAAGAGGAGGAGCTTTTGTCAACCCTGCTTTCGTCCCGCTTATTATCTGATTATTTGACACCAAGTATTGATTTGAAGATGATTTATTGATTTAAAATGTATTTATCATTGCAACTACAACAAAAGTAGCCCCTAAGATTCCATGGTTTCTAACACTTCCATGACAATCGTTTTTTATCAGCCTACTTGCGGGTCAAATTAAACCATATATTTTCCTTCACTGTCAAGACAAAACATTAGTAATTTTTTTGTTAGCATTCTTAACTGATGCAGAAAAGAACAGCAGCACCTGTATAGGTTTTTCTTCCCCAAAACTTTAAAGTCTGTTGGCATTTTCTTCTCGCTCAGCCAGTGCGCAACATTAAGGCCCACACCGTGCAGCAGTTTGTGTTTGTTTTCTTCCATTTGGTTGATGTCTCTGTCACCCAGCTCCTTGTGCCTTCAAATTACCCTTGTTTTTTCTTATTGGTTTTCCTGCTCTGTTGAGTTTTGTGCTCTCCAAATTAAAAGTATCCTCCATGCTGTTTACCGATGCTAACAGAAGGTAACGTTTCAACCACACTGTCAGCAGGCGGAGGTAGAATCATAAACTACATACAGTAAGTGTGCTGGGCTCCTTTCCGTGGATTGATTTGATTGGATGTGTGGGGTTGACTCTGTTGTTGAGAGTTAATAACCATTGTTATCGGGTTTTGACCAATCAGAATCAGGTATCTAACACAGCCAGGTGTTATTGTAAATTAACATGTTAATCTCATGTGTACCTGTGAGACAAACTGAATGTCATGTCTCGTCAGTTATGCAACTTCACTTCCTGTCCTGGTGTTTCCCTGACGTTGAGATTGTCGTCCGCGCCCCACAGTGTTTACCTCCTGTACAAAAGTCTGCTTCTTCCCCTGTCCTGTGCCAGAACTTTGTGTCTCGTCCGTAATGTATGTGCCAACATTCTATGTCTCCAGAGCCAAGTACCACGTAAATGGTAAATGGACTTGTACTTATATAGCGCTTTTCTAGTCTGTCTGACCACTCAAAGCGCTTTTTCATACTACTCATCGCATTCACCCATTAATACCCATTTACTCACTGATGGTAGAGGCTGCTAACGTAAGGAACCGTCAGTATTAGCTGATCTCTCATTTCACACATTGCTGAACAACAGGGGGAGCAATTTGGGGTTCAGTGTCTGGCTCAAGGACACTTCAGCATGTGACTGCCGGAGCTGGGATCGAACCGCCAACCTCCCGATTGGACTTTGGACGTTGTGCGTTTGGGTCCTTATTGCCAATCCTTATCACTGATCTGATATAAAGACCTGTAAGGATCTTTCGTCGGCGTAGTTTGTTCACTGAATCTTGTTTCAGAAACTTCATAAAACAGAAAAAATTAACTTAACTTTGCAAAATTGCCACAACTAAAGTTAACTTTCCTCAGAATTTAATTTTGTTTAACCTCAAATCAACCTTGTTTGTTTATAGTAATTCATCTACTTCATTACTACATTTTGATTGTAATCTGAGCATGCAGATGTCTGAACCACATCTTGTAGGCCCTACTTTGCTAAAAGAGTTTGCCTAAAGTCAGACTGGATCTGTGATTACATAATCAGCTACTGTCTTATTGAATCAGACTTTTAATTGACACCAGTTGGGAGTGAAAAATGAAATCAAAGGCAAATCGGACCCTGAGAGCTCATGACTGTAATTTTGCTTCAAATCAAATGTTTTTCGAGTGAAAATTGGAGCAAACCATCACCTGATTCACAGCTCCAGTCTGAAAATATGCATCTCTCAGAAACCTGTATCTATCAGACCATTATTTGTTTGGCAACCGCGAGATGAAGACCACAGGACCGACACGGTTCGTTCCACCTGGCCCATCTCTCAGCTGAATGAGCAGCCAGTATTTCTTCAGCGGCAGGATGCTTCAGATAAGAGCAGCATACTGTGTTCAGCTTGCTCTGCATACACACATACCGCAGATTGCAATAATTCCACTAACATTTTGATCCCATCAGCCGAAACGTCGATGGATTTGATTAAATTTATCTACTGGGAGCATTCTGAATAAAGTGTGTCTGGACTTATTATGTGTGGCCTGGCTTGCTGTCCAGAGTGCTTGCTGGGTATTATAAAATGTGTTTTTATTAACCTGATCAGCATTGCCCTGTTAAAAAGGTAATGAAGTCAATTTAGGCATCAGACATTCAAGCTTGTAGCTTTCTTAAGCTGAAGCCTGGAAAGCTACTGATAGCAGTATAGGTAACAACCTTTGAGACTTCCTCAAATGCAGTATCCTGGATTTAAGAGTCTGCCAATCAGTGCACCAATCTGATACCATAAACAACTGGCCTTCCCAAGAAATCTGCTGGCTGGAGGTACAATATTGTGTGAAAATAACAAACAAAAGTGGTGTTCTCACAAAATGCAATGTTAGTCAAGCTAGCAAAATCACAGTAACACTTGTTTTTTCTGCCAACATTATTATGTCACTCAAATTACGGACAACATGACATGTTCCAAAAAGTAGAGCCAAAAGATTTACAGCTCCTCCTACTGACTGGCTGTAGAATAAGTCATAAGGCCTTCCTCGTCCATGTAAACAGATGGGACATGGGTCAAACTTCAGAATTAGAATATAAGTCAACATCGTCACAATACACATCGTCTGCCATTATAGTTAGTTCTCATCGTGGATTTTTATTCACAAATGTTCATTTTTTGAAGAAGTGCAGTTTTGACGAGTCATTTGGTGCAACAAAGAGAGATATACTGCCATGATTGACAACTCTGCAGATGGATGGGGCTCGTGTAGCGCTGTGTGCTCTGGATTAGCATAGAAAAGGAGAAACGGCAAGAAGAATCTAACACACTATAACACAAGAGGCTGTTTGGCTGTGGTCTGTACTGACATGGGGGGAGAAGAGCAGATGGGGTAAGGTGTCAACAGCCCTGGGAACCAGCCCTGACCCAGGACTTCCACCAGATCCGTGTCCGGTCTATCTCCGATCCACTGCGGTCTGGCTCAGTGCTCTCTCATCCGTCAACATCCAGCGGTGCCTGACTTCCTGTCCCTCTTGATCTGCTCTGTGCTAATAGATTTATCGTGCTTCAGCATCCGCTAAAAATAGTAGTCTTGTGTATCTGATCCGGATGGCTCTGGCGTGCCGGATCAGAGACGCAGCCAGAACGCAACGGAGCGGATCTAGTGGGAGTTAACACATTGACTAGAATAGATTCCTATTAATTCCGGTGCAGTGACGGACCGGACATGGATCCAGTTGAATTTGGCCGTGAGAACTAGTCTCTGGAGACGAGAGCCCTAGAGCCAAACTCTGGCTCAAAATTTGATAGATGGTAGAGCCCTGGAGAGGATTTTGGCATCACTTTTGCACAGTGGGACATGGTGAAGATATGTCATCCAACATACAGTCAAAGCCATAACTTGTGTCTACTTATCAAAGTTGTTACTGGGTGGGGGGGAAAGGTATTGGAGCAAGTTCTGTTTGAGGGGGTTGGGCCAGTCTTCTGCTCTGGAGAATACAACCACAACAAACTCACAAATTCAGTCTTAAGAGGAGTCCTGGATAACTTGTGCTCTCAAGAACAGATTGGATTTAGTTCAAGTATGTTTATCCATCATGTCTGTCATATATGGCATGGATAAACTCGCAGTATTTTGATGTTTCAGTCTCTCTTATTATCCAACCCTTACAATGATTTAGCTGGCCTCGTGTCTCAGGGTTCATTCAGTCTATTTATAGTCCAAATGGAGACAATGAAGTACCATTGGGTTTGTAAACAGACAACAAAGCCCTAAATATGGCACAGACACTATAGATTTTTTCTCAGCTGATACCTATAATTACCTGCTTCACAGCTGAGAGGAATAATATCTTTAGCTCTCTGTACCTACTGGACCATGTACTTCAAACTATAATCATGTTAGAATGTTGTTACTGTAAAATATTCTACAGAGGCGATAAATTGTCTTCACACTTTTGCCAACAGTTAACTCAGAGCTCACTGTGTGGGACACATTATCTGAGGGATCCATCTCAATCTGACCAAAGCTAAGCTAACTGCTCTGTGGTGCAAAGAAAGCACAAGCTACCAAAATGGAAGGTGGACGGTGAAGCGGACAACATGTCATTGACTGCATATAGACGGATGACGCATCTCCACCTCCTCCGCGGACACCTTGCGCAGAGTCTCCTCTCGCCACTGTTCCTGATACTGTACAGAGTGCTGCAGGAACCAAATCTGTCCACAGGGCTGTCAATCACAATCTTTTTATAGCGTCAAATAATCAGTTATAACAAAACATCTCAGAAAATGAACACTTGGACGTCAATTAGCATGATGATAACGAGGACTGTGTGATCTAATTTCTTTCCTTTCTGTGACAAATTTTGGGAAATGAAAAGTACAGGAATTTATAATAAATGGAAGTGTGTTTTTTTTGCAGTATATATACAATTATACTTTTATTATTTGTATCTCTAAGTGTATTTTCAGCTTCAAATAAGTTCCCTCCACAACTTTTACCATGCTGTTTCCATCCCGATAAAAGCTCCCCAAATGTCTTGGCTTCACTTATTGGGAGCTATCATGTTGTCCATCATTTTACATATCCAATGATATACCAACATAATGGATGGACTAAGGGGATCTGGTATTTTATCTGCAAGATAAAGTCAGTCAATTACAGGGGTGTAACAAATCATCCACTATATCGATGTATCGATTTATATTCCTATGATCCGACTGCATCGATCTGTGCTCGGCAAGTTGGCCTTCCGGACGACTTATATCGATCTAACATCATTTTAAAAGGTAATGAATCGGTTTTATCGATACTAGGAAATGACGCATTGGATTGAAGCACGACAGACTTTATATGGATGTGTTTTTTTTTTGCACTTTTAAAATATTTTTTGGCCTTTTTGCCTTTATTTTATAGGATATGTGGGGAGTAGAGAGCGGGAGAAGACATGCAGGAAATGGTCGACCGGCTAGGAATCGAACCGTTGACCCCTGCGACGAGGACTGTAGCCTCTGTACATGGGGCGCTTAGACCGCTAGGCCACCAGCGCCCCTTTTTTGCACTTTTAATAATAAAGACGTTAAACGTTACTCAATTCAGGCTGCCTGTCTGTGACGTCATCGTCACGCACCAGCAGACAACAAAACATAGCATGGCGGATGGCAGAGGAGAAGCCGGCGAGCAAGAAATGATCAAGCCACACACACTGGGCATACACTGGACCGTAATAATTACAGTCCAGTGTGTGGAAGCACTTTGGCTTTTGCAAAGACGGAGATGTTCTAAATAAGTCGCCCGCTGTTTGTAGGATATGTAAAGGCGCCATGGGATTTCACACAACGCCGGCCGTCCAGGCACCTCTTGCAGCGTTCCCGCAGCAGCAGCAACGTAAGGTAACATCAGCTCTGCAGAAGCCTCAGGCCTTGTTTGTTTATATCCATAATTAATTCATACCTGATTCCCTTACAAGAAACAACAGGAATCTAGGACTGTCCAGTATCAAGGTATTTATTTCACAGTCACACTGGTTCAATTTTTAGCTGAAAAGTTACTGAATCGATTTCAAGTCACTGAGTCGTTTCGGATCGTATCATTCTAAATTAAAGCATATCATCCTTTAATCGTATCGGCGACCACGAATCATGATACGAATCATATCGTTGTTAAAAAGAATCGTTACACCCCTAGTAGATTACAATCTTAAGGGGTTTGTCAGAGACCCAGAGAGAAATGTGAGGAACCTCTAGAGGTAAAACAAAGCCCCACAGGGGAAGATTCAAAGGTCAAGTGCGCCAACAGATCCAACAACAACAAGCGTTCTCTCAGCTAAGACCTGGAGAACTTTGGAGTCCTCTGAGACGTTAACTGTGGTGTTTTGACAGCCTCCACTCCACAGTTCTTAGATATTCATGACTACATGGCATACAATCACACAACTGTCACTTCCCATACAAATTCATCAGTGCACATGCTAGCAAACTCCATTAACTACAGGAGCCTTCAGAGCCATTGGGGTATGAGACAAAAATATGACGTCTCGCATACATCTTCCAGCGGGGCTAACACATTCACTTATTCTTCACAGCTCACTGTTCAGCAAGGACATGGAGCATGAAACACACATGCACATGCACAGACACACACGCACACACACACCAAAAGTGTGCAAAGAAGTTCCTGAGCTGAACATACTGCGCATCCTCCCTTTTAACCTGTCTCCTCGGCTCCAACCGCATCCACACTCTGTCATGGTTCAGGTAAATGTGCTGTAGCAGATGGAATTAATAAGGGGTCACATGACTCATCTGGTGCGTCTACTCTGTATGAAGAGCAGGTGTTCTTGTTTTCTACATGAACATATAGTCACACACACCCAGGGGAGAAAATACAGGAGAACACGCGATCATGCAAAGAATAATAAAAAATATATATATGAGATGCTCTGATGTTTGGAAACACACTATGGTATTTAAACACACACACACACACACACACTTATTAAAATGGGTAAGGGGAAGCAATATTGAGTTAACAACAAATACTGAAGGAAGGTCTTCTGCAGCCATATTTACATTCATCTGTTAATCATGACCTTTTGTTTGTAATTACAGGTACAATCTGAGGGTATTTGTGTTATTTCAGATACAATCAAACATGCACTAGAAAAATATTATTTCAAGTTGTTGCCTTAAGATGTCTTTTTGGGCAAATTTGAAGGATCTCAAAGTTTCTTTACACACATCTTTTTTTGTGTGTGTTTCTTTCTTTGTCCAGTTAACACCAGGTAGAAAAAGAATCTCTTTTCCAACCCTGTATTCAGCACTGGACAAGAAAATCAATGAATTAAAAGGAGAATCATTTATGAATGAAATAAGCTTTAATATTTTGTAATAGCTTACTTTTTTGCGTTGTATATAAAAAAAACCTCAATATATTAATTTGTATGTTTTTTGTAATATTTGCATAATACTGGGCACTGATTCGGCCCTGGGTGGTTAAGTGGTGCGCCCCATGTACAGAGGCTACAGTCCTAAAGAAGGCAGGATAGATACAATTCCAAGGCTGGTTAGCTACTCCTCGGCTCTTAGTGATGACGAAGGCTGTTTTCAAAACCACCCACTATACTAGCAGTATGTACTGATGTGGCAAAAATTCAGTATGTAGTATGCAGTATGTTTAAAAGAGCAAAATCTGCGGTATGCCAAAACTCCCGGATGTCGTACTTATTCAGGAAAATTTCTCAGTATGCATCCTACCAGTTTCTCTCAAATACTGTTTCCCACAATGCACAGTGCAAACAGTCTGCTTTTTCTTTTTTCTTCTTTTTTGACGGGAGCATTTTGTTTTTAGGTGCTGTGAAAATTATTAAATTACATATAAACCACTTCTTAACTTCCCTCTCTTTCTTGATTTTGACTGATCGATCAGGGAGAAATTACATTGATAGTGTTCCAAAAGTTATACTATATTACAAACTGTGAGGGAAGAAAACCCTCTGAGCAGCTCTCAGATGATAACTGATCAGTACTGTGAGTT
The DNA here is from genome assembly GCF_009762535.1 of Notolabrus celidotus. NCBI lineage: Eukaryota > Metazoa > Chordata > Actinopteri > Labriformes > Labridae > Notolabrus > Notolabrus celidotus. The sequence goes on along the minus strand of NC_048283.1, from coordinate 6,173,312 downwards.
ACTAATTGTTGCTGAAACATTTTCTGTCATTTAAGTTATACATTAATGCAATGTTCTTTACATTTATGGGAAATAATCACAATCCATAAACGTGTAAAGTAGACTATTTAATATGTCGGGATAAATAAACTAAACATGACGTTTAATAAAAATAAATCAAACTCAAAGATAGTTAAAGGTACAGTGTGCAGAAATGAAAATGCAATATCAAACAGCCGATTGTTGACACAAATGCTCCCTTGCTCACCCCACTTATTCTAACATAGTTATGAATATTATATCCATTCAGTCTGTTATGCTAAACGCTGCTAAATCCTACACCCTGTACCTTTAACGTTTCCATAAATATTTTAAGTCAATCCTTTTAAAAACTGAATTCATCAAGTAGGGCAATATTTTCCCCTTCATATTTGATCTCTTCCTCATGAATGCTTTCTAGCAGCACGATTCCTGTCATTGAATTAACAATTTAACTTTGACATGTTCAATTTAAATTGAACCTTTTGTTGCGCTCTGCATAAGAAAGGAGGGATTGGCTTTATTTTGTCATTTTGCAGCACTTTAATATGATAAAATTAAGAAAACATTTTCATTTTCAGTTTTCAGTGTGGTTTTAAACATTGTATGTTTTTCTATGAGTCTCCTTCAACTGCCTGCTAGCTTACTTCCCCTTGGATGCTGAATGGATCAGTTATTGAACCAAAAAGTGGTGCCAGTAAAAGCCCTAAAGTGTGTGGTTAAGGAAATATGACCCTGAATACATCACATTTGGATTCATAATGGCAGGCAGCGAGTTTGAATGTGGAAAATCCTGTCAAATGAGGCGCTAAAACCATAAAATCTCCAGAGGCACTTAAACAGAAAGCAGCCGGGAAGTGTTGGGAAGAAGATTTGGTATGAAAGAGAGGATTTTAGGAGACAACATGAATGTTTTTCTGGTTTTATGTTTTTTTATTATTTATATGGAGAGCTTTTTCTTCAGTAGTGGGTCTTAAGTGATGAATGGTTAATATCCCCGCTCTGAAACGTGCATTCAGGTGTGTAAGACTTCATACATTAGTATTTACATAAACATAAAAATAAACACGTGTCACTGTGGAGTCTTCATCTCATCATTACTATTACTGATGATATCAGAAGGTACACAATGATGTCACTGCCAGCTCCCAGAGAGCTCACCTCAGGCCTCCCACCGCTCTGCCCTGCCACTAACACGATTGGACGTATACCTCCAATGGAAGCACATCCGCCTTCGCCACAAACATGACATAAGCAGCGGGCTTTCAGTGCACAGCAGTGATTCCTGCCAGATGCCATTAGTTCACATCTTCACTCCAATTCAAGGCAAGTGAAGTGAACACGTAACGCTCGTCGTCCCTGGAGGCTCTGGAAAAGAAAGAGCGCTTGTGACTGGAAGTCTTTGCCGGTTCAAGTCTGTGAGCCTGCTGGAGAAATTCTTGGTGAGGATTGTAAATGACAGATGTTCTCCTGTGTTTCAACAACAATCATCACCAGGCGAAGCAGCTTAACCCAAGCGCTTCACACAGGGCTGCTCTGTCATAACCTGAGGAATGCTGCAGCTGCAAGAGGCATCTCCAAAGTCCCTGGGTGTGTTTCTATGAGAATGAGAAGCAGGGAGAGAAACCAGGCCTGCTCAGAAAAACCTCCCAAAGATGGAAAAAAAATTACCCATGAATTTAAAGTTATAAACTAACTCCAGCAGAGTCAGGAACTCCATAAATGTATTCACTGACTCACATTGTTTTGTGATTTCCGGCTTCCTTTTGCATTCCAACAGAAATACAGTCTAAGGCTGAGCATATGCTGGCAGATTACTGCGTTTGTTCAGAGTGCATGCTCTGTCTTTGGGGGAGAGCTTGGCATTCATTTTATGCAAGTCAGCTCTTCCTGTTTCCCCACAGTATATTAACTCCACGTCTCTGCTCAGCGCGGCGAGTTTACTCAGCGGGTGAGGTGATGACATCACTTGAAAGATCAGACACAAACCCCACCTCAATTCAAGCAGGCAGATAAGACTCCAGTGATCACATTAGATGTTTTCAATACTGATGAAAGCTGGGAGTTATAGTGACAGTGTCCTAGAGACATCAGTGATGAATTAAGACAAGCCAACCAGAGATGGATATCAGAGATCTATCAAAACCACACGAGCAGTGTGTTTGTTTAGTCATCTAAACCATGAACAGTCATTCCCCTTGTTAGTCAGCAACCTAAGTACTCCAGTAAGGGCTCCACTACCCGGATGTAAACAAGCACAGACGGCATCTCATAGTGTAGTGCACAATACGTTTCTTCATAAAAGTATCTTTTATTGTAATTATATACAGTTTCTTACATCGGTTGGATTTTGGGACTGTCTTTAACTAATTCATGATATGTAGTTAACATTAGGGATGGGCGATGATTTTCGAATATTCGAATAGTCATTCACGTTGTAAAAATCGAAGAGTTACTTAGAATATTTTCTCATTTTAAAAGTAAACTTCTCATAGTTTTTGCCTGGTTGTAATACGGTATTCCTGGCAGACGGTGGCTATAGAGCGTCTTAAAGCTGTTTGCTGACCGCATTAAATAACAGAAGAAGAATGCTAACTGCATTAAATAGCAAAAGAAGAAGAAAACACTAGTGACAGTTGATGTTCTCGTTTCTGAATCTCAGACTACTACACACGTATGTCCAAAGACAAATAGTATTTTGGCTTGAAATGCCCATCCCTAGTTAACATCAATATATGCACTGTGACACTACAGTTAACTCTACTGTACATCATATTCCTCCTTTTTGAAAAAATATTTTTGTGGATTATTCAAAATTAACATTTTTTTTCTTATTTAGTCCAATTCTAAATGATTTTTATAATTTTTTAATAGCATTCCTTATTATATATATCACCTCCAAATATTTTCTTATATTCCTATTCTCAATATCATTATACAATTTTAAATAATATTCCTCCTTTTTATAACATTTCAAAATATTTACATTTTTATTTTTTTTATACTGCTTCTACTTTTATAATATTCCTAAAACTTACATATATTTCTTATTTTTTTAGAAAATATTTAGATTTTTTGTTATTATTATTCAAATTGTTATAACACCCTTGTTTTTACCCTTAATAGTTTAAATATTCCTAGATTTTCTTTTTTCAAATATTTCCTCTTTCAGTAATGTTGTATATATCTATGTATATTTTGGGTTTGTGTAATATAATTTATCTCCTTTTCCTTTCTTGTAATATGTAATTAATCTCAGGTTTACTTTGGGACGTTTCAAACTCATTTACTCTTTGAAGCTTACACAGATTGTATGTAGTGCGACTGCTTAAGGCAGATTCCCCCTCCAGGACATGAAGGTATATCTAATCTTACACACGTTCATTAACATATTTCAAATACTGGCTCATGTGTTAAGCCTCTATTAAAGATGGAGGAGGGGTAATTAATAAAAGCTCACGCAAAGCTGTAGCTGTGTTAACTGGAGTGTAAAATGCTGACTGAAGAATATGTCTCCCTGCAAGACATCATTTGAAAATCAGAACTGTTTGACATTATAACTTATTCATACCAGAAATCTAATATTCTCCTTTGAAACTGTGAAAGTGGAAAAATATCAGACAAGCATTTGACACTCACACTATTTTCTGACCCTTCAGAGTACAAACATTTTATCCCCAGAGAGAAGAACAAGCCGGCATACAGTAGTTCTGTCATACGTTCATTTTCCACTACAGTGCGTGTGTTACATAAAGCCAGGCTCCAGGACCCCGGGGTCATGGCGTGGTGGCAAATTACTTGGATAGTAACATCTGCAAGGCAACCTTTCACCCATAAATAATGTCAGCGTGTGTTGAAGCTGAGAGCAGTTAGAAAATGTTCATAAGTGTGTGCAAATACTGTGAGGGAAAATTACCAGAGAGGCTCATTTGATGCAACTTCAGACCTCTTAAAAACGAAGTTCACGAGGTGGTACATTTCTACCTGTGAGAGGAATACTCCAGGCCTCAAAAACAGCAATCCCAACACCTCAGAACATTTTAACAACAGGAACTGTGGTTTAACAATTCTCCCCTGGATCACAACAAAATATTACGTTGCCAAAAGTGGCCTCTTTCGTGCTGTGATCTTTGGATGGGAGCATTTATTTCCTCCTGGTCTTAAATGGCACGAGTAAATATTAGATGCTCTTGAGTCAGGCTTTCAATTTCCCAAGTTTAAAGGTAAGAGTAAAGTGAGAACCTAAAATTAAAAGTGTAATTTTGGCACCATGAAAGCAGCTCTAAGCAGCATCTGTTTTTTACCTGTCTGACAGCATCATTAGTCAAAAACAAAACATCCTTTTTGTTCCATTTCTTAAAATTTCATCCAGAAAAACTCTCCTGATATTTCAGAGATGTCAAACTTCATCAACATAAACCCAGAACATCCCATTTTAAAACCAACATTTCTTTCTTGTATGCAAGATCTGAAATATTTAGCAAAATGTTGCATCAGAGCCACCTCTCATTCTGTTCATTAATACCTCAGAATAATGGAAAATCTCTTCAGCGCAGTAACATGCCTGGATATGTTCTGATACAGTAGAAAAATACTCAAATCGTGTGTGGGACTGTGTGAAAAGGAGGCTAAATTTACCATCAGCCGTTGAGTGAGCTTGCTAACCTTTACGAGGTCCTTTGAGTGGTGGTAGCACACTGATATACACACACACACACACTACACACAGAACACACAATGACATGAATATGTACACAGCGGCACTCACACAGGCTTGCATACAAATACAGCGTGCATAACAATTCTTGTGAAGGTCTTTGGTAATAAATTGCACCAATCTGCATCTGAAATTAAAACTGACACAACGTACCAAAAATCACATGACTGTGACGTTCTCCTTTAAAGGAGGAAATGTTGAGGTCTGCTCATGAGTGACAGCAAGAGGAAACATTGTTCAGTTCAGGGTACTGTTTAAGTTGTTTTTTAGTTTAGTGTGATAAGCAAGCGGCAACCTTTGGCCACGAGAATTAAAGCCAATGCAGAAGTGTTAAAAACTGCAGTTCCTGGAGTGTCCACTTGAGGCTGGCTCCGGAAGAACCGGAAACCACGTACACACCAATTCAAAAAAAGCCAACTTTACAGCAGAAATAAACATGTTTACAGCCTGGTTTAAAAACGTGCAGTCTGGATAGCTAATTTCTATATCGGCACACACTGTACGGGGGAGATTTTTTTCATAACGCAGCATTTTTGAAGTTTTTAAGATTAGGAGTATTCCTCCATTACGAGAGGAACAGCTGACTTGACTGACAAGTGGGAACACTGTAGCTGTTGGCTAGGAGGCTCAAAGCCCGCCTCTTTACCTCACACTAGCTCAACACAAGTTATGTTGAGGGCAACATTTGAAATATGGCTCCCACCGACAATTAGCTTCAAAACAGCGCTTCAGAAACAGATGGGGGACGTCACGGACACTACGTCCATTATTTATACAGTGTATCAGAATCAGAATCAGCTTTATTGGCCAGGTATGCTTGAACACACAAGGAATTTGACCTAGGTAAACTGTGCTCTCTTTGTACAAGGCATAAGAATAGGACCTACAAATAAAAAATAAAATAATATAATAACAATAACATCAGCTATAAATACAAAAGAACAACAAATAGGCATGACTAATATGTACAGGCTAAAATAATATAATAAAGTGCAGTGGTGAGTAGCAGAGGTAGTTTTTACATTTAAAAAATACTAGTTAAATAATACAAAAAATTGAAATATGTAATTCTGCTTGGAGAATTGTTGCATTGTATATTTACATGTATATTTACAGAGAGTATTTATCTGTAAATGGTGTATGGTGATAAGTACACGCTAAACGGTACGTTGAAACTAGTTAGTTTGTCACTTACACTTTGTTGTTTGGTTGCACCATGCAGACATTTGGATGATCTCAGACAGTATAGGGTAACGTCCAAACTAGCCAAAATTATGCTGCAGAAATTATGTTTGCTCCATTTGGCATATTAGCGAAAAGCTCTTTATAAGGTGATGGTAAACCTTCTCATATTTGAATCGCTCTGAATTGCTTTTTTTTTACTACATTTTATTAGTAAATGTATTACTATTATTATTTCATTTTTTTTATTCAACTAAGTACATTGTCTTATTCTCATATCACGTGTTGTAAGCTGCTGGAACAAACAAATGTCCCCCAATGGGAATCAATAAAGTTTACCTATCTATCTATCTATCTATCTATCTATCTATCTACCTACCTACCTACCTACCTACCTACCTACCTACCTATCTATCTATCTATCTATCTATCTATCTATCTATCTATCTATCTATCTATCTATCTATCCATCTATCCATCCATCCATCCATCCATCTATCTATCTATCTACCTATCTATCTATCTATCTATCCATCTACCTATCTATCTACCTATCTATCCATCCATCTATCTATCTATCTATCTATCTATCTATCTATCTATCTATCTATCCATCTATCTATCTATCTATCTATCTATCTATCCATCTATCTATCTATCTATCTATCTACCTGCCTATCTATCTATCTATCTATCTATCTATCTTGTAAAATAATACTGACACCGATTGGTGAAATCACAAACAAATTTAGCTGTATTCTTTTGTTATTATTGTATTCTTTTGTTGTGCAGATGTCACACATGGGATATGAATGCAGGGGTAGAGATCAAAGTCATCCACAGTTTTGATTTATGTGATCTATGGCAGCTCCATCCATCTACTGTGCTGGTTTACATCCAGGCAGTAGAGCAGGGGGGAACAGGCCCGTTAGCTGACCAATTGCAGAATGCCACCAACCAATCAATCAATCTTGATGGTTTACATCCTAAAATGTCTAAAAAGTCAGTCTCTGACAAAGAATAAACCAGAGCATGAGTTCAGTGAATCCCTAAACCTACATACTTTGACTGTTTAAAATATTCTATACCTTTATTTGAGATTTTAATGCAGAGGAAGGTGCATCTGATTAATCATTTATTCATTCAACTCTTCTGCCCACTTTATCCTCTTCCGGCCCACCTGGGGCTACAGGCTATCCCAGCATGCACTGGGAGGATGGCAGGACACTGGGCAGGTCGCCAGTCCAACACAGGTTGAACTCAGATAGGCAGACTTCCACTCACACTCACACTCGTACCTACGGGCGATTTAGAGTCTCCACTCTTCCTGACTATCACATCTTTGCAATGTGGGAGGAAACCAGAGAAAGCCCACACAAACGTGCAAACTGTGCACGAGGAGAGCCAAGGATCAAACCGGGGTCCTCTCGCTGTGAGGCGTTCGTGTAAATCCTGAACAGACAAACCTGTGATGCTTACTTTCATGAACACTTCAAGGGCAGAGGAGTGCTGTTGAGGAGGATTTTACAGTAACCATTAGATGCTGGCTCTAAACTTACACTATAAAGGTTTTTTGAACATATGATTTTGTGTGATGATTAGGGTTGCAGCTAACATTTTGTTATGTGGATTAATCTGAATCTGTATTCATGCAATTATTTTCACAATTCATTAGTCAGTTTAACAAACTATAGGTGCTTTTCGACAGCAGGAACTTTCCCCAGGGAACTAGGAACCCTTTTGAGGAGCCCTGGGCATTTAAAAATAGGAACTAGGGTCTAAACTCAGTACCAGGGTTGTTAATCCCCCCAAAAAAGTCCCTGCTTGGGGGGTAGAACTTTCCAAAGGTCAAGGAACATTGGGGGGCTTGGCCTGAATCGCTGAATGTTAATCATTGGTAGAGTACCTGCAGTGTTTTTATTGCACTCGCCAAAATAAGATTTCACACAACTGTGATTCCCTTGATTTAATAACTCCTCAACATTAGTCATCTTTGAGCCCGATAGCATGAATGCGTCTCTGTCAGCTCCCGGTGTTACAGTTTGAAGAGTGACCCTGTAACCTGGGGACCTTCAGCTGAACGTGTCAGTGGTTGTCGAGTTCACAACAGCTGTCTTTAGCTGTCTTCTTCTCTTTTCCCTGCTGTCCAGGATTGATTTAAAGCAGGCTGATGGTTATAGCTGAAATGAACCCAACAGGGGTACTCTGGATCATTCTCAAAAGGGTTGTACTTCAACAGCAATAACCTGCTTGCTCTGTATTCCTGCTAAGCACACGCTGATTTGAAACAACATACTTATTAGAAGATTGCTTGGTGATCCAAAATGTGTTTTATTTCTTTGGCTATCAGAACTATTATTTCAACAAAGGTCTGTTATTTACTGCAGCTTCCTATCTGCTTTACAGAGATAGCAGGTGGTTACTGACCAATTGGAATCAAGTGTTCTCTACCAGTGAAAAGTTTGGAAACACCTTCTCATACAAGGGATTGTATTTATTTTAATTATTTGAAATACTGTAGATTAATAATGAAGGCATCAAAACCATGAAAGAACATATATAGAATTATTTAATTCACCAAAAAGTGTTAAACAAAGCAGAATATGTTTTATATTTTAGATTCTGTAAAGTAGCCCCCTTTTGCCTTCATGACAGCTTTGCACACTCTTGGTATTCTCTCAGTCTGCTTCATGAAGTGGTCTCCTGGAATGGTTTCTAATTAACATGAGCCTCGTCAAGAGTTCATTTGTAGAATGACTTGCCTTCTTAATGTGTTTGAGACCATCAGTTGTGTTGTTCAGAGGTAGAGTTAGTACACGATGGGTAGCCCTATGGCAAAACCAGATCATTTCATAGTTTTGATGTCCTCAGTATTAAACTACAATGTTAAAAATAACTGAAATAAATGAAACCCATTGAATGAGAAGGTGTGTCCAAACTTTTGAGTGGTAGTGTATTGTATTAAAAGGTGAACAACAAATTGTAAACAGAGCTGTCAGTCCATCATTTTTTAACACCAATTAACTGATAAATGTTAAATTTCTCAGAAAATGTACCCTTGCACATAAATTATTCCGATAAGAAATAACTATATATACTATATAATGATAGAGAGCATGTTTGAGAACAATGTATTTGAAATGTATTTATTTTTTATACTTTGACCCATACCCCATCTGTTATAATGGAGAAGGTTGGCTTCTTACACTACAGCCCGTCACCAGGGGGAGCTCTAACACCTTTGGCTTTACTCTGGATAGCTGTCCATGTGTTCATGGTGTGGCATGTGTTCCATGCAGTCTATAGTACTGAGTAAGTTTGCTTACCAATTCATATTGATAACATAATATTATCCATTAATACTTTATCAGATAGAACAGAATTTATGTGGACATGGTTTTGCGCTCTCTTTGCAGTGTTTAAAAAATAGCTGTGGACAAAATATCTATGAATTAATAAGACTTTTTTCAATTTGTTGGTATGAAGGTAACATGCTGCCAAAGACAGTATTTAAAGGAGCTGTTCTGCTGCTTTCTCAACATTATGACTTCTGTTTACTTGCACTAATACGGCCATCAGCAAAATGAATGTTCCCCATTCGAGGCAGAAAACACACTGCAGCTTGAGCATTTACATTGTAAAGTGAAGTTCATTTGTTTCACACTTAATTCACAACTAAATGAAAGCCTGGCACAGCCAAGCTGGTACCGTAAAATATTTTCCATAACCTGATATGACCGCTTCTCTCCACTGAACCGAATGATACTGCAGCGTCTCAGCCTCGGACGCACAACCAAACACGCACGGTAAAAAACACACAATAACAAAGCTTATATAAGCAAACATAAACGCACAAACAGATATAAAGAGGTAAAAATAGAAAGCCCCAGTAATGAATAGCTCTACAGGTGCCTGATTAAACTCCCAACAGTGCAGTAAAGTCTATTTCAGTGTCGAGTAGGCCGAATGCTACACTGAACAGAGAGCTGGATTCCTCATTCAGAGATTGATAACCTGACGCTGATTTAAGACAGCTTCAGGCTTCAGTGCACAGATGTGTGTTTTTTTTCTATTAATTTCAGGGGCCATTATTTTTCAGCCTGTGGTAGTGGACCTTATTTTACCATCCAGCTTCTTCAGGGAGAGGTTTTAAAGTCACTTGTAATGGAGTAGTTTCAGGGTGCATATCATAAGGAAATATCAGATCCCTCTTACTTTTCATGTTCAAATTCCATCAATATAATTTGATAAAGACTTTTAGCCGGTTAAAAATTGTTTTCAATGATTTCTGTTGGATATTTCCGTTTGAAAGACGTTATCATAATCAAAATCACAATTTTAAAATGGTTCTCACTTTCAACTGGTCAGCAAAATGTGAAGCTGCAGGTTCATGCTGAGCAGAAGTTCCAGATGTTGTCCTATAGCTTGTTAATTGCATGTGCCATTCAAGCCTAGGTATTAAGTTTTATAAGCAAAACAAATCCTCTGGAGTGGCATTCTGTGATGACTGACCGGCTAAACAAACACTGGACTTCCAACCAGAACAAGTTTGACCTCCTTCACAGGCTGACTTTTTTAAAGAAACATACCTCCCCCTGCTATATATATATAAATGTAAAGTTATTAGCTATTTAACTAGCATTTACACTAAAATAACACACTGACTGTCCTGGAAAAGATGCTGGGTGCAGCAGTTTCTCTTAGTGTACTCACACACTGCTTATTAAGCTCTCCTCCTTAGGAACGGCTCTACAAAGGCTTAGCTTGCAGGCTAGCAAAATATTTCAGCTCACAGCTCTGCTCATACCGTCAAAATGGTATAACGGAAAATTGTAGTGTAGACCTGTGACAGGCTGGCGACCTGTCCAGGGTCTACCCTGCCTTTCACCCAAAGCCAGCTGGGATAGGCTCCAGCCCCCCTCCCGTGACCCCAAACGGGATAAGCAGTCAACATAATGGATGGATGGATGGAAAATTGTAGTGGTTTGAGACTGTGATTTTTTTGTAAGCAAAAGCTAATGTGAAAAAACTGTAGTTCCTCAAGTGTCCACTTGAGTCTGGCTCCAAAAGCCTCAACACCTATTAGAATGCCCATCTAGCATCTACAGTCTGGTTCAAAAGACAGCTTTTGGTACTTAGCTTATTTATTTATTCATATATACTGTACAGGGTTTGAGGTGTTTTATATTGCAACTGTCAAAGAAATACAAAGGGTGAAAGGTGTACACACATTTGCATAATCACTGGCGTAGTTGAGTTGACAGAGAGGCGGGCATGTCAGGGCTATTTGACAGGAAGCTGAAAGCCCCTCTCAGCTCTTTGCCTTTTTCTCGGATGTTCAACAGTCAGGTTGAGTCAGCATTTCCAACATGGCGCCCACTATAACTAGGCTTCAAAATGTCTCTCCAGAAATCAATGGGTGATATCACAGAAACGGCATCCATGTAACTCAAAGTGTATGAATTCAAAATTGGTTTGCAGCGTAAACCAGGAGTAAATTGATGTTGGACATCCAAGACATCAACAAACTTCCCAGTGAGCTCTATTTTGAATGCTGTACCAAGCTCTGCATGTCTTGACTGCTGCTTTATTTTTAAGTCTAACCAAATGTCACAAATTAAATATTGCTAACTCGACTGTGAAGCTCAGCACATGAAAAACGAACACTGCTGAGGTACCTGAATCATCTGATTTCGACATGCAGGGCCACTAACCAGGTGGTCGTTCTGAAATGTTGGAAGAGAGACTGCGTTGGGAAACAGCAAAAGAAAATAACATTTGGCAGACTAATAATAAAATATCTTATTATTACAAAAAATAACCAGACATTTGCAAATATATTGCTGAGCAAACAGTGTCACATACCATTACATGGAGGACTAAATAAAATTCTACTTGCCATGAATTCATATTAAAAAATAGCCCATCCATTGGTCACCCTATGACTCATACTACTGACATATGTACTGTAAATTCTCACACTGCCTTGGGTATTTGGCTTAAAACTCAGTTGTGAATCACTGGCATCCATGGGATTGGATAACATCATGCCTGCAAACATGATGAGCCAACCATATCCAGAGGGAGATCATTATCCTGGATTGGCAGCCCACTGATTGGCTCAGGATAGAGGAGGCAGCTCATCCTGACCTTTTTGCTGGGAGTGAATCCTGACAAGATCAATCAAAAGCCAAGGCGTCTTCTCTCTCTCTCTCATTCTCTCATTCTCTCTCTCTCTCTCTCTCTCTCTCTCTCTCTCTCTCTCTCTCTCTCTCTCTCTCTCTCTCTCTCTCTCTCTCTCTCTCTCTCTCTATCTGCACAAACCCATTGAGTCATTCCGCCATGCTTTGCAGCAGAATTGAATTACCCACCCACCCAAAGTGTAGCTGAATCTAAAAAGCCACTCCTCCTGGCGATTCAGCCAAAGAAGCCCCCATGTAGATTCCCCCAGTATCACTAAAGCACTAAAGGCTCTTAGAAGATAAGGGCAGATAGGAATAAAAGAGGATCAGTTGTAGACTGAAGTAAAGCTATTGATAGAAAATAAAAAGAATGAGAAAATGGCGATACATCTGATCTATGGTTGCGTTTTTTTTCTGTCCAAAAATAAACCATTGAGTCATCAACATATCAAATATTCTTTGACTCCAAGCAGCTTAACTCACACTCAATGCAGATGACACACCATACTATCCCAGTCTTGAATACAAAGCACCCCCAAAAAGTGAGAAAGGATGCACGAAAACATCACGTCAGTTCAGATCTCGCCTGGAGTATCGATTCTTCTACCTGTTGCACTATCAATGTGTCTACACAGTCACAGTCCCTGGGGTAACTCAGACATATCTTACACTACTGGGGTCAGTTATCGATTGACCTCCATGAGTATCAAAGACCCTCAACTGTCTGCCAGACAACACACATTTAAACAAGCTTAGCAAAGGACTGCCATGCACCACCTTGTGTTTTCTAATGTAGCAGAAACCTGGGCACACTGATAAATATGTAAAACAATGCGAGTTGAAGGATGCTGATGGCCAGAATAATGACGCGAATGATATTGCCTCAATATCTTTAAATCACTGCTCGTCTTTGACCAGAAAGCTTTGGGGATACTTGAAAAAGCTGAAGGCACAGTCTGGTTTTTGACATTTAGAAGTGCTGACTTCCCACATCTAGAGGGGATTCGGACGGCACATTTTTAAACGTCCCTGAACTTGGACAGGGGGTTCTTTGATTCGCAAAACATCAGATCTCCACAGATCTGTCAACACGAGTGGAGAAGCTCTCCGGCTGGAGGATTCGGCCCTACATGTGTTTTTAAAAGCCAATCGCTTCTCCCCAATGCCCATCACTGGTCATCTCTGCTGCTAATTCGACACAACACTTGAATAAGCCGACATAAACGCAATCTCCAGTACACTCAGCACCCCACTGGAGAATGAATGGGCTCTCTTTTGACGGATCATCTTGTGCACAGGGGCTAGATGAATCCCGCGCATGCAGTACAGTAATAGCCTAACAGATGATGGTTCTTGGCACAGCCTGAGTGGTGGAGGGGTGTAAGACAGTCCCTTATGTCACATGGGAGAAAAAGAGAGGGAAAGGGAAGGAGGGAGAAGAGGAGTGCTGCAGTGCATTGGCGGTGGTGCTGTCTCTTTAACTATGGCCATGCTTGACAGGAGCTGCTGTATCAAACTACTGTAAAATCGACAAGGCCAGGGATAGCTCAGCGGCCGACTGCTCGCTTCCATAGTGTCCATCTGCACTCATAGGTAGAACCATTGTAGAGAAGGGAAAGGAGAGAGAGAGAGAGAGAAGAGACAGTGTGGAGGTAGGAGAGCATGTGTGTGTGTATGTGTGGGTGGTTCAGCGTGAGGGGGGTCGACCACAGCGGAGGAAAGAGAGAGAGAGAAAGGAAAAGAAGGAAAACGACTGAAAGGAGGTGTGAGTTTAAGAGAGTGAACGAGGGAGGAAAAGATTCAGCCAAGATAGGAAGGCCCATCTCTGCTGCTGCTGCTGCTGCCTGCCTCCCACTAACTGCCTGTTCATGTGAGCCGGTACTTGGCATGACTGCAAATGGCTTGCCTGGTACATTAGCTTAACACTCTCGTCAACGTGGGCTCGAATACATCTGCAGGATTGCTGTGGGCTTCTTTTTTTTTTATTTTTTTTTTTTTTACCCCTTCTCCCCTTCTGTCGATCTGCAGCTCATTCCAAATCAATGTCACACCAATATAAACCACCTTACCACATACTTGATCGCTAGATGTTGAGTCACTGTGCGGCAATAAATATCACACAGTGTTACATAATAGCCTTGAGTAACCATGGAGCTTCTAATGTATAGGTACATAGGGGGTTGATGGATATAGTATATACTTGAATGTATGGAGCTGGTTGGCTTAAATATATGGTAGAGATGCAATTACCAGATATTTTCAAAATTTTGCAATTAACTGTTTACCTATAATATATTGGAAAATTAGGTAAAACATTTTCAATCCCAAGGTATTTTCTGATCCTATCAAATCAACATCCCAAAACCAAAGATATTCAATTAACGATGATATAAAGAGAGAAATCATCATTTTTTCACAGTGTAGACGCTGAGCTAGCTACAGGTTCTACACACTGATTTATTTCTCCATGGGGTTGTCAAACGTTTGAATTTTTTAATCACGATTAATCGCATGATTTTCCAGTTAACTCAGGATTAATCACACATTTTTTATCTCTTCTAAATGTAGCTCAAAGAGATATTTTTCAAGTTTATCAACATGAGATTGAACGAATATGCATCCTTTATGCCTACTTTTATTTTAATTTGAATATTTGCATTGAAAAATCTTGGTATCAGTAGTTTTGATTATGTATTTTAAGCTCATCAGAGTTCATGTTGGGAAGTTAAACAGATTTTAATTCCATGTGTAATATATATTTGATATTGGTGGTAAAACAAGTATCACGTTTTAGAATTGTTCAAGTTTCTCACCAAATTAGAATTTTCATTTTCTCAACACATCATCATGGTGCTTTATTTACCTTCACCTAATAGCGATTCTTCTGACCCAAACTTGAACATATCCTAATGTAACCCTTACTACCTGCTATCCTGTTGGTTTTAAGACGGATTTCAAAATTGAATTACTATTTTAGATTTTTTGGAACAGCTGCTTTGAGTGGAGGAGGAGGAGAACTTTCCCACATCAGAAGCAGCAGTTGATGGAGTTTTTCAACCTGAATACATTCAAAGTTACATTTAGCCAAACTTCATGTTAAACCTTGCACTAACTGACACCAGAGTTCATCTTTGTGCGTTTTAAGCCCTGTGAGCTGATAATAAAATGTTATTCTAAAACTGTTAGACAATTGATGCATGTTTGTGAGTCAGGGATTTTATTTAACAGACATGGATTAACTCAAGATAATACATTGCTTCATGGGAACAACAAAACTTGATCGTAAGATAAGCTCACGTTATTGATTTTCAAGTATTGAAAAATGTAGAATTGGGTCCTTAATAGAACCATGTTTCCATTATTTATCTATTAACGCTCATGGAGGTTTGTTCCTCTTACACCCCACAGTGTCACTACTGCACCGCGCGTACGTCAATCACATCAAAAAATGAGAGGCATTAAAAGGAATTTGCGTAAACTCCTATTTAACACTTTAACATTGACAGCCCACATTTTTATATACAATTGATTTGAAGATATTCGTTCATTATTTTCCCAACAAATTTGGCCTCAATTAAAGGTTCAACCTGTAAGAGTTTTTCTTTAGTGGGGTTGTAAGAGGTACAGAATCAGGGGATGTCAGCAGCGCACTACAGTCTGCATCACTCACCATCCAGAGTTCCCTGCCATACTGAACGCTGCTGATTCACTATCTTTTTGAGAGATGTTAATCAGGCTGTAGTGATGATTTGTGTCACTACTGCATTTATGAGATAATGTGCAGTGAGGAGGACTGTATTCACATGACCACATATACAGTATATTGCATATTACCCAGCTACCAACTAAAGCTTTAAACAAGTCGACACAGGGTCCCAAACTTTAACACTGTTGCTATCATCACCACCCCTCATGGTTTCAGTTACTTAGTAGCGATCCTCAACAGGTGGAGGGACACAAACGTATGCCTTGCATCTGAAAAATAGAGCTTGAACGACGTGGTTGTCTGACAAAAAACACATTGAAACAATGTTTATGTATACTGAACTCTTACACCGACATTTAAGTCTGGGTTGGACTTTCTGAAGATGGTTTCCCAACAAAGTGGCCAAGCTGACCAGCATCTCCTGTGGGTGATACATCAAGCATTGATAAAATAGCTCATACAACCCCACTTCAAAAAAATATGAACTATCCCTTTAATATGTTTTTCCTGTTATTTAAATGTACAACATGGAGGGGCTTTTGAATGATGTACGTTTAAAGGTAGAATAAATATAATGTCACAAGTTAGAGAGGGTAAATGTGGACTTTGTAGAGGAAGTATTGAAATGTTTGGATAACTCAATAAAAATAATCATCTGAACTCAATGCTGGAAAAGGAACAGGCTTTAGTTTCCTCCCTAAGTAAGAGTATATGAATATATGCTTAAGGACAGTCAAAGATGATTTAATATAAAAAAGAAAAGGAAATCATGATGTCAAAAACAAACTGGGTGAATGTTCCATCTCCATTGAGGGTACATTTCTTTATTAACTACTGGATTCATGGAGTTAAAACTGTAAAAAACTGACGACTGATTTGTGTATTGCCATATATATTGATACGCCTTACTATCAGGCTGACTGCTAAACCCTCAGCAGTTGTATCAAATTGGGGAAGACAAACACTGCATTGCTCCGAAAACAATGTTTTCTGAAATGAAACACCACTGTGCGATCACAGGGAAAGAGTACCATCAGTGCCATCGCTGGCAGGTTTTGAAGGTGCAGCACTGTGCACACAATTTCCTGGCAATGACTCCTAGAGTGGGCTTACACACACACACACACATGCACACTCACACACACACACACAGTGGAAAAGCATCTCACCAACATTATGCAACCAACTTCCATAGCTGCACTTGCACAAGGGGGCATTTTAGCCATTATCTGCTGTGCTCGGAGGGAATAAAAAAAGCAGAGTGAAAAGAAGCCGAGCAGTTAAATTTGGTTCCTCTTTTCATGTGCCGCTCGGATGATCATCTCGAGGTCACGGTGAAGCCCAGGAGCTGACAGCTGTGGTTTTTCCGGTCGAGATTGGTCTCCATTTTGGCAGCACCCATATTGTTCTACAAGGGGTTACAGGTCTGTGAGTGTGTGCTTGCATCCACACATAAAAGAAGCACTCTCTCCCTCTCTCTCTTTCTCTCTCTCACCCGAACAGTCACATGCAGCACACCTCCACTCTCTCCTGAACCCACACACTGACTAAACTGACGCTCTCTCTCTGTCACACACTCATCCACTTCCTCCCCATCCCTACAGTTTTTGGCATCTAGCCTCCTCGATAACAGGTACTCACACAAAAACCACGACACCCTCAGTCCTTCACGGTTGCTCCAAAACTTTGCGCTGGGCGTTCCATCTCACTCCAGTGTGGCTTTTATTTCCCAAAATTAGCCCCTCTGATCTCTCTCACAACACACACACACACAAACACATACACTGCAATTTTTTTGACTGGATGGATTTGAGGCAGCTCACTGCAGCACGCCTGCTCACATATAGCATTAGTCACAGTTGCAGTGCAATGATACCAAGGGGAATCTGCCTTTACCGTATACACTGAGGCGCCTTTCACCCACTCACACTCGAGTATGGAGGAAGAAGAGACCAGCGAAGAATGAAGTAGCCTCTCCTTCTGGTCATCTACATATTTTAATGGGCCAAAGTTTTTTTGCACACAAGAAGCAGACAGTCCATTCAGGCTGTTGATGAAATTACAAATGTATTTCATAACATATTAATAAAAAACTACAAATCCAAATGTGAGGAGAAATATAAAGAAGCATTAAAAGGCATCTTCAGCTTATATTGAGTATGCAAAGTAAGAAAATTATTGCATTTTTACACCAAAGAGAATAAGATAATTCAATAACTTCATTATATAAACTCCTTATGAGTATCTAATGTGGACCACAGACAAAAAGCAGGAATATTTAGTGTAAATCATTGATTTTTTTTCCCCCATCATAGCAGTGCAGCTGCTCTCCAACAGAGGAATGCACTTGCAAGAGTAGACCTCGACACCAGTACACATGCATACCTTAATACGATACTATAATTGCCGCATGCACAGGTCCATACAGACACACGCTGCGCTTGATCCGTGTGTGTTTGTGCGGGCGTGTGTGGGCATCTATCTAGAAGGCACTCTTAGGCTATTTCAATGCACCTGTCGGCTATGGTGCTTTTTTTGATATGCCTAATGCACATGATAGTGCCAGGGAGACAGAAGGAGAGGAGATGAGAGGGGGAAAGAGAGAGACAGAGACAGAGACAGAGAGAGGGGATGGTGAGGAAACGGGGGAGGAGGACAGAAAAAATAAAGATGCAGTGGAAGGCAAAAACATGTCAAATATATCTGCTCTGCCTTACCTTGAAAGGGAACATAGGACATGTTCCAACGGCATTGAACGTAGGCTGTGCGTCTCAGCGGGCTCTCGGTTGCTCAGAAGTAACGTGGAACCGAATTTTACAAATTAATCTGAAAAATTAAAAAGAAAAAAAAAAAGAAAAGCACGCGATATTGAGCTGATCACAGTTGGAGCCGAATGAGAGAGGCCAATATTCCGCTGTTAAAAAAACTGGCATCATAATCCACGACCGCTTATAAAGCGCCCGGTTCCCGGTGCATAAAAAAATACAGGATGCCGAAATGTGTGTATATGTGTGTGCGTGTGTGTGTGTGTGTGCGTGTGTGTGTGTGTATGCGTGTGTGTTTATTTGCACGCTGCTGTTGAGGTGTGAGGGTGAAACACGAGTGAGAGTGTGTGTGTGTGTGTGTGAGAGAGAGAGATAGAGAGAGAGAGAGAGAGAGAGAGAGAGAGAGAGAGAAGGGGGTGGAGGGCTGAGCACGCGCGCGCACATGTGCATGTTCTGCGTATGTGTGTTTGGGGGGGATGCGCGCACGTTTCCACAATTTCTCTAACCTATCTTTAGCCTTTGCATTTTTTACATTTGCTGCTCCTCTCATTCGAAAACAATACAATGATCTATCTCTGAGTGTACATTAACTGTACTACTGCTCGGGACTAGTACAGTATGTGAAGGTGTGTGTCATGCCTCAAAGGTAGCTGATGAATTTTGCATAGCCTACTGTAATTCACACACTATTGTTTAAGAGGTTAGTCTATTGCACATTGCTTTTTAGTAGCACCTGTTATCTGCAAACTGCAATTATAGAAGTTTGAAGTTTTTATTTTATTATTGTGTCATGCATACATTTGAGCAGTCCAGGGTCAGAGCGCACAGCACTATCATTCATTGTAAGGAAACTGAGGGAGAAAATTACAACAGAAAAAAAGAAAGAACATAATTAAAGCACACTACTTAAAGCTGCTGTGAGCAACTTTTGGTTTGTATCGATTTTGGCGCCCCCTTGTGGACATAGTGATACCTCTCATCTCTTGTCCTGTACATGCAAAATTTGTGTCTTCAGACAATAATCGCATCCTGTTGCGTTTAACATACAGATTTATCACACGGTGGGATTATTTGCCATGAAAACAGCGAAAAAAGGGTGTTTCTAGAGCGAGATGTCAATCATCTGATCTGATATCTACCCCCTCAGAGCAGTTTCAGGCATTAAAAATGACAACAGAGAAGGTATCAGTGTTGTTGTGGATGGTCTTGTTTTCTTTTGAGGGTCATAAAGAAGCATCAGTGTCAGTTTCAGTCTGTTTCTCAGCCAGTTAAAAACTCCTCATAGTGCCTTTAAAAAGACTATCTTGTCTTCTTTTCCAGGTTTTTGTTACAAACTAAGCTAGTTTGAACAGGTCAAAATTAAACAGCCATGTAGTTTTTGTACATCAGTCCACCACAATATTTCAGGCTTTTTACAGGCAATTTCTTAAAACAATCTTTCTTTGAAGTCATCATAATTTGGGACTATTTTTTTTCCAATTTTTGTAATTCCGCTGAAGTTAAACAGATATTGGTATTCTTACTCTCTGCTGCAAAACTGTTAAGTGTTTTAATTTATTTAAAGATTGGCCTCTTTATTTGTTTTATCTGTTACTAAAAGTTTCAACTCTATACGTTGCTTCATTTGAATTGTATGCAGCTAGATTAATGATTGATAGTCACAGTCAGATGCAAATGTGTACAGCACTGTTTAATGTTGTCCTGTTTTGTCTGCTTGTGTCTTCCTTAACATTTCCCTATTGCTGCTTCCTGATTTTATGTCCATGGCAACTTTCTCAAAGACGGTCACATCATGTCCTTATGTAGCTTTTAGTCATTTTAGTGGGATGGTCCTATTTGTACTTTTCTTTTCTTTTTTTCCTCTTTTCTTTTTTTTTTTTTTTCTTTCTTGTGTGTTTCGGTTTCTCTTCTCCCTTCATATTTTGATTTTATTTGATTTTACTTTATTTTTTGTTTTGTTTAATCTTGATCTTTTTGGGGATACTTTTTAACATCTGGCAAGGGACTACGGATGTAAACTAGCATTTTGGCTAATTCTGGCATCTTACAGAAGCGTTAATTAATATGCATGGTCCTTTTAAATGAAAAATAAAATAAATAAATAAAACTCTGATACCTTGCATACCTGTTGAAAACAAGCAATAACTAGCTTCTCTTGCAGCTTCAGATACATTTAAAATAAATTCAGATAAAAAAAAAAAAAATACTGTTTAATTTTATCAAATTACAGCTACCCTACTCCTCTGTAGTTCTCAGCATTATTAAAACCTGTTTTTTACTAGAGGGGACAGAATACTGTGTGACGCTGGATTTGTGATTCACATGACCAAACACTGGAACTGCATCAATGAGGGAAACTGTGGAGCCAAAATGGCGTCATGTATGAAAGTGAGCTACTTAAGAGTAAAGTGGGAGAAATAAATACTTCTAAAAGTTGAACCCACGTGAAACACGGAGGGGGTGAAAAGTGTATCAGTTCATGTTAAAACAAGGGTTCAGAGGTCATGACGTTTGGGTTGTTGTGTTGTCTTAACACGTGCGTGATAAAAACATGCCAATTTGTCATCAATTATAATTTTGTCACATCAGTCAATATAGTTGTTTTACAAACTAGGGAGTTTGGTGGAAGTTGAATTGCTTAAGCTTTATCATGAAACAATATGAAAGAAGATTCGTGGTCTCGTCATTGCGTTTATATTGGCTAACTTTCAGTGTGCAGGTACTCACTCGTGCAACCTGGATGTTGTTCCAATAATCCTCCCCAAAACACAGCTCACCTGTGTTTTGCTTGAACCGAAACACCCAAGAAGAAGCAAAGCCGACATGTTTCCACACTTTTATGCATGCTCAGGTTGTGTTCACCTCTGCACTCCACAGCTGCAGAGAGAGAGACACTGAAGGCAGCACAGTGCAGCGCCTACCTCAGGTGAAAATGTTGAGTAGTGGTCGCCACCTTGTGGGCAAATCCAGCAGCTACAGGTGCTGCAACAAATCAAACTTAAAATAGGAATTAGTTTTTAAGAGAAAGAGCTATATACTGTCATATATGAAGTAATACAAAATAAATATTACCCCACCAAATGAGATAAGATAGTCCTTTATTTGTCCCAAAACGAGGAAATTTAAAGTGTTACAGCAGCAAAGTAGATAGTGCAAAACAGTATAAAGTAAACAAGAGCATATATAGGAATTATTAAAAAGTGATTAGCATTTAAAATTAAAATTAAAGAAGTCAAAATAAGCATATCTTAAGAAGCATATACACAACTAAATAAGTAAATTTACAAATATTTACAAAACCAGTGGCGCGGTGAAAAATGTGCACAGACTTGTAGCATAGGATAAAACAATGTACAGAACAGAACTGAGAAGATGGGTAGAAAATCATATTGCACATGTAAGAAGAGAGGGATGAGTAATTATTACACATTAATAAATAGATGGGGTAGATATTGCACATGAGTCTGTTTGGTGATTGTAAAGTCTGACCACTGCAGACTATTATTCTACTATTTAATTATAGTATAATTCATAATTTTGCTCACCTGAGCAGTAAGTATTTTCAATGTAGTCAAAGCTGTAAAAGCAGATGTACTATTGACATTAAAACAACAATGTATATGAAAGTGTACAATAACTGCAATGAGACAGCCTTGTAATATGAGGATTCAGAGCAGAAATTTAGTCAAAAATAATTCAATCATTCCCACCTGGGTTTTGCTTTAACAGTGCTAAGTCAGACGTCCTGAGAAAAAAGGTGTATTGGACAGGCCTTCAGACCGGGACCACAGGACTTAAAAACAATATGCAGTTTTAAAAGGATGAAGGAAAAGATATACAATCATTTTCTGACAACTTGGATATCAAAACATAATGTCACAGGACTGATGGACTTTTAGATTCAATACAACAAGAGAATTGGAACTGTAACTTTCAGTGCAAGGCTTAACTGCATTGCATTAGTGTTAGGGGAGATAAAGATGCAATACAGGCATAACTTATGAAACAATACAGGTGTGTCTTTGAAGGTGGGAGGGGATCTGATGAATTTTCCTCCCTCTATGGCCGTGATTTAACACCTCTATAGAACAGATTTAAATTGTGTTACATTTTTAACTTGGTGGGTAAGGAGGTCTGAAGTTTTCTTTCCTCCTTTAAGAGACAAGACTGATCGTCCAAACAAGGTTTTGCACATTGCAATGCGACAGTAACTTATTGATGCCTGTGTGCTGACTCTACCGGAGCAACTAATTTAGACAAATTCAGACAAGAGTCTGGTATTAATCTTTGGCGTAATTATTTAGCTCTATCATTCATCCTGAAAACTCAATGGAACTGGCACAAACACAAAACAAACATCTGTCTTTCATGTCGGCAGCAGTAGTAAATTTTCTGCCAAAATAAAGTAGTTAATCTTTCCTACAGGACACATTTGGCTGGGAAGCAATTAATCCTCCCTTTAGACTAATTTATAGAATTCTCACCAACATTGTTTGATTACAACCGACAATGGTCGTGATCAATGACAGAAGAAAATACGGACATTATTCTTAAATGTGTACCTTATATATTAGCTACGAAATAGAATCTCTAAGTTGTGTTTTTGAGCTTTTCATACAGCCGACTGTTTCCCTTCACAAAAACAATGACCTGATCTCAAATTTGTCTCATTAATTAAGAGCTAGATTTTCCCTTTCGTCCAAATTTACAAACTCAGAGTGAAAAATAAAAGATTCAGAGTTGGTAAAGCATAAATTACTGCAATAGGCTACAGAAAAGATATGAGCACATTCCCTCTGAGGCATGTTTGGATAATTGTTACTCAGAATTGGGTTTGCATCGACTTTCATGCATCTTCATTGTTTTTGTTTGTTAATGCAGAGCTAAATCTGGTTATAACATGATTTCTGTGTTGTACATGGTGTACCAGCAGATTTTCTTCCCTGATCTAATCGTGTGTTCTTTCCATTTCAGCCGATTCTTTCACCACCTTTTCTCCTCTAAATATATATATAACTGTTCTTAAATCCATGCCAATTGCTACAGGAATTAAGAATCCCACATGAATAAAACAACATCACAAAATCAGAGGATGAGGAATAACCAGGCGGCAACCTCCGGTCTCAAGAAGTTAGGTTGAGTTCAAGCGGCAACCTCCGGTCGTGAGAATTGAAGCCAATGTGGAAGTGTTAAAAACTGCAGTTCTTCAAGAGTCCACTTGAGGCTGGCTCCGGAAGTACTGGAAACCACATACACACAAATTCAAAAAAGACGATCTTTACAGCAGAAATAATCATGTTTACAGCCCGGTACAAAAACAAGAGTAGTCTGGATAGCTCATTTCTTGATCGGCACACACTGTAGGGGGTGAATATATTCATAACGCAGCAATTTCGAAGACATTAAGATTACGAGTTTTCCATTATTGACAGGCGGGAACAGTGTAGCTATTTGCGAGGAGGCTCAAAGCCCGCTTCTTTACCTCACACTAGCTCCACAGAAGTTAGGTTGAGTTCAGCTTTTCCAATATGGCTCCCACCGACAATAGGCTTCAAAACAGCGCTCAGGAACAGATGGGTGACGTCATGGATACTATGTCCGTTATTTATACAGTCTATGGAACTAATCTGTCTTTGATTGGCTGTTGCTCTAAAAATATGTGCATTTATACCATGTGATCACACTTAAATGTGTTGTTATTCAATATTACTCTTTTACTATAGACATGAGCTACTTGATGACTGTGACACATCAGACTTAAAGTTTAAAGCTCCTCTCAGAAAATGTCAGATTATGTCACTTTTGGCGCCCCCTGTGGACAATGTGGTAACAGTTTATTTTTGCTTCATACTGCCCTGAACATGATTATAATTTCTTTTTTTTTTCATTCTTCATCTGACACCTTCCCCACACCAGTGATATCAGGTATTACATTTCACTAAAAAGAAATAATCGCCATTAATGCTGATGATCTAATTTGCTTTTCTGGCTCATAAAGACATTCCATATTAATTTCAGTCTGTTTCCTAATCAGCTAAAATCTCTCAACAGGACCTTTAACACAACGATTAAAAAGGGGGCAGATATATATAATTGTTTTGAGGCTATTTTAGTTTCATAGTTGGAAAGATAACTGAGCCTATCTTCACGTCATCAAACTTCAGACTAAACATGAACTTTATTCTCAAATGAGTTAAGAGTTCAAAGTTTGGGTTTGTGGTTGACAATTAATTTGCACTTAACCAAACATGAACCACATTTTAACTGAGCTACTGAGCAACTTCTAAGGACACTTTTGGAAGAGCTAATTGCCTACATACAGAAATCCATAGTATGAATTAAATCATACTTTTAACAAAAAGACAAAGGGAACACAATAAAAAAAAAAATAATAATAATAATAAATAAAATAACAATAAATATATAATAATAACAATAATAAAATAAATACACAATAAAAATACACACAATATTGAATCACCTGAACTGATAGATCAAAAATGAAACCACACGAGGTGAAACATTTTTTATTATTCATGTTACATATTAAGTGTCAACGCAGATTATACATGTACAAACATAATTTCTCCAAAAATACATCAAACTGAACTTGGACTTGACTTCTAATCAGAAAAAAAGAAAACTACCTCTCTCAAAATAAACTGTTGTTCCTCAATGTTGATGTTTGTTTTCCTCCTATTAAGTTTGAAACTAGTCTGGTTTTGTTCCACCAAGAGTACGACCTAGAACAAGCACTTGACGGGTAGAGACGTACCATAGAAAACACACAAATACATTCATCACCATCGCCTAGAGAGACACCTCTTCCTAATAAACTACAGTCAGAAAGTCACTGAGGAGGATGGAAATGGTACATCATTTCACTGTCCTGAAATGGATGCAAAAGTGCAGGAGATTCATCAGAGAGGTTTGAAAGAAAATCTGAGTTTTGCATTGGTTTGATTTGAACAGTATGAACTCTGTTTTAGTCTAGTGTTCTTTTTTTTAAACTAAAGATGTTCTACAGTCTATTATTAAGACAAAACTGCAAAAGTATACATTGTGTCTGTTATATCGAAGAAGTTGCTGAAATAAACCTCTGTATAAAATATAAACTCTGAACTTGCACCACAGTATTCTAGATTAATGTAACCTGTTTGCACAAAGATAAAATCCAACTGCAGCACATCACTTGTCTCTATAAATACAGCTGAGGAGATCAGTCAGGCCTTGAAGGAATGAGTTATTTCAATGCATTATCATTAAGATTATTGACTGTTACACCTTGAAGTATTCTATGTTGAGATGTTTGGGCTTTTTTAGATGATAAAAGGGGTTAAAAGTGCATCTTATACACCAGATTTTACTGCATTTATTTAGCCTCTTATAGAATTGTTCTGTTAATGAAACATTGAGTGCTAAAAAAAGATGTGTAAATTAAAGGTTTGGGTTTTGTTCCCCAGCATTCTGACGTTTGGTATTGGCTGCCCCTACGACATCAAGCTGAACAGTGGCCGGACTTTAGGCTGATCTTTATGAAAAATAACATTCATCAAAAACAAACAAAACGAAAAACATTCTTTCAAAATAATTTCCATTCTGGTGACTCCAAACAGACGTTTCTAAAGCATATACAAGTCTTTTTTGTTGTTTGTTGGAATGTACAGTAACATCACAGTCTGTTCTGATTTAAAAAAAAACATTGTAACTCGGTTGTATATCAGTAATCTAGACAAAAACCATCCTTTCTAATTTACAGTAATATGACCTCACTCACCCACCTGTCACCTGATTGGTCTGCGTAGGTCAGCTGACCAATCAGCAGGTACACAACCCATATAGGCACTATGCAACCACGTCAAAAAAATAAAATAAAGGTATTCGATCATAGCAATATATTGTGAATATATAATTCTATCTATAAAACAAAAGCCCTCTTGTGGCTCCTATTTCTAATACTTACAGTAGTCTAAATTCAAATCATGACAAAATCTAACGAAACAAATAAGTAACTCCCGTAATAACATGTTTACAATCTCTTAATAACATACCGCAATGAGAAAAAATACTAAAACCTCCGCCTGATGATGAAATAAAAAAGCTTTAAAACCAGCAGTTGTGTTATCTGTCTTCATGGCCAATAAAGGAAAACAGCTTTCATATAAGAAGCCAGTGGTCACCAACCAGCTCTCATCTGGGCTCACTGATCTCTAAGTGAACATTAAAGCTACAGTAGGCAACTTTATTCCATGAGAATTTTTAAAGGACCCCTCCTCATGAGTCATGTTGACCTCACTGGAGTAAAATTGTTATCCTTTATACTTATTTTGTCCAAAAAACACAAAAGATTAATAAGAAATTTGAAAAACAAATCCTTTTATAGGCCATCATCACTGCTTACTGTGACATCAATTGGTTGCTCCTCTTTTGTTACTCTGTCTCCCCAAAATGTTTCCTGTGTGAGTGACATCCATTGAACTGTTTGAATTTTGACACAGGCTGTGGCTCAAATGAGGCGAGAGAGGAGCTAAAACAATTGCATGGTGGGAGATGTGACCCATGAGTGCTTTTTTTAGACTGTGCCCGCCTTAGAATTAAAACAGCTCAACACTGACGTCACCTAAACGGAAACATTTAGGAGACCAACAAAGCAACCACGATGTAAGCTGTCGATTGACGTCACAGTTTGGTGGCCTGCGAGTGGATTTATCTTTCGAATTGTCTCAAAATGAATCAACCTATTGTGTTTTTTTGTGCAGCAAACATATAAAAGACAAACATGTTAATCCAATTAGATCAACAGGTCTCATTAGGTTTTTAAAAGTGTGATTATTGAGATGTTACTTAAAATGCTCCTGCTTCTTTGTATTAAGCATTTCAAATAATCGCCCGGTCTGAATCAAATAACCATACAGGTTTAGCTTGCACATAACTAGCCAATCTCTGCATAAACTTGCATCATCCGGCTTCTAGTGACCTGTGTTTGCATGCATGTTTGCAGGGGTTTAGAAGAGAGGTCGAAGTAGCAAAGGGAGAATTGGGAGTTTTTTCCCCACTGGAATGCTAACACTGCTTACCGCTACTTTACGCATGAGTTAGATCAGCTAAATAAGCAACACATTTTCACTGTTTCTGGTTTCACATTGTCAGGACCATAGACTGTATATTAAAATGGAAGTGTTGACTAAATGTGAATCCAAAAGATTTAGAGCTCCCCCTGCTGTCAGGCTGCAGTATAGGGCCTGAACCCTGCCACCTTCATTCTAACAGATGGAGCGAGGATCAAAGTAGAAGAATTAAATACATGTCAAATACATTTACTCAAACATGTTTCTGTCATTATAGTTCTTATCATGCTGATTTATGTCCAGTGTTCAATAATAGTTTTAATTAGGTATTTGACATTAAAAATAGGGGATGTGGCCTCATGACTGACAGCTCTGTTGACAAAAGCAGGCTCCAGCAGCGTTCTGTACTGGATTAGCAGAGTACAAGAAGAACAGGTGGAGCAAATGTAACACAAGATATAGAGATATTAAACTTTCCAAGCCATGCATGTTTGCTTCAAACCAACACAAGAATGTCTTGCTGTGGACTATATCGACCTGATGTGTATTTTTTTTCTGGAAGTGTAACACGTGTTTTTTTGGTTAGCCTGCCTTAGTTGCACCAGTGCAATCTGTCAGCACCCAGGGAGGCGGCCTTTTAGCTTCTTATCTCACAGAGGGTGGAAATGAAGACATGCTGTCCAGAACATATGCAGTCAATGGTAAAGACCAGAGGCAGGAGGAAAGCAATTAAAAATAAATCCACATTTAAAATTGTGAAATGTAACAAACAGAAAATTTAACACGCTTAATTTGACTCACTTTTCCCATTTAGTAACACTTTTATAGCATACACTTCTTTTTTAATTTCTTATATTGTTGCTTTCTTTGCTCTAAATCAACATACTGTAGTTGTACAATAAGACCTTATAAGACCTTTTCTTCAGGGTGTGGCCCAGAGACTTAAGAATCATCAGGAGGTTTTAGTATTTTTCCTCATCACAGTAAAACGTGATAAATGCAAAAGGCATATTCCAAAGTTAACAGTACAAATATCAGAGAAACACCAGCAAAGAGGGACATTTAGGAACCAGTAGTGAGCTATAGTGACGTTCAGTTGAGGTGGTACTATGAGAGAAACCTGGATTCGCAACATGAAGGTTCTTGTTTTTTCTTTTCGTCCTGTTTGTACTTTAAACACTGCCACATGTTACATACACAGTATTCCTGTGGCGAAACAGTCATTGCGTCTCGTGTTTGCTCCGTCCGTGTCAGTACAAACTCACGTTCTCCCACTCCACCAGGTACTGCACCTTCCCGTCCGGTGTGACACGCCTCGCCAAAATCCTCACTGCCTCTCCTCCTCCCCAGCTCCTCGACACTGTCCCGTCACTCCCAGCGACCGCCATCCCTCCTCCTCCGCCCCCCCCTCCTCCACCGTCACCACCTCCTCCGCCTCCACCTCCATCGCCCACGCCACCACCTCCGCCCATGGCAGGTTGGTAAGGAGGCAGGTCGCGTAGGATGGCTGGCTCCAGCTGCTTCTGCCCCGTCTGGTGTTGGTGTTGGTGGCTGTGTTGATGGTTGTGTTGGTGGTTGTGTTGGTGGCTGTTTTGATGGTTGTGTTGGTGGTTGTGTTGATGGTTGTGTTGGTGGTTGTTTTGATGGTTGTGTTGGTGGCTGTGATGGTGCTGGTGGAGGTGGTGGTGGTGGTGGTGGCTGCCGTTTGAGTTGTGGGGGTAAGGGAAGCAGGGGGGTGGTACTCTGCAGGTGTCCTCCGTGCTGGGAAAAGAGATGGACACAAGCAGAGAAGTTAGGAACAAGGACAGATTTATATCACTTCATCATGCCTCAAAAAATATAACATCAAACATAAAGGAATCATCTGTAACCCAACATTTTCATTGGAACAAAATGATAAGGTGTGTACAAGTAAACTGATTTAACACAGAGTTATTCCCACGAGATGGTAAAACAATGTAGAGGCGCTCTAACTGAGATAAGAGGAGTTCATTAGTTTTGCATTTGCACTCTCCTGCTTTGGTTTACTCTGGCTGCTTTCAAAAAGAAACAAACATAGAACCTCAGTACGCCAAGAGCAACATTTCTTGACTAGGTCTGACCTACATTTTTGTTGCTTGACCTAAAATACTAGTCCAAATCTGAATGCTTTACCAAAAAAGAACCTGTCACAACCAAGGATACAGTCGCTAATACAGAAGAAGACAAAAAGATGCTAAATACACCTTAAATCGTAATTCTTATCTTTATGTATCTATATACCTTACATTTATATTTTTATTCTTATCTTTATGTATCTATTTTTATTTTATTTGTACTTATTTAAACGTATTCTCGATTTGTGCTTATGTCTGTGTTGCTTCACCAAGCGAATTTCCCCCAAGGGATCAATAAAGTATTGTCTTATCTTAAACTGTAGAAATGTCCTTTGTACTTTACATGTGTACAGTTATAGGGGTCCTGTAGAGCTTCAGTATCAAAATGAACAGGTGACGGCTCAGTTGGTCAGTCAACTTAGTTCTATGCTTTTCTGTGTTTTCGGAAACTGTGTGCTTGTTCTATGTCATCAGTGAGTTGGTAGGTCTGTGCATTTTGCCCGGCTAGGAGCTATCATAGCACAGAGCTAACAATACAGGCTCAGCAGTTTAAAAGTATTCAACACTTGTTACACCAACAACTCCAGCAGCAACTTGCAAAATGTTCAATGCTCATGTTTGGAGGGGGGGTTGATACTGCACAAAGTACATCCCAACTGATTTGATCAAGCCTCTCATGATTCATCATGCCAAAGAATACTAGTTCAACCAAACAAAGTTGCTAACATTGGGTTCTCTAATTTATTGTTTGAACGAGTAACCTCTGAAAGCAGTTAAAGTGAGGTGGTTGATCACTTGGAATCCAGGTACAGTTTACCATCCTGTAAAGATTTGTCCGACACCTCTCTGCTTGAACTCTACGAGAAAGTGTGCAAACATTTATCAACAGAGTCGGAAGATGTTACAGCAGTGAGCTTCACCACACATATCTGGAGTTCTGATGTTTGCCTGTTATCACTCTTAAGTCTAACAGCACACCGGTTGGAGACACGCCACACAGTGCAGACAAGGTGTAAGGACTTGGATCAATGCATGCAAACTGCAGAGCATCGGATCAAGTATCCATCCTTCATAGGTCACGACAGATTTCTGAATGTACTCGATAAGTGTCTATAAATGTCAAGCAGAGGTTAGTAGAAGAAAGGATGACATATGAGTAAAACCTGTTGTAGTGATGAAGACTCCTGGAGAGTGTGTTGTTTCCGTTGTAGGTGGTGTGGTACAGCGCGTACATCCGCTTGGGAGGAGGGCTGCAGATCAGAGACACACAAGTTGAATTAATGATGACTTAATAAAAGAGTGGAAAATATGCAGTTAATAAAAATTACTTATTTACCCCTACAGACAGATTTTGTGGATGATACCATTCAAGGGTCCGGTGATGCTGTCTTGTCTTAGCTAATTGCATGTTTGTTTGTTTTTGGGAGGGTTTTTTTTGGGTGATTTTCTGTCACTTATCTCTCCCTGAAATGCTTCAGGCTCAGTTTCATGTATACATATTGTCTCCCCCAGATTGTAATTCGTTCTAAAAATCATTTAAAACGGAGGACTGCAGAGGAAATGAACTTTCAGGTACTTTACTTCAACACCTCTGATGTTACCCCGATGCTATGGAGGCTATAAAAAGACTTCTTGTTTGTTTAAATGGTTGAATGGTTAGTAGTAATACTCTCTAAGAAGTAAATTATTATATTGGGGTCACAGCAGAAGTCTCAGAGGTGCTTATCTTCCAATTCATAACAAGTCTACCTGCATCATCCCACCACATAACTGACAGTCATGGTGCTGTATCCCCCGCCTCCAGGGCGCTGAGGCAAACTTTATTTGTGTCGTTCCACATTTCATTAATAACTTTTATTCTTATCAGAAACTCTGACGCCTTGCCAGCATTTCCAATCACTATTTGTACAGCGTCTCATAAAAACGTCTGTGTTTATCTGTTTCGGACGACAGATCAAGGTCAGAGACAACGCTGTCATCATGAACCAAATACTGAAATTCAATGAGCATGTAATCTCATCAAACAGAAACCAAAGTGCAACAACACCCCTTACCTCAAACTGAGCTCCTCCTCTGACTTCCTGGAGTTGTAAAGGCTGGCCCCTCCCACGTAGCCATGGCAACATGGCAGCAGCTCAATGGGGTTGGCAGCTACTGGGGGTGGACAAGGCTGGGCACAGGAGACACACACAGATCAGCTTGTCTGGGTGCCAACATCATCACAGGATTCAATGAGGCCATGATACCTCCGTGCTCGCACATACATTAATTTAATTCTGCACACAGTGTTCAGTTCTGTGTTTGATTATTATACATAAAGGTTTGCATGCTGAGAAAAGGGAGTTGATGTACATTTAGTCATTTTTTTAATTCCTAAAAAGAACAAAAAAGGGCTTCAGTTGGATGTCCCTGCTTTGCCTAAGGGCAGATATGTCTATAAATCTGCACTACTAGCATTAATGGATGTGAGTCGCATCATCAAGGCTCATCAGACACAGCCGTAGGATGTCTCCCCCTAAATGTATCCCCTTCACGGCGCATCTTTTGGAGGTGGCTGCTAAGTGAAGCAGCTCTGGTGACACACGGACTCACTACCCGTGAAAAGTTAAAACATCGGAGCATCATCGCAGCGATCAATCACGGGAAACGTCAGCTAAAGGAACATGCATTTCTCATCCCTGGACTGTGACATATGGCTCCACTCTTGGCCCATTATCGCTCCCTTCTCCGGCGTTACTATTAGGAGGGGAGATTATTATTCAGTGGCCTTTGTCCACGTCTGTGCCTTTAAATGGATGTGCTCTGTCAGTGCTGCACTGTCAAGGTGCCAGCGCCACCTGGCCAAACTGTAATCGACTGCAAAGTGCACTTGGAAATGATCCCAGGCTATAGCATATCTGCATTCCTTCCCATCTCACTTTCCCCCCACGACAACGAACCTGCTCCTTCAAGGCGGACGAAGATTAGCATCAATCAGAGGTGCACAATGGGGCCTGGAAGAGCCAGAGTGAAAACTGGTGCTCTGTGAAGCGTATTGTTCCAGGATTACTGTATGTGCACACACACACACACACACGGATCAGAGTGTTGTGTAGGAGGACGCAGTACAATGAGCATTGACGGTTAAGAATGCAGTTTAAAAATAGTAACTGCCACATGTGATGTTGCCTGTTTCACGGGGATCCGCTGGGAATAGGGTTTCATGATTATGATAAATGCGGTGCTGAACTGCAGATGTTGATGAAATACATGAGCAGGCTTTTGTGCAGCCAGGTTTGCATTTGAATTATAGATTTTAACTGAAACACACGACGCATCAACTCTCACACGCTTCCCTTCGACTCTAAAGCAGCAGCAGGCGGTAAACATACGGCAAGAAGAAAAATACAGAGGCAGGAGAGCTGCTCTGGCTGTTAAAAGACATGCAGACTGATCTAGACTGCAAAATGAACCTTCATCACTGCCTCTGACTGACAGGTTATTTGGATGGCAGAGGGCTGTTTACCTGGCTGCATGAAAAAAAAAGGAAAAAAAAAAATCAGGGAGGTTTTGAGGCTCAGACCTCCCCCCTTTCGCCCTGAGTTGAAGACAGAGGCACTGACCTGTGTCTCTATGATGCGACGCTTTGATTTACGCGACTCCGGCCCCCCCACTCTCCTCTGGCAGGGTAGTGACAATGGGCTGAAGGGAACAAAAACACACATAAATTAAAACACACATACATAATCCCAATGTGTGAGGTTGTGTTTATTAGTTTGTCTCCATGACAGCCTATTGAGAGGTGTAAAATACAACAAGATGAGGACAGAGAGATGAGAAGTGGATGATTCTGATGTGTTATACAAAAAAATAAATCTCACATATATATGAGCCCTAACAGCGGTGTGAAAACACATCACATAAAACACTCATCCTCCTTCTTCTGCACTCCCAAACTTCTTCTCATCACTATTTTCTTCTTCTGTGTGAAACTGAACCGCTCATCGTCCCCTGACTTCTTTTAGACTGAACGTTTAAGCCCCCTCAAACGTAGCCCCTCCAGGCGGAAATATCCATTACAACCCACTGTGATGAAGGCTGAATGGCAACATACCACACATATTGCTATAAATAGAGTAGCATAGGTAGTAGGGATTTCAGTGTGCACTTCAGTCCTGGAGGCGATGCTAAAGACAAGAAAACAAGAGTCATTTAAATGATGATGATTCATCCTCAGAGGTGTTAAACTGACATGTTTGCCGCAGGGTAACACAAAGATAAAGTGACGCCCAGCTTTATGTCAGTCAAATTGTGAAAATTTAAACTACATTGAACTGATCTGTGTTTAAAACTTTCTCTTTGATGAAGCCTGCAGAACACTGTACATTCAGTTATAGAGGTTTGACCTGTGGTGGACTGACGCTCACAACTCAGCTGCCAAGGTTTTAGCCAGTATCAAATAATATGACCATATCTCTCCGGTTTTAGCTTCCTTGCACTGGCTCCCTGTTTGTTTTAAAATTGATTTTAAGATTTTACTGATTACTTCTAAAGCACTACATGGACTTACTCTGAGCTATATAGCAGACCTTTTAGTACCCTACGCATGCACTGAGATCCTCGGGCAGAGGTTTGTTGTGCATTCCTAATACAAAAATGAAAAGGGAAGGGGACAGGGTGTTCGCAGTGAGGGGTCCGACACTCTGGAACCATCTGCCCGAGGAGATCAGGTCTGCTGAGTCTTTTAGCTCTTTTAAATCTTGTCTGAAAACATACTTTTATCGTAGAGCCTCTCCTGATTTAATCTGAATTTCATCTTATTTTGTTTTATTTTATTTTATTTTATTTTAAAGCTCCTATGAGAAGTTTTGAGTGGTTGTGAAACAGATCCATATTGATACCGATGTCTCTTTATCACCTGCAAAAGCAATCTAGACCATCAGCGACATGATTGAAAATTTCCATATACTTATTTTTTATGGATGAAACTACTTTGAGGGGGTAGGTGTCGGACCAGATGATTGACGGCACGCTTAAATAACAGCATTATTATAGATTTTAAAAGTAAAATATTCACAGTAAGTGATCCATTGGACTATTGGTCAGAAAAAAAAATCTACCTTCTACAAGTATAGGACGATATCAGGAAAGTTACAAGATGTATTTGATTGCCCATAGGGGGCGATGAAACGACACAAGCTGAAAGTTCCTCACAGGAGCTTTAACCGTCCTGAAAAATATATTTCAAAATAAGTGTAGTCCTTTACAGTTCTTTCATTGGAATTTTATGTCTTTTAAAATATGTTTTATTTCTTTATCTTGACTTGTGTGCTTTTATGAACTGCCTGTTTTATTTTGCTGCCCATGTGAAGCACTTTGTGACTTGGTTTTTGAAAAGTTCTCTACAAATGAAATTATTATTATAATTATTATTAGGTGGCGGCTGGTTTGGTAGCTTGTCAGTTTCGTTCTTAATGTTGTAACACACCTGAGTGAGTGGTGAAGCAACAATTGCTATTTCATGACAATCCGTCCTAAAGCTCCTGTGAGGGACTCCAATGAGCACTAAACATGATCTCAACTTTGAAATTAGGCTGAAAACAGGTCTGAAAATCTATGACCTCATTTCAACCAGATTTTCTACCCAGCTAAAACATGGATACAACATAAACATGAGTGAACATTTTTTAGCCCTATTATTTTGGGGGTGAAAGGAGGATGTGAGTGATTATTGTGACGGCATTTCTCCAAATTCATTTTCCAGCAGTGGTTGAAATCTGGCCAATGCAAAGATGGCATTTCAACATGTTTTATTTTTTATACAGAAATTATAAACACGCCACATTATGGGCTGTTTGATGTTAAGAAGAAGCTCCAGAGACATTGAAGGAGAGCAGTTTTAAACATTCTCCACAGAAGAAGAATAAAAGGAAACTTCACTGAAGCTGTGCAGCTCTAACTACAAAGGTAAAAAGACCCTGAACAAGGGCATAGTTGATACGGCACACTAATCCAACATCACACTTCTAATTTTTACGTTGGTGACTTTTGTGCCCCATGATACAATCATTTGCGCCCAGTCACAGGACATGCGACTCGAATTGTGGTTTATGTCTGTGAATATGTGATGAATCTTATGACAGTTGCAGATTTTCTTCCCTCTCCTCTTTCTTACATCTCTGTGCAGACACTTTCTTTGTTATCTCTTTCTCTCCTGTCTTCCCTTAAGAATATGGGGGAATAGGCAAAGCTAGAGCGTACAGCATCACCTGGCAGGGCGTCAGCTCTAGCCCAAACAAGCTTATGCCCTGGCTCTGCCTTCCCTTTCCTCTCTAGACTCCTCTCACTGTTTCTGTTTTCCCTTCTGAAGTGCGGGTAAGAGAGCCAGCAAGGAGGGCCGTGGTCCAGCTAACTGTTGAGCCTCCCTGAGGTGTTGTGTGCCTAACTTGACAAAACACCAGTGAAGAGAAGAGCTCACTTCATAAGCCTGGTGATGTAGCTGCCCGTCTGTTCCCATCTATCGTCATGTCTGGGTTGTTGGGGGTATCAGGGTCTTATTGTAGGTTACTTAACTTATCAGTAGAACATAAATATTGGGATGGGCACTTATCCTTTTCATTAGAGCACAAGCACCCTATGTTTATTACAAATTCTGGTGAAATCTGGTATACACACAGACGTTTAATCAATGCTTACAAATAACCTGTATAGAAATTATGAATCTGGTTGGTGATGGTCTGGTATGCTGTAATAGGTCTTATCGAGGCGACAGGAGCTTTGAGTTTCAGACATATCTTTCTCGGTGAAGGATTGACAAACTGACTACACAAAAAACATCTTCTACTTTTTACTTCACATGTTGTAGACAATCTAAGAAAGCAGGAATCTAGATTTTTGTGGCCAGCAGTGTGACTTTATTTCTAGTTTTCTTTTCTTCAAGTTGCCAAAGTTGCAAATATCTTTTGAAATGAGCAACTAATATATGTTAAAAGATTGTTTCCATGCAACTAAAAAACTGTAAAATGAACAATCTAATCAAAGCACCACCTCCTTCAC
Source organism: Notolabrus celidotus (assembly GCF_009762535.1). Taxonomy (NCBI): domain Eukaryota; kingdom Metazoa; phylum Chordata; class Actinopteri; order Labriformes; family Labridae; genus Notolabrus; species Notolabrus celidotus. The sequence continues at coordinate 6,136,543 of NC_048283.1, read as the reverse complement.
ACTTCTGGACTCTTAAGACTGCTTCACTGCATATGACTTTATTATAATTCAGTCTGAATAAGCACCAGCCAAATGCAAGAAATTATTCAAAATGAAAAAGCGTGTCTATGAAATCTGCAGACGACAGGACACGTGCATGCACACACACACACACATCTGCACGCACACACACTTGCAGATGTAGAAACGTAAGCCCACACAGGGGTTTTATACTCTTTTATGAGATTATTAAGACACTGATACTTTTGCTGGCATATGAAAACTGCAGTCCTTTGATTCCTGAGTTAATTGTTCATGCATAATGACTGTGTGCCCTGTGGGAATCCCAGAGCTTTGTTGAGATAAGAGCTGAAAAGAGAGACGCTGTCCTTACACTGACCTTCTCCGGTGTGTGATGTTGATAGGTGGGTCAGTGATGAGGGGCGAGGAATCGGACGTCAGCGGAGGTGGGGCTCGGACCTGGAGTCCAAAAAGACACTTCTTCTTCTTGATCTCCTTTCCAGAGACAAACCTGTGGGCAACATCAAAGGAGACGCTCTCATACTCTGGTCCGGTGTTAGTACTTAAAATGTATCATCCTCTTATTTGTGTGTGTTTTCATAACTCTTCTTCTAATAAATTTAATGTTGTGTAACAAAATGTACTTTAACTCCTTATGGAAAAGACGACTCGGGAACATTTCAAAGGTAGCGTCTGTGTAATTAAGTATACATAATTGGAGCAGACTTAGCCTGGAGAAATTTGCAGTTTTGTGACTGCAAGGTTATTTTTAGAAGTTGCAATGAACAAGAAAACACCTCCATGCTGGTTAATGTTATTCAATAATAATGTTCTCTAACGCAAAATAAAAAGCACCCTAATATGTTGATGTCCATCCAGTCTAATTAGACGTCACATCTGTAATCACTCTTTATTCAAAGTCACACCTTTCACGTCTTTTCATTTCAAGCTTTTATGTACGACAATACACTAAGAAGACCCCTCTATTCATGGAGTGCTACTCATCAATCCAGTCATGTGTAGTCAGTGTTTATTCTACTCATCATATGCGATGACTTACCTGTCCTTGTGGGAGTTCAGCGCGTTGAGGAGATTGTGACAGCGGTCTTGCCTTGGCGTGTCAGAAAGCTGGAGGACGACAGGAATGAAAAATCAAAGCTGTGTTTACACAGTGAACGGCCATCAGACGGACAACCTTTAATGCATACAATCATTTCTTTCACAGTCACTGACAGCAGTAGTGGTAATATGGAAAACTACTTGTTGCAGCTACATGACTAACAAAAAAACCTCGCTGTGATGTGATGACAAGACGAACAATACAATTTAAATTGTCTTTTAAAACCAGCTTAAAGGACAACAAAAAAGCTTGTATAGGAAATGCTAAAGACATTCCCCCCGGTGTTTCTGTCACTTTTATGTTACTGTTTATTCTTTGAGGAGCAACGTCAGACTTTAAAACAGGTGGAACTACAACTTTGAACACTTTAGTTTGAGGATTTGCCAAGCACATTCATGTTTACAAATTCTGGCTAGTGTCCTAGATTTGTGATATCCGACCAAGGAGAGCCGGCCCCATGTGGAATGCTATTTGTGCCACTGCCAGGGGTAATACAGGGAGATTATTGAGTAGCTCATCTAGCTGAAAAAAATAATGTATCTATCTACATATCTGTTTTTGGAGAAATAATCTATATCTGATTACTTATTGCTGTTGTGCAGATGTTTGGGGAAATTCACATTCAAAGCCTTAATATACTGGCCACCAGCTACCATAAACTGACTGCACAGTACACACATTAATGTTATATAAATATATGTTAACAAGAGTGTCTTAAAGTTACCAAGATTTGGTGAAAAACAAAGAAGATAGAGTAGTTTTCTAAAAACAATGTATGAGATAATATCAAATGAAAAGCCTTTCAGATAATTCAGGGAGAAAAGAAATGCTAAAAGTAAAAGAAAGTTTAAATAGCTTGCTTAAAGTAAAACTGTTGAAGGAAAATTAGCACACTATTGAATATCTGACTAAAATCATAACAGAAAAAGTTAGCAAGAAGTTTTGGATAGCGAACTCAGTGGTTAGCTAGGCTAAACTGTTGAACAATATGCTAAAATTATGACGAGGAAAAGCTAGCTCAAAGTTTTGGTTAGCCAATGTTATAGTTAGCTTAATGGCTTATGAATAAATTCTTAATCAGTTTGGTAAAATAATGGGACAACAAATGAAAAAGTTAGCTAAGTAATGGATAAATAATTGATAAGCTAGCTTAAAGTCTTGGGTATACTGTTGATAAGTAAACTCAAATTACTGATATTATTTGATGAAGTTAGCTAGAAGGAATGAAACTGAAAGGGAAGAGAGGAGTACTGGATAAACTAGTTAGCTTAAAGTATCAGATAGCAGTTAAATAAGTTAGCTTTAAGAATGCTAAAGGATAAACTGTTGAAAAGTTAGCAAAATGCACTGGATAATATTTGATGTGCAGTAGTTAGTTAAAAGTGGAAAACAGTTTAAATAGATTGCTAACCTAACCAGCCATGTCACCCAGTAATCTAGCTTCCCAGATTAGTCAATAAACTTTCCTCTACTATCAACAAAGGCAAGAAAAGTGATCTTAGAAAAGGTGTATTAAAAATCCTTAATTTCTTGATTCATAGGTGACATAGTTAGCTACATTAAAATTGATAAACGTTTGAATTAGTAAGATTAATATTATTGTTAACAGACAAATGGCTAAATAAATAAAGCTATATTTTCCTTTTTATTGGTATTGTTAATGTTATCACTGATATTGTCCCTTTGAGCTGATGTAAAATGTAAAGATCAATAAAGATGATCATATCTTGTCAAGTTTTATCCTATCTTATCTTAAATAGGTTGTCATTAATTAATAAAAACATTTAAATACCAAAAGTAAGAAACAAAATGTTCATAGATTTAGACCTGAATGTCACGTATGAGAAACATACAGTAATGGTTGAATTAGTTTTGTAAAACTAATGAATAAATGGTTCAAATCATTATCTAAAAATAGCATAAAATTAAAGATTAATACAAATACTTAGCTAAACCTACTGGTTGAACACCCTGAAGTAGTGGGGATGCATTGCTTACTGACCAGGTTGTGTTATTGTAAGTGTTAGTGATACAAATACAAAATAACTATTAAACCAATTTAAATGCATGAAAACAGATGGTTGCAATACTGACTTTTCTTTAACACTTAGTGATTGCACTATGTTAAAAATACTTTAATAGATTGATTAAAATGAGCAGATTTGGAACATGATAGATAACAAGGGGTAGATGAGCACATCTGATAAAGCTGTAATGTTGGGGACTACTGTCCTAGATAGAGACATGCAATGTCATCAGCGCTTCTTTAACTTTGTTGTGCTCCCCTTTGAGCTTAGGCAGAGGTCATCCTTTGGTAACTTTTAATTTTTACTTTAATGGTGGTTAATAAGCTTTAAGTCTGAAACGCAAAAGGGCTGGCAGCATTTCACATCATTTCATCATGGTGCTTAAACTAGGAAATATCAATACCCCGCCTAGGAGCAACGACTCCCAATTCTCATTGGTGAAGGACAGGATTTCATGGTCAAAATCAAAGTATTTCCTCTTGCAGCAAAGCGAGAGATGGTAGAGGACTAAATGAGCCAGATCCACCCTGCATTTCAAATACAAAACACAAAAAGTATTAGACAATAAGAAGCAGGATAAACACATTAAAGGCATGTGGAATAAATGCAGAGAACGTTTTACATGTATCAGAATCAGTATTTGAAGAAGGAAAACAAGAAATGAGGTTTAACTTCTTATACAGCTAACATGTGAGTGAATATTTAAATGTCCACATCACCAGGTCATGGGTAGTCTCTGGATGGTCTCTGGTCCCTTTGTACACACCGAGCACTGAAACTGATAAAACCTGAAGAGAAACACGAGACAAAAATAAAAATCAGACAGGGATCGCTTCAAAGTAGACTTTTTCCTCCTCCTTGATTAATCTCTCATTTTGCTTCGAAGACATCTGTCATTTTAAATTCATCAGTATAAGCTGAACAGACTCCTTTGTTTTCATCCTTACTTACACAATCTTAACAGTGCTGCCTTCTTTTGTGGTAAATAACTGTGAAAAATATGTTTGTCACAAAAGAAATGGAAGAAACGTTTGATGGAGGCCAAACAGAGAGTGGATTTGTCTATACTGAATGACAGCTAGGAGACATGAAGCATCCCTAACTTTATAACCTAAAGCAGGTGTGCTTTTGTATAAGCATGTTCCTGTAATCTTCTTTTGAGTAGTAGATTCAAAGTCCAGCCTGCAGACTTCCTCTTATTAATTCACAATGTTTTTATCCTGATCTTCTTTCCTTTTTTTGACTCTCTTTGTGAGATATCTCATCACATAAATTACCAGAAATAAGCGTGCAGGTGTATCTCTTTCATGATAATAACTATCTGAGCTAGGTGACCCTGAAACTCAGCTGTCAACAAAATAATGTACATCTGTCCTTCTATATGCATGTGTTTGCTGAAGGTCACCGGGAAAGATGAATAGCAGACACAGTATGACGGCAGCACACGCTTGCTATTCCAACTGTGAACCCAGTCTTCACTCTTCCTCCATCACCTGCTCAGCAGATGTTGTACCAATCCGGCCTCACTCTCCTCGCCTGTCAATCTAAATCTAATCCCTCCTCTTTTTTCCCCCCCGTCAGACAGGTTTTCAGCAGCAACACGATGTCAGCGCGGGTGTAGAACCCAGCCGGCTAACACAGATGGTTAATGACAATAATAACTTAATGGATGGAAACATTTTATTACACGCATGAGATGCAGCCTATCAAACGGCACTGCCATCAGCAGCTTGCACATTATATCTGAACTACAACCGCAGAGGTGATGTGTCTGCCCTAGTGTCTGTTACTCTCTCTTTGCTCAACTATGTGAGCCACTTTTGTCCTTGTAGCACAAGTCAGTGAGTTCATTTACATGCAATTTAGTCTTAAGCTAATTAAGGTGATTCTCTGACGAGTGAAGCTGTCATGTCGACGTCTTCATCCGTTTGTGTTAAGAGACTGGAATCTGCTGCTGAGATTTATTTGCAACAATGTTGTTTATCTAATTAGAGTTTCTGATTAGTCAATAAAGTGTGTTAGGCAATTTAATAAAATACAACAATAGAAAGTGAGTCCATTTATACCAGGCCAACTGAGAAACCACATCTGATATGAAATACAACCAATTCATATAAAGATATGACTTTATGGGTTAAACCTGGCTCAGTATACAAACGTATGAATCAAGCGTCAATCTCAGGACTCAAAATATGAAGCCCATGCAGTTCATTGAGGGTACACTTGAGGCTGGCTGCAGAAACACTGGGAACCGCATACACACCCATTCAAAAAAGATGATCTTTGCAGAAATAATAAACATGTTTACAGCCTGGTACAAAAAACGGCTTGGGTCAGAAGAGCTCATTTATCTATCGTCACACACTGTACGGGGGTGAGTTTTTAAAAAAACAAAGCAGTTCAGAATACATTAAAATTATGAGTTTTGCCCATTTAAGGAAATTAATGACTTGCTTGACAGGCAGGAACACTGTAGCTGTTGGCGAGGAGGCTCAAAGCCTGCCTCTTTTCCTCACACTAGCTCGACAGAAGTTTGGTTGACTTCAGCATTGCCGGCGATTGGCTTCAAAACAGCACTTCAGAAACAGCTGGGTGACGTCACGGATACAGCATCCATTATTTATACAGTCTATGGATGCAAGTCATTATGAACATGAACAATTTATCTTCTTAAAAAAAGTCAACTGTCTCTCTTATCACCTCAACTGAGCAACTCCTGCCCCACACATCAATGCTCACAGAGAAGGAAAAAGCAGTATACAATGTGACCACATGAGAGCCACAACAGTTTCCTAATGTGCCGTGTCGAAACTCCACTTTGGTTTTCAGACCCCTAAAAAGAGACCAGGATATAGGAAGTGATACAGACTTGAAAGGTAGTACAAAATTGGCACCAATAGGAAGTTCCTTACAGGAGCTTTAAGAGACAATCATAAGATAGTAGTGCCACATATTCTGATGTCAGAAGTTTGTGCAAAATAAAGCTGGCATCAGCAAATTCATCATTATTGCTACTATTTTTTTTAAAGTTATATTTTTGGGCATTTTCACCTTTAATGGATACGACAGCTGAAGAGAGACAGGAAATGTGGGGAGCAGAGAGTGGGGAAGACATGCAGCAAATGGTTGAGGCCAGGAGCCGAACCTCTGACCACTGTGATGAGGGCTATAGCCTCTGTATACGTGATGCGTGCTTAGACCGCTAGGCCAATTGCGCTCAACATATCAGCTCAAGCTCAAGTATAAAGTAAGCTTCTGTATTCACATTCACATACTCAGAGTGCACAGATATATTGTTAATGTCCATCAGCTGCACCATCGGATGAGAAGCAGGATACACTCTATACAGGTCACCATCCAAACTCAGGGCTAACATATGGACAGACACACTGACCCAAGCATGTCTTTGGACAGTGGTAGGAAGTCAAGTACCCACTCATGCACAGGGAGGACATGCATACTTTAAAAAGGAAGGCCCCAGCCGGGATTGGAACCAGGAATCTTCATGCTGTGAGGCAACAGCGCTAACCACTGCACCACTGCACCACATACATACTTCATCCTTTGTGCATGCATTGATGCTCAGCAGCTCACCTGTCTCCATAGAGTAATGGCTTGGTTAGACACTGTGTGCAGGCCTCATGGAACCACTGACCACAGCTCCCACACTGCAGCATCTTCAGATTCCACCTGCAGAACAACAATATGAAACATTGAGAGATTAAAAACACAATTAGTGAAGAAAACATGTCCAACATTCATCAGGAGGTTAGATCATATGTGTCTATGCTTGTTCTGTAAACACTCTCTTAAAGCTTTAGCAGTTTAGATCTTATTTTATCCAGCTTTATGTACCAGGTAGATGGCATTTGCAACATAACAAAGGAAAGCAAAGCAACAAAATAGCAGGAGTGTGAAAAACACAAGAAATTAAATGACAGAAAGTTTAACTTTGACTTCCAAGAAGTTCCAGCAAACTCTGCTCTTGTCCAATATGCTGCACGCAGTTCAAAAAACTTGAGATGACTTTGACTCTGCGTCAGAGAGCAAACATGAACTGTACATTCAAACCTAAACTGGCCTCTACAGCATCACTCACTCTCCAGGTCCGGCGCAGTAACAGTAACACTGCTGCTGATTGGTCAGATGCTGCGGGTCCCAGTCTAAAGACGACAGCTGGTACGGGAGCCTGAGCTTCATGAACTGCATTAGGCGGGCGAAGCGTCCCCGTTTCAGCGCCCCTCCTCTCTGAAACACAATTTTAGGACAGAACTGATTGGGCGGTGACCCCTCAAATCACTGTCATGTCAGCACAGCGAGGGAGATGGATCACATTTGGTGGCGAGAAAGCAATTTGTTTTATTGTAGGTCGGCTGTGAGAGATAGTGTCCGAAGCGGTGGCAGACTGGACAATGAGATACGGACATTGAGCGATTGACAATTAAGCGGCTGCTTTCTCATCTCACATCTACAGAACTGGAGCACATGTGATTGATTGACTTTAAATGTACTTCTCTCAACTTCAGGGTAATTTTTCTTCTTCATAACTATTGATTCTTCATGATTTCTTGGACACAATGTAGAACATCTCATATTGAACCCAATACTGGGTAAATTAGTGCATTTGTGCATTGAATAAACCCATTTCTGTCATGCACAACACTTTAGTGGCAGCAAAGCCTGATATATTTAACTGGATTTTCCCCCATATTACACGCTGAATGTTTTTTTTTTTTCCCCCAGAGTGTGAAACGGAGAGATTAGCAGCCTGACCTTGGTTGAGACGGCAAAGACACATTGCCGACATATCCACGAATCACTGTCGGCTTCCGGTTCGATGGTTGGCGTGTGGCACTCTGGATGATAACCTGTAATGGAAGGAGGAGGCAGAGCGTTTAATTCGTGTTTGCAAGACAGACGGCCTGAGTGACAATAATGGCAGAGCAGCTCAAATGTTGATGCTCTGATGGTTTGTTTCAGCAGCATGCAAAACATTTGACTTTACTATTTGCATCTTGTGAGCAGAGAGTATGTTTGTCTTCTTTTTTCCTCAAAACAAACTGTCAGCAAACCTCTCCGTCTGATGCTGTGAAGACGGTAAAATCCTGCTTGTGCTGAGTGTTTGTAAAACTTCCTCTCACTTCATTTCATCATAATACTTTTAAAGTCCCCCTCTAGTCAAAAATGTGTTTCTATTATTGTAACCTCACTCGGCTGTTTGAGCTTCACTGTGCAGAATGATGCATGTGCACAAGCTCAAACTAGAAGATTGTTTTCACATTCATTTGCAGATAGAGAAAAGTTTCTCTGCGCTCAATTTGAAACTGAGTGTAGGTGTGCACGTTGGAAGATGATTGCCGTGTTTTGTAGGCCAGTGCAGAGACACTTTACACTGAAGTTGAAGACATTTTTTGCAGACAAACTGCCTACATTTTAAACATCATCGTAGTCACAGATTATGTAGATATGGAAATTGTTAATTATTCAATGGAAAGAAACTTTAAATCTTGAAATATGACTCTTTTTTTTTTTTGCATATACAGCAACTGTGATGATCTTTGGTTTAGTGTTGATTATGCCGACCAGTGTGGACCTCTTTTCTGATCCTTGCCTCTACATGTGTGTGGTTTTCTAGATAAAACATCTTGTTGTGCTTCCTTTTAACCACCCCACGTAATTCTCACCATGCAAAGTTAAGGTAAATTGTCTACGTGCTACATTGGAATCTGATCTGGTGGCAGCTATGACAGGCAGTAAAGAAAGTAAACAGTATAAAGACTAACTTAGTAGAAAAAGTAACTAGGTAGAGGATTTTTTCCAAAGAGACAAATCCGTCTACGTGTTGATGGTCTGGTCTGCTTTCATAGGTCATAAAAAGGCATCAGTCTTAAACTGAGTCTGTCTCCTGACCTCTTGATTTCCCACACCCGAGCAAGTTCACTCAGGTCCTCTGAGCACTCTCCGCTGGATGTCATCCAGGCTCAGCGGACACTCAGAGGTGGCTGTGATGCTCAAAGACCCTTTTTATGTTCACTATGTAAAATTTTATGTAATTGTCAGGATTAATAATAACTGTTTTTATGGTGATCTTTTTTTCTATGTTGAGTTTTTTACGCTAATTTGCCTTTGTTCAATGCACTCAGGTCAACTCACACTGTTTTAAGTGTGCTCCAGAAATTTATCTGACTTTCATAATTCATAAAAAAAATATTCACAGTGCATTCAAGTGTATGAATATACTCCCATATCAAACATCTTAATTTTACTGTTGACAGGATGCAATAACTCATATCTACAATTTACGACAAATAGTAATTTCCTGTTAAAGCCTCTATAAGGTTTTTTTTGCTGGTAATGAAACAGAGATATTACTACTGATGCCTTTTAATGACCTGCACAAGTAGAAAAGAAAACATCAAAGAGAGGACTCATTATTTCTATGCGGATATTCTATATGCCTGTCACCCCTGATGCAGGATGAGTGTCAGACAAGATAATTATCTGCAAGCTTCTGAGAAAGCCTTTCTAAAATGTTTCCAAAGATGACTGAGTTGCACGTAGACATTCAAAATAAAGCAAGATTTTCTGTCGTGCGTGAAAAAGGGGGAAAAAAAGAGACAAAAGTTATCACTCTGTCCACAGGGGGTGCAAGAATCGGCACAACATAAAAGTTGCTCACAGTAGCTTTAAAAGGAGAAACACTGTTAATGAACAGACTGGGTGGGTCTTATCTTCAATGTACAGCTTAGTCAGATGTGGTTCCTTACCATGGCGACATTTAAGACAGTTTATGAGGGGTTCTTTAAGAGGTGGAGCGTCACAAATACAGCAAACGTCTTCCACTCCAGCAGCGACTGAGACAAACAGAGAAAGACAGAGAGGGAGAGGGAGAGAAAGAGAGAGAGAGAGAGAGAGAGAGAGAGAGAGAGAGAGAGAAGGAGAGCAGTCAACAGCATTAATTTATGTATATTGATTCACATCCTTGCCACCTCATTGATTTCAGTGTCTCCTGCACCCTTTTAGATTTCACTTCATCTGACGGGCGGATATTCAGCCTGCTTCTAACAAGCGTCCAACTTCCCCTCCTTGCGCTTGATGTTGAGGTGGATTGGGGGCGCCATTTCCCAGAGGAGTCATTAGTCTAATAAATTCATAAATAGACTCTAATACGGCAATTACATCTCAATGTGGCCCCGATCAGAACACTCAGAGCGCTCGGCATCCTAACCTTGAACGTGAGTGTAATTTCTGCTCTGGTTTTTCTAGGAAGACAATCCAGAGACTCTTCGACAAAAAGTGCAAAAGATACAGAAAGTATCAGAAAAGTTCTTCAAATCCTCAGGCAAAGTTTCAGAGTCGGAGGAAAGAACTGAGCACCCGCACACTCAGGAACTCAAACTAGGAGCATTCTTAACCGAAACAGAAAGAAAGTGCCCCCAATAGGAAGCTATTTACTCCTCTAGCTGTGGGGGGAGAAGAGTTTTTCTTACACGAGTGAATGTCCTTCCTCAGCACCCAGAACTCAGAGTTGTCCTCAAATCTCACCAGACAACATTGCTTGACTCCATCTACCTGAGAGGGAGATAGCAGGTGAGCAGAATGATTGACAAAACTAAATGGAAGTCTTTTCAAATCTCTCTCACACACACACACACTCCCCAAAGTCTCTTCTTTCTGTCACACACACACACACACAGACACACACACATGCACTTACTCTTTTCACATTGCCGAGGTACAGTAGTCCATCACTCCATCGAGCCAACACATCATCTCCTTCACTTACTCTCCCCATCCTGAGGAGAGAGACAGAGAAGGGGGAGAGAGGAGGAGAGAGAGAAGGGCTCATGTGAAATGGAAATCCGATTTATTCGCTGAATACTTTGCTGCTGTTGCTGACAGAGGGGTTTATGGCCCCAGATTTTTTTTTTTTTTCCCGTCTGGCTCTCAGACAGGCGGGCTTTTTTCAGAGCAAAGGGGGTTAAAATCTCTACCCTCCTCTCTTCCTCCTCATCCTCCTTTTAGACCCGAGCATAGCGACAGCCTGTATCCACCACAGTGAAAGATGAGAGTGAGTACACAACCGGAGAGCAAGACAAATGATTACTGCACACATGAAACACACACACAAGCGCACAGACAAAACACTGCATGATGACTGCTGCAAGATTGAATGAGCAAAGATGACTTGAAAGCGGGCACTTTGCAGCTTTCTTCTTCTTCTCCTAACATCTTTAAAAAACTTGAATAGATGCATGAAATGACTGTGCAGGCTTTTATCTCCTGCACATTTGTTCCAGTGCATGCACTCAAGTCAAAGACAGACAGACGCAGGATGCAAAACAGTGTGCGTAGCCTTTCTGTGAATCAAAAAATAAAGGCAAATTGGACTGTGGAAGCTTGCCGGTTTTAAGGGTACCTGTCAAGTCGAACTCCTTTCCGTCGGGGTCACAGTGATTCCTGGGCAGCCTGGACATGAAATGCCCTCATCTGCTGTGGATCTCCAATGCCCAATTACTGCCCGCTCGGATGCGCAGCCTGTGTGTGTTTGCAAAAAGTGGATGATGTGCATGTATGTCCCTGTCTGTGCCAAGCGCCTGTGTGTGTCAGTCAAGACGAGGAGGAGGATGAGGTGGAGGAGGAGGAGGAGGAGGAGTGGAGGGGGGGGAGGAAGGCGACTGACTGACTGACTGTCCGTCCGTCTCTCAGCCTAGTTTGTCCGTCCTCCGCTGTGCCGTTTCGTCATGTCCCCGTCTCTTACACCCTCCTCTCTCCCCCCCCCTTCTATTGATGCTATTAAGGCGGGTTTTGTCAGACCAGCACCGGAATCAAGCCGCCAGAGACGCCATCATCCCTGCCTTGCGCTCTCCGCCGACTTGTTGTGACGCAGACATAAAACACCGAGATAGAGTGGGAGGGAGATACTGATAGAGGGGAGGAAGAGGAGGTGGAGGAGGGGGAGAGAGAGGGGGGGTCCACGGCGAGAGAGAGAGAGAGAGAGAGAGAGAGAGAGAGAGAGCAGCACCTTCCCGTCTGAGGAGGCGCTGACCCTAAATCGTTGTGACAAGGTGGGATTGTGATGTTTGGCAGCCAGCACGAGGGAGGGGACGGCGGGTGACAGGAGCCAGTGGAAGCTGCGCGCTCAGCGACAGGAGCCAATTAAGCGTTCAATTAATGAGTTTAGTCGCCTCATTAGCTCGTTTCAAACAAGAGGGAGCAGCCGAGGGAGGAGGGCTGAGGAGGAAAGTTTGCAAACTGAGATTGTCCCAGAAAGCAGAGCCGAACAGCTCAATGTATCCTTATCGATATTTGATTTTAAGGTTGTGTGATTTCAAATTTAATACAAATTAGCTGGTGTTTACTTTCTTTATCTAGATATTTGAATGGTGATTGGAGCTTGTATCATTTGTTTGCTTGTATCATTTGTAAATTACTAATGTGCAAAAACTAAAATGTTAAATGTATAAACCCTTAAAAATACTCATTTAATCTGCACATTTTTAAAAAAAAACAGGAGGTTTATGCCAAAAACAAGTGGACAAAACTATAATCCCAACCAAAGTAGGTGACATCCAGTCATCTTTTGCAAAATGCAACCAGCATGCACTACACTACTCAAAGTGTGATGGATTATGAGATTATGCATGGCTCTAATTATTACACAAACTCTCAAAGTCTTAAGATTTTTGTAGAAACAATGCAAACTCCTCTTCTTAGTAGGATGCAGTCACAAACTAAAGCTACACATCACCTTGCAAAAGATGCCTTGCCAAATGATCTTATCTGCTCTTCCTAAACAAAGACAACATCAGGCCAAATCTTCTTCACAAAAAACCCAGGCAGTATTAAATTATAGGGAGTTTAATTGAGCGTAGTGCACAGTAGATTATACTCACAGTTTAGTTGCTGTGGAAGAATAACGTTTCAGCTGCAGGCACTTGTCCAAGTCAAGGTGTTTGTTTATTTCCCCATGTTTGTGTCTTTTCCTGTTTATTTACGTCTTGCACATTACTCACACCAGTCAAGCGTGTGGGAACACCGTGCGGTTCAAAATGGCCCCTGGCAGATTAAGAAGTGTTAAATTGGACGTTTCCAGCTGTCACCGCTAGGTGGCGAGCAAATACAAGAGCATACAGCTCCTGTGGAATCAGTGTGTCTGAGGGATGTTTGGGGTCGTTAAGTTTGTTAAGATATGTGATTAGGTTATGTAATACATGATGTGTTCAGTTTTTGATGTTTTGTTTTTTGTGTGTTTTCCACTTGTTTTTCACATTTTCAGATGTTCTTATCACTGTATTTAACTTTTGGTACATGATGCACATAGTTATCCACTTGTAATTATAATTGTGTCTGAAGAGTTGGGCTGCCTCTTGAGCTCAGCGAGTAGATCAGTCACCCCCTTCATACAGCATACATTTAGTCTGTAGTCCTTGTTGCATCAGTTGCAGGTTCAACTCTCAGCTCCAACCATTTAATTCATATCATTCCCATTCTCTTCTCCCCACATCCCCTATCTCTCTTCACTGTCTCATCCAAAATAATAATAATGATAATAAAAAAAAACCTCTTCAAAAAAAAAGTAATAAAACATAATAAGAAAAATTAATAAAGATACAACTCAGAAGAATTACAGCTCTGTTCATTCTTACAATTGTTGTATGCAACAACAGCAGCATTTTTCAGATCAGTCTCCAGTTGGGGCCACAATCTGATATAAAGCATCAGGTGATTAATAAAAGATAATTTGGAGAATTGAACAGGATACACTTTTAGATTAGTGTCATGAGGTGTCATGAGACTCAGGGAAACAAACAAACAGAGGCAGCCATTCAGCAGCCAAATGAGTTTGAAACAAGTCGCTGAAAATGTTTACATCACTTGAGCATGTCAAAGATCAGAAATTAGGATAGTTACTTAGCTTTTTGGAGAATTTCCGTACCATTTTAACGCACATGTGTCTTAGTTGTTCGGGTTAGGTGGCATGATGTTGATGATTGAATGTGCTGTCTAACACTTGGGTCCAAAAATATTCCAGGAAGTCCAGTTTGGTTGAGCTTTTAATGACATGGGCATGCCTTTAGTGAAGTATACTGTCCCAGGAATATAGTATGTAGGATGTACTGTTTCTGTGTTTTACTGAGTGTAAGTAGTAGAGTGAAGTACTTTTTTATTAAAGTCATTTTTACATTTTGAGATGATTAGTTGGTTTGACATGGAGTGAATTTTTCCTATGGAACCTAAGGCTGGTTTTTTTAGGGGGTTATCCTCTCAACCTTTCATTGAGAAAGGAAGAATTTATATTTACTAAGTTGTGAATCCTGCAAGCAAAACGGCTGATAGGACTGTTCTGGAAAAAAACAGAAAGACCCAGTATTGGGACATGGGTTAAAAATCTGGCAACATGCATGTCTATGGAAAAAATAACATACATACTCAGAGGAAAATTGATACTGTATGAAAAGTTGTGGGAACCCTGAAAATTGAATTTGGACTTTGTCTAAATATATGAAATACCTCTTCTCTTTTTATATATGTGTTTGTATACGTGTATGCGTGTGTATATATGTATAAATATGTGTATATATATGTATGTGTATATGTGTATATAGATTGTTCTTACTTTGTTATTATTATTTTTTATTTTATCGTGTCTTCTTTTGTATATATCACTATATCATGAAGTTTACAGGCTGCTTATCCCTCTATAGAATGTTGTGCTTTATTTTTAAAAGATATACATACACACACATTATCTGTTTTTGGCCTATGTTTGGTTTTTTTGGTTTTTGGTTTTTGTTCCTCTATTCTTTTGCTCGTTTTTTTTTTAACTTTATTTATGTATACTATGTCTTAAGAGAAGAGATGTAGGGGGTGGGGGGTCAAAGGGAAGTAAAACGTTTTTTGTGAGTGTTTTGCACTCAAAAATGAAAACAAAAAAATATATATATTGAAAAAAAAAAAGAAGTTCACTGAAGGACTCTTAAATGAAGGGTTCTTGATGTATTGATTGGGTTAGATGAGGTGAAGAGGTTACAATTCAAAGAGGACGCTACAATTGGCAACAGCAGAGCGTGCTTGCATGCGTGCATGCGCGTGCCTTAGGTGCGGAAGTGCGTCTATGCGAGTGATGTCTCTCCAGCGGCGCCTCAGGCGACACTTCCCCGGAGGAGCGGCGCACGGAAGCCGGTGTGGTGTACGGTGAGAGGAGAGAGAGAGAGAGAGAGAGAGAGAGAGAGAGAGGGAGAGAGAGAGAGAGAGAGAGAGAGAGAGAGAGGGAGAGAGAGAGAGAGGGAGGGAGAGATAAATAGAGAAATAGAGAGAAAGAGAGAAAGATAGAGAGAGAGAGTTTACAGCTCGACCGAAGTGCGCTATCAGCTGCTAAAGGCTGGACAGACAGACGGTGTGGTGGACGCCGATAAGAGGTGGAGAAAGACAGACAGAGGGTGGAGGTGGTACGAGGCGTCGGACGGAGCTCTCCCTGGTCGGTGACGGTGTCGGTGTCGGTGGTACAGATGGGTGCGACTCTCCTCAGCTCGAGCCGGCAGCACGGTCACCCTAATGCAGCCTGAATCCAGCTGCGAATGACCCTCAGCTAACAGTAAGTTAAAGACATCCTCTCTCAATTCTCTTCCTGTTGTTATGATTTTAATGCATTTTTTAAAAAAACATCCACGGCCTCAGTGACAGGAGGAAATGTCATCATGTGTCACTCCTGTCTGTGTGTTGTAATGAGAGCGTCAGCACGTACAAACTTTTACAGCCTCCATACTGTTTCAGGCTTTATCCCCTCTTATCAGACTGTGCCTATATATCTGCAGCACCACGCTATGGCTGCTGTTATTGAGCAGAATAAGGAGCATTATGGGGTGTGACTTCACTGTAACCTAGTTACAGCTGTATGTGTGTACACCTCAGGCATATGCAGGCTGTTTGCTTGGGTCTGAGGCAATGAATAGCAGGCATTCAGACCCCTTGCACAGCCGTTGGTGAGGGCAGAAGCTGTTCTGTTTATAACTTGTTTCCCCTGCAGGCCTGCAAGTGCAATGTGTGACTCTCTTTCATGGAGTAATAATAAGCAAAGAAATAAATTGATAAATGCTCATAAAAAGAGAGAGTTAAGCATTGCACACATGCTACCAAGCTGCAGGAGTCTCACACAAAAGCACAATGGAAAGTTGGGAGTGCCAGCACATTTTTTAAATCACCCTTGAGGCTTTATTCGCTCCTGTTCTTTCTTACCTAGGGGCTGTGAGAGTCGACAGGCATCTTCAGGGTATTATTGATCACTTTGGATTTCAGTTACAGCAGCAGCCTGACAGCCATCCTGCAGATTCTGCTGATTAAGAAAGAAAATGAAGCAGCCAAGAACACATAAGTTATCAAGAGTGTGGTGCTTCAACAGGAGTTACTGTACATGAGCTGTATTTGACATTTCCTCAGTGCTCATCCTGTATCGACCCCTCTCTCCCTCCTACACCTCTCTTCCTGAAACAGTGTTTACTTGATTTCTATCTTCATGGTAATCCAAATACCAAAGAGGGGAAAGGGAAATGGCAGGAGGGGTTACTATGCAAATCCTGCTCTGCTGCTGTGGGGCACAATGGATGTGTTAAACAAATTCAACACAAAATGGCCTCAGTGTAACAAACTGCGTACTGTAGTGAGCATCTTTCATGTGAAATGTTTTGAATTTGAACTCAGAGGTTGGTATTAAGTGTTTTTAACAATGCACAAAGTGTCCCTGATATACTGTTCAACTTCACAGCATTACTAATCAGTTGTTTTTAATGCTCCATAGGTAGAAATGTGTCAGCTAAGGCAATGACATGAGTGTATTAGTGTGATCAATAATGTTTAAAGTGCTACATAAGACCTAACAAAGGTTATAGCTTTGTTGTGCATTACTTACATTGAAAGCTCATTATAAAGGGATTATTTAATGACAAGCGTGAAAAGGAGGCAACTTAACTTGTTCTGTTTGTGTTCATACCAGGCAGGTCTACATGGTGTTTCACATAGTGAACCAATCCCTTCTAATAACATACAATGAGCAGCACAAGGTGATATAAATAGTGTGTAAGGAGAGCAGCAACAATAGAAAATCAGCTGTATTGAACTATTGAACAGAGAACGCACGTTAGAGTGCTTTGTGTAGTTTGAATGAGTGATCCCATGTTGATTTTAAAGGCACAGTGAGGAGTTTTTAATTGGTTTTAAAATAGTCTGACTCTTCTACTGGTGCCTCTTCGTGATCTTTATAGTGAATGAGATTATCAGCAACAGGATTGGTTATGTCTTTATACCATAGACTGAATGAATAATGGATGTATTATCCGTGACGTCACCAATCTGTATCTGAAGCGCTGTTTTGAAGCCTATCCTCGGCGGCAGCCATATTGGAAATGCTGAACTCAACCAAACTTCTGTCGAGCTAGTGTGAGGTAAAGAGGCGGGCTTTGAGCCTCCCAGCCAACAGCTACAGCGTTCCCGCCTGTCAATCAAGTCAGCTGTGCCTCTCATAATCTTAATATCTTCAAAATTGCCGTGTTATGAAAGAATTCAACCCCCTGTACAGTGTGTGCCGATCGAGGAATGAGCTATCCGGACTACACTTGTTTTTTGTACCAAGCTGACACTCAAGGAACTGCAGTTTTTAACACTTCCACATTGGCTTCAATTCTCAATTGCTTTATACTAAATTTGAGAGCCTGCATGCGGGTCGTACTTTCTGTGAAATAAAAGGAGAGTCAATATTTCTCCCTCAACATGAAGTGTCTCTGTTTAGACCTCTGCTGGTAAAGTTTAGCAGTGGTTAGCAAGCAGCAGGAGTTTTTGTTCTTCAGGTAATTTCCTTTTTATCTCATGTTTCATGGTTGATACTGGAGAAGGATTAGCAAAAAGATGCATGTTTTCTTTCAAAGTATTGTTTCAGATTAAGAGACACGTGTGAATGCTTCACTGCTCGTAGAGGACTAAAAAGTTAGACAGTGTGCATACTTAAGATACTTTGATATTTATTGGGACACCTGAGCACATATGATGACAACGGGGCTATGACCTTAAACCGGTACATCTGCTCACCTTTTGTAAGCTAGCCAACCCTAATAAATCAGAGTTAACAAAGTTTTATTGCTGTTGCGTTAAGGCTGATTTATACTTCTGCGTCTCCCCTACGCAGCAGGGGCTGACGCGGACATGAGCCCCACATGCTTGTGTGTCGGTGTGTCTGTGTCGCGCAGCAATTCTCTGCCGAAACGCCTGAGGGCAGTGCGGTCTCTCTGATAGCCGGCCGCCTGCTTCCAGTCCCGCTACGATCTCTGTTTACTTTTCCACAGAGATTCAGAGCGTGTTATGTTAATCTACAGCTGATACATGTTGCTGTTTATCATACAGATATGATTACATGAAGAATAGAGAGGAGGAGATGAAATACACGGCCGTTGTGCGGCCGATGTCCGGGATACCGGAAGTGCTGTAAATGCGGGAAAGACAAAGCCGCCGAGCGGACCAATCACAGGGCTTGCGGTCCGCGTCGGCTCTACGGGGAGTCACATTTTGGAGGAGGTGCACGTCAGCTACGTGCGTAGGCCTTGGCGTAGGTACGGGAGCTACGCGGACCCCCGACGTAGGGTACGCCGTTGATTCAACGCAGAAGTATAAATCAGCCTTTACAGTTAATAATTTTAAGTAGCTACCAAGCAGAACTTTACAAGTCTGGGTAATATTAAGGACCTTGTGTGTGGGTGTGGGAGACGCAGTGGAAGTGTTAAAAACTGCAGTTCATTGAGTCTGCACTTGAGGCTGGCTCTGGAAGTACCAGAAAACACATACACACCAATTCAAAAAAGCCGATCTTTACAGCAGAAATTAACATGTTTACAGCCTGGTTCAAAAGCTAGTGTAGTCTGGATAGCTCATTTCTCGATCGGCACACACTGTACGGGGCGTGAATGTTTCCATAGCACTGCAATTTGGAAGATATTAAGATTACGAGTTTTCCATTATGAGAGGCACAGCTGACTTGATTGACAGGCGGGAACACTGTAGCTATTGGCGAGGAGGCTCAAAGTCCGCCTTCAGACTTCAGACCAGCGCTTCAGAAACAGATGGATGACGTCATGGATGCTACGTCCATTATTTATAGTCTATTGTTGCTGCAAATCAATACATGACCTCATCACTCTGCATCCTGCAAAAATGTGTCTTAAAAAATAAAAAGTAGCATTAAAATATCTGTAATGTTTAAATTTACTTTCACAACAAACACATGCGTTTTACAAGAGCTAATTCTTTGTGACACTGGGTGATGGTGCTCATGGGAAATGCAGTCTTCATCCCAGAAAACACTATTTATTTTTGTCCAAGGGGGCCACCATACTCAACAACACATGACATATCTTAACTGTGCCTTTAAAGGTAGTGATGACAATTGGATGTGCTTTAAACCTCAATCATAGAAGACCTCAAGATCTCTAGAAATGTTGTTTCAGATATTTGACGTCTGTAAGAGTTCAGTGACAAAATTTCCACATCACAATTTTAGTTGCTTTTGTGAGTTGATGAGAAAATTACATGTTATAACAACATTATTTTGTATGGGATCAATATTGTATGTAATAAAACTTGTAATTTAAACCCTGAGACAGAACCAGACCTGTTTATGACGATCAGAGAGGTTTTGAGGGTTCATAATTTACAGTAGCAGCAGACCGGTCATATACTTTGTCCTCTAACTGTTCAATTCATGATAAACTACCCCGTGTATGAGAGGTAGAGGAAGCCACTGCTGCTGACTCTGGTCTGAGCACAATGAATTCAGCAGACCCCCACAGAGGTTTGCCTTCATGTCAGCATGAGAGACCACAAACCACTTCTTCTCTCTGTGCATTTCCAGTCTGCGGCAGCTGACACCATGCTCCCCAGAAACATGCGAACAGGTGGTTACAACCTGCCGGGGGTGGAGTCAAGCGAAGTGCCTCTCATTGGCTACCGGCCCCTGTCACCTGACTCTGGCATCAACCAATCGGGGAGGAGAAGCAGCAGAGATGAATTGGACACTTCACAGGTGAGTGTTAGGCTCATGCTTTATTGAAAAACATCCATCACAGAATCACCTGAGCGTTACGAACAACTTCTTCTTATGTTGTTCTGGTACGGTCATTCTCTGAAGTTATTACCTATGTTATTAGTTTTTCTTCAGTTCACACAATAAAGTGCTGTGAGGTTTTATTTCTCATGGTCTTCCTGGCAGACACAGCTAAAAGTATTTCGAGCAGTCCTCAGGAAAAGCTGCGTTTGAGTATCAGTTACTTGGATAAACAGCAGATGAGGTCACTTGTCTGGGGATCAAGTTAGTGTTATATAAACAAAGAGAGAGAGGGAGAGAGATCAGGAAAACATGATTCCTGTTTACTGATTTCCCAAAAGGGAAACCCTCAAAAATGTTATTTCCCGTAAACTGGATAAAAAAAGAAAGGTTTAAAATGTGTTTTTCAGGATCTCACAATAAAAAGGTTTCATTTATATTTCTGAAAAGTCTTTGTCAACATATTAAATCTTTAAATGTCCAGCTTAGGAACACAGATACCTTCTTCATAGAGGCTTGGTTTTGTTGCATTTCCGTGAAGATAAACAAAAACCTAATTTTAAAAAATGTCTCATCTTTCTAACTCTGAGGACAGAATCGAGGAGCTCTGGTTTCCCATCAGCTTTCTGTGACAGTCGGTTTGTTCCAGACTGAATTATTCCAACAACAGCAACTATTGTTTGCAACAACATTCAATTTTGATAAGATATTCTCTGACATCAAAGAATGAATCATAAGGACACTGCTGATGTCCTGACTTTACCTCGAGCACAACCATGACGTTGACTAAGTTTTTGGTGCAATATCTCAATAGTCATAGTTAGTTTGGTGATCCCTTTTCATTTCTTCTTGTATCACTACATATTTTACATTAATTTTTCCAAATGATTATATCAGTGAGGAAATGCGTGCAATCTATGACCATGTTTTGATAATAGACAACTAATCAGACCGTTAAGGGGGGCGAACATGGAGCAGAATGAGGCTGACTCGGACCCTATTTGAGTTCCATGACTGATTTTGAAGTCAGGCCAAATTTCAGCCACACTGCGTGTTGTTTGCCGCACAGCTCAAAGGAGAACCAATCAAGGCCGGATTAGCTGCTCCCAATTGATCAGATGATTTCCTTGCATGTCAGTAATTTTGGTCGGCAATAAACCATGAGCCAATTACGCAATTACAGGTCATTTTATTCTGTGTGCACCAGTGCAAAATGGTAGACATTGTTTGAAAGCACCATTGCAACCTGCTGTATGATGTGGACAACTGAAATACACATTAATCCACACCTAGAGCTGGGCCATATTTAACAAGATGTTATCACAATTTTTTTTTTTCACATCAGTCGATATTGATAATTATCATGATAAAAATCAAATCATTATTTCATTTAAATTTAAAGGCAGATTTTTGCTCCAGGGAGTTTTTTTCTGCTTGTATCTGAATTTAGTTTTCTGACAATCTTCTTGAATCCATCATTTTTGACAGCACTAACAGAAAGCAAGTTTTTTTATATAAGATGAGATTTTTATGAAGTTTTAGTTTGTAGATTCTTATTTTTCTCAGGTTGACACAATTTGCATAATCACATTTATTTACCATCATCCTGAAAGTGTATTAAGTTGACTTACAAATGATCTTCTTCTGTTTAATGTTGGGTGGCAACTAGTGTTTGAGACACATTAGCGCCCCTTCCTTTCCAGTGGCTGGGGGTTGTAATAACAGGTTTAAATCCATCAAATTTTTATCAAACATTCGTTATTGAGAAAAATTATATCACGATAATTATCGTTATCGAATTATCCCCCAGCCCTACATACACCTATACAGCCTTGGCCATAAAATAATGATTGCCTGTGCAGTCTGATGCAAAACAATACGACAGCTCTCCCACAAGGTATGCTTTTATGAAGCTTCTACATTTTCAGTTTTTGTTGACATGTCAGAAAGGTGGTAATTGAATTTTATAATCATTGTTACAGTCATATTCTTTGACTTGAACTTCAATGTGTGGGAGTTATTAAAGGAAGCTTTATGATAGTTGTCAAAGCTCTGTCCCAGTTTAACCCGTACAGGGTGAGCAGATAAATCATGAGCTTCGGTCGTGTGTCGTAAGGGTTTCACTCGCACAATGTGACTTCACTTTCCACCACAACATTCAGAGAATCATTCAGTGTTTGCCGAACTTAGTCTTGTTTATAGAAGTAGTTTTTTCTGCATATAAGTTTGATTCTATGTAGAGGGAAACGTCTCATCCTGTGCGCACTGACAGGCATCATCTCCAGGTTAAATCTGTAATAACACAGACAGGTTGTGGAACTGACTTTGAGGAAGTGAAAGGTTCAGAGCACAGGTGGATTTCCCACGACCTTTCACCTCTGTTAATGTTTGGTAAGGATTCTGTAGTTCCCTGAGCCTTATCATTAGCTGCTGTTTAAACTTCACACACAGTTGATGTATTAGTTAAAAGAATTTGAGAGACATGTGTAAATGATGTGAAGCTGAGGACAGGATTTCTTCTCTTGCTCGCGGGGTGTAAAACTTCAGACCTGTACGTCTAAGTAGGTAACATTTTCCCTGAGTCACAGTGATCTACTGACCCAGTCTCTCGCCCCCATGACACATGACCTGCATATAGCTCTCTGTTTTTACTTCACACTCAGCCTCAAGAACCTTCTCACAGCTAAAAAAAGAAGTTGCACTGACTCTCTTTCTGTATGAGTAGACTGCATCGGCGCTCAAATCCCACGGCAGCTGCTGGACCTCGCAGTAAATAATGTATGGTGCGGTTTGGCCGCTCAATGAGACATACACCTGCTCTCCCTATAAACAGGATCCAGTATCACAGGCTGTCTCCAAGGAGAGTCTGTGGAGTGAAATCCAATACGGCTACTCGCTCATTCTTTTATGAGGAGAACTTGGAGATGTGAGTCAGGATACATGAAGTGATAACCTCCAGTTAACAACCAAGCTGTTAGGTGAAAGAAACACAACATAAAGTACGTGTTCGTGCTCAGTTTATTTGATTTGGATGACTTTCGTTGATGGTTCGTACAGAGTAGAGAGGATAATATACTTTATACTGTTGTGCCATTTTATTTTGGCGGTGTGTTTCTGTAAACTGTAGAGTACAACTGGATGAAAGTACATAGATAAGGGTTTCGAAGATCAGAATCTTAAATGCTGCTATGAAAGGTTGATCAGCTGATATACACTACCAGTAAAAAGTTTGGACACACCTTCTCATTCAAGGATTTTTTATTTATTTTGATTATTTGAAACACTGTAGATTAATACTGAAGACATCATAAATATGAAAGAACATATATGGAATTATTTAATTAACAAAAAAGTGTTAAACAAATGAGAATATGTTTTATATTTTAGATTCTGTAAAGTAGCCCCCTTTTTCCTTCATGACAGCCTTGCACACTCTTGGTATTCTCTCAGCCTGCTTCATGAAGTGGTCTCCTGGAATGAGGCAGGATTAGTACACAATGGATAGCCCTATTTGACTACTGTTGTAATCCATATATTATGGCAAAACCATTTCATTTAATGGTTTCGATGTCTTCAGTATTGATCCACAATGTTGAAAATAATTCAAATAAATAAAAACCATTGAATTAGAAGGTGTGTCCAAACTTTTGACTGGTAGTGTATGAGTCATTAGAGGAAATACAAATTCTGTTTGGTATAATAATTCACAGAATGAAAGTCTTCACATCTCTAAACTTAGCATTTTGTAGAAAAACATTTATTGCATGATGGGCAGAAATACACTTTGATGCTGAAGATAGATGACACTGATGTTATATTTACAAATACCTATAGATCTCTACACAAGTACACAAGCTGTGACATGGTTTAAAAAATCTTTGACCTAGTTTTCATGAGTTTGGCCGTTGACAGTTCGGCCAGAGGCTACATTTTTTCTCAGTTTAGTACCTATCCTTTGACAGACTATCTTTGAATTTGGCACAAACATCCACTTGGACTGAAAGATGAACTGATTTGATTTTGTTGGTCAAAGGTTGAAAACAGTATAATATCATAAAGCAAGCATGTGGTCATAACACACAAGTCCATGGGCTGATTATTTCAAAATTGAAGTGAATAATTCAAGCATTGGGTATCCAAAATATCACATGTTGACTTCACCGTGACATCATAATATTTGGAAGAAGAACTCTTTTGTGGCTGACATTCAGAGCTTAAAATCAGGGACAGAGAGGAGATTTGAAACGTTCTTGACATGTGGTCTGATACTGAGTTGGTGACACTAATCTTTGCCTTCTGAATCTGTCGTGGCTTAAGATCTACTGTGCTGCTGAGTGTAATATATATATATGTGAAGAGTAAGAGCTAAGATTTTGAAGCTTCTCTGCCGCAACATCGTTATTAACTACGCCCATGAATGTGTTTTTCTTCCCTTCAATACAACTATGCAGGGACAAACATTTAGCTACTGTTCTTAGTTTTCTTTCTTTCTTTTGTCCAAGTGAATTGTAAACCCTTCATCATCCTCAATTAACCATCTTGGCTAACCATGACATGACCATTAACTCGTGCTCAACGCCGTGAAAGCAATAGATACATTAGCCCTGACCTCAACAAAAACCATCAGCTTTGGCATGCACTGGAAAAGTCACTATGAAGTTATGCTACAAAAGAACCTGGCACTGCCTGTTTGAGCATGTAGGAAGGCAAAAGTGTTTATAGCATATGCAAAGCTGGGTTGTAGAGCTTGCCATCAGAGATATGAAGCAGATATCTTTTTAATACATTAACCATTAAATATTTCTGGAAGTTATTCACAGTTAATGATGGGGTGTGATTGAAACACAGTTCCTTTGATTGTGAAGTTTGTAAAAGGTAAGCTGGGGAGGTTTCCACCTAAGGAAGTTTTGATAGAGTGAACTGGGGCCTTGAGCCAGGTTTTATCAGACTACATCAGTTAAACTAATGTTCATGTGTTTAACTATAGCGTCCAAAACTGACCAGAAGCCTCTAATGAAGAATGGAAGCTCAGCAGATGAATGTCAGTGGTTTTGGATTAATATGTTGTGTTCAAAAATCGCCTTTGGATGTAAAGCTGGGGTGAACACATATTAAGGATTGTAGGATACAGTTTGATCCAGTTTGACACATTTTGATACGATAGGATACAATACAACAAGACATGACATAATACAACACGATACGTATTTAGGATCGTAAGATACAGTTTGATACGATATGATACAATACAATACAATACGACACGACACGACACGATACGATATTATATGATATTATATGATGTGATACAATACGATACGATACGATACATATTTAGGATTGTAAGATCCGTTTTGATACAGTTTGATACGGTTTGATACAATATGATACAATACAATGCGATACGATAGGACACAATATGATACTATACGATACAACATGATACCATACGAGGCGATACGATACGACACGATACGATACGACATCAGGGTTCCCACGCATCCTGGAAAACCTGGAAAACCTGGAAAACAGTTGACCAGTTTTCCAGTACTGGAAAACACCTGGAAAATGGGAGAAAAGGTAAAAAAGTCCTGGAAAATGATTCCAAACTGACAAGGTTCAAAACCACATCCCCATTCAACATTTGTGGCCATTTTTGTCATTCAGTTCTATTTAGGTCAATTAATGCACTGATCCTCTGATTATTATTAATATTTATTTATTTCAGTAAGGCAGCTTCTAGAGTCCTTTTGCACAAATAAGGTGCTGTACATCTGTGGTTGCATTGTTCTATAATTAATTTGCCATAATTTTTAAGTATGTAAGAGATGATTTCATGGATAGCCACAGACTGCACGTCTTTCAATGTAGACTTCCACTGAGAGGAACATATTAGGCTATTTAGGAACTAAATTAGGAACTCATTTTAGACTGTCATACCAGCTTGATCATCACTGAAAATGTCCTGGAAATGTCCTGGAAAATGATCTCTGGAAAAGAGTGGGAACCCTGGACATGATACGATATGACACGATACGATACGTTAGATACGATACGACATGATACGATATGACACGATCCGATACGTTAGATACGATACGACATGATACGATATGACATGATACGATATGTTCCAAACGACACGATACGAGAGGATACAATACAACATGGTATGATACGATCTAACACAATATGACCCGGTACAGTAAAGTACACTTCGATATGACACGACACAACACAACACGACCCAATACGGTAAAGTACGATACGGTATCACATGACACCATATGTTATTATAGGGCACAATATGGTACGATATGAAATGATACGGCGCAAATAGCTATGATACAATATCGTTTTATACAATGCGATATGATATGATACCATGGGATACGATGCAATGCGATGTGATATGATACAAAATGATAAGTCAAGTTACAATATGATTCAGTACAGTGCCACATAATGCAATGTGATCTGATACAATACTACATATTTAATGTGCGCTTACTGTTCGGACCTCCTTGACTTGTTATGGCCTAAACAGGCTGGTTATAATGCAATACAGTACAATATTATACAAAACAATAGGATATGATACAATGTGATTCATTTTGATACACACCACAACATAACATGATAAGATATGATATGCTACGAATCGATCTGATATGATGTGATACAGATGATGCAATACTCCTTTTTGTCCCCTTTGAAATTCTTGTATGATTACCTTCATGTACATGTCAATGAAAAGCACCAAATTAAATATTTTGCCAAATAATATATTAAAATATGCATACACACTCTATATATCCAGAAATATTTGGACAGGACCAACTTTATGTTGATCATCTGGACATTTCCATTTCCATTTCCACAGAACTGACTCTGTGAAGTAACCCATAGGAGTCAGGTCAAGGCAAAGTTTGCCAGATATCCCCTCCAAACTAACTGGCAGAACATCACAGACTGATGATATCTTACAGAGTAATCGTATTTTCAGAGGATTTTATTCCTTCAAGGGGAAAAGAGCAGCTTTGGCTTAATACCTCAGAGTTTTACTTAAAAGCATGAAGATAACGGGCACCAGGGGAAACACAGATGAAAGCATGAGAAGAGGGGCAGAGAGAAAGATAGGAAGGAAGAGGTCGGGGGGGTTCTGAACCACTCCAAAAAAACAATGGTTATCTTTAAATAAAGCTTCAGAAGATGTATTTACAACCCCTTGTTTGGCTGTAAATAAGGGCATGTGTGTATTTGTTTAAAGACAAAGCTTTTTAGCACACCGGAAGCCTGACTGCATGGATTTATTTGAGGAAAAAGGTGGTTGTGTTTTGAGACGGTGGGTGAAAAAAGGAGAGTCGGTTTCCTGCACTTTGCATTTCTGCAGCCTACCGAAAGCTGACGTAGTCGTCCAGGAGAAGAGGTTGACGCAGTCTCGACTTGTGATGGAAGGAGAGGGGAAGAAAAATAGCTTCGCAACACGACAGCACGTCCTGCTTCCTGTGTTTGTCTCCACTTATTATGTACTTCCTGCAGCTGGGGGGGAGGGGGACTTGAAGAAAAATGAGAGCTTCGAAAAGATATCATCTTTTTAAAAAAACACAAACAAAGTGCCAGATATGACAGAAACAATAGCGCACATGGGAAAAGTCAATATTAGTTCTGTAAAACCTCCCGAATAAGAGCCGTTAAGTCTTGTATTATGAACCAGAACCCACTCATGCCACCCACTGCAGCGCCCTGTAATCATGATGCTTATCCACAAACCTCTGAGGCAACTACTCCAAACCACACACACCTAATATGCTTTGGAAAGTTTCTCCAGTGAGAGGCTGGTTTCTCTGACCCAGATTCAGGCTGGTTAAAAAAATAAACCCAATTGAAAATACTTTTATCTCAAGTATCTCAATTTACTGAGACTAGAAAAAGTGAACAGCAAGGAACTACTATTCTTTGTGTGTGTGTGTGTGATGAAGACCCACAGGATCACTGCACAAACAGCTGATCAGTCTTATCAGTAATGGTGTGGATTGAGGTGTGATACACTATCTTATAAACTGTTTATATCTGGAGCCTAATTTGCTATTATTAATATCTCTATGGGACTCGTTAGCTTGAAATAACTGAATGAATCAGAAACTGAAACTGAATCAGAATGTAACAACTATTTTCAAATCAGTGTGTATTAGTTATGTTGGGACCAAGTTTCCCACCACTTTGCGGTCATCAGAGGTCGTAACAGGCATCACAGAGGCAAGATGAGATCACTTTGAGCTAGTGGAGCAGGCAGTGCTATGTGCGTGTGCATGTCTTAGTGTGTGTATGTGAAGCTACCACTATGTGTGCTTCTGCAGCCGGTAACGCAATTTGAAATCACACACTGGGACAACAACATTACACGCTCAATATGACAGACACGATGATGGAGGAGCTTCATTACGGCAGTGTGCAGACCCTCAATATAACAAGAGCTTCACATGTGTCACTCATTAGGACTTCCTGCAACAACTGTAAATGTAGATTTGAACACAATTATTAACTTTTTGTGATTAGAGCGCCATCTATGTATCGTCACAGAACAAATATTTAATATTTAAATATTGGAGCATATTTATTCTACCAGCAAATGCATTATTTTATAAGCTAATGTCAAACAATATTATGTTTACCTAAAGTAAAAAAACAGCTCACTCAAGATGTGTTTAGCAGGTCCTTATGATAGGTGATGTCATTGTTTGCAAAGGCTTTATGTCAAAGTAAACACTGTGAAGTCCTGCTTTTCAGGATGACTCATACTCATTAGCTTCAATACTAAAGACCTGGGGTATACTAAATTACATTTTTTACATATTTTTGTTAAATCATTTTTAGTTTTACTCAGTGCACTTTTTGCAATTTATATTTATCTGCAGTATCTGACTGTTTTGGTATCAATCATTTGTTGTCAGCCTGTGAAAATAACCTTTTATTGACTAACAGTAATCTTAAAGCTGGGGTTGGTAGTCAGATTTAGATACACCTTTTGTTATACTGGTTCAAATGATCTTCATGTCCCGATGGCAATCAATACATAATGTGTTCTTAAAAAGAGTTTAAAAAAGCTGCCATCTACAGCCGGAGTAAACCTGGGAAAACACCAACCAATCCCTGCCATCAGGAGCCAAATTATGAAACCAATCAAATCTCGTCCTGCCGTTCTGCCCGCCTCCTGCAAAGCGTACATTTCATGTTTGTTTGTGTTTTTAACTTTCACTATGATAATGTTTTGGTGTTTTCTTACCGCTGAGTGAGACATGAGTTGACGTAGTGCAAAACACAAACCATGTGCTGAGGACCGGTTTTGAATCAGTCACTATCATATGGTCGCGAATCAGCGGCGCTCGTGCATGTGAGCGGGGGCGTCATTTTGGAGGAGCTCTGAGGGGAGAGGGGGGAGGGGATTAGACGGAGTCTTGAGGAAATGCTACATTCAAATTCATGCTAGTTTTCCGTGACTACCAACCCTAGCTTTAAGCAAAGTTGCAGACAACAAAATGGCATTTAAAGTGAGTGAATCAGGTCTTGCAAGTAGCTAGGCAGACAGATAGAAGGATTTCACCTGCTGTGGGCGGACAGGATACAGGAGAGCAAGACTGAACTAACTGGTGAAGAAGGCCAGCTCAGCTCAGTCCTGGACCCTAAGGAGGTGGTGGCTGACAGGAGAACTATGGTGAATCTGTCGTCTTTAATGAACATTTCTTTTCTATATATATTCTTTTTGAAATTCTTGATCCAAGATGGCTGTGCGTATGGACGCTGCAGCTGGTTGCTCCATCATTAGGTGCATTGTTTTTTGCACCTAATGAGGACTGCACCTTTCAATTTCATTGTACTTGTTGCAATGACAATAAAGGCATTCTATCCATCTATAGCTCCAAATAAAAGCTAATGCTAAAGCTAATGTGTATTGCTGTTCGCTGACATGTTAGCCGTAACAGCTTCTTAAACAAACATGAAAATCCTGTCACTCTGCCCACTAGTGGCCAAAAATCAACTGGTTCTACTTTAATAATTCGCCTCACATGCCGTCTTTATGGACGGTGACATATTAACAAGCTAACTACCGTCCACACACACAGAACTGTGAAGGTCCCAACCTCGCTGGTTAACATGGTCTCACTGTGCGAAGTCATTAGCTCCTTAAATAAACACAGCTTGCTTCCTGGTTTACTGCCTGTGTGAACATTTATAGCTTCTCTTTACAAGAGCGCAGACTTCTTACTGCTTAAACAGCATGTCAGACTTAAAGGGAGAATAAATACATGAAGGATAAAGGCTCTCCCACTGCTACCTGTTATCAGATATTGCAGGCTAATTGTTGTTTAGCTTAGCATTGTATTAAACAGGATACTCAGTTAAACTGGTTTATCTGCATGGGAAGGTCATTCACAAAAGCAAAGAGCAGGAGGGCAGAGAGGAGAGACTCTAAGAGAGAGAGGGGGTATTGTTCTGGAAACAGCTTCGGGGCTTTGTCTCTCAGTGTGTGTGTGTGCGTGTGTGTGCATGTGTGTGTGTCCGTGCATGTGTCTATTGATGAGGGACTAAAGTTGTGTGACAAAATGTGTATCATTCTGCATGTGTGTCTATGAGTGACTGGGAAAAAAGTGAGTCACTTCAAATGAGTGTTTTGCTAACAACCACAACATAGCCCTTTCTGTTGCGCGTGTGTGTGTGTGTGAGTGAGTGTATGTGTGTGTACTGTGTATGTGTGTAAAATGGGTGTGCCCAGGTAGATGCAGGCTTGCGGGGGCCGGACTTTAGCTCCTGCTTCAGGTGTGTCTTTGTGAAGCAGAGCCACAAGACGTAGAGGGTCAGACAGTTAGGACACAAACACTCAGATCTGGGTCAACGATAGGAACCAATAAGTTTTCAAGGAAAGAAAAAACAAGGGAGCCGCTGATGAGAGATAATGGAGAAAATGAAACTACTATGTGTACCTTTATCCTGAAGATTTCCAGGAAGCTCAGGGATCGCTACCTGTCTGGACTTGCAGAGGTAAAGGTAATTCGTGTGACCATTTTTTCCCCCTTTTTTGTGTGAGTGTTTGTGTGTTCTTTGGTGGATTTCGTGGGAAAAGATAGACTCACAGGCAGATTTATGTAGCAGATAGCAGCTAGAATAACAGGTTTGAAACACAGACTTAATACTACTCAGTGAGCAGGATCCTTTCTGAATGTGAAGACCACCTGGTTGCAGCTCTGACCTACGATCACATCAAGCTAAGGTAATTTGAGAGAGGCGAATAAAGGCTATGCATATTACAACTAATTACACCATAGGGTGAAAAGGGGTGATAGCTGTACTCGGGCACTTCTGCTGTCAGCATGAATAAGATTCTTGGTTCATATGTGGTCTTAGAATTTGCATAAGAGAAAGCCCACAAGTCAGTACATGTAGAATAAAAGAAACAGGTCACTGGATCTGTGTTTTCCAAAGCTAACTGACCGCTTGAAGAGTTTCTACAATGTTCCTGGTGTATTCTTTTGGAGTAAGTTTCCATAATGTTGCACATACAGACCAGAAATGTTGACGCATCACTAGTACAAAGCATCCAGAATCGTCTGGAGAGTTTGCCAGACGGCTGTAATGACTTCACAGTGTTTTACTCATGCATTATGTATTGTGGAAAAAGTCACAGTTGCAAAAGAGTCAGGGTCAGGAGATGGGTAACGTGATTGTGTTCAAAGTAAAATGCTAAATCTAGCATCTAAATGTAAACAAAAGGGCAGCCCCAGGCACCACAATCCACAACAGGAGATAGATACAATAGTGTTCGTCTTAATAGTTCACAGCACTAGCCAGCAGCTAGGTCTAAATAAATAGCGATGCGTATTTAATGAGACGCCTACGTCAGATTAGAGGCACCTTTGTTAACCCCAAATCTGCAGGTTTAATTATGACCGTACAAAATGCATCAAATTAAAAACATGTTTATGACAGCATGTTGAAAGAGACTCAACATCATGCTGAAGTTAAAGCAGCACTACTTCATAACTTATCTTGCATCAATGCTTTAAGTTTCAAGAGTTCATGTATAAATTGACTGATGCATTTTTCACATTAGACGTTATCACACAACGAGGAGCTATCGGCACATTCATGTTGAACCTGTATGTTTTGTTTTAGCTGGTCCAGGTGGAGCGTGTTTAAACTACTTTATTTGCCTTATTACCCGTTTACTAGCTACCTACTAAACACATAAACACGTTGACATGAAATATTGATTTGAAGATGATTTTATTGATTTAAAAATGATTGGTTAAAACAGAACATTTCAATATGCGGCAGCCAAGCTGCAACATTAACCTACTTCTTTGTCATAGCCATAGACTATAAATAATGGACGTAGTATCTGTGACGCCACCCATCTGTTCCTGAGCACTGTTTTGGAGCCAATCGTCGGCGGGAGCCATATTGGAAATGCTGAACTCACCAAAAGAGTGTGATGTAAAGAGGCAGGGTTTGAGCCTCCTAGCAAACAGCAATGTGTTCCTGCCTGTCAATCAAGTCAGTCATGTACTTATTTGGGAAAAAACTCATAAAATGTTATTGCTGCAAAGATCGTCTTTTTTGAATTGGTGTGTTTGTGGTTTCTGGTGTTTCTGCAGCCAGCCTCAAGCGGACGCTCAATGAATTGCAGTTTATAACACATCCGCATGGGCTTCATATTTTGAGACCGCAGGTTGCCGCTTGGTCATAACTCACATAAAACAGAACATTTCCATTGAAAGGGAAGTCAGACAAGCTGAACTGGGCTTTTGCAGGAATATTTATGCAGACACTTTCTGTCCTTTTTGCCACAGTGTCAACAGGCCGAGGTGAAACGTGCGAGGCTCCTTTCTGCAGTTTGATTCCACGTGACATATATCTTAAGGTTGTCCCTTTGGTGTTGCTTTTGCATATGAAAATGTATCACTTCTGTTATGAGTTATTGGCCAATCAGAATCAAGTATTTAACACAGCCAGGGAATAGATTCAGTTATGTGGGTTTGTTCAATGGTTCCCAAACTTTGGGTCCAGCTCCTACAAATGGTCACAAGATAAATCTGTTTCTATATTTATATTTATATCTTCTATTAGTGGGAATTGCTCATAACAGATACACAAAAGATGATAACAGACCTTTCCGCACTGCTTTTAATAGCGACTGTTAGCATATTTAGTTGGAGCCATGGCTGTTTAATCCTTGACAAGATGTGTTTTCTAAGCCTGTGAAGCCTGTGCATATTTTAATGTACACTCTCAATCCCTACAGTGTTCAGATAATTGCAGCATGATAAAAATTGACGATATACACCTTAAATTTTAGTGATGAAGAAGTATCAGGTACCTCAAACTGAACTTAACTGAAGCACTTGAGTAAATGTATTCACTTTCAATCCCTGGTCTTCACTGACACATTTTAAATGTGTCATCCATCTCTCTGCTCTGTGGCTGTTTTGACAGTATTAAAATGTCTCTTCGGTCTGTTGCTGCATATCACACTTCTTCTCTCTAATAAAGTGCTGTGACTCATCTGCTGTGTGTAGCATGAATTGGCTGCAGAGTCCAGCTAAGAGCCGTGTGTGTCAATATGTAGCTGTTATTGAGACTAGGCAGAAATGCTGTCAGGGCTGGTTCTTATATACACGGATTATACTTGGCTGCAGGCAGATTAATGTTTTCAGGGATGAAGGAAGGGTTCAGTTGAACAACATTAGTGCTGGGCTGTTGAAGGTATGAGTGAATGATGTTCCTTAGGATCCATTTTTTATGTAATTTTGTGTTTTTACTGGAGTTTGGATGTTTGTGATGACATTTCCACCAGAGGTCTAAACCTCCTGAAGACATCTGAAACTACTGGTGAAGACTTTTATTGCTGTGCATTATTTAAAATCAAGATAACCAACATATGAATGTGTGTTTAGTCAATGTTTGATATCATTTTGGATGTTTAGTTTTTCCCTTTATTGATAGGACAGCTGTAGATAGAAAGGAAATATGGGGACTAGAGTGGGGGAAGGCATGCAGCAAATGGTTGCGCTGGGGAATTGAACTGGCAACCTCTGCATCAAGGACTATAGCCTCTGTATGTGGGGCACTTAGACCGTTAGGCCACCAGCACCTCATGTTTATTGGACTTTAGCGTCATCTTTTGCATTCAGATTCTCCACAGTCTCAAAATAAGTTTATTTTCATTTATCCTGTGCAAGCAAAATATCTTTAGGACCTAGTTGCCCCTTTATCATACAGATGAATTCTTCATCATCGGTTACATTTCAGTGAATGTGTCCATCTTTCAGGTGAAGATCAGGCTATGATGCATGGAAACTAGGGATGCACCGAAATGAAAATTCTTGGCCGAAACCGAAACCCGAAAATGAGGAAACCAAGGCCAAAAACCGAAACACTGAAAGAAATTATTATGCCAATTATTAGTAGTGAGTAGGCCATGCATTTTCTGTTTGTGTTGCACAGGCATGTTCTAGGCCATTTATTAGCAGACACTTGAAGCTAGTGTGTATAGCAGTTTGAACACACTGGGTTAAAAGAGCTCAAAGTTATAGATAGAAATGTCAAAAATGTTACAACTGTCCCCGGTCTCCCCTACCATTGCATTTATGGCAATGGAAACAAGTCAAGGCTGTGGGTAAAGGATGTCAAATTGGTTTGCTGAGTGTGGCTAAAGTTAGCAGAGCAAGCACCACCAGCCTTTAGTCCTTGTTGCACAGGAACGTTCACATGCCTGTGCCGGTTAGAGGTCACTGGTTGAGTCGTCATAGGACAGTTTAACCAGTCACAGCCTACATACTATTTCACCTCCATTTCCCATATGGAAATCCATCTGTCATCTGTGCTTGTTTACATCTGAGTAGTAGAGTGTTACAGCTTCATGGCAGCAGCCTTTTACTACAGCTACAGTCTCAGGTAATGGAGTGTGGCTGCGCTACTGTTATGACACAACATGTTACCTGTTTTTCAGGCCTTTAAGAATGAAAATAGTAAGTAGTAGTTGTTTGATGAATCGACTTGTAATTCTGGTGTCAATCAGAGAGGATGATACGGTTTAATCTTTGGGTGCATATGAAGAGCAACATCAAGTGAAATCCTAATGTATTTTTGTACTCCCTCAGTAATTTACTGAGTGAACTGGAAATAGACAATCTGTGGTTGAAGTGCATATGCAGTCTATAATTTCTGTCAGGATTTGTTTGCCTTTATATTAAGCGACCACAGACCAATAAAACACACCGCCTCAGACTATACACCCAATGAGTATTCAAGGTTGTTTTTTTAAATCAGGGTATAAAGTTGAGCTCATTTGTTCTAATGCTTTCTTTTTTTTATGTTCTCTCTCCTGCAGGCAGAGCCCTCCCCAATGAAGACCACCTGGTACTGTCCTCTGGATCTGGTAGGTCCAGCTGTGATGAGTATATAGTAGGATGGATGGGATAATGTGCCTGTGTGTCAGTTCCAGTTTAAAATAGAGAAACTGTGTCAGGGACTTTCCCCCAGGCTAAAGCTGTCCTTCAGTGCTTCATGGAGCAGGAGTTCAAAGCAGCTGATTGTATGCTTCATTCTTACACATTCATGGATACTGAGTGTCTCTAGAAAGACAGATTGTATCTTACATGAAAGTGTTAAATACGCAAGTTTGATGAGTTCAGTTAAAGGGCATGATTACATTTCGAGCTTGGATTCTGCTTTGCTTTTAAAACTTTTCTTTTGGCTAAAAAATAACTTTATTTCCCACAACATGATGCATGTTTCATCCAAAGTTCATGGATAGTTTCATTGTGATCTGAAATTGGTCTCTTTGCGGTTCAGTCCACTGTAGTGGAGGAAGAGGAGGATGGAGTGATCTACACAGTCGTCAAACAGCCGCCTGGTGCACTCAATAATCCAGTGGTAAGTCATGTTTGGTCGACTCCACACATTAGAAAAGTTCTCTAATATAAAGAAATACTAACTCCCTTTCTTGTGTCTCTCTGACTCATTTCCATCATGTCTATGTCCAGTCATCGGTTACTCGCTCCCAGTGTGTGAAAGCAGGAACAGAGGAAAAGCTTGTGCTCCACCTCCTCCATTCATTTTCTATGGGAGACTCCTCCTTCATCACCATCTTCCTCTCTACATATCGATCATTCACGTCCACGCAGAGAGTGCTGGACATCCTCACTGACAGGTAGGAGGGCGTTTGTGTTGTGGAGAATGTCTGTAGTTATTATCTGGTAAGGTAACACTTAACACTGTGACCACTGATAGGTGAAGTGAATATCATTGATTATCTTGTGACAATGGCACCGATCAGTGGGTAGGATATATTAGGCAGCAAGTGGACATTTTGTCCCTTGTGTGTTTAGCAGGATAAATGGTAAAGGGTGAGGATCCATCGACTTTGACGGCTAGATAACTGGGTCAGTCTGCAGCTCCTGTGGGGTGTTCCCGGCCTGCAGTGGTCAGTATCTACCAAAAGTGGTTCAAAGAAGGACAGACAGTGAACCAGTGACAGGGGTCTAGGCTTGATGTGTCTGAGGAGTGAGGGCTGTACTGTGTGGTCCAATCCAACAGAAGAGGTGTCAGAACACACAGTGTAACTCAATTTGTGTATGTAGCGCTGCGTAGCTGCAGGCTTACTCCTGTCCACCACCAAACTTCTACAAAGGCCTGCGAGCATCAGAACTGAGCCTGAAGCAATGGAAGAAGGTTGCAGAGAGGACAGTGTTGACTCGGCCTCAAAATTCCCCAGATCTCAATCCAATTGAGCTGAGGAGCCAAGTCCAATACATGGAGACCCAACTTCATAACATAAAGGATCTTTGTGCAAGATACCCCAACACATCTTCAGAGGTCTAATGGAGTCCATGTCTCATCTGATGTGAGGAGAGGGGCTACACAGTATTAGGCATGTGGTCATGGTGTTTTGCTGATCGGTGTTTTTTCCAGTGAGGATTCAAACACATTAAGAAGAGATGGTTAACAGTCTGTGAGTTAGCAGTTTAAGATGCACTGCGAGCAAAGAAGCTGTCAATGTCCCGTCTGTCTGGGTTTGTTCTGTGTGGAGTAATAAAATGTCAGGCTGAGATTAAACACAAGACAAGGAAAAGTGAATAAACACTGCTCTTGTTTAACCAGAGGAGCAAAAAACAAATCCACTGCCATGCTAGCAGCTCTGTGGGTCTGTACTTTTGTAAGGCAGGGACTTAAGTAATGACAACATGCTTGCTCAACTTCAGCAATGACAACATCAACATCTTGTTCTCATACTCAGTAAGTTCACTGATCGCTTCTGCTGTTTGAGTCAGAAAAGAGTCCCGAGTGTCTAAATTCTGGTAGATTTACACCTTTTATTGACAAATCACTAAAGTCCCAGATTGTCTACAGAATGTCTATGCACAAATTATGCTGATCTAATGGTTCATATTGAAATAATTAAACTCTGACAAGCAGATGTGACGAGATAAAGTCAGAGAACTACCAAAATATCAATCTGAATCTGAGTATTTGTCTAATTTCTGGTCAAAATATCTTATTGCTATCAATATCAGTCACATTTAACCCACAAAGGCCAGATAGAACATCTTATTTAAAAGAACTACAGGAAAAAAATAGGCCTGATATTTAAGTAAAAGTATCTGCCAGGGCAATGAGTAAGATTTTTATTTCAACAACCTTCAGTAACATTTTCTTGTTGCACTGGCAGCTCGTTTTTACTCAATCCAGGACTTATTTTTTGCTTGTAATATCTTGACATAAGAAGTCTGGACTTACATTGACATTAAGGAGATTTTTGATGGTAAGATCTTTGCTGTGAAACAGGTATTTTTTTTAAGGCCACACTGGCAGCTGACTTCTGGAACTGTTACATTGGAGTCTAAAAATGGTTCCTCAGTTCACTCTGAAAGCCTAATTTCCATTTCCACATGATAGCAAGTGTTTGTTTTTCATTGCAAGTTGTCTTCAAAGTGAGTCTTAATTAAACAGCTATTTCAAGATGATAGTTCAACCTAACTTAGTGTCACTCTGTGAAGCAGGAAGCACCTGTGTGTCTATTTAAGATAACAGGAGCTCTGCACTGTTTGCTTTTTCAAACAAAGCTGCTTGTGAAGTCTCTTGGTTGTGTTATTAAGCCTTATTGAATTATGGAGGCTTTTTCTGAAACACCTGTTTGAAAAGTTTCTCAGGAGAGTCCGTTCAGATCTTTAATCACTGCAACTACACATTAGTTAAAAAGCATCTTGAGAAAAAGCAGCCAAACTCAGATATTTGAGGCTGGTTTGAGTGTCTGTCTTTTTTTCTGTGTTATTAACTTCAGCTCTTTTGTCAACAGATTAGAGAACCCACCTGGGGAGAACGAGAGGAGCCAGACGAGACAATCTTTCAACAAGTGAGTTTTTGGAAATGCAACCCGTGACACTTTGAGCATGGCATGCTGTGTCTCTGTCTACTCAAACTTAAATGTGGAGCTATGCGCCGTACCTATATTCTCTAAAACAAGACAGTTTAACAAGCGAACGAATGCAAACGACTTAAGGGCTAAAAAAAGAAGAACAGGGAAATTCAACGGTCCAAGACGGCCTATTTATTTTACATAATTATGTACAGGGTTTGGAGATAAATATGGCTGTAAAACTTGTTTTTTATAACTCATTAGTTGTGAAGATATAAAAAGTTAGGTTGCGTAATTATGGGCATGGTTGACTTGACTGACAGGCGGGCACACTGTAGCTGTTAGTGAGGAAACTAAAAGCCCGCCTCAACTCCAACTCTTTGCCTGTTGTTAGGTCGACTGAGGCTGTTTCCGAAATCGCCTACTATACTAGCAGTATGTACTGATTTATCAAACATTCAGTATGTAGTAAGTAGTATGTGAACAAGAGCAAAATCTGCAGTAAGCCAAAACTCCCCGGATGTGTACTGATTTGGGAAAATATCTCAGCATGCATCGGACCAGTCTGCCTCGCGTACTGTTTCCCATAATGCACTGCACTCGTTCTGCTTTTTCTTTTTCCTTATTTTTTGACGGGAGGAAATACGTTTTTGGGTGCTGTGAAAGTTATCAAATTACATATGAACTACTTCCTATCCTTTTAAATCATAAATGGATGCTAAATAAGCATTTTATTTATCGGCTTTGCCGTTGTTTACTTCCGCTTTCCGAAACCGGAAATTCAGCGACGTCTGGCTCAGCATGCTGCATGACAGATCGAACAGAACAGTCATACTACATACTAAGTTCAAACGCAGTGTGTAGTAGGCAATACCTACTGCCTACTACATTAGTAAGTAGTATGTAGCAGGCCATTTCGGAAACAGCCTGAGAGTTAGGTGAGAGTCAGCATTTCCAATATGGCGACTTCTGATGATAGGGCTCAAAACTCTGCTTCAGAAACCAATGGGTGACATCCAGGGCGTAAAATTAACTTTTTACCTCATCTGCCATTGGCTAGTGACCTCCAAAAATGTACGGGCCAAAAATATTTTTCACCAACCAAATAAAAAAATCATGCCTTATTTGATTTAAAACAGTAACAGCCTTGTCAATTTTCAAGTTTTCTTTGAAACTTTGTATAGTGACATTACTCTGTTTAGCTGTCTGTTCCTCTTCTTGATCATCTCCTGCCTCTTTATTTATCCTTTTGTTTGTGGTGGCTTCACACCGGGAATGTGTCGCCACATATTCCTCAAAACGCTCTTCCCGCTGTGCTTCTTCAAGCAAAGGAAATGAATAGAATTCCAGTAGCTGACATCACGTTGTTCCCAACATACCAAATCACAACACAAGTACAGCGTGCCGCAAGGGTCAAAATAGTCTGACGGTTGGCAGAAATGGGCGAAAGTATAAAAACAAAACCTTACATGCAATACAACATTTTCCATCGGCCACTAGCGGGTGTGTTTTTGTTTTACATGCCAAACTAATTTTTTACCCGCCATTGGCGCTTGGTGGGTGTTAACTTTACGCCCTGGTGATATCCATAGACTGTATAAGTAATGGACGTAGTATCCGTGAAGTCAACCAACTGTTTCTGAAGCGCTGTTTTGAAGCCAATCGTCGGCGGGAGCCATACTGGAAATGCTGAACTCAACCAAAGGTAAAGAGGCGGGGTTTGAGCCTCCTAGCCAACAGCTATGTGTTCCCGACTTGCAGTCAAGCCAGTCATGTCCTTAAATGGGCAAAACTCATTATCTTAATATCTTCTGAACCGTCGCGTTAGAAAAAAATTTACCCCCCTTACAGTGTGTGCCTATAGAGAAATTATCTACACAGAGCTGAGCCATTTTTTTAACCAGGCTGTAAACATGTTTATTAATGCTGCAAAGATCATCTTGTTTGAATGGGTGTATGTGGTTTCCAGTGTTTCTTCAGCCAGCCTCAAGTGGACGCTCGATGAACTGCAGTTTATAACACTTCCGCAGGGGCTTCATATTTTGAGACCAGACTACATCCATGTTTTATACAGTCAGTGAGTTTTTAAGTCCACAGCTGTTCTCACAGCAAAGTGGTTGTGTTATAAGAATTAGAAAGCTAACCGATTAAATAGTTCCTCCAATGACATCTTAGTAACGAGCACATACATGTATGTGTTGTTACTTTTCATATCCTGATGTCATCTGTCAGTTTAATCCCACGCTCTAGTTTCCTGAAGAGGTCCTTGGTGCCTTTGACGCAGGCTTACTTGATGTTTTGTGAAGCTTTTCATAGCAAACACGCGAACATTCATCCTCTGTTAACAGAAAACACTCTTCATCCTTTGCTTCCATGAAATGATAGACTCCTCTAAGCTGCTTTTCTTGGCTAAACCCCCTGAGAACGTGGTTTCTTGGCAACTTTTGAGATGGGTCAGGAAATATCAATATATTCAATCAATTCCAATCTGCGACGGCTTGTTTATCTGCTTCCTGCAACCTGCAACAGCTCAAGGTTTAAAGCACAAACATATGCAGGTCCCACTATCACATCTCCTTTTTTGGCATGCAGCAAAATCTAATGATTGGTGTGAAGATGGTCCTTTGAACTTGTACGGCATAATTTGGTTCGAGATGACCTTATAGCCGCACAGAGCGCTGTGAAGAACCGTTCTGTTTGGAGGTCAAGAAAAAAGATTAGCTCATGAAGTGATGGAATACTCAGCTAGTGTGGACAAAGAAGAGGTAGAGTCATGTCATTCCTTAACATTTCTGTCCTGGTTTTCTGCAGAGCGGTGTGTACAGTGTTCAGGACGTGGCTCTCTGAATATCCTGAGGACTTTAAGAGTCTGGCGGAGCCCTCTCGCCTGCTGCGCCTGGCTCCCCTCTTTCCCCAGGACTCCTCATCTGCAGCCGACCTCCGTGCTCGGCTCCTGAGGATAGCAGAGCAGCTCAGCGAGCGAGCCCTGCTCCCTGGCGCCCATAAAGGTTTGTATTGAACAGGGATTTAAATCGCAGGGTTTATTAGGTTATTTTTGTATAAATCAGCTTTCACTCCCGGTATTAATCCAAATCTGGGGCAGCACACCATGAGCTGTTTGCTGCCTCTGTGCTTGGAAAATTGGAACTACTCAGCTTTAGAGGTTTATTTTAAACCAGTTTCTAGTTTTCTCCATTACCCATGAGCACGTTTAAGGATGGTTTATGACTAAATACTTGCAGAGCTAATGGCATTTACACCAGCAACAGCTAACGAGCAAATTAAAGCATGCTTACCAATAAACGATGATTGTAATTATGGTAAACATGTACCTAATATACATGAGCATTTTAGCATTGTTATAGCATGCTTTAATTTCCAATTTAGCTTAAAGAGTGACTGTCTTTGTATCGTCAGACTGTATAAACATGTTCACAGTCTGAGTGGCATCACCCATTGGTGTCTGAAGAGAGGTTTTGAAGGCAAACGATGGCGATCACTAGTGTAGTGGCTTGCTTTCGCCAGTCGAAACAGAAAACCAATAAGCCACTGAGGCCACTTTTCAGGGAC
Source organism: Notolabrus celidotus (assembly GCF_009762535.1). Taxonomy (NCBI): domain Eukaryota; kingdom Metazoa; phylum Chordata; class Actinopteri; order Labriformes; family Labridae; genus Notolabrus; species Notolabrus celidotus. The sequence goes on along the minus strand of NC_048283.1, from coordinate 6,094,325 downwards.
TCACTGAGTTGACACGTGTCCTCTTTAGCAGGATGAATGAATGACGCTCTGGTCCACACTCTGTGCGCTGACATCAAACGGTTAATTTACATCGATTCACAATAAAAGCTCTGCCGATCAATCTGCACTTACATCCAGTATGAACTTGCAGAATAACAGGCTCGAACCTATTGTACACGAAGACGCTGACGAAGACGACGACGGTCAAAAACTGTAAGCTAACCCGGTAGGCAGCTCACCTACCACTAATTGGGTCTTCTTCAATTTATGCCTTCTGCACCCTACTTGACAACACCCACCACCTAGTGTGTACACAAGTAAGGGCAACAACAATATCAAACATTCCACACAACACTGATACAAATATGGCTGTAACAACTATATTGGAAATGCTGGCTCAACCATAGACTGTATAAATAATGGATGTAGTAGCCGTGACATCACCCATCTGTTCCTGAGCGCTGTTTTGAGGCCAATTGGCGGCGGCAGCAATATTGCTGCTGTCGAGCGATTGTGAGGTAAAGAGGCGGGCTTTGAGCCTCCTAACCAACAGCTGCAGTGTTCCCGCCTGTCAATCAAGTCAGCTGTGTCTCTCATTGGAAGACTCGTAATCTCAATGTCTTCGAAATTGCCACGTTAGAACAAAAATTCACCCCCCTCACAGTGTGTGCCGATGGAGACATGAGCTATCCAGACTACATTCGTCTTTTGTACCAGGCTGTAAACATGTTTATTTCTGCTGCAAAGATCGTCTTCTTTGAATTGGTGTGTATGTGGTTTCTGGTACTTCCGGAGCCAGCCTCAAGCAGATCCTCAATGAACTGCAGTTTTCAGCATTTCCGCATTGGCTTCATATTTTGAGACTGGAGGGTTGCCGCTTGGGCTCAACCCAGTATTTTGTCAAACTAGCATAAAGCAAAGAGGCTGGTCTGAGGCGTGTCTTTAGCCCCCTCGCAAACTGCCACAATGAGCCTGATTGTCGGTCAAATCATGACCCTAATTTTGCAAAACTTAATACCTTCAGTATAGATTAGTAGTTATCCTCCTTCCGCACAGGGAATATGAATAAAGAAATCAGCTGTTCAGAAAGAAAAAAAGAAAGAATATTTTTGTACCAGGCTGTAAATTCATGCTATAAAAGTCAGCATTTTAATTAGGGTGTTAATGGGGTCTCCCAGGCTTTTGAAACCAGCCTCAAGTGAACACTTAAGAAATTGCAGTCTTCAGCACTTCCGCATTGGCTTCATTTTTTTATCACCCAAGTTTGCCACTTGAGCAAAGCTTCAGTTTCAATAGCACAGAACCCTTATCTTGATTTCTCTTATCCCCTAATCTCAGATCATGAATGACACATCTTATTATCTGGAGATAACAGACTCAGTCGTTTTCTTATTAAATGGGATCCAATTTCCTTGTGTTTCCTGTGATGACTAAACAACTGTTATCTCAAAAAAGCCATCAGCCTCTGATGCGTAATTTTACCCTGCACACAGTTCAATAGCTTTTAGGATCGTCTAGTTCCTGTAACTGACGGACTGCAAAGACATATAGCGCCTATAAACAAAGGCGTGTCTTATGTTTTGAATCCACAGTTGTATTGAGCAGCTTCTCTCTCTCTTTGCAGATCAGACCGGTTTCACCAGCTCGCCTCCTAACGCCTCCAAGTTTGAACCCACCAGCATCCTGGGCTTCCCTGCAGCGCTCATCGCCGAGCAGCTCACCAAAATAGAGACAGTGAGTTATTGCTAAGGCCAGACTCTGTGTGTGTGTGTGCCAGTGGCATGATGCAAACTCTTGAACAATGATGCAGATAGTTTACAGTATTATGAACTTAGTGTACTACTGTTTGGTATTATCTGACATTTGCACAGTGTGTGTGTGTGTGTGTGTGTGTGTGTGCATGCAACAGAAGGTTCCTCTTATGATGACTCTAAAGATTAAGCCTGACACAGTCTCCTTTCTATCATCTAAGCCTGATCTTTGTTTACATTCAGTGCTGGCTGATGATGAACTTTGACGACCTTATATTCTCAAAGATGAACATTTCAATTTGAGTTACTGCTGAAACACACGATCCAACTATCTTTCTCTACTTTAAGTTTGGGAATTACTGTGCATGGTATGAATTTCCCTCTATCCTGAATGTCCCCATGTGTGCCATCTCAAAACTGCAAACTTAAATGTGTTTACTGGGGAAGAAAGTGCCCTAAGTATGAAGTAGGGGAGGAATCACGTGATATTCAAAATCATTTACAAGTGAAAATAGAAAAAGCTTTGAGTGCTTTGTTGTGAAACTCCAAACTAATCAGGTAAACTTTAAGGTTAACTTTTGCATTTAACAGATGTCTGTATTTTGAACGACTTTTGTTTGTTAATCAAAATATAAAATATTCAAATAAGTTTATTTGAATTCCTGTTTGTCAAACTGAGAAAGAAAATGGGAAAAGATCACTGGGGGTCATTATTCATGGAGGGAGCTGTATGTATTACCTTAGAACTCATTCAAAAAAAGTACAGCCTAAGCTAACTCAAACTCTCACAACACAAAACTGTGATTCAGACATTTTTTTAGGCCAAAGTTTAAAGATCTTTTCTCTGTCTCCTATCAGGAACTGTTTGTCCGTCTGGTCCCGTACCACTGCCTGGGCTCTCTGTGGTCTCAGAGGGACAAAAAAGGGAGGGAAGATGTGTGTTGGTCCGTCCGGGCCACCGTACGTCAATTCAACAAATTGGCTAAAGCAGTTTTAGCATCCTGCCTTTGGCCCACAAAGCTGCGAAGCCAGCAGAGAGCCCGACTGCTGGAGAAATGGATCGGCGTAGCAGAGGTTGGTGTGCAGTAACCATACATCAAAGCTCTAAAAATGAGAATTTTATGTTAGTTTTATAGGCGAGAGTTGAAACAAATGGGGTAAATCTGCAAAGGAAATTACTAACAGTATGTCAGCTGGGTATTCAAGCCTTCCAAAATCCTTAGCTGTGCCTTTCCCAACAATAAACTCCCTTTAATCCCCTAACCATAATCCTATTCTCAGCTCTGACTCTGCACATACCGACAGAAATTCACAGTTTGCCTGGTTTCCGCTGTGACTGTTCTGGTAATTTCACTTTAATCCATAGCTGAGAGCAAATCTTAGAAATGAAGACTAGATTTATGGTTCTTTCTAGAGAGAGCAGCAGTGAATACAAAATGAAATGGAGCTCTCTTTCTTTAAGTGAAGTTGATGGTTAACTACCTTTGAAATGTAGCCGTAATAAGCAGCAGATTCTGTGCTGAAAGCAGACAGTTCCAGCACACCTCTACACAACAAGGTAGAGAATGTACTGCACAAACAGTGTGTACCCACGATGTGCTGAGTCATAAAATGTGATGTATGACCTCAGAGCACACAGTAAAGATTTGAATCTGCTGCAAACAGCAGTATTATTCAGGAGGAATGAGGATTAACGGAGCTCTGTAGCTGTGTTTTGGTAATTATGCACAGCATAAGTTTCTTTTAAAATATTAAAGACCTCACAGCATCAAAAGGATCTGCTCTAACAGACACACACACACACACACACACACTGACACCCGCACCCACATAAACAAACACATAAACATCCTGTCCTGGGTTGCTATGGTCACATGAGCAGTTGAATTCTTTGCCAAGTCTCTTTATCCGTGAATAAAACACAGCTTCTCCCCACTTTTCCCTGTATGAGATCTGCATGTATCACCACACAAACGCTCTGACACACACACACACACACACACACACACCCTCAATCCTCTCTGGCAGAGTGAGGCATCACTGGTTTCCTGCCAAAGTGACATCCTGAGCTCTTTCCAGGTTTCTTTTGGGACAAGCCTCTTTAGGAGTATACATTATTCAGCATTTAAGGCCGACACTGTAACTGAATACGAGCCAGACGCACACCCACAGGTGTTCTCAGTTACAGTGTGGTTTCATGTGTGTGTGTCTGGGTGTCTGTGTGTGTGTGTGTGTGTGTGTGTGTGTGTGTGTGTATGTGTATGCGCATTCAAATGAGTGAATTCATCTGTGTGTGTCCTTTCAACAGGAGTGCCGAGCCAGGAAGAACTTCTCTTCGCTGTATGCCATCGTGTCGGCCCTGCAGAGTAACCCCATCCACCGGCTCAGGAGGACATGGCAGGAAACTGACAGGTCTGCAGCTCAACAATGCTCAGTTTGAAATAGAAGTGAAGACAGTTTAAAGGTGCTGCGTGTAGGATTTAGAAGCATGGAGCAGAACAGACTCGGTGGAAATTGAACACAGTATTCAGCAGTATGTTGAAATCTCCTGAATAAAAAAAAGTAGTTTTGCTTTTGCTGACTTAGAATGAGACTTCTATATCTACATAAGGAGTGTGTCCTTGCAAAATTGCACAGAACAGACAAACTAGTTACAAATGCATTATTGTATTCAGTGAGTGAAAGACTAATGCATTGGTTGGAAGATGAAGAAGAAGAGAGAGGTTGTTGTGCGCTGAAGAATTTGTATTAATAGATGCTTTTGATGGTAATAACTCCACAGATGAAGGATCACACTTATCAGCCATCACAGGAGCTTCTTGTCCTGTCATTTTTTTGTATTGAATATTTCCTTTCTAACTGATTCCATAAAGATGTGTTAGAAATAAATAAGGCAACATGACAAGATAATAAACAAAATATAGAAACAAACAGTTAAAATGAAAAGAAGTGTAAGGTTATGCAGAACTTCACAATGGGAAATGCAGTTCTGAACTACATAGTTTGTGCTCTAGTTCAGTAGGTGTTGTATTATTAGAATGATTGCAGACTTATAAGACCCTCTGCTGGTGACTAAAGAATTGCAGCAGCACCTCAGGTCTCTAGCTTGTACCAGAGAGGCTTGAAGCCGAAGGAAACAAGGACGTCTGTTGTCAAAATAAACTCTCCTTTAAATGCGTCATATGTTAAAGTCATCTGACATGTTCTGGGTATAAGAATGTGAATGTCTGCAGAGAGACGGGTCTTATGGATGCAGAGATTTCAAGACAGAGGTCATTTAAAACTATGCTGGATCTTTAATATTAATGTCAGCAGGATGAAAACTTGTGATTCTTACTGCTTTTTTAACCATAAATGCTATTGAAAGACTTAATAAAAATTAACTATAAAATACTTTGATATTACAAGAGACACTTTCTTTTTCTTGTCTAACTTTCTGTTTAATCATTTAGTAAAATCTGCACCGTAAAAGTAGCATTAATCATGTGTTTTTTAATTTAATCATTAAAAATCAGACTAATCAGATACATTATTAAGATAAAATTTGACTGATCATGTGTCAGGTTTAATTTGATGTGTAACCCATCAGATTAACTGTAGATGGTAAATAACCTGTAAAACATAAACCATAAACATGGTGTGTGGTTAGGACCAGGAAGATATTACTTTGTGGCCTCAAACAGAGTTATGGGAAGTTGCTGTCACCCTCAGGACTCTTTATTTATTTTGAACCTAGCAACCTTGTTCATAAATCTGAAGTGGTCATCAGAAAGAAGCAGAAGTAAAAAAAAAAAATCTTTCCACAAAGAAAAACAAGGAAAAGCTACCTCAGCAGAAAAATCCCCACCACAAGCCAGCCAGCCGAGCCACTTTGAGTCACATATTGCCGGTTCATGCTTATGCATTTGCATATTGTTTCAAATAATCTTCCAACATTTCATTATGTTTACATTTAAATATGACCATTTACTGTGAAGTGTGAACTAACTCTCTGTTTGTGTCCCCTCTCAGGGAGGCAATGAAGAGATACGAGGAGCTGTCTGAGATATTCTCAGACAAGGACAATTATGCACAAAGCAGAGAGCTACTGAAGGAGGTACGTTTCAAGGAAATTCAATGTGCTGCACGTTTTTAAAATAGTCCAGGTCAAAAAACAGGAAACACGGCTCTGAATGATGTCATTATTTACATGACACAGTTCAAACAGAGCCGGTTCAGTGAGAAACCTGATCTGTGTTTATGGGACACAGAGGCTGGTTTTTGAGTGGGTCACACGCTTTGAACTGTTTGCTTCTTTGAGCTATAGATTCAAATCTAGACGATGTGTTTCAGATATCTTTTCATATGACGACAGACGTGTTGGTTAATGATAAAAATAACACGTTTCTTGTGTTGAACAGTCGCCACTTTGACATCTGCAGTTTTGGTATTTGAGTGATATTTCAGCAGCTGCTCTGATAAACTGATGAACTTGTTACAAGGCTATTTTTACTCAAGGCTGTGTTGTGCTTGGCTGCTTTTTACCGCTTATCTTTGTACTGCACGGCTAAAAAAAAACATCACACATACTTTTCTTGGTTACTTTAACCCTGTCACGTCACACAAATGAAGTCTGCACCTGAGTATATTACAGGAAGAGAAACACTGCAGCGCTTGATCTCAAACATCGCTACCTCTGCTTTTACTCTTAACTTAATGAAATCACAGCTTTGGGCTTGAGTTCAGAAATCAGCATTTTACATGTTAGCTCATCAGTTTAGACAAGAATATCATAAACTCTCCCTTTGCGATATCCTTGACTGTGCTAACAGGATTAGCATGAATCAGAAAGCTGTTAAAGAAGACTAACCGTCTGCAGCTGTGTGAGGCTGTACTTATGATTGTTGAGCAAAACTATCATCGCCCTCTCTCTCTTATTCTCCTCTATCCCTCTTTCCAACCCCAACCCTGTCGAGGCAGATGGCTGTCTAACATGAGTCTGGTTCTGCTCATGGTTTCTGCCTGTTAAAGGAAGTTTTTCCTCACCACTGTAACTAGCTAAATACTGCGAGATGCAATGCTCATGGTGGATTAAGATGAGATAAGACTGAGTCTTATCCTTGTCTTGGTCTAGGGTCTCTGTTAATAATTTAACATAGAGTGGTCTAGACCTGCTTGAGATAATGTTTGTTGTGATTTGGCTAGAATGCTCACAATTGCATAAAATCAAATGTTTCTAGTATCTCCTCTGAATGTATTTTAGTCTTTCCAGTGTATTACTGGTTTGCAAGCATGTTCAAGTTTGTGAATTACAACAATGTTCAGCTGAGGTTGAGGAGAATGTGTTTTTTGCAATTCGCCCAGTGGGACAGCAATTCACTTTGCATTAAAGAACAAGTGCTAACACCTTTGGCATGAAGCAGGTTTGTGCAAGAAGTGTTGTAGTGACCATGTCGTAAAAAAAAACCCTTAAAGAATAATCAAAATATCAAACTCAAACTTTAACTAAACATAATAAAAGGGTCACTGATACACCGTGGGGATGTATTGTACGCAGGCAAAGGAAAGTCCAATGTCCATGCAAAATATCAGCGTCTCTTATCGTTTATTTTGAGGACAAGCAAGCAAACAAAGGAACAAAGAAAAATCACGGCTCTTGCTGCCTCTCTTGCGCTGGTTAAAAAAAAAACATAGGCCCACCCAGATGCATGCTGTCCTTCTGCTACCAACCTACCTAGATAACCTCAGGTGGCCACAGTCCTTAATCACCAAACAAACACAAGAAATACTGAATATACAAAAATCTAAATATACAAGCAAAAATATGTATCCCAAAAATCTAACTTAAATTAACTTTAAAAAAATCTAACTTTAGATAAATCAAACAACTAATACTACTTAATCATTCAGCTAAATACACAATTAAATACAACAAATAAACAAATAGCTCCTAGTATTTAAAGTCTACAGTCACACTATCAGCTAGTACACTATTTTGACACCATCATGTTTGCTGGGTTCAACTTACAGCTGAGCTTGATGGAAATTTGGTCATTGAACAAATCAGGGCTCTTGAAAAGTCAGTGGATGACCAGAGTTTTTATCTCCTTCTCATCCTCGTAGATTCATGTCTTTACCAGATTTCATGGTAATTCATCTTAACTTTTCTCATACATTTATCTTAAAACCACAAATGTTAACCTCGTGTTAGTCTTGGATGAGAAGACTGTCCCTCACCAAAATCACAAGGATAACTCTCTTTGTACTCTCTGATCCAAATCTATCCAAGACTGTTGAAGATATTTCAGTCTGGGGGTGACAAACATTGTTTTATCCCTAAAGCCACACAGCGGCCGATAAACAAAACAGTGACCATGCTGACAGCAAACAAACTGCACAATGCGGTCTATTAAGCCTCAGACTGCAGCTCTGGAAAACATGACTCTTATGCACTTTGACTGATATCTCACGAGCATCATAATTTGAACACCAGCAGTCGACATTTATTAATGCATCTGTCAAGTGCCACTACTGGACCACATTTGTTAAATCCTATCTGCACAGGCTCGTCGAGCCGCATCCTCCGCAGCTGAGAACACTGTTTAGTGGTAGAGATTTATGACTGCTTTTAAGACCAGAAACCAGTCTAATCTGGTTGAGCACAACTGCCCTTATTCTGTCAACACTTTCCCTTCAGTGTGAAACACCCATCTGAAGACATACATTATATTTAGTTTGTGTCAGGGAGCTGAGGAAGTTGGCAGGATTAGCTGTGTTTTGATTTGCTGTTATGGTGCAGTGCAGACATCAATACCTTTGCATTGGTGTGTGATTTTACCCATGATACCCCCAAAGGAATTCATCCAAACATTTGCTTTCATTTTGAAAGCTTCACTCGGAGCTTTGATTTCAGAAAAACACCCTCGCCTTCTGTTGCCCTTTGATTTCTTTCAGCACGGTTACAGACTCACCTTCATCTCTCTGCTTGTCTAAAAACGACTGCGACTAGCAGACGGAGAGTGAGATGAATGATTCACAATAATAAAAGACCCACTAAAAAGTTTTGGGAAATAAATTATTCACAACTGTGAATACTGAAGCGTTTGACAGAGTAACACTTTAATACAATGCCTGATTATTACAGGATATGTCTCCTGTGCTGATGTAGAGGAGTCATAACGGATCACTTGGCTGAGTGGAGTCAATTAGGGATGCTCTGAAGCGACTAACTTCATAGTCATTTAAATTTGGACTACTAGTTGAAAGGTTAAAGATTCAGAAAACATTCAAAATGGAGTTTAGTTTATTTAAAGCTGCTGTTGGTAGGAATGGTGTAACCAACTTTACTTTTTTTCTGCTGGGTTAGGAGAAAAGGTCATAATACCAGTCGGTACTCATCTGTCAGTGAAGTTATTTGAGACTATGGTGAAATCTCTGTGTTTTCCAATGCCTTTGTATCAAGCAATGTTATTATTCCCCTCGTTCCCATTATCACGGACCAATCAGAGCTACTCCCCAACCCTCTGTCCTGATTGGTTGAGTGGCGGCCCCACTACGTCACCCTGATTGGCTGGGAAGCCACTACTTCCTCATAGAACGCGCACAATGATCTTTTGTGGGTGGGGTTACGACAGGAGTGAGGGGAGGTATATTGTTGACATTCGAAATCTCTCTCAGAATTGCAGCCTGTTGCACCAGCTGTGTGTAAGTTCAAACGTAGCCTAGTTTGAACGTAACTTCTCATTTAGGATGGAGTTTACACTCTACTAACATTTTGTGTGTTGCACCAGCTGAGATGGTTCCAACGTGAGCCTAAGTTGCAACTTAATTCTTACACTTGGGTCCTAGTAGGTGTAAAGTCCTCCGTGGAGTATATCGGCTGCCATGGCGCGTCGTTTTGAAAAGTGGGATGATGAGGAGATACAGAGGGTCCTCTCAGCTATATGACATCTGCAACGCGATACCCGCGAGAGATTAAATCCTTTGGAAAAATATGATGACCAAGATTTGCCCTCCTATGATTAACATATGTTGTAGTTGATAATTTTACCACTCGATGTCACTTTTATTATGCACACCGTAGATTAAGGATTTAGACTGTAGTTATCATTACTTTAGTTTGATTCAGCCGTTGGTCAGTTCTGAGAATATTAGGCACGAAAGATAACAATGCATCAAAATTGGTGCTTTCCTCTGATTGGCTGCTGAAAGTGTAAACGTCATATCTGCGACAATGTTTTGGTTAGTTTGGACGTTACTGTCTACTAGTTAAGATGAACCTTACGTCTCCGTGGTGAAACCAAACAACGACACAACTTAAGTTACAAACTAACTAGTTTCAATGTTTGGTTTAGTGTGGACTTTACACTCTAACTTAGGACTCAACTTAAGCACAGCTGGTGCAACAGGCTGCAGCAGCGTTTGGTGAGTTTGGCTACCATTAGCAGAGCTAGCATCACCAGCCTTTGACTCTCATTGCAGGTTAACGTCCACATGCCTGTGCTGGTTATGCATTGATCCAGCTGAGTGCTTAGATGCCAGTTTAACGAAACACAGGCACAAACAACTTGATCTCCATTTTGTAGATCTGACAAACTACGCTGCAAGATGCCATCTGTCACCTGTGCCTGTTTACATCCTGGTATAGAGCATTATGGCATTATGGCAGCAGCCGTTAAATGGAGCCACAGTTATGTTAGTAATAACATACAACCATAATTTTGGGCCTACCATAATAAGAATATAAATATTTGATCTAACTGACTAGCGAGGGTGAAGACATTTAATTGTTTAGTCGTCTAAACACATATCACTAGTGTCAACCTCTCAACGTTGTTATTAAAAGTAACATAAATGTGAAGGTTCATGAAAATTGACTGATGCTCATATCAGTTTTCATGCTAGTAAAAGGTCTAATCTGGGTTAATGTATACATGATCACATATATGATCTTTTACAATTTATTCTTCCCTTATTGCATATGTTCTGTCACCATGAGTATCTGATGTTAGATTTAAAAAGCCCATCTGGAGCTTACCTTGACAAACCAGGTTAAAATCCTTCATGTCACAAATTCAAGGGAGAAATTAAATATGAGTTTGTTAATCAAACCTCTGAGCACAAACAGCTGATGAACCGGCTTCAAATATCTGAAAATCAAAGCTTGCATACAAAAACATCTTCATAGAGACATTGTTCTGTAGCCTTTCGTCGCTTTGTTATTGGGCAGTCAGTGGAGCTGTGCAGCTGACATTAAACACTGTAATCCTATCAGCAGCTTTAAATTCATCCAAAAAATCTGATGAAAGATACTCAACTCTGAAACCACTGACCTTATGTCACTGCTGGAAAACCGAACCCTTGTTGCTGGAGTGAATTAGAGTGTGTTGTGCCTTATGTGATATCTTGTTTATTCAGAGCTGTTTTATAACTATGTGAGGTCTAAATAGTGGCCTGCCAAGGGGCTAAATTAGATTCAGGCTAACTCTGGTACAATTCATCAAATGGCAACACATTGTGTTATTATTTAATATTGTATTAATGTTGTGAGATTAAATTAAATTAAATAAACAAACACAATATGGGTAATAAATTGGAAACAGGTTATGAATCCAGTTATGGATCAACATTGGAATTCATTTGGACTTTTGATGCAGTGATGTGTTTACAGCTTGTTTCCAATGCCCCCAAGTGGCCAATCAAATATTGTTTTGTAGGCTTTTTAATCCCTATATACTTTACATCCTAGTAAATCTACTGTGTATTGGGATTTGGTCATTAAGGAGTTAATTAAAGACATGTTTACTGGCCAAATAGAAACATAATTAGTTAAACTTTGTTATTTAAGGTCCATTATATCAGCTGTTCTGGATGTTTGAGTCACATTTCATGACTTTTCTCAGCATATGGACGGACTTGTTGGGATTAAAGTGACGTTTTTAAGTCCACACGTGTCAAACGTTGCCAAATACGTAAGAGGATCATGGGATATGACTCAGAGTTTAAATAAAAATGTTGAATGGACAAATCACGTTGATTTCCAACATATCTATAACCTCAGATTTTTCTTTTGTCTTGCAGGAGGGCACGGCCAAGTTTGCCAACCTTGACAACAGGCTCAACAACAAACACGTAAACAGGGTAAGCTTAATGAAAATAAAATTGTTTGAGGTTTAGCTTGAAGGGAAGCAGGCTTGTTTGTGGAATTTCACTCGGTTGCTGATTCAGCTCAGGGTCAATGAACTTTCTCGACAGCACTCTGAAAAACCAAAGGCTTGTTGTTGTACGAGTCAGAACTCCGGCGTGTGAATGCCTAATACTGTGTGAAGTAGAATAACTTTAAACATCTGAAATTTATCCTCAAAAGTGTATGAAATCATTCGGGGTCACTGAGACATTTCAGAATGTCTGAGTCACAGAGGAGTAACTTAAAATGATTTCACCATTTGTCGCTGAGGCAAAAACCTTAGATCTCCGAGCAGATCAAATGGAACAAATTTCACTAAGTTAACATCCAAAGTCTGGCATGCATACCAATCATTTTCGCCTGAAGGGTTGAACACCCCCGCAGGCCTTAATGGGAGACCTTGGCAAGTTAAGGAATGATGTAAGACCCTGCAAAAGTGTCATTACTGTTGTAAAAGTTAGGGGACAAAATGTGGAGTCTGTTCTCTGGAGGAGGATCTGTGCTTAAACATGCATTGAATTTGTGTATCCAAAGGCTCTCTATGTCTTTGTAGTTAATCTTGTATTATAAATCTTGTTGTATACGCAGTCTTATCTTTCATGTTTAAGTTCAGGATGTCAAAAACATGTGATTAAGATAGATTTCTACGAGTGTAATAATAGATTTTAACTGAAAGCACTTGAAAATACACTTTTCCTTCAACATGCCTCATTCAAACACTGATACCAGTGTCAGTTTTGCTAAGCAGGGGGTGTTTCAGTGGTTTGATGCGGGGTTGTAAGGGGGCTCGACTGGCATGCAGCAGTGAAGAAGAACAGAGGGCTGTCGTGTGTGTGTGTATGTGTGTGTGTGTGATGTGCTGAATCCTGAGCCATGGTTTGAAAAATAGCTGCAGGCGGCTGCTCTGAAATCCCTCTCTGTGTGGGCTCTTTTACGATGTGAAAAGAAACCTCTGGGGAACGGATGAAACACTGTCTTCTCTTTTTTTTTCTCCCTCTTTTTTTTGACACAGTCGAATGCCCAGGGCACCGTGCCCTACCTGGGAATCTTCCTCACAGACCTCACCATGCTGGACACGGCGGTCAAAAACAGGCTGGATGTAAGTTCCTCTCATGTCTATCAAGGGGGAAAGCCGGTCATAACCCTGAGAGTCGTTCAGTATATTACATTTATCAAACTGACTTTCACAACCTGTCACTTGCTTTGCAGAACGGCTACATCAACTTTGACAAGAGGAGAAGGGTGAGTGCTTTTAAAGTGAATCCATTATCTCTAATAATGCTTACACATCAACATGAAGCTGCATTTATCTGATGCTCTGACGCCAGGACTTTGCTGCAGTTCTTATACTGATAAAACAAGTTTTAAGGTGTGCATGAGGAAGATTTGATGCACACCTATGACCCAGGAATGATTCAGTTAGAGAGAACACCTGAGAACGAAAAAAGGAGAAGAGATAGGTGGGGTAATTTCTGAGATAAGAGCCTATTAGAGCGAGCAGAGGTAACGTAATACCTGAGGGAGGAAGTGATTAAGAGAGGGGGCTCTGCGAGAAGCACGGTGATGTGAATAAAAGAAGAGTATTACTAGATCAGTCAACACGGGGGCTTTTTGTATGTTATGAAACTTACTGATGAGACGCCTCTTTGTTAACAGGAATTTGAGGTTTTAGCTCAAATCCGGCTCCTACAGTCTTCCTGCAAAAACTGTGTTTTCACCGCTGACGAGGCCTTCACACAGTGGTATCAGAGCGTACCCACGCTCACAGAGGAGGAGAGGTAAATATCACTGAGTGTGTCGAATGCATTCAATATAGAAACGTATTTTATTTTCCTTTTTATTGAGAATTGACAGATTTATTAGACGAGTTCAACCTCAGTTTCAGAGGGGATCCAATTCAGAGTGAATGTTGATAAAAACTGATTTTGATGGTTTGCAAATCAGCATCAAAAAAACTCTTATTAAGTGAAAATAGTGCTGAGATGACATATTAGATGTTGAAACTGACAAATATTACTGTTAAGACTTAAGTCCAGATCTTCTTATTTATTCAAGTGATTTTTTTACACCTTTAATTATAGAGGAGAGGACAGTGGATAGTGTAGGAAACTGGGAGAGAGTTGGGGAATGACATGAGAGGAAAGGAGCCACAGGCTGGAATCAAACCCAGGCTGCCCACTACATGGGCGCGCAACTTAACCATTAGGCCAAGTCTGCACCCTTATTCAAGTGATTTGTATAGTTTTTATTGGATGATTGTTTTCTGATGTGCCTTATAAATGGAACCCTTTATCATTTTATCATGTTTGTATTGTTTTATTAGTTTTAGGATATTTTAGTATATTAAGCTCTTAAAAGTAGTTTGCTTTCACCCCTATGTGTTCTTTCATGTTACATCTGTTTTGTAACTCATTATGTCATGATCTGATGTCTCACGGGCTGAAAAACAAATTTACCTACGGGTACAAATAGAGCAACATGGACCTGAACCTGATTTATGAAAATCAGTTTTTCATTTTGAATTTGAAGCCAGCAACTTGATTAAAAAAGGTTGAGATGGACAGCTGATATTAACATTTAATGATGTCTATAATTTCATATGTTCTGCTGTGGAAAAGGCCTTGTTTATGCCTCCTGTGGACAATTTTGAAGTAACCTTAAGGATTTAAAAGAAATTCTTGGACACTTAGGAACTAGAAATTCATAATATTGAATAACACAGCTCACCACCCCACTATTTGTTTGTTTGTTTTTTTTCCACTCTGTCCCTTATTATGGTATATCATGTCAAAAATTTGACCTCATTCATGATGACCCTGTTTTCAGTATTGTTTATTATATATTTGTTGCGAAACAATAAAAATAAAGTTTAAAAAAAAAAAGAAAAAGTTGGGACGAACATCTCCCAAATAATGAGGTTCATTTTCAACAGGTCAGTAACATGACCGGGTTTAAAAAGAGCATCCCAGAGAGGCTGAGTCTCTCATTGTTCTGTCAGAGGCTTCACAACCATACAGTTTAACACAGCAGGGGTCTTGTCATTGCTCCTAACCTCTTCCCTGAATCTTAAACTGTTCCTATAAAGATAAAGACAAGATGCAATAAGATACAGATGAACATCCACTACTTACATTCATACAAAGGACATTATTTTCCATTATTTCCTTCTGTTTGCAAACCATCAAGTTCTGCTTTTATCAACATGTTATGCTCTGTCTTAACTTTTTATGAATTGGGGTTAATTTGTATTCGTTGGATGATGAGTGAATGTCTAAGTTGTTCTAACTCTTGGGGTGATGTTTCAGCTATAGACTGTCGGGGGAAATAGAAGCGCCTGGAGAGCCGAGCTCTCGTGGTCCTACTCCGACGGTCATCATCACACAGTGCCCAGAGTAAGACACACACTAAAATACAGCAACAGTACAATACAGAATATGTTAACCCGGGTTATGGTTGGTAGTCTAGGTCATCTTGGCAAACACATAGAGAAATAACAGAAAAAGAAAACAAACCAGTGTCGGTGAAAACGGATGTGAAGTATCCTCTGTGGTCCTGGAGGAGCTTTCTGAAGTCTGAGGCGTGGAGTGTGACAGATGTGAGCTTTTACCAGCCGGGCAGAGTCTGATGGAGCCCGCTGTGAAGTTACACTAAATGAAAAATGTGTGATTTCGAGCTGTAAAGGAGTTAAATTTGCATGATATGAAGAGTAGGAGGTTCAAGTTCTGACTGTACTACAAAATAAGTCAGAACATCTTGGCTCTGCTGCTTCAATTTCAACCATCCCTGTGCTTTATACAGTATGTCGCTTTGACTGTCACAGTTCTCACCTCAGAGGGAGAAAATAATCTCCAACACAGGTCCCTTTATTTTACTGAAGTCAGTGCTTCTTCACCAAAGTATCAGCAGAGTCAATTAGAGATGTAATCAATATTTATCAAGCCAATGAAACAAAATCATGAATAGCTTATCGAATCACTTGAGGGTTCCAGCTTCTGAAATCCAAGTATTCCTCACTTGACTGTTTTTTGACTTTATTATTAGTTCAATATTTTGGCTCTGAGATCATTGGATCACAATAAAAACAAGCTGAAGTTGGCCTCACCTTGGTTTCTGTTTTTTACTTTGATGGAAACTTTTCACTTTCCTTTGACATTTTGTTTGGAGTGAATTATAGCTTAAGAGAAAAATGAATGATTAAAGTAATATTATGATTCAACCCTAATTTAAATGTGATTCATGTGTCGACAGCCTAAGTACCTCCCGGACCAGCCTGCATGGTGACAGTGACAGCCTCTTTGACTTCCCCTCCCCAGTTAACCACCTCCTGTCAAAACTCACAAAGGTAAGATATTAATTTTAATACTTTAAGGAAAACTTTCCCTTTATATCACCCAGTTACTCCGACACTGTGTGTGATTGACTCCATCAACATTATTCTCATTATTTCCGTTGCAGCACATGAGATCTCCGTCTGTGTCCTGTCTCGATGTTGACACGTCTCCCCCGACCAATGACTCCACTCCTGCCACTTTGTCTCCAACCACTCCCACAAAATCACACCGCCGATCAGCCTCCTGCGGCAACAACCCTCCCAATAACGTCCAAGGGTCGGGGCCCGACATGCGAATCATCAGGATACGAATGGACCTGCAGGACGGGAATCTGTACCGAAGCATTCTGGTACTAACCCAGACTATTTGAGAGTAATTTACGGCAGCAGTCAGACTGTAGAAAATGCTCTGCCCCGTATTATCTCTGCCTCAGTGCACTCTCAGCCTTTCCTCTTATCTGCAGAGATCCCGTAATGATAGTCATCTGAATCGGATCTTCAGGGTACAATGGACCCAGGATATCATTAGTGCAAATCAAGCTGTCCCTGTGTCATTGTTATTCTTGTCTCTCCCCTCAGGTTACGAGCAATGACAAGACCCCCACTGTGATCAGCTCTGCCTTAGAAAAGCACAATCAGGACCCCAAACAGACTTCCAGATATGAGCTGATACAACTTCAGCCGGAAGGGAAAGGTAAAGAGGAATAATCCACTCTGTCACAACACTGCAGAAAATGTCAACTGTATTTCAGGACCTATTTTAACCATTACATGATGTTTTTCTGACAAACAACAAACAAGACTTGGACTTTTTACTGCTCTGAAATTGTCAACTCAAGGTTTTAGCTACATACTTCTTAACAGTTTATACTTTTTGACTTCAAACAGTCAGGACAAAAGCTATTTTGCCAACAAGGTGATGATTTTAGTCCAGTTTTGTGTCTTTCAATCAGAATGAAGTAGGGGAGAACGGTGTTGGATGTCACTTTTTACTGTTTTGATGATTGCTCATCATCAAAACATCTTCCAGTAGTCATTCCTATATTAAATTGAAGCTTAAGGTGTTGGCTTGAAATGTGTATCCCTCTCATTTTCCAACTCATTGTAACAAAGAGGCAATTTACCAACCCCATCATGGAGTTGGTTGTCACACACTATGGAGTTGGTTGTCACAATGGTAGTTCAATGGGAAAAATCTTTTAAAAAAGGCAAGAAGGCAGGACTAAATTTGAAAGTTCAATTGCACTGACAAGTGATAGGCCTACATAACTTAATGTATTTTAACATAAAGTAAGCAAGGAACATGAACAGGAAACACATCTTTAGGCTGGCCTGTATAACAACATAAAGAACAAAACAAATGGGCAGAATAACAAGGGCCTACTCAACTGGTTGTTACATGTGACAACCAACCCCAAAGAGAATGTGACGACCAACCCCAACTGCAATGTTTTGCTAGCATCAAGGCTAACAACCATCTAACAAGTAGTTAGCTAGCTAATAAAAATCTAAACTATAGCTTTCCCCTCACACTTTGTAAGGGTAACACTTGTTTTGTTATAAACCCATCGTTTAAAAGCCTAAAAGAAAAATACTGAGGAGCTGAATATTTACAATTTGACATGAAAAACACAAAAAGTCCTCTCACCTCAAGTTCAGCTCTCTTACTCCAGAGAAGACTATGTAGGTGAGCTCTGATCCTAATTCTGGAAATTTCCATACCCCAATTTGAGAGACAACGCCCTCTGGTGGCGAGATGTAACGAGTGTGCCAACCAACCCGTGTGACAACCAACCCCGTTCTCCCGTACAGAATCTGGTGTATTGACATGTAGGTTCACACATACAAGGAAGGGCTGGGGTTTGTAGTCAGATTTAGATACACTTTTTGTTATACAGGTTCAAATGATCTTTATGTCCCGATGGCATCAATAAATAATGTGTTCTTAACAAAAGAGTGAAAAAGAGCTGCTATCTACAGCCGGAGTAAACCTGGGAAAACACCAACCAATCCCTGCCATCAGGAGCCAAATTATGAAACCAATCAAATCCCGTCCTGCCGTTCTGCCCGCCTCCTGCAAAGTGTACATTTCATGTTTGTTTGTGTTTTTAACTTTCACTATCATAATGTTTTGGTGTTTTCTTACCGCTGAGTGAGACATGAGTTGACGTAGTGCAAAACACAAACGATGTGCTGAGGACCGGTTTTGAATCAGTCACGATCATATGGTCGTGAAGCAGCGTGCATGTGAGCTGGGGCGTCGTTTTGGAGGAGGGGGGGAGGGGTTAGACGGAGTCCTGAGGAAATGCTACATTCAAATTCATGCTAGTTTTCCGTGACTACCAACCCTAGCTTTAGGGAGATAGAAAAAAGTATAAAGCATATATGCAGCAGTATTTGTGTCAAGAAACTTCAATAAAAATTGATTACAATTATATAAAAAAGCAGAAAAAATTAAACAGACTTCAATAGTTTTGACTTGAAAGAAAAAAGAGGAGGTTTTTGTCTGGAGGCAGACAGGAGAGTAATGGCGGTGCAAAAAAAAAGCAAAGGGACATTCACTGTGTGTTTAAATGTTTTAGGGTCTTTTGTAAGGCCTGGATCAGGAAGTGAAAGTTAAGAGAAAACAGGAAAAGAGAGAAGCAGAGAAAGAGGGAACGATAGGGAACAAAAGTCCCTCCATAGGCAAGATCTTGTGATGTTTTGGGTCATGGTTGTTTTAACCTTCATGGCACCAGAGTGTCATCTAAACTGTAATCTGTAGAGTTCTGATATCTTCAGTGCAGCAGCTTGATTAAATAATGATTCTATCTCTCATTATTTTAATACAGAGCTGGTGATCCCTGCAACAGGAAACGTCTTCTACGCCATGACTTCATCCAGTGTTGACTTCCTGTTGAGAAAAAAAGGCGGAAACACTCCTCTGGGCTCGCAGCCAATCAACACGGAGACGAGCGCCACTTTTCCTCGAATAAAAGCCAAGGGGAGGAGGCTGGTGCGGACTCTATTCTGACGCCACATCTGAACTTTGTCCACAGTGATGTTACTTTTCTCGCCGTCCTGACATGAACGCAGGGCGAGCCCTCACTAGCAGCAACCGTGGCCTTCTTTGTGCTCAACAAATATCTGCGTATGCCTTTCTACCGCGCTCCTGCAAAGCTTCCTCGACCAAAAGACCAAGTCTCCATCGCATTTTTCAGTCTAACCTTTCAGACCTCCATCCGCCCTGCTGAGTTCAGCGGAGACGCATGCTGCTGAATAAACTGTCAGTTTGCCTCTTTCCTGAAAATACCCAGAACTTATTCCCACCAAGAGGAGGAGGAGGAGCAGTGGAAACCTGTCACAGAGTACTCCTGGTGCTGGCCCTTAACTTTCATTCAGGTTGCACTTAAAGCATTTACTTCATTCCAACTCGATGACTGTTTTAATTCCTTCCTCTTCGAAGGACGTTCCTCGTTGTTGTGTGCCACCGTTGTGAAAATAAGAGTCTGTGATCTCACACGAGACACAGCTGAAGACTGAGGAGGAGTGTTTTTGTAAAGGAGTGAAATCTGAATACACAGAGCCTGTCAGACATAGTTCTGGTTAACACTAGCACACTAAAAGAAGACTTATTAAAGATGCAGTGCAAGTGAATTACTGTAGCAAAACACTGGAGCTTGTTAAAAGAGACGTATACATGTTTTGTATATATTAATATATATATATATTTTTAAGTGTGAATGATGTCAACATTGTGTTTACACTGGAAAGGAGCTCTATGTGTCTGAACTGTTTAATTCAACAAGGAAAAACATCAAATATCTGACACACAAGAGGCCAGCGTGAGCGGATTCATCCAGCGTTGAGCACAGAAAGCTGCATTAACACTAGGGTTGCAATGGGGTGGAAAATTTCCAGTAAATTTTCAATGAAAGTTAAGCTGGGGAATTTTGGAAATATTCCAAATTGGAAACTTTCCATGGGGATTTATGGAAATTGAGGGTAATTTAATAGAAAGGTATCATATCCAAGCACAAATATTTGTTTTGTTATAAGCAGACATTCATCCAAAATAATACATTTATATGTGATATTTGAAAGTTAAACATTAGTACCATACATCAAATTTGTTAAATATATTACCACATAATATCATCAAAACTTACTTCACTTTGTTTAGTCCACAGGCTCATATGTGTGGTCCAGGATTCTAGAAATCATGTGTGCATGTGATGGAGGAATGCATATGCATGTAGGGGGCGTGGTCTCAATAGCCCTGCAGTAAGCAGTGTGCGATGTGCATGTGATTGAGGAATAGCAAATATATTCAACTGTACTTGAATGAAATCTGGTTGTTTTAGTCAGGAGTATTCCAAAATATATTATCCCCAACTATATTAAAGTTCCCTATTAAGAGCCAACCTTCAATTTAGTAAATACCTGGTTTATTCCAGTTAATTCCCATAAATGGAAAGTTTCCCACTTTGAGAATTCCCAAAATTTTGCAACCCTAGTTAATACAGATTATTTTAAATTAACAATGAGTTATATCATTATTCAGATTATTGGAAACACATTTTTTGGTCAGTCTGAGCTTCTTGTTTCAGTTTCAGGGTCATGAAAATTCACCCTTTGGTTTATACACACAGCTTTTATCGACCAGTGCAACAAAAAGGTTGAATAATCCTGCTGAATGTGATCTTCCAAAAGCAGCATGTAGGTAAACAGAGTTAGCAGCTAGCCGCTAAAGAGAGAGATACTTTTCTGAGGAGTTGGCATACTCGACTTAAAACAATAAAATGAATTGCTCTTATTTTATCACATCGACTGAAATACAACTCTGAATGAATCGTTGTCCTCCAGCTGGGTTTGTAAGTAGGCAGCTATCAGCTAACGCAGAAGCCTCATTAACACGTGCTTAACACCTTGAGTTTCACTGACCCCTAGTGGCCAAAAATGGATTACAGCAGCTTTAACAACATCTTGCTGCACTTTAAAGTTTTCTGCTTTGCCTCAGTTTATCACAGGTAAACCAAAACATCACATCTTCATTACTAAGGTTAAAGTTAGCAGATCTTAAAACTGAGCATAAGCTAAACTTATTTATGCAGATTTTCTCTCCGCTCAGCTGAACACACCTTTACTGCTTTTAATATTCAGTTCAATGCCTCTGCTCCAAGTCCATGTAACAACTCTAAATGTTGACTTCAGTGTGAAACAGTCTCTTTGAGAATACTTCTGATCTTTGCTGAAGTCTTGTGACCCTCTGGTTGTACCTGCTCGGCGCTGGTGACGCCTCCCGCTGGCTGAGGCTGGAGCTCGGTGCGACCGGGGAGAGGATTCTTCAGATGTGGTGTGTTGGCGTTCTGCTGTTACTGAGTGTTTTTAGTGCCTTTTTCTAACGGATGCTCATCTTACCCATGTTTGCATTAGAATGTATACAGTATACACATGTATGGAGAGAATGCAGTCATATCCAGTGCTGTGTTGTCTCACATCAAAGCTATTTATGCACTACATACCGGATGTCCTATTTTTGTGGTAATAAATTTACTTTTATATGAAGTTCTTTTCTTTTTTTTGACTGATCTGCTGCGACCAAAGACTGTTCATGTTCCATGCTCAGTAACATAGACTGTATAAATAATGGACGAAGTGTCCTTGACATCAGCCATCTGTTCCTGAGCGCTGTTTGAAGCCAATCGTTGGCGGGAGCCATATTGGAAATGCTGAACTCATCCAAAAGAGTGTGAGGTAAAGAGGCGGGGTTTGAGCGTCCTAGCCAACAGCTACAGTGTTCCCGACTGTCAATCAAATCAGTCATGTCCTTATTTGGGCAAAACTTGTAATCTTAATATCTTCTGAACCGTTGCATTAGAAAAAAATTCACCCCCCGTACAGTGTGTGCCGTTACGGAAATAAGCTTAGTTTTTAAATTAGTTTTTGAACCAGGCTGTAAACATGTTCATTAATGCTGCAAAGATCGTCTTTGTTGAATTGGTGTGTATGTGGTTTCCGGTGTTTCTGCAGCCAGCCTCAAGCGGATGCTCGATGAACTGCAGTTTATAACACTTCCGCATGGGCTTCATATTTTGAGACCGGAGGTTGCCGCTTTGCACAGTTATTTACCACCCTGCAAAATGTCACATATAAAGCTATTATCTCAAATACTGACATTAATATTTTTGCACCTAATAAAGTAAACAAAGCAAGATGAAGATCCACCGGCAGCAAAGAATACACCCCAGATTCACCCTTTGGATTTAGATTGAAGATAGCCAGCATCTTTATTTTCAAGCAAAATGAAGAATATAATTAATGTGTTTAAAGATTGGAAAATCAAATACACAAAACACAAAGAGTTCTGGAAATGCAAAGAGACATAATTATCAGGTAATATACACCAACACTGATCAAACAAAGTTTTAAAGCATCCTCAGCGCAGACTATGTATCATTTACAGTAACGTGTTGCCACACTGTGATCGTTTCATAGTGCAAGAAATCTGTCAAGTTATAAAGTGTATTTGCCTCATTTCTAGTCGAAATATCGCCTCCCTATTCATTAGGGATGTAAGGATTACGCTCAACCCAACTCAAAATTGAAATAATATTATTTTATTTCAATTCTCAGATATGGACAGTTGCAATATATATTTTTCTCTTATATTTATTTGTAAACAAAGTCATCCTTTTTCATGTTTAAGGTGTTGTAACTCAAATAAAACCACTGCACACTTTTTTTCAGAACCATGCAAAAAAATTAAAAATGACCGCACAAAAATACCTTGTCAGAAAATTTCAGAACAATTATAAAGAAATGGAAAGTGAACAATTCCCAAATGAAAGTATTAAATATAAAAACAAATGCAGTCAATCTCTTTAAATAAACAAACATGGCGTTTATGCTCCTGGCTTGGAATTTACATGTTTTTCTTCAGGAATATCAGGGAAAGATAAAATGCTGCCGCACCTCAGACTTGAAACACAAAGGTGCATCCTGAACTGTTCGGTCTTCACCTGCTGCCGCCATGTCTGTTATGCTCAACTCAAGAGCAAGAGACTTAATGATGTTGAACAAGTGGAGTGAAATGCAGATAGCGCCTTCTTCTGTTTAAAAATAATATCTCTATACAAATTTTGTTGAATAGATTTTAATCCACCCTTATCTGTATCGCTTTTTTTCCGTCTTGTGATATATCCTTACATCCCTATTATTCATATTAGTCACATTCACTTCACGTGCCAGGATATGACATCATATTTTCAGGAAACTACAGGAACAAATGAACGCCTGAATTGCTTGTCATGAGTAAAAACAGAAGTGATTGCAGCGAGCACAATCTTTCTTATTTAAGCAACCTTAAACAACTTTTACTTACTTATTTCCACTCCTCACAAACAGCTCATGCCTTATATCCGCTCATAATATCTTGAAATCAGAGGACACATCTGGACCTGACAGGTGAATTTGTCTGATATTAAGAGGAGGTGAAAGTCTGACCAGAAATTGGACAAATAAACTTGATCATATTTGAGGTTTTTTTGTGTTGCACTGAAAGCTCCCTTTATACAATCTCCAGTTTTAATGTGCTCCCTGAGAACTCGTCAACAAACCAGCTAATGTTGATTTTAACAGGAATATTTTCAATTAGTGAGGCAGCGCTCACAGAGTTTGCAGTATCGTCTCTTCAGGTAAATTAATACCCGTTGGTTATTAAGACACTTGAACAGAAGCTTTCATTAGAAGAGACACTTTGTGGTTTTGGTGTTGTTCAGAGTGAACGCTGTGTGTCAGCATTAAGCACTCTCCCTCTTGTCAGTTTCTGCTCTTCCAGTGTTGCTCTGTGTGGATTCAGTTTGAAGAGGAGGATGTAACAGCTCTTGGTTGCTGCCAATAACCACTCCAAACTCGTGAATGACCGAGTAAAACGCTGCCTCAACGGCCCCTGAAAAACATATTTTCTCATTTCTGATCAGCTTCTCACTGTGGGTGATGAGGTCCCACATGAATGCAGAGTTTTCTATTAAGGATTTGAGTTATATCACTGGAGATGTTTCTATATTTGAGTATTTTAAGTGCAAAACATGATCATTTAAATTAGATTTCAGCACACATTAAGAGACATGTAAACATTGTACCTAGAATTTTAAAAATATGTCATAAAAACCCTCCTTGTCTGATATAATCTCCCTCTTTGTAACCCATGACGGCCTTTGTCCTAAGCCTTGTTGACCCACCTTCCTCCAGCAGGGCGTCAACACTGTGTCGTCTCTCCTCCACAAGCCTCACACTGCAGCGCCGCACTCCGGTAAGCCTTCCACACCACAGGATCCCGCAGACACACTGTACCGCCTCCACGCTTCTCCTCCGCCTCGTTCCGGTTTATGTCTCCCACACACACCCAGCCTCCACCAGGGCCGGATCCTGCAGCTTGGGTGCTGACGGCCCACTTGGAGTGATCCTGGCTGGTTTTGAAGGTGAACGTCTGGCCCGGGTTGATGAGCTTGATGTCCAGGACCTTCCAGCCCAGAGAGCAGTCAGAAGGGAGGATGCCTGTGGAGCGAACCCAGAACTGGACGAGGAGGTCTGACTGGAGTGTGGGGCCCACCCAGGAGTGGTACAGGTCTGATGAGGCAGAGGAGGAGGATACATGAGATCATGATTTAGAATTTATTTTTGCCCTGAAACATAAAAACTAATGAACTAGCTTTACTCTCAGTATTTCAGCTTCATTCTGAAAACACATCAGAGAGTTTCCTCCTCTGATTATTTCTACCTAAAAATGAACCCAAGGTGAAGCTGACACTTCATGAACTGCAGCCAGATCAAACTTCAAATTTCTGTTGTTATCCCAAAGTCATACCGTTGTCAAAAGCAGCCCCTTTGGCAAAGTTGATGAAGTCGGTGCCGTCCTTTGAGGTCAGAGTCACGCTGCGATTGGCCACAGGTTTGATGTGTGGAGAGATGTGAGCGGGCAGAAGTTTCTTCTTACAGACGGCAGCCAACGCAGGCACCAGGGACGCCAAGGACTCCGGGACGTCACAGTCGTACACATTAGGCTGATTGATCTGAAGCTGCTCCCCTGTGGTGCAAAACAAATTAGATTTAAGACAAACGCCGCTAACAGCACGGCACAACTACAGCACTGGTTAAGCACAGCAGATGAATAACACTGTTCTGGGTGACATTGTGCAGAGGCAGTGTAAATCATGACAGAGGAATAAGATAACTAAATGTGAAGTGGAATCAAATCTACTCTAATATTGATGGTTTTTACATGACTTGTTGGTCTTCTTGTCTTCTTGTCTTGAGCTCTGAGATTTGATGTATCTAGCAAAGCCGTTTCAACACGGCTTTAAAATCATTTTTACTCAAAAAGCCGTGGCAGAGATCGGCCGGTGTTTTGGTTTGGTTTTGGTTGACCCTGTTCACTGCCGACTTAAATACTTAAATACTATCTGATGAGATTATTATGAAATCTTAATAAAAACTAAACTAGTTTGCATTCCCAGGAACTCCCTCTGTGTTTCAACAGCTGTGTAAACTCCACAAACACCATTACGTTCAGCTAAAGGACTCCAGTTTACAGGGTCACTTTTAGAACCAGAACACCGGGAGAGACGCATTCACGGTGGGCTGAGAGAAGACTACTGTTACAAGCTGCTAAATGAAGAGAATCACAGCTTCTTCTTTTGAAAAGTACACACACATACAAAAAAGATAGAACAAATAAAAACTAAAGAAAGAAAGAGAAATCAAGTGAATCACAGATGTGTGTGATGTTATTGTGGACGGCGGGCCGAATAAAAACACTGCGGTTAATCTACCAATCAGACATGTTCAGCATTGCCGGCCTTTCCCCCTGAAAGTCCCGGGACCTTTGAAAAGTACTACCCCCCAAGCAGGGGCTTTTCAGGGGGGAGATTAACTACCCCTCAACTAAATATAGACCCTGGTTCTTCCGGTCGAAACACACGTAGTCCAGGGGTAAGGTCCCTAGTTCCTGCGGTCAAAACGCACATAGTTCCAGGGTAAAGTTCCTGCGGTCAAAAAATTAATTATTGCGAATAGTTCCTCCTCTTAAAACGTCACTGGAACATAATTACAGACTGAATGTCGCTGCTCTTTCAAGAGACGGTGTAATACTCTCACACTGCCGACACTTTTTCAGAGTTCATGCAATAGGTGAACACATGTTGCCCAAATGAAACCTCTTGGTGAACTAAAACATAACAAATATTTCTGATACCTGCTGAGAAAGCTGAACTCTTTTAATGTCAGTAAGAGGATTTTAAGTAACTTTTATTGTTCTTTTATTGAAAGTCTTTTAACCTTTTCTTTTATCTGCTGGTTCAATGGATCACCCATTGAGGAGAAGAACAACCTGCAGAGAATCAAACACAGAGACCTGTGTTCCCTCTGGGAGAATCAGGAGGTGAAAAAAGCTAAAAACATTATCCCCCAGCCATTACATGTTCTTTCTAGAGCTTGCTGTTTTTATGCAACCTTGAGGGGAACTAATCATTACTCCAAATCTTTTATCCCATCTGCTATCAGGCTTTTAAACTCAGACAGAAGTCACTTTAGTCATTTTAAATAACATTGGTATGACAAAGTAGATTATATTGTCTTTTCATCTTTGTCTTATCTTACTGTTATTTATTAAACGTCATATAAACTAAATTAACTTACTGCTGTCCTTCACAGACCCTCTGGTCTCATGCACAGATCTGGTGCTTCACTTGTATCATGCATATATATGATGGATGCGATGTAAATGTTAAATGTTGTATGGTAAGCTATAAATTAATTGCCCTTCTTGGGATCAATAAAGGTGTCTGAATCTGAATCTGAATCCGAGTTATCAAACCTCCTATTCCGAGGCCTTTATTTATGAACTCTGTCACATCTCAGTTTCCTCTCATTACTGTGCTGCAAGATGCTCGGAGAAGACACGTGACGAGGCGCTGATCACCTTCTGTTATCTTACTCTCTGTACATTCATGTCACACCGGACTACCGTCACACATCTCGGCGTCCCAGCTGGAGAGACACAGATCTGACAGAGCACGCGCATGCCGCAGTGTGAGGGCCGATATCTCTATGGAAACATACCTCTCAATCTAATTACATTACCCCAGGCTCTGCCATAGCAACTGTGCCAACTGCTGGGTCTGCCAGGGAACCGCACAGACAGCACGGTGTCATGGTGATGACACCTGTTTACGCTGATTATTCTGGATGGGGATTGTTGTTCTTCTGTCAACACCTGACTGGATTATTAAGTACACGGTGACAACAAGATAATAACGACTGAGGGGATGAGACAGAGCCTATGATGAATAATTCACAGTGTACAATAACCGCACTGCTTTTGATTCCACATCACCTAAAGTGAATATTTTAACAAAAACACATCAGTAGTATTTTTGTATTCTTCTACAGAGAACCTAATGTAAGGTGTTTATGGAAGACAGATATTTAAGGTTGATGGTTAAGCCCTCATGAGAACACCCTCATGGGAGGACTTCACTAAGCAGCTGTTTAAGGCAGAGTAATGCACCGATCAATAGAAGGTAAGCACTAAGATACATTACATGTGATTATGAGCTTAATAGACTTCAATGACTTCTCCACTGCAGTTTCTACATTATAGCAGCAGGGAGTTACACGATTGGCTGATAATAACATGTTCATGTTAATAAAAAGTCTTCATGTATCTTTGATGTTGAGAGTGAATTCCTTATTAATTAGAGTAATGTAATAAAGCAATATATAATAATAATATCCAGTGAGATGGGACAGCCTGCCAGGGGATCTGAGAGGAGCGGGAGATACTGAGACTTTTAAACTAAACTAAAAATGGATCTATTCAGTCTGGATTTTATGGGGGGATTCATAATTTTAGTTCTTGATTTTTATGGGGTTTTTTTGTTTGTTTTTAGTTTTTTCCTTTTAACTATTTGTTTTTTTGTATTATTTAACTCCTCATTTTAATAGATATTTTTAGTGCCTTTATTTATCTTCAACTTTTATCCTCACCCTTTTTATTTATTTATTTATTTATTTATTAATGGATTGATTTAAACCAGTTGTTCTCAAAGTGGGGTCCTGGGACCCCTGGGGGTCCGGGAACCATAGCGTGGGGGTCCGTGAAATAATTTGACTAAATTTCTAATAAATTATAAAATTGTGCTGTGTCATTACAAGACAGCATATACACCATTGTTATGATACCAATTGGTGGCTCGAAGGGATATGTGAGTCTTGCTACTGTTAACTTTCTGAAAGCGTTTAAGATCAATTACTTGAAAAGTATAAATGCTGTCATGTTGAGTCCACAAGGAATGAAATGACTCTCTGTTTTAAAGTATACAAGTGGTATTTACATGATTCAAATTGAAGTGTTATCTGTTTATCACTATGGTACAGGTCTGAAGTATTTACATTGATACGTTTTACAATACAAATAGTTAGGGTTATGATTAGGGTTAGGATTAGGGTTAGGGTTATGATTAGGGTTAGGGTTAGGATTAGGGTTAGGGTTAGGGTTAGGATTAGGGTTAGGATTAGGATTAGGGTTAGGATTAGGTTTAGGATTAGGGTTAGGGTTAGGGTTAGGGTTGTGATTAGGGTTAGGGTTAGGATTAGGGTTAGGGTTAGGGTTAGGGTTAGGATTAGGGTTAGGGTTAGGATTAGGGTTAGGATTAGGGTTAGGGTTAGGGTTGTGATTAGGGTTAGGATTAGGGTTAGGGTTAGGGTTAGGGTTGTGATTAGGGTTAGGGTTAGGATTAGGGTTAGGGTTAGGATTAGGGTTAGGGTTAGGGTTAGGATTAGGATTAAGGTTAGGGTTAGAACCAGAACTAAATTTAAGTAAACAGAACCAGAACCAAACTCATGTAAACAGAACCACAACCAAACTCAAGCAAACAGAACCACAACCAAACTCAAGCAAACAGAACCACAACCAAACCGAACCAGAACCGAGCCTGAACTGAACCGAATCAGAACCGAATCAGAACCGAATCAGAACCGAATCAGAAGCGAACCAGAACCGAACCAAACTGAACCAGAACCGAACCAGAACCGAACCAGAACAAACCCGGACCGAACCAGAACCGAATCAGAACCGAACCAAACTGAACCAGAACCGAACCAGAACCGAACCAGAACCGAACCAGAACCGAACCAGAACCGAACCAAACTGAACCAGAACCGAATCAGAACCGAACCAAACTGAACCAGAACAGAACCAGAACCGAACCAAACTGAACCAGAACCGAACCAGAACCGAACCAGAACCGAACCAGAACCGAACTAGAACCGAACCAGAACCGAATCAGAACCGAACCAAACTGAACCAGAACCGAACCAGATCCAGAACCAGAACAGAACCAGAACCAACTTAAGCAACCAGAACCAGAACCAAACTTGAGCAAACAGAACCAGAACCAAACTCAAGCAAACAGAACCAGAACCAAACTGGAGCAAACATTATTAATGTCTCAGTGCCGGTTGGCATTGAGAAAAATCCGATGCCTCAGCTTGGATGGGCTGATCCGATTTCTCCTCTATCTTTGAGAAGAACCCTAACCCTCTCAGAGGGAACAGATGAAGCCACGATACACAGCCTCCCCTCCATCACCTGTATCCTATATCCTCACATGTGATTGATGCTGACCAATCAAAACAAAGTTCTGCTGTGAGCAGAGCTGGGGCTGAGCACTGAGAGAGCTAAGCAGCGAAAGGAAAAAACTGGGAGCCGGCTCTCTCTTGATGCGAGCCGGCTCTTCTGATTCACCATAAAGTATCGGCTCTCAGAGCCGCAGCTTTTGATCATGACACATCACTAATGTGCCTAATCTGTGTTACAATTATGGGTCCATTATATTGATATTTTGATGCTTTCACAAATTTTTAATTACATATATTTTATTGTTGGTGGTGTGCATTAGTCTCTACTTTAAAATCATGTTTTATGGTTTTTAATATGTAGCATGTTTTGCCATTATTGTATTCCTGCTTCTTACTTGTTTTCAATCGCTTTAAAGCACTTTGAATTGCATTTGATTTTTATGAAAGGTGTTTTATAAATAAAGCTTGATTGATTGATTCAATATTAAAGCAGACAAAGGGCAGAGTCTGATTCTTTCTTTCTCATATTTTGTGTAATTTAAACATTACTGTGTTTGTTGTTATTAACAGCTATGTCTGTGCGGTACAGCTCTGCAGCAGGCCTCCAGTCTTACCGATGGTCTGGAAGCGCTCCAGTGGGTAGGTAACACAGATGAAGTTTTGTCCGTTGATCACACCGCTGTCTGGGTAATAGAACTGTCCTTCCTTTTGCACTGGGGGAAAGTGAGGGGTGCTGTGGACCAACCAGAAGCCCTGATTTTTATCCAGCAGGACGACACCTGAGGGGCAGAGAAATAAAACAATCAGCAAAAAAGCTAACAACTCAACAGCTCTCTTTCATATTTACACCTGTTCAGTAACTTCTTTTTTTAACTAGCTTCATGTTACTAGAGCAACATTGTGTTCATTATCAGTCATGTTTCTGGCCACTTGATAAGTTTTAAGTGAATTACCTACTTTATTACTGTGTCATTTGCATCGTTCCTATCATATGAACCATATAAATACATACAAATGTCTGTGTTTGGCTCCTACCAACCGTCATAACTATGCTGTCTGTTGGGCAGCAGGTGGAGCACAAGAGCTATTTTCTTTAACTTTCACTGGACACAGTTTCCTCCTGTGGCTGTAAACGACCATTAAAGGGTTTCAAGTGTGAACAAAACTGTTGCTGTTGTCATCCAGTACTAAATGGTGCTGCACATTCAGGTGCTCACTTTGTCATTTATTACACTGTAGGTATAAAATATTCATTTTAGTTACTTTAAAGTCTACAGTCTGAATAGATGTCTTCCTTAGAAAATGTAGATACTTTATGTTTTAGATATACTTCTTTGTTTCTTAAATACTGTCTTTTAAAAATATCTTAATTTTAGCAGCTTTTTTGTTGTATTTAAAAATCTTTTTGTGATTTGTTTACAGTCAGTCGTGGGGATTAGCATTTGTTTTGCATGTATTATGATATAATTAAATATATAACTTCATATATGAGCAAGCTATAGAAGTAGATTGATTTATGATGTCCTTAGACAACTTGCAGTTTTGCTCTAACAACATTTCTAAACTGTTCACACTCATGCTCGAGGTATGAAATGAAAAGCATGATCCTCTAACAGGCTCTCTGTGCTGCTCAGGTATTAGAGCAGGCCGATCTGGTGCTCACCTTTTGTGTGCCCCTTACTGCTTCCACTGTTGTGCACCCATCTGTCACCAAAGTCCTGGGCAGGCCTCTGGTCATTGTAGAGGATGTACGCAAGCTCTGTGTTCTGTGAAGAGGAGAAGAAAAAACATCATACATGAGGGAAAAAAAGAGCTTAACATTTATAAGATGAGGTGCACAAAAATAAAGTTTATGTTATGCATGGTGCTGCCACTAAAACCACGACATGACCTCACTCACAGCTGTTCAGACAGACAGACAGGCGGACAGTTTAAATCAACTTCCATCAGTGGCTTTCAGTTCTCATTCTCGGTTTCTGAATTTGTCTAATTTTGTCAGGTGACAGGACGGCTGTCAAAAAGCAGAATCTGGCCCCAAAATAAAAGACATCTGTTAACGTCTGGAGAAGGGTCTGTAAAGAGATCTTAAATAAATACCCCATGCAGGAAGATTTGCATGACAATAGCAAGATGAAGACTTTGTCAGATATGAAGCATACTACTAATATTGGAGTAATTACTGCTTTTAATTCAAGTGTAGATCGAATACTTGTCTCAAATATACAGAACTGTTTTGTTTTGTGTCACTTGAGATGAGAGATGTCCCAAAAAAGCAGTGAAATACAAGCTTTCATAAAAATATGGTCATGTATTCATATAACACATAAAACAAGGGGCTGAAAGCTGCACTGTGATCCCTGAATCACCTATGGAAGGACACTGACATACACTGAACACTTGTTCAACATTTTGTTACAGAACATGAAACTCCTCATGGATGCAGACC
The DNA here is from genome assembly GCF_009762535.1 of Notolabrus celidotus. Lineage (NCBI taxonomy): Eukaryota > Metazoa > Chordata > Actinopteri > Labriformes > Labridae > Notolabrus > Notolabrus celidotus. The sequence continues at coordinate 6,062,013 of NC_048283.1, read as the reverse complement.
TTTCCCTGTGAGTACAGTTGTCCCACAGTCCTTCCCAGAGCTCCAGTGGTGTCGTTCACTGTTCCCCTCCCATTAGTCCATCCTTCACTCCCTTTGTCCATCAGTAAATACAGATCACCCAGTTCGTGAGATTTCTTGCCATGTTCCTTAGGTAGCTTATACAAATAAAACCTAAAACAGAGAGGAAGAAACTTGTAGCAGAGTTTTTTTGGGAACCATAAAATGTATTTTTGTGTCATTAATTGTTGTTATTAATGAGTTACCAATCAACTGCATCTCCTTGGTCGTTGTAGCAGGTGATTGGGGAGGTGTTGCCCCCTAGTGGCACACTGGAGATCAGCAGCGATAGAAACAGAAGCATCTGGGAACAAGAGACAAACTTATTGACTTAAAACTGTCATACAACAAATATATAGATATTGTAACAGTTACAAGGGTTGAGTAATCTCTGAGTAGCTGAATACGCCTCAACTTCAGTGACTGTTCATGCTGTCCGTGCCAATGTACACTAAAGGCTGTGAGTATTGTTTTAAGATGGACTTGAAAAAATGTCAACATATCATTTTTGTATGAATAGTTGTGTAAGAACAGGTGGGAGGGAACAGTCACACTTCTCTAAAAATGTATTTGTGACATTTCTAGTGGTCAGACTACTCTCACATGTTCAATAGTTCCTATTTGTTTTGGTGCACTTAGATTTGGGTTGAATAGAAGTTCCAATTTTTCTGGTTCATTCAGATAGAAGATGAAATACTGAGGGAGTTTACTTAGAAAGTTAATAATACCACACTGCAGACATATCCCTTAACACCCCCTTTAAAATATTGATATCTACATTTAAAATAATGTAACACAATCGACAGATTTTTCGCTTCAAATCACTACCTCATTGCTCCTCATGGTGGCACTAATGACTTTAATCCTGCACTTTACCTTTGAGAGCATTTTGTATTCTTCAGGTATCCTGATGTTTGATTATATGATTGTCATGAAATGCATAAATTATCACATAATCCAGGGGCGTCACCAGCAATTCTGGGCCCCCAGAAAAGATACCAGAGTGGACTTCATCAACACAGTCAACCCTACAAAACATTGCTGCTATAACACTGGTTTATTTGCAATAAACAAAAATATATGCTTAAACTATCCTGTTTAACTGACTCAAATCTAAGCTACATATCAATATATATATATATTTTTTTTTTTTACAATTTCTCCAAATGTAACTTCACAATATTGACCTTCAGACTGTTTCACCTCTTTAAACAAGATTATTTGAAGCCAAGTGACTTGTTGAATAACAACAAGTGGGCATTATTTGGTATAATCTAACCTCATGAAGTCAAATAAATCTCTAAAAACCTGCAGTTTACTTTCAGTCAGATTCAGCCACACTGGATAGCTATGAAAATATGACAATTCCCCACCTCAGGCATCTCATGGAGCTGTGGAATTGTGAATGTTTGTTTATTTATTCAGACCATTTTAGTTATCTTATTGCAGTTTCAACAAGAAAATAAAAGTGTAGCAGAAAACACATTTTTATTTCAGGCCCATTAAGGGCCCCCCTCCACACTTGGGCCTTAGGTAGTCAGACCCACTTCCCCCCACTACGACGGCCCTGCCTGTATCGCGATATTATCGTATGGGTCATGTATCGTGACCTCTATGATCGTGACATATCCTGCACTTCCCATCTACTTGAGTACAAGTGTTTAGGTATAGAATTCTGGCTTTAGTCCTGTCTCAGCCTTTATCTTATATAGAATTACAGAAACATGTGGAAGTTTGTGGAGATTATGTTAACTTCTCATGTCAAAGCTTTCTCAAAAAAATCATTTTGTAAAATAAGGCAAAAAGAAATGAAACCAAAACCTGTATTTTAAGTTCAGGTTCAGACTATAAAGTTAACTCCAGTCTAAAAAGTTTAGAAATACAAATGAAAGCTTTAATGAAACAAGTCCACTTTCCAAAGACAGGCGACTTTACATCAAAATTAACTTTAAAAAATAATCCAAACACCTTTAAATCTCAGCTGGGGCTCGTGCAAGCCGCAGCTGATGAGCTTCCTGCTAACTTGTAAACAACGAGGACAAAGTAAAGAAACACACAACACATGTAAAGTTTCATTAAAGTACTTGTACCCACCTCTGGATAAGAGTCTTGAGCCTCATATGTCTTGAAATGATTATTATCCTATTCTCAGGAGGAGACTCCTCGACAGCAGACAATCCCCAGGAGGTTCAATTTAAACCCACATCCTTGTTTAGGTCTGGGATTCATTTAAGAGGATGAGACAGTGACGTCATGGATACTTTCGGTTGGGTTTCCTAGTAAAATCGAAAGAGATATTAAAACACAACAAAAAACAAGATATCTAGACTCTCTTTAACCACTTAGCAAAAAAACCCCGACACTTAAATAAATGTATATTCCCTGTTATTCTTCAGACACTTCCTCGTCCCCGTCGTATCCTTATCAAAAAGTCCTAGATCTGGTCCCATGGTCTGTGACGTTACTAAGTGGGCGGGGTTACATCGAAAGGCGCTCACAGCAACCTGTTACTAAAATAAAACATTTATATTAATCACAGATACATGGATTTTATTTTCTGACCCACCATTTCAACGTCAATTGCAATATTTAAAAAAATTTGAACAGTTTAAATAATTAAAATGACAAAAACTACAGACATGTCTTCAAACAAATCAAAATACTCTAATAAATAAAAGAGGCATGGAGAAAAAATAAAACAAAAACATGAATGGGACTCATAATACGGAAGAATCGAATAAAGGATAAATACAGCTTGCTCTGATGTAGGATTAGGGCCACTGAAAAAAAGAAGAAAAAATAATCTGACTATAATCTCAGAATTCTGTCTTTCTGTTTGATATGTTAAATGAAAATAGACAGACACACACTTTGATGATTTCCATGACGGGTGTATATTTTTCTCCTGACCACATTTCAAACAAATCGAATGAAGGATAAATACAGCTTGCTCTGATATAGGATTAGAGCCACTGAAAAAATTAAGAAAAAAAAAATTTGACTATAATCTCAAAATTCTGACTTTAATCTCAGAATTCTAACTTTTTTTATCAGAATTCTGAATTTTTAAAAAAGATTTCTGACCTAATTCTCAGAATTCTGACTTTAATCTCAGAAATTGGAATTTTTCTCAGAATTCAGATTTTTTTCTCAGAACAACAATAATAAAAAATGCGTATTGGACCTTGATTTTCTTTTTTTCAGTGGCCCTTATCCTCTTCTGTAATATAACTCATGTTAATACTGTATATAAATAAAAATGTATGCAATATTTCAGGTGCTACCATGACAATCCTCTCCAAGAAACTCATTAAAAAGGTCTACTGCTTTATTATTATTTTTTTTGCTATCAATCAATTCAAGGGTATTTAAGTATAGTTAAGAGCAGTAAACTTATTTGCTTTGAAACTTGACAGCACTCATGGCATCCATTTCAGGTTATACTGTTTTTTTTTTTAAAACAGATCTATCTTTTCTGACTAATTATGTATTTACTGTTAAGAATGACAGTCATGACCTTTTGTAAGTTGTGTGTTGTGTTTTGGTGCTCCTGTGAATCAAATTATAATGAGATTAAAATGAGGTCTGTCATCTGCATTACAGTTTGAAGCAGAGAGTTGTCAGACTTTTGCACTCCCTGAAAGTCCCCTAAAAGCCCATACACCAAATAAAACTGGAGCCTATTGTATCTTGTTGACCTGATCAAAGACTCAGTGTATTGCGTATACTTGGATCTTAAAAGTGGAACTTGATTCTAGTTAGCTGACTTTTGTTGTTTTTTCCTGTTTGACTCTTTCACAATTGTGGTCCAAATGTTTCTTAGTTATCTATTTTGTGTGTGTGTCGCTAACCTTTCATCTGCTCCTCTAGCTATTCTCTATTCCTTTTTTTTCCTGATGAATTTCAGCAGAAGCCTAAAGGAGGAGGTCATGTGACAGAGCACTGTCTCTTTCATCACAAACTAGGACTCATAACATGAACTTTGACCTTTTGGTTTAAATTTTTTAGTTTAAACTTTAAAGTTATTCGTTATTTATTGAATAAATGAATAGCAATACTTCAACTTGAAGGGCAACATGTCTGTTCTTCTATTTGCCTTGCAGTATACATTCTGCTTTGACGTGGCTCTCAGAGACTAGTGTTTGTCAGAGTGTTGCTATACAATAACATCACATTGATCTCTGTTTGAGGAAGTAACAAAGTGCCCTCTCATTGCCTCTATAACCTAACTTGTGCAGAGCGACCGGGACTTCCTCATAGAGCTTTTCTCTGTACTCAGAGGACTGAACACACAGAAGAGGAGGTCACAGGTTTCCAGACAAAGGGGTTCTGGCTGCTTGCATCTTGTGGCCTTGGATTACATGCAGCATTTTGCAAGTATATTACAAAATAAGTGGCTGTATCATGAGCTTTACTGACCCACAACTCTTAAAGCAGCAAATACTGTGAGGCAGAGGAACTGAGTCTCACAACACTCAGAACAACACACATACTCATTGTGTCAATCTCTTCTGTTGGACTTTGGGTTGATGTAACCTTCTGTGTAGTTGAATCAATATAGTAAATTAAAATTCAGGAACTTTGTGATAAGACTTGTTTTATTATGTCCAGTCTGAGGTGAAGATGAAGTGGTAAAACGTCCGATCAGAGTATTCTGTTTGATATGTTAAAATGAAAATAGACAGACACACACTTTGATGATTTCCGTGAAGGGTGTATATTTTTCTCCTGACCACATTTCAAACAAATCGAATAAAGGATAAATACAGCTTGCTCTGATATACATTTTGTTTATTTTCTGAAGGAGATTTTTTCATACAGTCCAATGCTCTGTGCTCTTTGAGTTTATGTCAACTTACCGCCATCCCTGGTGTGTTTAATAACTGTTGTACAAAAAGGAGAAACAATAGAGACCGGCAGACTGTCTCCTTCAATCTTAGGACTGTGCAAACACAAAACCACTCAACCACTCATCACATACACTCAGCACAGGATATAAAAAGCATAACTGCTGCTCCTAAAAATACAAATAAAATAAAAACCAGTAAACTTCACAAACACATCAGGATGCTCGCTTTAGTCACTTTGAAAGCTCTGTTGCTCAAACATTAGCTGTTTCAGCTACAATCTCAACAGCTTTAGCGCTGTAAGGGTCCCAAGGGATGACATTGTCCTAAAAAAGCATCAAAAAGGTGAAAAGCAACAATTTTAACAGTTAGTAAAGCTAAAAAAGCTACAATACTGGATGGCTCCCACTGTGAATCCCAGTTTTTGTCTTTGTTTTCCATCTCAAGTTTGCAGGAGGCATGGTAGTTCAGTCCTCTGCTCCTCCATGCGTCCTCCCTGGACCCTCAGGAGCAGGGAGAAGAAGTCCTCGTCGTCCATGGGACCTGGAGCCCTGCTGCGCTGGTCCTCCAGTCTGCCCTGAGCCTGTGGGTGGAAGAACTAAAATTAAAATGGCATGATACAGAGGCTTTGCTTTATGTTTTTGCAGTAACAGCAACAGCATGTGACGTCTTATTTCATGATTAATAAACTAGTCCAAGTTGCGTACTTGTGTGGTGAGGATCATGTTGTACAGATCCTCTTTGGGCACAGGAGCTTGTGCAGGAGCTGGTGCAGGTACAGACACGGGCCTTCTCACAAAAGAGAGCTGCTTTAAGCTGCCTCTGAAACTTCTGCCCTTAGTTTTTGTTGGTGGAGATCTTTCGAGCTGCGCCCTCTGGTCATCCAGCCTACGAGCCTGAGAGGTGGCCACCAGCTCGAAGAACTCCTCTTTCTGCAGTGAAGTCATGGAAGAAAAGACCACTGTGGAGACATGAGAGAGCACAGCGGGAGACTATCAGCGGTCAGTGGTCACAGAAAGAAGAGAAAACATGACACACAAAGGCGTTTCAAAACATTTTTGAGTCACGAAGTACAGAGTAGTTATGTGTTGTTTCAGCTTGATCAAAATGAGTCAGCACCACGATATGGAAACTAATGCACCAGTTTCATCATTTTAATTTGCAAAGCTTTTCATTTCTCTCCCACTCACCTCTGTGTGCTGGCTTGCCGGTGTTGGGCTCAGAGTGGCACCTCCTCCTTCTGAGCCCTCCGGCCTCCAGGCTGAAGGAGCAGCGCTGGTCATTGAGCCGCCTCCCCTCCTGGAGGGTGCAGAGCAGCTCGTACAGCGACTCAGGGAAGTCAGGGGTTAACCGGTGAGCCTGAAAAACACGCGGGTAGGTGTCAGAGAAAGAATGAGGGAGGGAGGAAAAGGTCTCTTGCTGAGTGGCACAGACTGTTTGTTGGCACAGCAAAAGAATTCACTCAACTCCTACGTACTCCCACATGCTCTGTAACAAAATGTTAGCTGCTCTTTTTTTTTTTCCACGGGGAGGTTGTTTTTCTGGTGGAGCTCATGGTGGATGGTTGGTTGAGTAAAGACAATAAAAACACACGTTGCATGACTGGGTCATTACAGAGACAACTACAGGGATTATGAAAAAGTCCACAAACCTTATTGGTGTCTCCTTCAGGTTGTTGCTCAGAGGAATTCAAACTTTGTACGTCCACTTGAGGATTATTTTCTTTGACTTTTTCATCCTCTGTTTTACTTGGTTTCTCATTAATCCTCATCGTCTCAAGTGTCTGCTTGTCACTCTTACTATCATCTGCACTTTGTCCTTCGCTCATGTTCTCAGAGTCCTCTGGTTTCCCCCCTCTTTCTTTGAAATCCTCTGCCTTGGCTTCTTGTTGATTTCCCAAACTCTGCTCTTCTAAACACATTTCACTTGTTGCATCTTCTTCTTTCTTGTCCTCCACCTCTGTGTGTTCCTCTTCCTTTTTCAGAGCTGAATGTTCGCTGTAGCTCTTGACAGTGAAAGCTGAAGTGATATCTGCATCTTTTGCTGCAACACCCTCTGCTGTGTCTCTTTCTTCAGTGATGTGGAGACGTCTGGGCAGCCCCTCTTCAGCCATTTCAACTTTGATCTCTGCACAGTCCATTTATCTTGCTGTCAAAGCCTAACAAAAAGCACACAGGAACAGGGGTTAAGTAAGAGGTCTTAGGTCAAACAGTTTGTGGAGCCTATTTTTAACATTTCTAAGAAGAAAAATAAAGAAACAGACGTACAGACTGCTATATCTGTGTTTTTCACTTGCTGAGAAATGTATGTGAAACCAGTTCGGCAGGTTCTAGCATGTTGGCTTCAAGATGTTAAGCTGAAAATCCAAGTCAGATATTCTGTCAGCTGTATGACAACAAGGTGTCTGATAACACAGTTGGATGACAGGTTCCTGTAAAGTGGCTGATTAAGGATTTTTCACCATGAATTTCACCTTAATCCTTGTTGAGATAGATACTCATTTGCCACAAATGTAACCATGAATAAATGTAAACTCACTCTTACCTTTAACATTGTTCCTTTACAGCATCATCCTTTAAAGTCACCACAGTCCAAGCAAAGCATATTTCTTGTCACTTGTTTTTCCAAAAATCTGTACAAAGAAAAAAAAAAAGCCCGCTATGAAGAGTTTCACATGCCGACGTGACAAGCTCTCACCCGTTCTGTCTGAGTGCTACCTTCTCTCTCGTCTCTTCTCTTCCTGTTCCTCTTACCACAGCCCACCCCTATTTACATAGCCCACATATGACATGCCATTCTGTTATGAAATAGTGTTGTCAAAAGCAGAAGGAACCATCACACAGTTGCTTTGTATGGTCCAGAGAAAAGGGTTTTCATTTGAGATGAATTTAAAAGCTGTCAAAGCAGCTGTAATCTGCTGCTGCTTCTGCTGCTGCTGCTGTCTTGGAGTGCTGCTCATTTGATTATGACAGACTCGACTGCAACATGTTGAAACAGGCTCACGGCTCTTCTGACACTGCTGTGGTTTTGGCACACATCCTGTTGACTTGCTGCTAAAAGAAGAAGTAGTCAGACAAGTGAGAGGAGCTGTGTGAGATTATCACTTAAAGCAGAGACATTAAAAGATAGCTACTTTAATCTGAGAGTCTGTGTCACAGCTGGTAACTGTGTTTAGATATGAGAGCACATTATCTCCATTTTATCTAGCTGGATTTGTTTTCTTTGTTATTTCCTGACACCCACACACTCGCTTCTGCTTTCTGAAAAAAAAAATGCACAGTGCAGATGTTTTGGTAACATTTCACCCAGCAGTGTGATGCCTGTCTGTTAGCATTGGAATGGACAGTGTGTGACATGTCGCCTGAGGTGAAATGGCTTGTAATATTTTTTGTTGACCAACATAGACTCTCTGTTATGAGTGATGCCTGACCACCAACACTGACAGAGGATGTCTTGTCCACTAAAAATTGAGATCAATATAAAATAACTATTTTTATTAAGAGAGAGAGAGAGAGAGAGAGAGAGAGAGAGAGAGAGAGAGAGAGAGAGAGAGAGAGAGAGAGAGTAGATCAGACATAACTGGTTGCATACTTTTTTTAAAATTATTTTAAAATGTTTTAAGTGTTTGCTGCAGGGGCGATTCTAGGATGGGATGTTTAGGGTTGCTGAGCCGGGCAAGATACATTTCACTGTTTTGCACATTTGAATGCAATTTCATTCCCACATTTGTGAAAGAAAAAGTATAACACTTTTTGGGGAAAGTCTGTGACTAAAGCATCAAATCTGATAAAGGTTATTTAAATTCTGAGCCACAGCAAAAGAGAAATGGATTGGAATCATAAAAGAAACATATGGTAACCCTCATTTCTGAGACAACTCATTTTGATACAGCAGCTCCTCAACACATACATAAACAGTCTGTATGTCTCTGGAGTAAACCAGTCCCCTTATAGTGAGTACCAAAAATATCACAAATTGACATTGGTGTTATTTTTTGGACTTTCATTTGAAATGCAATGCACAACATGTAAAACACGGTGGAGCTGTTGTTAAAATATTACGTTTCAACCAAGTAAACTTGTCTAGCTTAATAAAAAGGGCATACAGTAAAACATTTTTTAAAAAATCTCTCAAATTTTAGGGGTGCTAAGATTCAATTTAAAGGTGCTTCAGCCCCCCCCACCCCCCCACCCAAATGGTCTAGAAACGTCTTTGGTTTGCTGTGTGTTTTTGTTGATTGTTACTGTTCTGGTTTTTGTTTTGTTTCTAACTCTGTAAAGCACTTTGAATTGATCTTTGTATGAAAGTTGCTTTATAAATAAATAAACTTGCATTGCCTAAGATAAATTACACAACCCTGGAAGACTTCCTTTGTGGCTCACATTAGTTTTTAGTTAGTTTCTGTGTTCTGTCTTCAGTCCTCCATCATATGTCTTTCATGGACCATCAATTCTTAAGTATTAAATATTACATTGTTATTGTTTACTACAACTCACAGTCATATTTCATACCCATATTTATTTTTATTTATTGCTTAATCTGTCATTACCAACCATAATCACACCATGTCAACCTGTCACTACTGAATCTTTTTTTTTTAATACTGCCTGTAATTACTGCTATTTAATCTAAATTCCATTGTAACATTGTATATATCTAAATTGTATTCTAGCTTTATTTATCTATTTTTATTTTTACTTATTTTATTTTACTTATTGAAACTTCTTTCTTGATTGTACTTATGTCTAGGTTGCTGCAACAACTGAATCTCCCCCCAATAAAGTCAATAAAGTAATATCTTATCTTATCTTTTCCTCTCTTCTCTTCTCTTCTCCTCTCTTATCTTATCTTTTCCTCTCTTCTCTTCTCTTTTCCTCTCTTCTCTTCTCTTCTCTTATCCTCTCTTCTCTTATCCTCTCTTCTCTTCTTTTATCTTCTCTTCTCTTCTTTTATCTTCTCTTCTCTTCTTTTATCTTCTCTTCTCTTCTCTTATCCTCTCTTATCTTATCTTATCCTATCTTATCCTCTCTTATCTTATTCTCTCTTATCTTATCTTATCCTCTCTTCTCTTCTCTTCTCTTATCCTCTCTTCTCTTCTTTTATCTTATCTTATCTTATCTTCTCTTATCCTCTCTTCTCTTCTCCTCTTCTCTTCTCTTATCAAAAAGAAGCTGCAGTCGTCCTCCAGTCTGTCTTAGGGGGGAATAGAAAAATGAATGCGTCAATTCATAACTGAAGATGGCATGACATTGAGGTTTGGTTTTGCCCTAGTTGACACCACAACACGCACGTCTGCTTTCTGCATAAGCTTGTGGAGTGACTGTGGTGGTTGCATTTCCCCCAGCAGTGTCCTGCCCCTCTGCATCTGCTCTGCACAGCTCAGTGTGTCATATGTTTGTGTGGTATATACCTGTCTTGTACGTTTCCCTTCCAATCGCTAGGGGCCCCTGCTGTGTGCGATGCCTCGGATCAGACAGTGTTGGTGTGAGTCTGTGAGCACAGTTGGGCAGCAGTCGTCGCCACTGTGCGTCGCTGGAAAATGTTGCAGCAGCAGCCTCTGACGGGCAACGGGCCCTCGAACGGCCGGGGACTCGGCATGAGTGGTCACCCCGGGATGCATGCGCTGAACTCGGTTCACGAACCCTCGCAGCACCGGTCCGATGGAGGCAACTCGGGCCTCGAGGGCACAGAAAACGGACATGAATCCCGCAGAGATATCGGCGACATACTGCAGCAAATAATGACCATCACCGACCAAAGTTTGGACGAGGCACAGGCAAAGTAAATCCTAACTTTATTAATGTTATTATTAAGTTTAAAGACTTTCTTTGTTGTTGTTGAATCAGACTTGTAGAGGCAAAGTTTCCTGAACTTCAACCTATTGTTTGGATAATTACCCACCAGCTAACTTAATAACCAATGTAAGCTCTTGAAAACAAAGTGAGTTTATTAATAATATGTCTGTAATCATATGCTGTCACATTACCCAATCATTATTGTTTCTTTGCTGTCATATACTCACGTATTTCCAGCAGAGAACGTAACGCTCGCTTTTGTTACCATGCTAGGCTGAGCCAACCAGGCTAGCTAGCCAAAGCTAATTCAGTTGTCGCTGATTTTAACATTTATAAAGCATTTTCTTTCAAACTAACATTCTTAATTATATGTTAAAGAAGTAAAACATCCGACCAGACTTAGTGGTTAGCATAAGGAAGCAGCTTACAAGGAAACAAATACCTCCTTAGCTCTTAGCTCCTCACAAGCTAACGTTTGCTAAGTTAGCCATGTTAAAGGTTGGATTAGGAATTTATTTATGTTTTGTTTTTGGCACATTTGCATAACTTTACTGTACCTGTTACTCATTATGTCAATATAATGGCACTAGCATTTATTTAATTTATGAATATTTTTCAACATATTGAGAAAATAAGTCTTATAGTTTTTCTCAATAAGCAGTTTTTATGTGTTTCACTTGTTTTGAGTGTTTTGGTCCTAAATTATCTCAGTAATATATTATAGCTTGTTACTGATTTAATTTATCTTAGATAAGGGAATACAAGTTTATCTATAAAGCACCATTCATGCAAAGAGCAATTCAAAGTGCTTTACAGAGTTATAAACAAAACAAAAACCAGAACAGTCACGGTCAACAAAAACATACGGCAAACACTTAAACATTTTATAAGAATTAAAAAAAAATGTATGTATGCATGAAATCTGAGTAAGATTGAATATCTTAGATAAGGGTGAAATTTTCTTATTTTTTGCCTTATAAGATATTTTTTCTCACTAAGCAGTTTTTATGTGTTTCACTTGTTTTGAGTGTTTTGGTCCTAAATAATCTCAGTAAGATATTACAGTTTGTTACTGAGATGTTATGACCTATATTGAGTAATACATGCTTGTAACTAGAATATCAACTGTTACAAAGCTTCTTTATCAACACTCACAAGTATAAAACTGCTTTTTCAAAGTCATAATTTCTTATTTCAAGCATGAAATAAGAATGACTTTGACACAAGTGTATCTCTTCACACAATTAAAACAAATGACAGCCAAATGTAATCCACTGTTTTATTTTCAATGAAACAATAGAAAATATGTACGACTATATATTAGTATAGTTGGTACAGTACTGTAAACTGGCACTTTATATTTAAACATGTAACATTTCAAACTGTTTCAAACAGAAATAATTGCATTCAGATGAGTTCTTCCAAATTACAAGGCATTAATAAGATTTATGAATTCCACAGCTTTGGGCTCATTTCAGATTTTTAAGTAAATGATCCTACATATTGAGAAATAATATATTCTTAACTTTTGTCTTTCCGTCAAGAAAAGTAAATTAGTTTTTAGTGTAACTTTGCTGGTTTTAAGAAATGTAATGCCTAGTGCATGTCATTATGTCAAGATAATGGCACTAGCATTTACTTAATTTAAGAATATTTACAACATAGAGAAAAGAAGTCTCTTTTTTATTTCTATCAAGATAAAATGCACTTGTTATCAGTGAAAATACACTAATTTTAAGGTATTTCTGGGTTCATTGAGGATAGATATTTTTACTTGTTTTGGAAAGTCTTGACAAGCCCAATTTTCTTGTTCTATTGGCAGATCATTTTGCTTAGTTTAAGTAATATACCCCCAATTTTTGTATATTTTTTTCTTGTTTTTGAAGGCTGGCTTTTTGTAGTGAGTTATGTCTGATCTACTCTCTTTCTGTACTTATGTGCCTTAACGTACATAGTTAATAATGTTGGGTCTTACTATTTATTTAAATTAGGAGGGATTATTCTTCTTAGCATTATTTATTGGTAAAAATATTTCTTTTATTTTGATCTCAATGATGAAGTTAAATGTTCTTTTAACAACAGTTTTCTTTGCACACAGGAAACACGCACTCAACTGTCACCGAATGAAACCTGCTTTATTCAGCGTCCTCTGCGAGGTCAAAGAAAAAACAGGTACACTGATTCACTGTTCTTCATAAGTGTTTTATTCATGTCAGTGTTTGATATCATGCATTTCATAGCCAACACGTGTTGCTGAGTTCAGATGTGCAATGGGTTCATGTGGTGCTTGTGTTGACAGCGTGTCATCAGCAGCCAATAAAGTCTAAATGAGTTTACACACAAACATACGGAAGCCCAGGGCATGTCTGCATTCATAGACTTACTTTGTTTCCTGTGATAAGAATGAGTGTTTGTTTTCTTGAGATCTCAACTTGTTTCTTTCATTATATTGGTTTATTAAGCTGGCTTTGTCATTATAACAGAATTTTTCTTTTTTAATAAAATGGGATCATTTCTGTTGATAGAAAAGTAAGCAGTAGGCTGGTATCTAGGATTAGGTGCCCAGATTGTGGTTCTACTTATTAGTTCAGGCTCTTTTTTATATACATATATAATTTTATATAATTGAGTGTGCAAGGGTCTAAATGCATCAGTACATTCTGTGTTTCAAATAGTTCGTCATCTTAATTCCAAAATAAAATAAAAGTACAACAAACAAGCAAAAAACAAAGAAATCATATTTCATTTCATAGATCCTGTTTGTGTTATTCACTCACATTACAGTTACATTAAATTGATCTCACAGGTAGTTTGTATCCCTTACACCGGCTCTGACATGTTTACACTTGTCCACCATACACCTTCACCGATATATAGACTCACACCAACACACACAAACACTTGCAAACACTTACACACACTAGCGTTAATACAAGTTTGAGGGGGTTCCTTAGAGTTTATGATAATCGGGTGACTAGTTCTGGTTCTTATCAGTTCTTGATGCTGATTCCATTATTTTAAAGAGGTAAAAATAACAAATACTAAAAGGACTAAAATAAGCCACTGTTTATTGTTGGGACATATTGGCTCTTTAAAAAAAAAAACCTCGGATCAACAAGAGAAATTACAGACCTGCTTCAGGTACTCTTCGTGGGAACTTTGGGTGGAGGGCTTCTCTCCAAACTCCTCTCTAACAAAAATATGTTTGAAATAATTTTAGACATGAGTCCTGTACTTCAATATAAATATGAAAGTGAATTCAACTATGTTCTAAGCCTGGGAGTGTTGAGACGTTACAGCTGAGTTGGCTGGGGCTGGAGCATTTCTGTAAACAAGACACCACAGCACATCAAATACAGTGCAGTACATCCCTTAACATCACACTGTGTTAAAGCAAATTCTTCCACGTACGCCCTCCTTGCATGCTACGTGTGTCACACTTTGTTATGTCAATATATTTTAAGTGAAGCTTAGACCAAACTATGCACAGACTGTTCTCTCCCGTGTTCCACTTCTCAGAGCTTTGTTGCGTCAGTAATCTTACGTCTGCACATAACGTCCTTTGCAGATAAATACATCCTCAGTGGACCGCTAAATTCTCACTGAGGTTCAAACCTGGAAGATTTATGTTGCTGTTAGGAACTGAAAAGTGTTACCAAAAAAATCATATGCCTTTTATTAAATCCCCAAATATCCAAAATCTAGAACCGGTTCCAAGTTGTTTCTTGATACCCAAGCCTACTGCTCACTCTGATAGGCCAGACCATGACATGCCTTGCTGCCATTGACTACACTTATGAGATAAGTTGCTTTGTGCTTTTGCAACTCTGGGGATGTGAGTTATAATAATCTGATGCTGAGTTGAGATGTCAAGAAATCACCTGTCATCGACTCCTCATCATAGGAGAACAGAGTAGATAAAGTTAACGGGTGCATGTTTTGCTTTGGGCTTCCATACATACACATGGACAGATATAAGGGAGTTACTATAGATAGTTTCACATCTGCAGTGTTAAAAACATACAAACAAGATGATACATGTAATTAGAGAGTTATTATGTTTAATGTTATTTGGTATTAAAACAGAGACAAAGCTGGACAAACACACGCAATGCCAACACGACAGTACAATGCATGTTGGTTTGGTAAAGGCACGAACTGTGCAAATATTAAGCAGATAATGAGAGAGTGGTGAGTTGTGGTTCTTGGCATTTTTAATTTAAGCTGTGAAAGATGTGTCGGTTTTATCCTGACTGTTGAACAAAGAAAGCCTCTCTATACGGGCACTTGGATGTCAAATGTAGAGGTAAATTGACAAGAGTGGTTAATACAGCCAGCAAGATTATAGGGCAACCACAGGTTCCACTCAGTGATAGATATTATGCACACATTAGTAGGAAGGAGGCTCTAAACATCCCAGGTGACCCGTCCCATCCTTTTTGCGCTACCATTTTGAACTGCTCCCATCAGGCCGGCGTTTTTAGACTGCCACGAGCCACAAAGAATGTTTACAAGAACTCTTTTGTTTCAAGAGCAATTCGATTATTAAATTCTTAGATTGCAAA
The DNA here is from genome assembly GCF_009762535.1 of Notolabrus celidotus. NCBI lineage: Eukaryota > Metazoa > Chordata > Actinopteri > Labriformes > Labridae > Notolabrus > Notolabrus celidotus. The sequence continues at coordinate 6,046,749 of NC_048283.1, read as the reverse complement.
ATCAAACCTAACCTTTTAATTTTAGCAAGCTGTAGCACCCCCCTCCCTTTACAGGGGCTTTCCTAATTTTTATGACCTCAATTGTAGGATGTATATATGTATGTATCTACATGTGTCTATGTGCATGCATATATGTATAAATATATACATGTGTGTCTTTATGTATGTGCATTTTTATATATATATAAGGGATGCACTGAAAATTCGGTCACCGAAAGACTTTTAGCACTGAAACAACAGTGGATCCATATTATATATATGTTTTATAGTTTTATTTTCCATATTTTATATCGGCTCCTTTAAGGAATTCTGCTGGTCATCACCGTATAGGAAGAACCCCAAGTACTCTCTCTGTTCTTGTCTACAAATGTTGTATTATCTGTTTGTCTGTGTGAAGCCGAAGGCAATTTTCCACATTGTGGATAGATAAAGTTCTAATCTAATCTATAAATTAATACATTTTAAAACATAATTCATGCAAAGAAACTATGATATGAAATGATGCTTTGTTTTCCAACCATTTCTTCCTGCTGGACATCTCAAAATGAAAGAAGATAAATAAAAACTAAACTTGATTTCTAATCTTTCATAGAGGCTGTGTAGATCAAAGTTCTGACATTATAGAAAGGGAAACAGGAAGAAATGATCAAATCAGACCAACTGAAACCAATAAAAGTATAAAAAACGGTTCCTGCATGAGTGCAGAATAAATAACTAAAGTGATAAAACACAAAGTAATGATGATCTGTCTGTTTCTCAGCATAAGTTAAACTAACTTTAACTGTAAACCAAAACAGCAAAATTATGGATGAATGCATTTTTTCAATTCAAGTAGTCAGGAGTTAAAGTGAGATGTCTCTTTTCTGTGACTGTGTCCTAACACGCTTACACTCTTGTGTTGATATTTGGTCAACAAATCCCATTAACAATAACATCTGTCTTATTGACAGGCCTCTCAATGAGGAACGCCCAGGAGGACGAGCCTCAAGATCCCCAGCTGGTGCGATTGGACAACATGCTGCTGGCGGAGGGCGTGGCGGGGCCAGAGAAAGGCGGCGGTGCGGCCGCTGCCGTGTCCGCTGCCACCAGCTCGGGAGGGATGTCCCCCGACAGCTCGCTCGAGCACTCCGACTACAAAAGCAAGTTGAGCCAGATTCGCAGTATCTACCACACTGAGCTGGAGAAGTATGAGCAGGTACCGTGTCGCATTGGGAAACAAGTGCTGACATTGCCTGTACACGCTTGCTTGAACCAGAGCTGTAATCCTTGGGCATGTTAGATCTAGAGCATAGTCGCTAAGCTTTTCTCTGCTGGGGAATACATTTCTGTGTTTTTACTGCTGATCAAAACTCACCAGGTGTACGAAGGACGCATTCTTGTTTTATGAGACATCTTCTAACCCATACTGAAGCCGACTGTTTGGCCTTTTTAAAAACAAAGTTAAAACTTGTGTTCATCATAAAAGAGTGTCACCCTGTCAGCTACAACATGTTTAAGTCCTCCTACAGTATGCATTAAAACTCTTAACTATTTAAGGAGGCTTTTTAAACTCACTGAACATAAAATGCATTAAATATTAATGTCCTTAATTTTGCTTCATGGATCACTGAAGTGCTTAATGCACCAGCAGGACATGCTGTGATTTTAAGTCTTAACACTCTTACCAGACTTTAAATGCTTACTGACAAACACAGGGCTTTTAACATGATGCATGTAGAATATTTTATTGTGAAAAGTTCATTTTTTTCTCTTCAAAAACAACAAAAAAATGCCATAAAATCCAGACTGGCTTTAATAATCTGTGTCAGATCAACAGAAGACAGACGTAGCTTTTCTTTCTGTGCACATTTCCATCCTTCACTGTCGGTCATCTTATGCCTCACCTGCCCAGGCGTGCACTGAGTTTACCACCCATGTGATGAACCTGCTGAGGGAGCAGTCGCGCACCCGGCCCGTGACCCCGCGGGAGATCGAGCGCATGGTGGGCATCATCCACCGCAAGTTCAGCTCCATCCAGACCCAGCTGAAGCAGAGCACTTGTGAGGCGGTCATGATCCTCAGGTCTCGCTTCCTCGATGCCAGGTAGGCAACGTGTGGTTCTTGTGTTGTGATTGTCAATCACTCTTCTCTGTAGATTTGCACTGTGGCTCTGAAAAGGTTGCACCTCACCCCTTTTTGGAAGACAGACACTGTAGTTAGCTTTGACTTGCAGCAGTCATTATGTCATCAGATGCCAAATAAGGCACACAAAACTGAGTTAACTGAGCAGTATGACTTAATGAAGTAGCACTTTTAGATTTGTATGTGGGAGTGTGTAAACAGTTACTGCCAGGAATGTCAAACATGAAAAGATGTGATAATCAATGACAAAGAATAGAGGACACATCTGTTATTTTCCCAAATACTCATCATCTGTTTTTGTCTCTTCAGACGTAAGAGGCGCAACTTCAGCAAACAGGCCACAGAAGGCCTGAATGAGTATTTCTACTCCCACCTGTCAAACCCTTACCCCAGTGAAGAAGCCAAAGAGGAACTCGCAAAACAGTGTGGAATCACCGTCTCTCAGGTAAACCCCCGACTGAACCTTTTGAGTAAAAGTACCAGGTTTCATTTACAGAAGCTAAGAGGAAGCATTTCTGGGTTTTCAGTCATATGATGCTTGTATGTGTTTGTATCTGCAGCTCAGGGTTTCATCAATCTCTCTCTGTGATGTGATCATTCTGATGACACACGTGCACACTGAACCTTGTGTTGTGATTTTCATTTCTTGCCAGGTCTCCAACTGGTTTGGCAACAAGAGAATCCGCTACAAGAAAAACATCGGCAAGTTCCAAGAGGAGGCCAACCTTTATGCTATGAAGACAGCCTTGGTGGCCAGACAGGGCGACGATTCCCCGCACACTCCTAACTCAACAGGTACTAAAGGACAGTGAAGGTTTAATCACCCTGAAGTGGTGAATTTTACTGATAGCCATGTCCTCTACTGCCTCAGTGTCCCAAAACTTAGCTTAGCTCTCAACCTGAACTCAATTTGTAACCTGAGGGAATCAAAACTGATGTAGGGAGGTACAGCAAAGATAATTTGTAGTCAGAGGAAATGTTTTTGAACCGGTCTACCGCTCAATTATCTTTGCTTTGTTGATTTTTTTTCTTGCAATCAGTATATTTGTTTCCTTTTGTTGGTAATTGGCCTGCATTTTGGCAGCTAGCTTCACTTTTCCTGCCACTCCATACTTTGCTGCTGACTTTGATTGGAGCTGACGTGACAGCTGAGGCAGTCAGATAGTGTACCAGTGATAATTCCTTGTTTTGAAAGTTTGATTGCTTACATTTTGTTGTTTACACCATATACAGAATGTACAGTTCCATTGTGTTAGAGTATTTATGGCACATTTAATGTTGATAAAGAAAAAAAACATCTAAAAAAAGATTGTCAATACCAAAAATATTGTATTTGTATCTGAAAGTTCTGACCTTTATCTCCTGGGTTCGTCTCTTTTTCAGGGTCTGGGTCCTTCTCCCTGTCTGGGTCAGCTGACCTGTTCCTTGGGGTTCCACCTGTGAACGGCGAGCAATCTGCTTACCAAATGGGCGTACAGGTACTGACTCAGTCACAAACAGGAAAGGATTTGTTATACACTACCAGTCAAAAGTTTGGACAAACCTTCTCATTCAATGTTTTTTATTTGTTTTCAACATTGTATCTTAATACTGAAGACATCAAAACTATGAAATAATCTGGTTTTGCCATAATCTGGATTACAACAGTAGTCAAATAGGGCTATCCATTGTGTACTAACCCTACCTCTGAACAACACAACTGATTAAGAAGGCAAGTCATTCTGCAAATGAACTCTTGACAAGGCTCATGTTAATTAGAAACCAGTCCAGGAGACCACTTCATGAAGCAGACCGAGAGAATACCAAGAGTGTGCAAAGCTGTCATGAAGGAAAAAGGGGGCTACTTTACAGAATCTAAAATATAAAACATATTCTGCTTTGTTTAACACTTTTGTGTGAATTAAATAATTCCATATATGTTCTTTCATAGTTTTGATGCATTTGGTATTAATCTACAGTGTTTCAAATAATTAAAATAAATACAAACCCTTGAATGAGAAGGTGTTTCCAAACTTTTGACTGGTAGTTTAGGTCTAAATCTGCAGATGATGTCCTGAGGAGTTACTGAGCAGATTACGGTGCAGGTATCAGCAGCATGTTTCCCTCTGACACCTCCTGTTTCTTTTTCTCTTCATCTCTCAGGCCAACGGGAACTGGCAGGGGCGGAACTCACCCCGGTCCGGCGCCTCGCCCCACAGCGACCAATCGGACAACTCTGACTGATAGGCCACGCCCCTCTGACCCAGAACGACAGCGACGGAAAGTTTGTTGAGGGAAAAGAAGACAGAAAAGAATGAATTCACACTTCCCACTCGGCTGCAGTTTTTATTTTCTGTACGTTGTTCGTTTGGTTTCTTTATTTTGAATTGTATGTTACCGTTTCTTTACTTACCGCTCAGCGCCGGTCATTATTATGTTTATATGATTCGCTGGGTGCACGGATGGTAGAGTGAAAATGTTTGTGTGTCTGTGTTGTGAGCATGCTGGTGTGGTTTTATTATCGGGGTTGTAGGGTTTGTTTTCCACTACTTTTTGACATGTTACTGAGGTGTGTTTGTGGATGGTCAGGAGGAGGGAGAGGAGTGCGTTATCATGGATTTTAGCACACTATATCATTATTATTATTATAATTATTATTATTGCTGTTTTATTATTAGTGCTACAACTGTTTTCAACAGCTCAGAGAGAGAGGATGCATTTGAGAGAGAATGAGAGGGCAATAGAGAAAATCCAAAGATTTTGTGTGTTTGTTTCTCTGTTTTGTTTGTCTGTTTTATTTTTATTTTCTACCGGGCGTCTGTGTCCCTGTAAAATGAATGAGGCGTGTGTGAGTCCACATTAACAGTTTGAATGAGTATATCAACAGTGCTGTCTTTTTTCTGTACAGTGAAACACCTGTATTCTCTCTACCTCTTTTACAATAAAGACTCTCTGTATTCACAAGCAGCTGGTGATCAGACAGATTTATGCAGACTTGAGAGCTCATAATGGGAGAACTTGTGGTGAAAGCCGCAAAGAGGATGGGCATACTCAAACTACAAAAATGTCTACTCTCATCTCTAACTGGATGCAACAGGTTCCCGTTTTATTCGCCGGGCCTCTGACAGATTTGCTTCTCACGATGAAGGTAAGTCGAATATTTCAGAAAATCCAAATCCAGCGTCAGATTTCTCTGCAAACTAAAGACACGATCTACAAGTCCTCAAGGAAGCACGATTTGTTTTAAGATGAGATAAGATATACTTTATTGTTCCCCCATTGGGGGAAATTCTTATGTTACAGCAGCTTACAACATGGGACGGGAATACAACAATGTACTTACATAGTTAAAAATAATAATAGTAGTGTGATGGAATTTAGCAACAAACTGGACACAGAAGACTCAGGAGACTCGGATGGCTTACGTTGAAATAGTTTATGTAGAACTCGATCGAGGAGAAATAACATAGCAGTACACAGGCAGGAGAGTGCAGTGCAATGCCAAGTCAGTTCTGCCAGACAAATCCTCAGGCATGGTATTTATTCCCTCCGAAGACGACACTAAAGTTAGATAACTTCTGGAGACAGTAAGTCGGCCATGAAACATAGATAAAGACGGGAGCAGGGGGAGAGACCTTGACTACTACCCTGACACTGTCTCGCCCGTCACAGATGACATAGGAATCAAGTTATTCTAAACTTGACAATGAGACTGAAAGAATAGAATAGTTAAACATTCTTACATACGCATATATAAGATTAGGAAAATTCCACGACAAGTAGTATTGATAAAAGTAAAATAGAATTAGAAAAATATGACAAATATTACAGATCTATACAAACTATGTACAATTCTATGTCAAACTATCCTTGGAAAGTATTCTGTTAAATTGGTGCATGGTTGAATTAAATTGAAAATATGCAGTTGCCTAAAATATTCAAGTTCAATGAATGTTGGTACTCAACTATAAAAGTTTGCTTCATTACCAAATCCTATCAGATAGAGATGTCAAACTGTGCCTTTAAATACATTTTAATGTTTTGTGGGTTTTTTTTTGCAATGCATACTCCATATTTCTTTTGTATTTTACCTGCCTCTCAGTATTTTTATAAAAGTAAAGTTTCCATTTGTTGTTGTCCTGAGCCAGACGTAAAAATCTGCATTGAAAGAGGATTTTAAAATGTGAATTAAAATTGATTTCACATCAAAATGAATATGCAGATAGTTGAAGCATTCAGCTGCTGTTTAAACTTTGTTGAATAAAAGGACCACGACTTTAATACTTTGAGGTCCCCAACAGGTTAAGCCAGACATTTCAAAACCAAAATTTCTTTCACTTCCTTAGTATTAGGATTGAGTCAAATATGTAAGAGAGAAATGACTCAACATTTCTGTATACAAATTTCTATTTGACTAAGTGCCACTACATGTACACATACATGTGTGATGTCTCATACTTTGGCTGAAGATTTAACAGACAACCTGAGGAGTAGCACTCCCAACACTCAGCAGATAATGGAAAGGATGACCCTCAACACAGTTCTTATGAGCAGATGTAATGGATTTGTTTATGTACTTAGCCCTGCATGTTAAAGTAATCCCATTTTGAAACCTAGAAAATAACTGTACAGTCCACATAAGTATTACAGAATATACTGTACTTTAAGACTCCAGCAGTCCTTATCACTGCGGTTGCCATATAAACATGACATAAAATCAAGAAACCAGGCTTTTACCAGAAATGGATGGACTACTCTGAATGATTTAAAATGGACTTAAAATGAAAAGACAGATGTGGATTTTGCTATAAGAAGTTTTATGAATATTTAACATGTATAACTCTCTGCATATAATCTTCTCAAAATGTAGTATGAAGGTGTTAGAGGACACCTTATGATTGTTTCTTTCATTCATAAACAATCTAATGCAGTGGAGGTGACACTTCTACTCATACCAACTTGTAAAATATATTACCAAAAGCTGAGACAGTGTCACCGTGTGGAGCGTGCAGTCATGATTAAGACTATGTTCCAAGCTTTGATGTGATCAAGACTGTTAATTCATTAACATCACTGAGGATCAGGCTCCAGTTTGGGGAAGCACGTTTTCGAGCTTCAAAAAGACGGTCACGTGAGCGTGGCCACTGTCTCTCTGATCTTTCCCACGGTCTCTCCGCAGCATCAAAGGGGTTTCCACGAGCAAATGTCGAACAACTGTGGCGCTAAACGACTCGAGACGGCTGCCCAAATGGCACGCGTGGTCTATGTGTGGCTTGTGGGTGTGAAAGCAGATTGTAAAACATTGTTACACCTCCCCTCCTGCGGACTGACTAACAAATGCAAAGGCGTCACGCGCGAATGGTGAGGTGTCGGCACTCGTCGTAAGTGGGCGCACAGTTGTAAAAGGAAATAATAAAAAAAAAAGGTTTTACGAAGGAGGTTTAACTGGATGAAGTGAGAATTGTAAGCCTAATCTAATAATACATCTTAACAGAATAAAATGCAGGCCATCATTTCTCACTTTTACACCAGACGTGTCATCATGGGAGAAAGATGGGGCACGTTTTGGTACATTTATAAACAGAAGAACACATGGATTAAGGTGCAAACTCTCGCCTCGCACCTCAAATGGTGCATGCTACACACAAATGGTCCATGCGTTCTCGTGGCACAGCTGCACGTTTCTGCATTGTGCCATCCTATCATACTATAAGCCAAACAAAAGGGCTTTTCTTGTAGCAAAGAAACTGAAAACTTGAGTAGATGATTAAAATGCAATTGGAGAAAACACCATTGTCTACCCAGAGGGCCGGTGGAGGGCAAAACACATGGAAACTATACGCATGATTGTTTTTTTCAATTCAAAAAGTTAAGTTGGTTTTTTTTGGCCAAAATAAATTTAAGTTTCACTTTTTCACTCACTTAATTGTATCTAAAGAAAGAGATTCTGAATTGAAACTGTCTGTATTTTCTTGTAAAATCTCAATCTCTGGTGTTTTACGCATGGATTTTACGCACGAGTTTGCGTAAAGATTCATCAACGCATGTCTTTTGTTTTGAAGCCATTTATGGCCTATTCCTGTAATTAAGGTTTCGAGACAATAAACCTTGGGTCAGTCTATTAAATCAAATTAAATTCTAAATGTGTTGTGAATAGATAACATTGGGATAGAGCAGCCAAGGAGAGGGGGCGACCACTTGAAAGGGGAGGTCGGTGGGTGGAGTTGTAAAATTTTGTCGGGTGGTGGGAGGAGTCTGTGCGACTGGCTGCTGGTGAGAGATTAAAAAAGCAGCAGCCTGAGAGGAACTCCCCATTACCTGATAAACTGCTGACTGAAGGAACGTCTCTGTACCGCTGGATAATAACAGACCACATTGGATCACAGGCTACTATGAAGCTGTTACAGGAAAGGGAGGATGCAACAAGCGATAGAAAGGTAAAAATCAGTCTTTTACATTTTTTATAATAAGTCTTCTTGAACATAAAATGTACAGATAAGGACTTTTATTTTGGTGGTTAAATGATGTTGGAGGAAATTATTTGGTTTGGTCAGTTAATTGTGTTCTACAGCTGGGGATACACTTGTGAAATATATTTTAAAATCTTGACCTTAATGCTGAAAGGAGTTAAATAAAATTGCATTACTGTACATTTCTGAAATACTCACAACTCTTTTTCTCTTTTTTTTCCAGTATATAAAATCTCAGGTGGAGAAACGGCGCAGGGAGAGGATGAACTGCAGTCTGGAGCGACTGAGGACCATGCTGGTTCAAGAGCCACAACAACTGGTACATAAAAACTCCCTTTAAAGCACAAATACAAAAGTGTCTTATTCTGCAGACAGACTCCACTGACTCCTTTTATTATTTATGTTTTGATTCAGGGTGGGACTCAGAGCAGAGTGGAGAAAGCAGAGATCCTCGAGCACACAGTCCTCTTTTTGCAGAAAACTACAAAAGAGGACACCAGTGCTGAAGCTGGTGGAAGTAGTAGAGGCAGGAAACACTCCTTCCGAGACGGCGTCTCCACCTGCCTGCAGCAAGCTGCTCAGTTCCTGGGACCTGAGGGGAAAGGCCTGTGGCTTGGAGCAGCGCTGGATGCATCTTTTGCAGCTCGTGTTTCTTGGACAAACTCTGATTCTGCAGCAGGCCTCCAAAGAAGAACTGACGCTTCCTCCTCGAGCTCTCTTTCACACACAAAGTCCATTCTTCGGAAGCTGAGACAAAAATCCAAGCAAAGACTGCACGCAGGAGTCTGCAGTCCAAAAAGTTTTGCTCATCCTTATCGACTTCCAGCCCAGCAGGGCTTTTCCAGAGTTTCTGAGCAGGCTCAAAGACAAAATCAGCTTGAAACGCAAAGCTGCCCAGTCAGCCAGACTCTGTGGAGGCCCTGGCCCTGACCACATGGTCCCTGAAACTGACCTTTAATGACTTTAATAGATTTCTAATAATCACTTGTGAAAGCTATTATTCCTGAAAGAAGATTTGCTGTAATCTTGAAAAACTGCATCTGATCTCCTGAAAACCCAAATCCTGTTTCGGCCTGTAAATAATGTAACGTATATTCTGTACATGTGCATAATGTGAATGTGTTCACTCACTACTTGTGTTCAGTGGTTGTGAATGAGTGCAGACAGCGGGGCAGTAATCTCTTCTGCAGGCAGGCACAGGGACTCTCCCGGGCTGGGAGAGCTGGACCCCATGGCCAGGCGGAAACTGCTGCTGAGTTGAACAACAAGTTCAGAGGTGAGTTTTATGGAGATAAAACATTTCTATCCTCCTTCTTATGATGCATAAACCATCTGCTGCCATTCAAGTGTGATGCTGAAGTGGATAATGATTGAGTGTCCATCCATCACATTTTTAGGTGTGGGAGCTCAGGTTTCGAGGTTGGGAGCCCCTCACCTTCACCATCACCTGTGTGCCAAGATGTCTGCGCGCAGCCTTGTCTACATTATGACATGTACTCTTTTTAAATATATATTTTGTCTATTTTGCACACTAATTTATTCTGTATGTCTCCCTATGGTGAGAAGTATTCTTTTTTATAAGAAAATAAAAACATTCCTTGAAATAATGTGCTGTGTCGAATGATTTTTTTTAATCCTTTGAAGATGAAAGTTGTGGGGCTTTTGTTTGTGATGTTGACAGCTCTTTTTAGTTTGAGTCAGAGGTGAGGAGCATGGCTTCCTGCAGAGCGACATCCTCCAGGTGTGAAGTCTGGCTGTGATGGGAAAGAGCTCAGTGGCAGTTTTCACTACAAAGACATCAAAGACACTCCTGCTCACACACTATCCATGCAGTCTGAATGACTCTTAGGATTAAACCAAAAAATATAATATACAGTAGAATATAAATATGCATAATATAATAGTGTCTTTGCAGAGAGAGCTACCGCAAATATGCTTTAATAAATTAATGTATAAGATAATCAAGATTAATGTGCCCATGCGCAGAGTTCTCCCATCTAACTCTTCTCTTCTTATGAAGTTTACCTTACTAAATTATAGAAAACACACAACACATTGTTTTTAATATATAGTTAATAACACAATTTTACATTTAAACTCACTGCTTATGAAAAAAAACAGAGTCCCAAAATGTGTTCAGACAGCAGCACTAAATATCAGGGCTTTTCTACCAGCTGCTACGTCATCAAATTCATACACAATATATTATCCTCTGAGGTAAAACTACATGTTAGTGACTCCTCTCTTTATTAATCTTAAAGTAGCAAAGTGAAGTTAGGTGGCATTATCCCTCTCACTCGTGCCCACTCATGTTTTCGCAGTAGTTAGCATTAAATTCTCACCCAGACTCCCCACCTCCCACCCTCCCCCTCTCTTCCTCCCTCCGTGCTGTTTGCAGGACATTTGTTTTCTGCGCGTGTCCGGTGTTAGTTAGCATGGGAACAAAACGTGTCTTAACACCTCCTCGACCTTTTGAAGTCCAGTTGAACTAAGAGGACGTTTGTTCTTCACCTGTCTCGCGCCGCGGCTGTCTGGTATTGAATTTTTACAACAATGTATGATGTATTTTTCATGGCAAAGCAATATTGCCCATGGTCAGAGAGTTTAGTCATTGTCTGATAACTGGTCCTTTTATGGTTATTTTAAAACAGACTTGTGAATGGGTCTTGAAATTCTGCTTGTAACTGGTTTCATTCTGGTTCAAGAGCCTCACATTTTTAAGGCCTAGACAAGACAACTAACAATGGCCGGTAACATACCCAGAAAGTGTGCCAAAAGAAGGGGGGAAGCATGCATTCATACTTCATATGGTCTGTACATGACATTAGGCCTGTTGGGCGACTAAACTTATAGGAACAGTCACTATCTGGAAGAGTTTGTCCATGTTGATGTAAATTTAAATTAAAATGTTTTTTTTTTTACTGAGAAAATGCTTTCATTTGATTCGAAATATTACCTTTCTTAATATCATTAATTATTCTAATCGTTTAAGCTGACAACGTGATGTAAGCATGGGAGAGTCTTCTCTGTTTCGTTCTCGTGGGAAACAGACAGAGAAGCTCCCATTTGCACTTTTATTATCTGTTAAAATTAGAAGATCATTAAAAGAAGTGTGTGTGGAGGACAGTGAGTTTCCAGGTTCCCACACGCACACTTAACAGACATGGCCACTCAAATGCAAATTACGCACGAGGCGTGTCCCTTCATTTAAATGATTTCACGAGTGCTTGTTAAGCTCGTGACTGTAAGTCTGCCTTATATTAACTAAAAAGTAGTCGAAGGACTTAATATAATTGATTTTACTTTTTTTTCTTTTTTTTTTTTTTTTACCTGCATCGACCTGGTATGTGTTTGAAATTAATCTTATCAAATACAAAAATAAAACTCAGGAGAAAATAATAATAAAGAGACATGGTGTCTTTTTAACACTAACAGCTGTTTTAGTTTCTTTCTGAGTTATTTTTATTCAATTATTTGGCACAAAGTTGTAAAACAGTCGTATTATAAATTATTTTGATTTAATAGACTCAACTCAGTCTGTGACTTATCTCAGTTTAATATTTATCCATCCTGAAGTTCAAATATAGTGTAGCTCCATATCAAGTCCTTGGCACGTGCCAACTAAGTTATGATGAGGGGTTACAAAACAATAGCAAAACAAGAGCCACGCGCAGATTTAACGAAAAGAAACGATAACTTTCAATTTATTCTGGAATGAAACTTTTTTTTTTCCTTTTAACAATAAAACATTAACCGGAAGTCCTCGATTTGACGTGAAAACAATCAAGTGTTAGTCTTTTTTTTATAAGCTGGCGCGTGTCTTGTGAGGTGTGAAGTGGTCTCGTGCTGCTGAAGCTGCTGCAGCTCTGCACGTGTCTGCTTACGTTATTTATAATTAGAAATGAAAGGGTCCGAGAGCAAAAGGACTCTTTATGAGTGGGTAGAATAAACCAAAGAGTTTAAATCCATCTTTAGTTTCAGTCGTTTGTGCATACACTCCACAACTTTTACATTTATTTCAACTTTTTTTTTTTTTAACTAAACATTGAGTAAATCAAACATGGCATGTTTCTGCTTGTGTCCATTTATACAGGGGATTTGTCTTCGTTTAACTTCTTTGTTTTTAGGACCTAAACATGTTACATTAGAGAAAGCTATAACTAAAACTGGTGTGGCTGAATATTTTTGGGTCCATTTTCTCCACCTTTATTCAGCCGATACCACAGTAATTACTTATTCATACAGTACCTACAAAAACTAACTTGACCACGTAAGATGAAATATTACTCTAAGTCAAAACAATTGCAAATTCAAATTTTCTTATGGATTAGTTTTGCATTGTGTATTCGTCTATTTAATCTTTTCCAGCACTTATTTTAAACCCATGACTTGCAAATTAAAATGTTGCCAAAGCGTCTCTCAGCGCTGCAGAGGACTATAGTGACATCAGCGTTGTGTATAACGATGAGCTTTCATAATCAGGCAAATGGTCACGCGTTCTTACAACGAAATGACTCCAATTATGTTGTCTCTCAGTCCATGCACATTTGGCATTTGACACCACAGCAGACAGTTTGTTGAATAAGTGTGACAGTGGGAGAATAACCCTCATCTCTTTCTCATGAGAACGTGGATCAGGGGGCGACACGCTCACTTTATTACCTGTGAAAACAGATACTTCATTCATAAAGTGTGCTTGGAGGAGAGATGGTTCTTAGGTTCCCACAAGAGTGGAACACGTATAGATTTAGGCTGTGACATAACTCAAAAATGGGTTCCTCCATATTGCAACTGAACACATTTAAGTTGTGCGTAAAGGGTACATTTGACGCGTAAAGTTTAAAATTAGAGAATTCACAGGGGCTATTTGAGAACTACAATTACATTTGACTAGATGTAATGCATTCATAGAAAAAAATGCATATGAAAGAAAAGTTGCTCGGTAGATAAATCCATAATAAGACGCAGTTACTTATTATAAGCATTATTTTTTGCTAAGTATGAGAAGAATCAAGCTGTGCGAGTAGTTCCTCCAAGTCCTTCTCATGGGAAAATTCTACAGTGAGTTCTATTCGCACTTTATTACCTGTCAAAATCGATACATCATTAAAAAGAGTGTATGGGGGAGACGTTGCTTCTTCTTTCCCACGCGCTGTTGCTCACAGTCTCTTCACGACAGGCGTCACCATTTGGCACAGTGATTCTCATTATTTCACAGGTATCTGCAATTTTACGCATGGCGTACAGGCGCTTTTCCTGTAGACTTTTCAGAGTATTTTTAGATCAAGTTACAGAATTTAAATAAAGTAAATATATGAATATTTTAACAGTATTTTCAGTATAGTTTTGTCTTGCATCCACAACAATAGACGAAGGAGCAAGGCAGGAAAAAAAGTGGTTTTTTACGCACACTGCTGATCAACTTTAGATTGTTTCTGAACGACTTAAACAAATCTTAATCACCAGACACGTTAGTGAGAGTGCTTATTCAAATGTGTTTTCTTTATTCGCTACTTTTTCTCATAGCTCCTGCCCCCAAGTTTGCAGAATCGGCTCTAAAACGTCTCGTGACGCCAGCCAAAGAAAAGGCGCGAGAAGTCACCCACAGTCATTTGTCTGGGCCTCATGCTGTTCTGGCGGATGTGTGTTGCTTTCCCTCACATATGTTAATAAGCGTCACACGAGCTGGTAACACCTTTCACAGGCGCGTGCCTCTCACACACGGCTTGGCAGCTGCACGTGCCCGCAGATTAGTAAAGGGTCCATTGGAGCGTCGTTCAGTCTGTATTCAGATTTAGATACTTGACCAAATGTGCCAAAAACGCACTATTACAAACAGCTAAGAAAAGAAATGAACAAACAAATGCTTTACTCCAAACTCTTCTTTAAGTTTTAATTATAGGCTGCCCCTTTTTGTTGTCATGGCTAGCACTTATTTCTTAAACTTGAGGGTGAATAAGAGTCACATGAAGACAGTAGGGTATACTAAAATGCCAAATATTAAATAGACATTCACAAATTGGACACACGTTTGTATTTAAGTTTCTGTTTTGTAACATTTCTTCTTTGTTTAGTAGTTGTAGGTTTCAGCATGGGTTACCTATAGCTATAAAAGCTATAAAATGAAGGCTGTGATGGGTGGAGCCTACGGCCACGCCCACCTAAGGGTTAAAAGGCCTCACTTGGGAGAGGGTGGTCACAATCAGCTTTTGCTGACAGACAGATACATCTGAAATCAACGCTGGAATCACCTCGGATCACAATGATGAAATTGTTTAAGGATTTAGAGGACGCAAAGGCCAAAAGAAAGGTATGTGTGATACTAATGCTTTCATGGATCATTACATTTTACTTCAAGATCTGCAGAAGGACCTTTATTTGTGCTTATTTATCTGAGACAGACTTTATTATATATTTGGGACGAAATAATTGGATTTAAAAAGACTGGAACAATTAAATGATGTACATTCACTGACGTTATTTTCTTTTTTCTGTGTCATAGAGTCTCAAACCTCAGGTGGAGAGACGTCGACGTGAGCGAATGAACCACAGCCTGGACAGCCTTAAGACTCTCTTGCTTCAGAGACAGGTACAGACCACTGAGCCCAAGTGGTCCGTTATTTTCAGAGTGCAGATTAAAAGTCTTTAAATGTGGACTGGGAGACAGTGTATTAACTATTATCTCTTTTTTTAGGATGAGACTTCAAGGAGAGTTGAGAAAGCTGAGATCCTCGAGCACACAGTCCTCTTCCTACAGAACACTGCTAAAGGAGAAAGGACGAGAGCTGAAGACGGAGGTGGAGGCCACAAACACTCCTATCAAGACGGCTTCTCCAGCTGCCTGCAGAAAGCTGCTCAGTTCTTGGGACCTGATGGGAAAGGCCTGTGGTCTGGAGCAGCACTCGATGCTTCTTTTGCTGCTCGCTTCTCCTGTTCAGTCTCTGATGCTGCAGCAGGCGTCCAATCTGAAGATCATTCTCCATCCAAATCTCTTCACCTCAGGAAGTCGTCCAGATCTATTCTTCGGTCGCTGATAGACAGGTCCGGGTATAGAATCTGCACGCCTTCGCTCAAGGGGAGCAGTTGCGTTAGACTCAGTGAAGAATCCCTTCGTACTCCCCAAACACACCAACAGCCCCATAAACTATCGAGTCGGGGGAGCAAACGGAGCCCACCTCAGAGCCAGTCTATCATCCACAGTCTGTGGAGACCCTGGCCCTGACCACCACGCAGTGATTCCACAAAGTGAACTTTAATGACTTTAAATGCTGATTCATACTCACACAACAGCGTCTGTGGTCCATCTGACTCTACCTGGATATTTTCAGTACAATGTATTGAACATGGACCCCCAGCTTTGCGATAATTGTGATATATTTGTATATATTGTACATTTTAATGTATTCACACAACGTGCTGCTACAACTTTTATTGACCAACTCATGTCATGTGTGTCATGTATGATGTATTTTGCACCTTAATTTATTATATTTGTCATTCGTAAATAAAGAAAATGAAAAATTAACAATGCGTTCATGTTCATTGATTGTCTACATACATGGCACGTGCCTTGGGAGCGTGTGCTGCCGCACGTGAACAAGAGAGGCACCATGCGGTGAAGTTTCACAGTTTCACACAGATGAACGAGCTTAAAGCTCGTGTCACTAAAACTTACCCTGAGGTAGTGATCATTTAGAAACATGCGATACATGTAAACCAAATCACTCTTTGATATGACACGGATATCAAACCATTGCAAAATCTACGTTTGCTCTAACATCATAAGGTGATGTGTAAGAATGAAAGTATGAACGTTTAATCATATCTATCAAAAATAAAAAAGTTGCTGCTAACAAAATATAAGTAAATGAGGAGCTGTATCCATGCGTAAAATGGTGCCATAATCCGTGCGTAATGCTAGAACTTCTTGCGCTGACGTCCACACAATCTGATTTTTTTGGTCCATCTCAACAGAGTCTTAATTGTGAATATGAAAAGTTTGAATGACTCCAGTCACCATTAATTGCGTAAAGAATCGCGTGCGTAAAACTGTTCTCAGGCTGGATGCCCTTCTTTCAAATATCTTCCCTTCAGCTCAGTTAATTCAGTCTGTACCTCATTTCCATCTCAATCGTGGTCGAGTGTGCGTGGGAACGTAGGAAGTGTCTCTGCTCTGTGCCACCTTTTCTCTTTACTGACGTATCAAATCTAACAGGTAATAAAGCTGTAAAAGTGGCGCCATTTCCTCTTTTCCCACGAGAACCAGTTGAAACCTCAACCATTCCTCGTTTCTGAAGAAATCTGATGTATGAATCTGTTTTGATCTTCATTGGCACGTGCCAGCCGCGGAGAGAGAACCCTCTAGTTTTGAACAAATCGGTCGGTCCTGTTTGCCTCGTCTTCTACGAGGGAGAAAATATTGTGTCATAGCCAATTTGTCAGGTTGTGTATGAAATAAAAAAATAAATCTAATGTTCACGCTCAAAGTATATTATGAGGATAGTAACAGGCATGGTTATTTAAGTGTGTAAACTGAAAATTATCTTAATATCAGAGCTTGTTTAGACATCACATTTTGTAATGCACATTTTGTTTTCTATTAATACATCCTTTAATGTACATGGTACCACTACAATTTGAAAATGATGCTGAATATTTTATAAAAGGTCTATAATTATAAGACAGGGATTTTGGGCCCCATGAAAAATCATCACATTTGGCCCTCACACCTGACTACTGCAAATGTTATAAAACTTTTAGGGCCTCTGCCAGTCAGGGGCTCTTAGAATCATCCTTGTCTTCTCTCTCTGTTTTGGGATACAAGCACCTATAATCACTGGAAGAGTACAGTCACAGCCTCATTGTGTACCCTTCATCTGTAAAAATGTGGAACAAAATTCAAAATCCAAACAAGTTGCATGAAAAGTCCCTTTATTGCATGCCTCAGCAGGACTCTGACATCTCTGTGCAACCTCATGCACATTTCTTTTCCCTTGAAAAAGACTCTTGGTTCTGGATTGTTTCCGCTTTCATTAAACAAACAATCTTTACATTTTGTAAAAGTGTATTTATATTACAGTATTTCGCAACAATAGTCATTAAATGTTGCGGTTTCAGGGAGACTGTTGTAATCATTCTGTTTGACCGGCACACATCTCAGACAGAGTATTCCCCTCTCTGGAGAAAAGACAGTTACAGCGATAATAATTAAAGCTTAAGCTGAGTTAAAAGTAGGAAAGTTTGGGAAGGAACATCTCCAAGTGCTGACGTGCATTTATTTGGTCGAATTTATTTTACAAAATGTAATACAAAAAGTAAATCTGTAAGAAAACATTGGAGGAATATGGTCCAAAAACTCATGCAAATAAGGGCTGGGCTCCCTTGAGCTTTGGGTCTTCTGCTTTGCTTTGGGCTTCATAACAAAGTATACCTCATGTCAAACCTGAACTCAGTGCCTTTCACTGTCTGTGATTATCCTCCTGCTTTTTTGCACTATTCTCTACAGGGCAGTTTGTGTGGAGTCGGTGTTGTTGTTTGACCTCTCACCTCTGGATTTCTGCTCTGAATTCGATGAACTCAGCGCTGCTTGCTCTGTTCTACTCAGATTATCACTGTTTACCATCGGCAGGCGATCCGAGTGACCGGCAGCATCTGTGGGAGGAGAAACAACCACTCTCTCTATGGGCTCATGGGCTGAGTTGTCTGTTACGATGAGATAGTTGGGCTCAGGCTGAGGGGCACTGGACCGACGCTGCAATGCATGCTGGGTGCAGGAAAAGGAACGCTGCCGAGGGGCGGGCTGAGGTGACAGGAAGTGAGGTGTTGCGGCTCTGGGAGCTTCCTGATGCCTGTCACGATCCTCGTCCTCTGAGGTCACCTCCTGTAAGGTGCTGATTGGCCGAGGTGAGCGGCCCATGACTCTCGGAGGGACCAGCGCTGTGGCTGATTGGTTGAGCTGTGGCCGCCAGTTCTGAGGGGCGGGGTACTGAACCCGGCTCATCGACCAATCACTGGCAAGAGTAGAAGATTGCCACAAAATTAGACAATGCAGTATCAGAGAGGTTTACAAAGAAGAGACACTGGATGTTAAGACATAAACACAGAGACCCTTAAATGTCGTCCGTGCATGCAGCATGGACTTACTTTTGTGGAGGTGGGGTCATATCTCGATGGCCTATGATCCCTGAGAAGGAGGCACTTCTTCCAGGTATGCCCTGTGACCCGACCCAGGGTGAGTACATCAGAGCACGCTCCTCCCACAGCATCTCATTGGCTGCTTCGACGGTAACTGGTCCTCTTTGAATTTGGTGAGCCAGTAAGAGTTCCAAGACCTGGTGATGCATGCCTTCTCTGGCCACATCCATTGGCCGACGTCCTCTTCGATCACGCAGCTCCAGGTTTGCTCCGTGGAGGAGGAGGAGTCTGGCTGTGTCATAGCAACCATGCAGGGCGGAGAGGAAGAGTGCTGTCTCGCCCTATGGGATGAATGACAATCAATATAGCATTTGGTAACATGTGGAGGATGTTCAGCTTGAATCAAAGTCAGTCAAAACTTACCTTGTTGTCTTGCAGGTCCACAGCAGCCCCGTAGCGAATCAGGGTCCTTGTTAGGGAGAGGTGGTTAACTGAGCATGCCCAGTGCAGGGCTGATCTCCCTGAGAGAGACAGTGTGAGTGGAGGGGAGGTGAGGGAGTAAGTCAGCCAATGAACAACCATTACATAACAGAGTTGAGCCCAGAGGAAGAACAGAGGGAGAACAGAGGGAGTGATGGGAGGTGGAGATGAATGATTTCAGCCAAAAATTAAGAATGAGGTAACTGAGACAGGAAGGAGAGATCGAAAACTATGAGATGGATGAAGGAGCGGACAGAGGGATGGTTAGATTAAAAGACAGCTAAAGCCAGGAGAATGTAAGCAGCAGTGTTAATATGTCCATCAACCCAAGTTTGAGCTCATTAACTCTGTTCTGAGTCAGAGGAGGGCAGCAGGGGAGCTGAAGGAGGAAGACGATGGAAGCCACGGAGAGATGAGCACAGGGTGGGAGAAGAGGGAAGAGAAGGGGTAAGTTACTCAACCCCTCAGAGTACAGGTGTCAGGAAATGGCTTGATTAAGAGCTTTACATGGTTTATATTTCCTGAGATGAGCTGTAGACCATTTATGCTCCATAAACAAACATGGCATGGTAAATAAGAGTTTTTAACATACAGTGCCTGAACACATAGAGGACTGAGTGTAGCAGTGTAGGCATGCTTTAAAGTCTGGCTACAAAAGCCTTTAATGAAGAAACTAGATTTTTAATTTTTGCAGAGGCATTTTGCATTTTATTCCCCCTACCACACTTTTGCATCAACTTTAGAAAAATGTATCCCCTATTATCCTGAATCAACAAGATAACTATCTCAGGCTTATGGAACTTTTTTTTAATGAAAACATAAAAATATGCTCTGTTTTCTCTTTTAACTACCAAGATTCAGCACCCCTGTGAAACTCCATGGGTATCAAGTTGTTGCAGTCATTGCCTAGTTGTCCCTGAAGTCACCAAGCAGCACGCCTGATTGCATTTCAGAAGTTTCAACAGGCACAAAGATTTATGCGCTAACACTGTTTGACCAGCGATGGAGCTGAGCCCAACATTTGTGTATACGTCTTTGATAAGTAAAGAGTGAGACAGGTGAATTACCAGTGTGATCCGTGTTGTTGACGGGCACTCCTGCTCGCAGCAGCTCCAGCACCACCCTGTCCAGACCGCTACGCACCGCCCGGATCAGAACCACAGAGCCATCAGGGCCACACCACTCTGCAGACTGCAAACAAGATGACATGATAAACTCACATTTACATATACATTTCAGACCAGCTGTTTAAGCTACATAGATTTTTTTTACAAACAGTTAACACTAAACAAGATAATTTGTGCTATAACAGATACAAACACTTTAAAACAGATTAAGGAAAACAAAGAGACATAAAAAAATATCTCTTGAAACATCACTCAACTCCACTTAGAGACAAAGAATACAAATAAAAACACTAAAAGTTAAAGCTGGCTCTTCAGAACATGGATGAAATATGCTGATAAAGTAAATCACAGACCTGCTGTGGAGGACTGAGCAGAGGAGGAGGTATGGCGTTTCTCTCCCATCCTCTAGGTGGAGCTGCTGGAGAACGATACTCATTGAAAGTGGCTCTACAACTAACATGAAAGGCTTGATACTGATGTAAAAGCTTATGTATAATTCAGTGGTTTTCCAATCAGAAACATCTTGAATAACAGTATTTAAGATGTGAATGTCTGGTCTTACGTTGTACAGGTCTGCGAGACTGAGTGAGTTGTGAGTTTCCTCCTCTGTAGTGTTTCTGCTCAGGGCTCCTGTGGTCACAGATGGAGGCTTCCTCCTGTCGTCGTGAGCATCTCGCACTGATGTCTTCCATTGAACTCTGGGTGAAGTCTGTATCACTTCCTATATCCTGGTCTCTTTTTAGGGGTCTGAAAACCAAAGTGGGGTTTCGACACGGCCCGTTAGGAAACCGTTGTGGCTCTCATGTGGTCACACTGTATACTGCTTTTACTTCTCTGTGTTCATTGACGTGTGAGGCAGGAGTTACACTGATAAGAGAGGTAGTTGACTTTTTTTAAGAAGATTAATTGCCCAAATTTTATTTGGCAAAACGTGTTCATAATGACTTTCATCCATAGACTGTATAAATAACGGACGTAGTATCCGTGACATCACACATCTGTTTCTGAAGCGCTGATTTGAAGCCAATCGTCGGTGGGAGCCATATTGGATATTCTGAAGTCAACATAACTGCTGTTGAGCGTGTGTGATGTAAAGAAGCGGGCTGCATATACGTCAAAGTTAAAGGTCCTGTAAGGAACTTTCAGTTTGTGTTGATTTTGGCGCCCCCTTGTGGACAAAAAGTACCTCTTACAGTCTGAGAAATAGGAGTAAAACATTTTATAAGATATGGCAACCCTATCTGGACTACATGGAAAACCTGCCATCTCACATTATTGACTGTGCCACTGTATAACAAAATTGTATTGAGAATGTCTTGAAGATTCATTTTTGTCTCTATCAGTTTTTGTAATTTTTATATTTTTTATTTTTATTATTATTTTTATTATTACTCTCTTTTCTATTGATTTTAATCGTTATCCTGGAACTTCCTATTGTCTGTATTCTGTCTGTAATATTAACTCTTCTCATACAGTAGGCTTCCCTCTCTTCCTTTATGTCCTTTGTATAAGTCTATTTTCTGTCTACGTGTTTAAATTTGAAAAGCAAAATAAAATATTCAAAAAAAAACAAAACCTCATACCTGCTGATTTTCTTCACGTTAGTAGCGATTTTAACACAAATAAACTCAGCTCTTTTCCTTTCAAAAATATCACTCAACATCAATCTTAGTTGTGGAAATTGTAAAAGAAAGTCTGTTTCAATCACTTCTTGAGCCTCCTAACCAACAGCTTCAGTATTCACGCCTGTCAATCAAGTCAGCTCTGCATCTTATAACTTCACCACACTCCTGATGGACTAAAACTAAAGGTCATGAAAAGCTGAAATCACTGGGAGTGGCCTAAACCTCTGAAAAGCTCCACTGCTCTGCTGCTGGCTGCAACAAAATATTAAAAAAATGTGTTGTGACCTTTTCTGAACTACTTTCAGAACCTCCAGTCAAATTAAAGGAGAACTCTCCTTCTCTCTCTTATGGTATACTGTGTTGTTGTAATTATATAATTTAAGTAAGGGAATATGCTGAGGATGTGCCTCTGCTGTACTTTACTTTACTCAAATTTGAGTAATAAGTCAGAAAAATATTCTGAAGGAAAATCACTGGGACTGATCTAAGAGTTAATGAGCCTGCTTCCTCTTAAGTACTCTTTAATTGTAGTGGATACATCGTGTACTTCATATGAGGCAGAGACGTGCTTCAAAAGAATAACAGGACAAAGGTAAATTCTGACTGATTGACAGGAAGAGCCTTTTCATTAACTGTACAGGATGACCACTCTCATGTTTAAGTACACACCATATATTTTTCTACATGACATCATTTCTCAAGCAGACAAAACATCCTCTCTCCTCACTCACCGCATTCGAATGGCGTCCTCCCCCAGCGGCTCCCTCCTTCTTTTCTTCTCTGCTTCCTTCGCTTTCTTCTTTTTCCTCAAGCTGATCTTCTCTTTCTCCCTGTTCGACCTGACCCTCTG
The DNA here is from genome assembly GCF_009762535.1 of Notolabrus celidotus. Classification (NCBI taxonomy): domain Eukaryota; kingdom Metazoa; phylum Chordata; class Actinopteri; order Labriformes; family Labridae; genus Notolabrus; species Notolabrus celidotus. The sequence goes on along the minus strand of NC_048283.1, from coordinate 6,023,963 downwards.
CTCTTGGAGGGCCGTGTGCGGCGCCAAGGCCTTAGATTTGGAGTCGTTGTTGTCTGTGATTGTGGACCGGTGTCTCACCCTGTGGCCGCCGCCTTCCCTCTCCGCCCGCTGTCGCCTCACCCTCCTCACTATCAAGAGGGCTGCCAGGGCCAGAACCAACAGCAGGCCGATCGCGATGGCTATCACCGCCCAGAGCCACGCAGGAGTCGGCTCTTTGAGAGGGAGGGATAAATGTTAGAGCTGATATGGAAGAATTACTCACAGTCACACCTGAACAACAACAGGTGATGCTACCTTTAAGGGCTAAACTATCAAATCAGTTTTCATAAAAATCTAATTCTAATGAATCTGGATTTATTATAGGACTTACCTAATAAAGGACAAAATAAATTCAATAACACATTGCATATAAGAGTTTTGTTAAGCATCATATTTGACTCAACTGTCATTAAATGTCCCAATATACAGGTTAACTTTTTATAACATTGAAAATATGCACACCACATTTTTAACCCCTGGAGGTCCAATCTTTTCCTCCCTCCACTATACTCTTTCTTTTTCATGTAGACCTTTGCTCACATTGCTTTTTGTTGTTTACTTCTTCTGTGCTTAAATGCCACTAATGCTAAAAAACAAATACCCAAGACTCAAATTATTCTGTATTTCTTCTCTGAACTATTGAGACTAAGCAGACACGCATTTGTCATTTTTTTCATCACTGTTTTTCAGAGAAAATAAGTACTTTCCAGTTGTTTTCTTGAGACCTGGACTGATTTATCTCACTATCTTGAAATAATAATAGTTTCCCCATGATACCAAGTTAATTTCAGTTGGTTTTCTTCCAATCTTGAGCTATTTTCTAATTGTTTTGGGACTACAGAGCTGTTTTTGTGGATAACAGTATAAGTTGAGATCTTCAGAAACAGTAAATGCTCATTATCAAGGGAATATGGAGTAAATAAAATACATACATGCATGTCCGCGTTCAGCTGTCAGTGAGAATAGAGAAAAGAAAACTGAGCAGACCCATAGGAACAGGCAATTCTAAAATATGTAATTGTATTACAACAGGATGCATTTAGAGCAAAAAGTAGGCTCAAGACATCCCAGTTCTCCTATAAAAATACTTCCAAATATGTTGTTCAAGCCTTGAATTAGTTTACTTAGAGGCACTGTCGCTTTATGGAATGCATAAAAGGCATAAAATACACACATTTACAACACAATTTACAATTTCACATTATGAGAGGAAAAGGTCAAAACATGTTGCTTTGTTCCAGCTAATTATCTTCTTGAAGTTTGAATGCTTTACTTGCCTTCCCTTTTTGTAGATGGTTCTTAAAGGCAGGCCTTCTGCATTCTGTTGGATTATTGGCACTGTGTGTATCTGGTTTTATTTATCAGGTTTTAAGGGGAAAACATAATCTCAATGGGAGCTCTAGATAACTTGTGTATCAAATATGATTCACTTAGTTGTACTCAAATTTCTTCTGCTTTAAAGGTTAAGCCCCACACTGACCATCAACAGATCTACATACTGGAAACGGAAAGGTGTTTCACGTCTTTTGTTTGGATAACATTCAAAGTTGGATGTGTGTGTGTTTGTGTGTGTGTATGAACTCGGACATGCAAGCCCACCTTTAACTTCCTTTATCTCGGTATCCTCCTCCCTGCTTCCTATTTCCTCTCGGACACCTCTTATACTGATGACGGCCTTCAGCTCCGGCCGGGTGTGGAACGAGGGAGGCTTCAGCAAAATGATGGCGCGCAGGAAACTGGCTGCCTCGGTGGCATAGGGGAAACAGGTAGCGGGCACACGGGAACATGGCCTGTTGTCCACCTGGAGGAAGAAGAGGGAGCTAAGGAAAGAGAGAGAGGGAAGGAAACAGAGGGAGAGAGCATATACGTCATAACTGAGGCCTTTAAAAAAATAATATCTGGAAACTAAAAAAACTAACACCCTAATACTTAACAAACACAAAATCACCAACATAGACTTTAATGACAGCCAACATGGATACATGGATATATTTAACAGGGTCCCTGCTGGTCATTTGGCTAAGTTCAGACCATCTTAATGGAGTTCCCCAAAGTTCTGTTCTTGGCCCACTTTCACTTAACTGTTACATTAATTACATGCAAGACACTGCACATGATATTAAACCTCAATGGTGACTGGCATCTTTTAGCTTCACTTGCCTCCTCAGGAACCAATTGGTGATGTCACTAGGACTGTGGCCATGTTTTATACAGGCAATGTGTTTTTAGCTACATCATCCTTTACTTGCATGACACATCAGAATATCTAACTGAACTGCTGGTGATGTAGTTGCATTGGTAGCAGGTTGTTGTGGTTGGTTCCGCAAACGCCTGCAACAGGTTGTGATCACTAATCAGACTGGTTGAACAAGAGTTATCTAAAACATGTTTTCTCTCACCGTGCTTGGGATTCCCCTCAGCACTTACCCATTTGAGTCAGTCGTTGATGAATGAGATAGCAGGGTGGCAAGCTGCTGAGCGTCAAAGTCAAATAAGTTCCTGTTTGGGGCGAGAGGGGCGGAGCCTCTCAGTTTGAGAGGTGACTGGAGGAGGACGCTGAGCGCCCAGAGCAGGGAGCTGTTGGAGACGGTGCCTCGTTGATGTGGGATGTTGGCGTGAAGGATGAAGGTGCCTTTGGCCCACTGGGGGCTCTGGTGTTTGAAGCAGTCACTGCCGTCCCATCCACAGGGTGCACTGTGGCATCCCTGTTCACAGTGGGAGTTTGCATAATGGTCACGGCAGTACAGGATGTGGCTCGGACTGGGAAAAAGACAGAAAGCAGAATAAGCAAAACAGACTAAAAGAGAATTATTATAACTTTATTTTTTTTACACCTAGGGCTTATGATGGGGTTCTTTTTACAGTCAAAACACTATTTAAAAAAAACCTCTCTTTACACTTAGAGTGCCCAAACTAACTTTAAAAAATCCTCAGTAATGCAATGTTTTAAAACTGCCATCAGGTTAAATTATAGACATTTTAATGAAACTTTTTTCATGCATTCAAATCACTAGTATTATTTAACAATGTGTTTCATAATACATTTATTTTCTGTTTATTAACTATTAATTAACTATTAAACTTAAATAAATAATGCTGCACAAATAGGCATCCTAGAAAATTCAAAACCATTTTATTATTTAAATCTCCTTTGTATATTTTTTTAATAAAAAACACAAAGTACTGATACTAAAAACTGTGATGGCACATATTTCATAATTTGCTTTTATATTTTTGCATTGGTCTCTAGCCTGAGTCTGTAGGACATGAAATAATACCATAGAGCTTAAGTAATGAATGTGAAAACTGTTACAAGAATGAATACAAAGAGAATAAGATAAAAAAAAAATAGAGACTATATAAACAACACAAAAAGCAGAGGAGTCACACATCAGCAATTGAAAATTGAAATTTAATTAGATTTTAATTTAAATAATTTAACCTGCAACTTGAACTATGAAAATGGAAATGTTTCTATTATATCTTTGTAATGTTAAGAAAAAATAACAGCAAATATATTTTACTTGCAGTGGCTCCTGTCCTTGATGCAGTCAAAGCCGTCTCTGAGACACTCGGGCTCCATACACTCTCTGTCGCATGACTTGTCTCCAAACTTGTCCTTACACTTTCTGTTGACTGGACACTGGCCCCATGGATCACCAGACGCAGCTGAGGATGAAAACACAAGTTAAAAAATAGTTCAGTAATGCAAAATGTACATACGTTGGAATCATGGTTTAGCAGTTATAATGGCTAATTGTTAAAATGGTTCATTTGTACTGAGTCAGAGATATTTGATGGTTTGTTTTATGAGTGTTATGCAGAAGAAGAAGAACTAACAACAGTATGTAATACCAATTTAGATCGCAGGTTAACTTTAACAGCACAGACAATATCTTCCATAACTCTCATGAATGCTTATCTCATCATTTCAACCAAATGTATTTGTAATTTACTGTGAAAAAGCTGTGTTTCTCCCTTGCAAAGAGCTTTCACTGAGTATTTTATCGCAGGACTCAGTCACCCACATATTGAAACCACTCATTGTTTCAGTGCATTAGCAACTATTCATAACAATGCAGGTCAAGCTATGAAAGGTGGCTCCTGATATGGACCGCTTAAAGGAAACAGGAAATGGCCCCGACATAAACAGGAAGTTTCCAGGAGAAACGAATAGCTGCAGGAAATGGAGTGGGCCGTGCCTCGATAAAGGTCGAAGGTTGTCGCCATGGCAATGAAGAATGTGATGGAGCTGGACAATGGGCTTGGCAGGTGTGCGGGGGATCATAAAGTCATAGCAGAAAATAAGCACAAAACAATAGAGATTACAGATGTTGAGATTTTATCAATTTTGTTTGACTTGAGACAAACTTTCACATAGAAGAGGAATAAAAGCAGTATCTGTTATAATTCAATATCTCACAGCTGTGTGATGTACTTGAATCTGATTGGTCGTTACATAGCAACATGTCATAACAACGGTCTGTTATTTCTTGATGGCAGTATTGTGATCAGATCATGGATATAAAGTTTTAAGTAGACTGTGCCTGGTTTAACTGACATAAACACACTGGACTAGAGTAATCTGTAGCTAGCTTAAGCATTTGGACACTATCCTGCTAGTTAGACTGAAGGCTGGTGATGCTAGCTGCTTTGCTAGCTTAACGTTAGCTACACTCTACAAAACAATTAGTTGCTGTTCACCTGCAGTTTTCCTTCCTTTTGACTAGTCGTTGAGGCAAGGCAGCTTTAATGTATAGCACATTTCATACACGAGGGCAACTCAATGTGCTTTACATTAAAATATTAAAAGCATTGGAGACATTCAGACAAGCATAACAGAGCACAATTAAACAAATGTCAAACAAATGACAAATGTATAATAAATCATAGAAAAGTCAGAAATATATTAAAGGTAAATTTTAATTTTAAATTAGCATTTAAAGTGAGTTAAAATAAGCTAAGATAGGAAGGCATACAGTAAATACTAATTTAAATTTCCATTGAAACAACTGAGAAATTAGCTACTTACCTCTTGACAGCTTAGTTAGCACATTTACTGTTACTGTGGATGCAGCTCCTATTGTGAGTGTAACAAACTATTTTCACTTGAAGAAATATAATCATTCTTAAACCTCTTTGCATTATCCCTTACAGAAAAATATTGTATCAGAATGAGTAAATGAGAAAAAAAGCTGTAATCAATACAAAAAAAACACTTGGACAGCCAATAACTAAATATTGTTAGTTGTTATTACTATTAGCTTTAGGATGTAAATCTTAAAGTCACTGTAGAACCACCACTAATCTGCATTATTACAAATGACCAGCAGGGGGCAGCACTGATCAGAAAGCGAAGAAAGATAACAATAATATCACCCTATTTCTCACTAGATTCAGCATTTTCTAAAATGAGTTTATTTGTATAATTCAACAATTTTTTTGTAATTTTCAGGTGACAAGTTTTTGATTCAGTAGTTCTTTTTTTAAATCATATTCTTCTTTTGTCTAATATTACAGTTTCACATCATTGGCCAGATTAGTGGAGATAACCAACCAGGCAAATCTCATTTGTGTAATACATTTTAGGAATAATATGTTGAATAAACTTATTTTCCTTAGTGCTCTGAAATATAAACCACTTTACAAACCCATAAAGTATTCCAAAAACTTGTTTTGTAGAAGTATGGTTTATTATATTGACCTAAATCAAAGTTAAATCAATGTCTACATTTACAAAAGGTTTTTCTCATGTAAAAGTACAAATATAGGGCTTCTGTCTGAATGTTTTATGTCAAGTTGGAAACTACAAAGTTAAAAAACTACTTTTACAAAGTATAGAGGAAATGATGATTCAGTTTGACAGCCCACAGCCCCAGGATAGTTTCAGTACATTTTGAACTGATACCATGTTCGTATTAAAGAATAAGAAAACAGACTCACCTTGACATGTCCAGCTCAGCCCCAGCAGAATAAACGTCCTCAGTGCCAACATCTTCCCGTCCCTCAGGTCACCAGCTGTTTGCCTTCTCTTCTCTGTAGTCAAGTCCAGCTGTTTGGTAAACCTCCCTCTGATCTCCAGAAGTGACTCAAAGTGTTTGTATATGTGTTTCTCTGTGGTGTCACTTCACTCCTGCTGTTCACCATAAAAAGTTAACTCTGAGCTATATTCCATCACGGCCACCAACACCTTCCAGCAGCACCACCACCACCACCCAGCCCACTTTGTCCACTCGCTCTTTTTTTTTTTTTTTTTTTAGAGGCCCTGCGGATATCTGGACAACTTCCTGCCACTGTGTGGAGAAGAATAGGAGGGTGACGACTGTATGTGCGTATTTGCGGCTCTCTCTGTGTCTCGACTTGAAATAAAAAAAACACAGTATGGGGTGAGGGAGCTGTTAGAGGAGCCGTTATTTGAATGTGTAGAAAGCTACGGGGTGTGAGGGAACGGCGTGGTTTGAATTTGACCTTTTCAAGAAGTGAACACGCACATAAACACACACACATAAACACACACATTTGCTTTCTCTGGCTTCTTGGTAAAAAATAAAAGGACTGTAAATGCGCTCTAAGAGGAGGACTGTGCAAACTGCTCCACAAAAGAAAACAGAACACATAAGATATGGTCCAGGCAATCATGTTAAATACACATTAGTGAATTTTTTACACACATTTTTGACATGTTGTTTCAGTCTTGACTAATAATGAAGGTTGGGAATGCTCTCAGGAGAACCTGCATCACAAAAACAAAATGAATGTAGCTTTAATAGTTCATCTAAAGTGACACAATAGATAACGCAGGATGCAACAAGTGTATGCATATCAGGATTTCCTGAAATATGAGATACTATCATACAGCCATTTTGGCAAAGTCAAAGTCTATATAATAATGTTGTTAAAAAAAAGACTAATACAGTTTATTATTTAGAAATAAACTTCCACCAATGTCCCTTTTCTCCTTACATCCAGTCTATTTCTCCAGTTGTGGTGCTGGAGGTCCTCTCTCCAAGCAGTACTCCTCCCAGAGCTCATTGAATAAATTCCCAGGTGCACTAAAAGCATACCCTTGATCCTTTTTGGGGTCACACAACCCCAAATCCATCTTTTTAAAAACAGCACAGAAAACCTGCCTGGAGAGTGGCGTGGTCTTCTTCTCTGTGCAGTGGTTGTAGTAGTGTCTGTAAACCTCTGACATGTTTGAGAACACTGGCTCCAGATACAGCTTAGAGACGGACGTCCCGCAGGAGTACGAGGGCACTTTGGGTAAACTGTCGAGGAACTCTTTGAGGAATATATGCTCTGAAGCTTTACGAGACTTCCTCTGTGTTTGCTTCTTTGTGTTTCCCTCTGAGTCGTCCTGCTCGGAGGAACTTTGTGCCCAGTTAAGCACCGACCACTCTCCGATTCCCAGAGTGGAAAGGAACATCTTTTTGCATACCTGTCTCCTGTCACCATCTGCCATTAAGTGATACCGCATAGAGACAGATCTTCTCGACTTAGTCCAAGGTGCTCGGGTTCTTTCCACAGGGTCACAGTCGACTAATCCGGCCACATGGGTCTTTCTCTGGGACCAGTTCATACACTGCCAGAAACTATTGAATAACTGGTTCCTGGCTTCTTCACTGAAGTCTGCACAGAAGCGGTTCGATGCCCTCCTGCAGGCACTGGAGGCACATCCAGATCCGATTGTCCTCTGAGCTTTTGTCACAGTAGCACCGTCTCTCTTTCGTTTGCTGATGTACGGTTTGCCCTCCATCCTGAGTTGCTTCTGTCGGTTTTGCTTCCATGTCAGTGGTTTGGCAACTCTAGATTTCTTTCTTGTTTGCTTGTCTGGTTCTGGTGGGCTGTTTTTCTCTCTGTCAATACAACTCACTCACACAGGCAAAAACAGGGAAAAAAGTTAAATTTACATTTGGATTGCAGCTAAGATAACTGACATTTTAGATACATTTGCAGATCATTTTTACAAGTAATCTGTTTAGGTCTGCTACATTTAAAATGTTGGCTCCTTGTAGTTTCACATAGCCTTAAGTAGCGTCTTCCAAATGCAACTTTGTAGTCCAACATACAGAAAGAAGCCCTCTAACTGTGATGAGTTAGTAGCTGTAAAGACATAAATAAAGGATCCATAAAAGCACTCACCCAGAGTAACCTCCTTAGAAGAAGAAGAAGGTTTCTGTTGTGTATCTTGAGGCAAAGCCTTCAACTTTTCTAATTTTTTCCCACTCTGTCCCTTCTTATTTGATGCTTCTGTCTGTGCCCAGTTGAGCACAGACCACTCTCCGATCCCCAGAGTGGACAGGAACATGTTCTTACACACTTGTTTCCTTTTGCCATCCACCAGCAGGTGATAGCGGAGTGATACTGATCTTCTGGACAGTGATCCAGCAGCTCGAGATCTTTCCACAGCGTCACGGTCAACTTGTCCTGCTACATACAGTTTCCTCTGAGTCCAGTTCATGTGCTGCCAGAATTCATCAAACACTTTTCTCCTGACGTCTTCGTCGATTTCATTACAAAGTCGGTTAAAAGCCTTCTCGCACACACTTGAGGAGCACCTTGGTCCCACTGCTCTCGGCTGTTTCGTCACGGTCTCCCCGTCTCTTTTGCGTTTGCTGATGTACGCCTTGCCCTCCATCCTCAGCTGCTTCTGCTTGTTTTGCTTCCACTTGGATGGATCTGCAACTCTTGCCCTGGGTTTTTTTCTGCCCATGCCTGTCTTATCCAAGTTAGAGTTTCCATTTACAGCTGCAATATTAAATGCTGGAAAAACAAGCAAACAGATTGGGTTATTATTTGGTATGGTGGTACACATTAACAGTCTTGTTTAGAAGTTAGAACCATTACTATGAAGTAAAAAAAGATTTTTTTTTCCAATGAGGAACTTTATGTTTGTGTTCATTTTACCGCCCCCTGTGGACAAAGTGATACTTTTGGACTCTTTGCTGGTCTTGTCCTGTACATACTGTATGTCAGTTGTGTTTTCTGATGTAATATCTCATCCTGCTTTCTTCCCACAGTCAAAAATGTCACTCAGTGTTAATATTTGCTATGGAAACTGTAAGAAGGGTGTTTGTACAGCATGCCGACAGTCGTCTGGTCAGACACCTATCTTCTCATAGCAGTTACAGGCTCTGAATTACAATATAGGATTATCAATCTAGTGGCTGATGGTCTAATTTGCTTTTGAAGGTTGTAAAGAGTCATCACTATTAATACTAGTCTGTTTCGTAACCAGCTGAAAACTCCCCACAGGAGCTTTAAACTAAATTATGTATTGAGCTTCACTAAACTATCCCTTACTTTACAAATGATGCATATTTGGCTACACTCTGGTGAGCCTGAAAATGTGGATTTGGTGACCAAAATGGGGGAGGGGTGTGATCACTTCTTCATTATAATATCTGCTTCCTTTACAATGTAGTATTTAACATGCAAACATCTAACAGCACATCCCTTCAAAAGAAAAATCTATTTAACTGAAGAACTATAATGTCAGAGTCAGTGTATGGATGTTAATTAATATGTGAAAAAGAAAGGATAGGTTGTAACAGGATCAAAGCATTCACAAAATTCCGCATCCAACTAAACAACAAGACTACACCACACAATTACTTACTGCTGTCAGCACCCAAGGGACCTGCAAATCCAGAAATCATCCGTGGCTCAGCTGTCATCACTGGGTGGGAATCTTTTGTGCATACTCCATCTTTCTGGATGTCAGATTTCCTGCTTGTATCAGTGGGGTGCAGATTTTCTGGATAAAACAGCACACAAACGCATCTTATTAAGACATGTCAGTAACTTACATTACACTAACAAAAACAGAGGCACTATTTGAACTCACCTGGTGGGGAGTGGTGCAGCCTGAAGGTTGTTCTCAGGTCATTCGTGGGTTTGGGAAGATGACCAATATCCTCCATTGCTGCAATGGCTGCAAAAACAGGGAACAGGTTGTACAGAGTGTTTAACATAAAGCAACCAATGACATGATTTGTTGGTCACATATTAGTTTGCAAGCATTAAATCTGTTGTTTTAAAACACACAGTTTAGCCATACACACCAAAGCCATCTAAATCCAGATGTGTTATGTCTTATGTAGAAGAAGGCGTTACAGGTCTGCTGGCGTCTAAGGTAAGCCCAAACAGCTGTAATGCAGCAGTTTTAATGTTGTACTGATTTGATGTGTACCTTACTCCATGCAAGCATTCCTTTACTAGACTAAAACCACCACTAACTATTTCAAAAGGACTCGTATGTTGTGTTGTTTGCTTACACAGTGTTATACATTTGAAAACGTCTCGTAGACCCGTCGGTTCCATCCAGATGACATTACAGGTTTCACCTTCTCCCCTCTTTGTTCTCCATCACAGGTATGAGAGTGACAGTCTTCCTCCCTCCGCTCAGTTCTTCTCTCACGGTTTGTTCGGAAAAATATTCTCACCATCGGCTGTGAGCAGTTTCCAACCACTGGCAGCTGCCATGTCTGAGCATGCGCACTAGCGTTTGCGTTAGAGCGTCTTTCTTATGCTGTCACAGATTTGCATTTGAAATAAAAGGCTGCCAGAGAGCGGTGAAAAGAGGATTCACATGCTAAAGAAATGATTACAAGCTGTCTTGTTGTTAAAGTCCTGTATTCAAAACCTGACTGAGAAACAAAACTGTAGCCTTAGTAGAAAATGTATCCTACTATACTTATCAGAAGTAAAATAACTCAGTCCTTGGTAAAGGGTTATAATTAAGATTAATAACAATTTTGCAATATGTCTTAATTTTACTTTATATCCCATTTTATTTCCCTTTAATTGACTTACTCTCCTAATATCTCATTTACTGCCTGTATAGCTTTTATTAATTTTGATTTATTAATTTTGATTTATTTATTTTACTGCTTTTATCTGCATATCCTTAAATGCTTCAGCTATATTGATGATTTTATTTCACCCTATTGCTTTTACCCCTCTTTTAATTCTGTATTCCTTTTTACTGCTTGTATTTCTTTTTATTCTTTCTTTCCTTTTATATTTCAAATTGTCTTATTTTCTTGGTCTATTAGTCTCAGTTCTTATCTTTGGGTTCTTGTGTTACCTGTGTTTAATCGTTGTTTGGGTATTTTGTGTTCATTTTCCTAATGGGTGATTTTAATTTTGTTTAAAGTCTGTCTGCTGTAGAGTACTCTTTGTGTTTGTTTTTATGTGCCCTTTGTGAAGTGCTTTGTAAACTGTGGTTTTTAAAATGCGCTATATAAATAAAGGTAAAGGTATTATTTTACTGCTGTTGATATGAAAGGTTGTAGAAAATTACAATTACTGGGTAAGGAATCCCTATAAGTTGACATCCGTACATTTGATTTACTCTGTTTTGTGTGATAACTAATTATGTGAAAACAAAGAAAGATGAGAAATAAAAAAACCAAGTTGAGATCACAAGAAATAAACTGTATGTAATCATGTCTGCTTAAAGGGATAGTTCCTTTTTTTTCAAGTGAAGTTACAATGCCAATAGTAAGTGTATTACCTACAGGAGGCGCAGGTCAGCTGGAGGCCCCTTTGTTGACAATGTTGACTTTACACACAAAACATGGCACTTATACCAGTACCATGTGGCTTTATTAATTTATCTGCAGTAGTAATTCTGAAGCCATATGAGCCCTTAGGCACTTGAATATGCTATTTAAATGAAACATACCTTTCTTTACAATAAATCTGACAAAATGTTTTATTGCTTTCTAAAATACTCTCAAAGGGAAACACATTTTAGAGACATGTTATATTTAGGTGTTTGAGAAGGGTCTACGTAAGACAGAAAGATAGTTATAGCTTTGCTCATCCTCCTGCTGACATGAAAGCAGGGGAAGGAAGGAAGCTGTCAGCGAGTTCAAAGTTTCTGCGCAGGGTTTCATCCTTCAGGTGTCTAATGGCCAGAACACAAAGCAAAGGATAACTCTACCGCGGGGAAATCTGAATCAGGTTCCTGGACTGACAACTATTCAGATTTTGCACATTTGCACGGATGTCTGGAACTTATCAGCCAGTATCAGCTCACGGTTACTATCAGTTATATGGGGTCAATGAATGGTTAACACTTACCAAAAAAGTTTACTTTTAATTAGACATTAAAGTTTATACTTCAAGCTAAAGTTATAATTCAACTGAAAGGTGACTTAAGCTTAAGCGTACACTATTGCATTCTTCTGATTAGCTACAATACATTATTTTCAGCTTCATGTATCTTACATTTCATATTTTGATGACTTGCCAAATGTTATATTTATTGTAAATGTGTAGTGTTCTCTTTCTAACCATGTGAAGCACTTTGAATTGCTCTAAGTATGAATAGGTGGTGTGTTATAAATAAACTGGCACTTCTTTGCTGTTAAATTCTGTGAAATGCTTGCTTAATCAGACTCTATTTGTAAAGCGCTTTTCATAAAGTGATATTGTAACACAAAGTGCTGTACATAAAAAATGATGAAAAAATTGAATAAATTAAAAATACAAAATAATAAGAAGACCCCCCATCCCAACCCCGACCCCAAACCAGCCCCACTATCCATATGTAAGGTTAAGAACATGATATGCAAAAATAATAGTAATAAAAAGAAATTAAAACTAAAAATAAAATTAAAAAGAAGTTGCTGAAAGAACTGAGGAAACACGGTTTTGATATCTCAGAAAAATAAAATAAGATGTTAAAACTCACAAAAAAAAAAATACATTACTAAGATATTAAAACACTAAAAGATTAAACCAGTAAAATAAACTAAGATGCTACACTAAAAGTGAATACAGCAAAGTAAAACAGAATACAATATTAAAATGCTGAGAGGTCATCTGTAAAAACTTTAATAATAAAATAATTCACAATAAATTAAAGAAAATAACTGAAGAATAAATATTATATATGTCTATAATAATTTAAAATAAGACAGCATATACTAAAAAAAGTGACTAAATTTGAACTAGATACTAAATAAATAAAGTAAAATAGAATAAGACTAAAAAGGTAGATCTTGAGTTTGCTTTTAAAAATGTTTATGCTTTACTGTTAAATATTTTATGTATGAGAAGGTTAAAATAAAGTGAAACAGGAGTCAAATCCCTTATAACAGACTACTGGATATATTGTATTCAGAGGATGATGTGTAGATTACTGTAGGAGCAGGTTTAGCCTCTGGTCACAAGGTGGCGTTGTTGGACTGTTTGGAAACCTACACCAGGATCATATTACCTCTGTACTGAACACATGTGACAGTACAGGGAGGGAGCAACATAAAAGCTGTCGTTTATTCAACAGAGTGTAATTAAAGCTGGACTTCGAGTGGATGCAGTGAAACTTATAAGAATGTATGTTTCTTTCCTCTCTCTTTAACACACCGTCATCATCATGGCAGACTCAGAGGGGACTTACCGCTCTCTGTCTGCTGCTCGGATATAAAACATTTAGTTTCGGTTTCTCTTCCGCAGTTGAGGCTCGCGCTGCGATCTGAGAAGAAGCGTTTGACCCACAGACTTTGAAGAAGGTTTGACCGTCAGGAAATCATCGACCACTGGTGTCTTCTTCTCTCCTCTGCTCTCAGACATTCAAACCTTCAAAACATCGAAGTTTGCTCGTCTTAAAAAACTGTAAGTTGAATGCTGAACAAATTAAAATATTCAGACTTAACCAGTGGAGCCAGCTAACATTCCTGTTACTAACCTTCTGTAATGTAAGCTTACTAACACTTGTAGTTGTGTTGTATGTATGACTGTTTTGTGCATTACCTGTGGGTCCCTTTGTTTGACCTGGGCCTGCTGCCAAACTGTTTAAAAGAAATGAGCAGGGTAGAAGAAAGCGAAAGTATGTGCTGCAAAGTGAAAGCAAAGGATTAAGAAGTGCAAAAAGGCTGAATAGTTTACTGTTAATATATGCCAATACATATTACTATTTCTTTTGCAGTTACTATGTATTTAACTGTCTCTGGAAACACTGGAACAAATGTCTTCCTATGTTTTAATCACGATGAACATGAACACTGTAGGTAGTGCTGACCCTGTAATGTATCTGTTGTTATTTATATCTAGTTCTATATACCTTTTTATGATGATATGGACCTATGAGTCAGAAATAAAGTATATTAACTCCTAACTCTCTGAGCTTGTAAAAGCAACACACCCACTTGCGCATGTGCAGGGCGCAAGGATTATATCCTGCACATGTATCAATACCTAAAGTACAAGATATCTAAAATATTGTCAGTATTCTTCATTTACATCCTCCAAGAGACAGATAAGTGAGGAGATAAGGCTCACAGAGTTAGTGACATCTTTATAAACCTCTTATTAAAACCCATTTTTACAAACTTGCTTTTATGTGATTTTATCTTTTTAACTGCTTTTACTTCTATTTTATTATTAATTTTGATTTTTATCCAAGTAATTAATTGTTCTAAATTGTATTTGATTATTTATTGTTTTAATTTTAATTTTTTTTCATTTATTATTTTAATGTTCCTAATTTATCCTCAACACTTTTTCTAATATTCCCTATGTGATGTCGTCCTCTTATTCTGAAAACCTCTTTTATTGTCCTTTAAATGCTTTTATTTACTTATCCATTTTTATTTATTTGTTTTTATTTATTCATTTTATTTATTTATCCTTGAAAAACCTCTCAACAATGATTTACTGGTCTATTTCCTACCACTTCATTCTGTTTGATTGACGTGCATTCCTTTTAACCTCTTGCGTTGCATTTTGTTTTGCATTGTTAAATTTCCTCCTCCCTGTTGTTCCAAATGTTTGCTATGTTATTTGAACCATGCTTTGTTTGTCAAAGCACTTTAAAAACATTTGTTTTTAAAGGTGCTATATAAATTAATTTAAAAAAAAAAAGTGGCATGGCAGTGAAGCAGAAAAGTAAATAATTGAATCTGTGCACCTTATTAAAAACTCTCCAAAGGCTATTTCTGTCTGAATAGCAGAACACATGGACACGAGACTTCATTATAAAACATTAAATGCAGTTGAACGTGTATTGTTAACTCTGGTTTTTATGTGTGAATGTTGACTTCAGTTCCTCTGACCCTCTCTGTCACTTCTTTGCAGGCCCCTGTGAATATGCAGAAAATGAGCTACTTCTTCCCTGTATTCGTCGTCTGCCTGGATGTGTGTGTGGTGCACGCCCTCCGCTTGGCCCATCTCTCACCTGTCTTCCTACCTCATCCGTTCATCACCCTGTGGGGAGGAGGGTTGATCAGGGCTGCCATCCTGACCTTCCTCACCCTCACCTACCCTGGAAGTCTGCCATGGATGAGTGGCTTTCAGGGGCTACAGAGTATAGGGGTTCTATGCCTACACCTCCCTGTGTACACCACTCTTCTCTCGATGCTAGGGCTGTCCACCATGGAGGAAGTGTGGAGTTGGCACTCCTGGGAAAGGGTGAGTAGAGTGTTTGAAACCATAGATATAGGTATGTTTGGAAGGACAACAAAGTACTGTAGCTCCCTGAACTTGGTGTTTTTTCATTTGTAGGTGGAAATGTCTGATTTTCATAGATGTTCAGTGAAGCTATTGTACCCAGAAGTTATTTGCTTCAAGTTTAAAATAGTGACAGAATCCTGTATACCCTTGTTAATCTCACAGCTTCATAAGACAGAAGGGAAAGTTTCCTCTGGGTTGTGTTCTTGAGGAAAACCCAAACCAAACCAACCAGAAGAGAACAAGAACTTAATCATTTTAGAAACCTTTTTGTTTTGGTCTCTCTCAACATTTGTCAGAATCACCTGGAGCCTTCAATGATTTCTCTCTGATGGTCTACTTGTATTGAACCTGTCATTTGTCTACCAGGTGTTACAGGGTTATATTGTCACAGTGGTGGCATGGCTCTACTGGAGTCGATATGTGTCCTCTTTTTTGCTCTCCTGGGGTCGATACATCTCGTCTCTGTGGAAGAGGACGCCGTCTGAGAAACCCCAAGACCACGTCAGTGCCTCCCTGAAGAGACTGCTGGGATACATGAGGCCCTTTTTGGGACGCTTTGTTGCAGTGTTGTGCCTCGTTGTTCTCTCTTCTTATGGTAAGTTAGACAACATGTGTTTACATTCCCCTCTTTAAAACCACATATTTAATTTAATATTCATGAGCTTAGAACCAAGTAGAGCTTGTTTTAGGCGTACTGTTAACCTAAACTATAGATTAAGACATTTTTAAACATGACTATAAAATTTAGTTGTGCTTGGAAAGACTTCTCTAATTTAATTTAAACATGTCAATAAGGTCCCTGTGGCCTAAAGTTTAGGCCACAGGGACATAAGGATACTAAAAGACAAAATGTGATCTAAATTGAGCTCACAGAAAGATATGCTGGTGACTCTGTTGCCTCCCCAAAGATCAATATTGTGACAACATGAACTTCTGCCCTTAGGTGAGATGGCTATTCCTCAGTACACGGGTCGTGTGGCTGACTGGATCCTTAATGAAGAAGCTCCTGATGCATTCACAGAGGCCATCACGTTCATGACTTTAATGACTTTTGCCAGGTAATGATGTCTTTGCATGAATGTAATTACATTCCCTCAAACATTTGAACTCAAATTTGAATCTTTGTTCTTTTACTAAGAGGGGAGTAAAGCTTCTTGTAGAAATCACAACCTTATACATTTTTGAGTCTATGGATTTTAAAGTGTGTTTTTTAAAGAATCAATATATTTGTTTTTAATTAAGTTTACCAAACCATGGTACAGTATGATTTCATATGCCTCCTTTTATTCCTTACAATTGATTTCGGTTTGTGCAGTGTCTGTTGTTTAATAACACTTCAAATCAAACAGCATTTTTCTTCAAAGCTAGCTGTTTTGTTGTTTGGTTGAGTTCCTTTTCTTTTTTTGTCTTAATTTAATTCAATCAATGAAAAAACAGTGAAATAAACCCTAAAACATCAGCTGTCTTGAAAGATGATTTAAGATCTGCAATAAATGCTTTAAAATAAAGGAATGAAGAACATTGAGGCAACGTTAAGTTCGGACAAATGTGAATGTTTACTCATAAATAAACTGATTAATTCTGTTTTGCCTTGTTTTGATTCATTTTAATTTGCAGTGAGAGGTATTGATTGGTAGCTTAATAGTATACATAGTACTGAAAACTGTAATGTGATTTGTTTTGTGTGTTTCAGTGCTGTGCTGGAGTTTTTTTGCGACCTCATGTACAACATCACTATGAGCCTCGTCCACACCTCAGTGCAGGAATCTGTCTTCCAGGCTGTGATGAAACAGGAGATCGCCTTTTTTGATGCGAGTGCCACTGGTAACTTGTTTTTACTTACAACATATACAGGCCATCATCATGAATAAATCCTAAACCTGATTTTTTGTACCTCTGATTTTGATTTATTGTTTTTATGAACCTCTGAGTAGATAAACTTGACAGATCAGTGTGGGTTGATTTACATCCAGAACACACAGGATTCTAACAGCAAAATAAAGACACACTGAAAGTGTTTTCACTGTGTTGACCAGGCTTTTACACGTTATTTTCCCAGGTGAGCTGGTGTCCCGTATCACTACTGACACTAACGACATGAGTGAGGCTCTGAGTGAGAAACTGAGTCTTCTGATGTGGTACACAGCACGTTTTACCTTCCTCTTATACTTCATGGTGAGCCAGTCCTGGAAACTGACCCTGCTCACCTGCATGGGACTGCCCATCATCTGGGTCATCCCAGAGCTCACAGGAGGCTTCCACCAGGTGAATAGTAGCACTCCAAATGTCATGTATTCCTTAAAGCTGAACCTAAAATATGTATATTTAGAGTGGATGAAAAGTGCTTGTGCATTGTGAAATATCTCAAAGTGACAGTGAAGTATCCACCACTGTCACAGTTAACCTCAGCTAAACAGAACATTTGACATCTTTAAGCTCATTGTTTTTATTCCAAACTTTCTTTATTGTTTTTTTTTATGCACAGGCAAGTACAAAGTAGGTTCTGTGACAAGTAACAGTGGGAACAGAGTTCTATGACTGATGTTACAAACACATTAACAAAAACACCATTAAGATCCCACCCAACCCAGAACACTGAACACTTCACACACACCTAACATTCATACCAACATTAATTAGGGGTAGACAAACAAAAAAACAAGCAGCACCAGGTAAATACATCAGAGAAAACAAGTTCATACAGAAATAGGTGAGCTCATTGTTTTTTAGTACGTCACATATCCCTGTTTGATTCATCTCACCACTTTGGCTTTGTTGATTTCAGCCACACAGTGGTGAAGCTGCTGTCCAGAGGCATTATAGTTTATAATAATAATAATAATAATACATTTTAATTTATAATAAACTTTAAATTTAAAGCAAATCTCAAAGTGCTATAAGACAGATCATAAAAATAACAGAGTAATATTTTAAAACAGGATGTAAGAACAACAGATTAGAGCCTGCTGGTTTTAGAACAAGGCAATTTAAAAACAGCATGTGAGCTCAGATACTAATAAGAAATACTTGTTGAAAGTTTTAAGCCTGTTTTTCAAAAATCCAGTAGTTTTCAGTAAAGCTCATTATTATGAACCTGGGATCTCAACTCAAAAAATGTCACCAAGTAAACTCTAATGTCAACAAATACACTCTAAATGTCAACAAAAAATCTCTATAGGATGATAATATGTCAGCGTTGTGCAAATGTGTCAGTTAAAGCAAGTTAAAGGAATGCTCCAACCTTAGGTAGCTTTTGTATCCTCTACATCATATCATTTTCCATCGCAGCTACTGTATGATCCTGATTGTGATTATCAGCCATGTTTGAAAACAGGAAATCATCACAAATTCACTGTTCTCTGTTTTAATCTGTTTCAGACGATTGCTAGAAAAGTCCAGGAGTCACTGGCTAAGGCCAACCAGGTGGCCACAGAGACTTTCTCCTGCATGAAGACCGTGAGGAGTTTTGCTAATGAAGATGGAGAGACAGAGAAATACAGACGGCAGCTGGATGACACGTACGCCCTTAATAAGCAGGAAGCAGCAGCGTATGCAGCCTCTACGTGGGCTAACAGTGTAAGTTGAAAATCAGGGTTAAAGTGTGCAGTGATTTCTCTGTTTGTTTCTCTGTGGGGGTTGAATGGGAGAAATTTTGGGTTGACCCAGGAGGATATAGAAAAGCATGCATGAAATGTTTGCAATGTCATCTGACAGGAAATTTACTTGCAGGACTCTTTAAAGCAGAAAAATGTGCTTTCAAATTAATTTGTGTACTGCCTGGGAGAGAAAAGAAATAGATACAGAAAATGGATCACTGTCAGGAATGTGACTATATGTGAAATTTGAGCCGTAAAAGGAACCCTGGCAAAACAAACTAAGTGTACAAACAAATGCACTGTGCTCTGATCAGGGATATTAGCATG
Organism: Notolabrus celidotus; assembly: GCF_009762535.1. Taxonomy (NCBI): domain Eukaryota; kingdom Metazoa; phylum Chordata; class Actinopteri; order Labriformes; family Labridae; genus Notolabrus; species Notolabrus celidotus. The sequence continues at coordinate 6,004,539 of NC_048283.1, read as the reverse complement.
CTGCTTGTTTCCATGTTCACTAAAGTGCAGGGAAAATTTGAATACTGTTCTGTTTAACTACTTAAATATGTAAATCACTGTCTTTACTTTTCCAGATGGCCACTCTTGCCCTGAAGATGTGTATTCTGTACTATGGAGGGACTCTGGTGACCAGAGGCACTGTCAGCAGTGGTGACCTGGTGTCATTTGTTCTCTATGAGCTACAGTTCGCATCAGCTGTTGAGGTGAGCCACAGGCCCAGATGAGATTTGAATTAGGCATTGTGTCCTTGCCTGTTAGATTCTGCGTTCAGGGAACTGAGTGCAGAATCTCAAGTAAATAGTTGAAACTCAAATGCCTCATTCTGCCACCTCTCTTCCAGGCTGTCATGCGTTATTACCCAGAGGTGAGGAAGGCAATAGGTGGCTCTGAGAAGATCTTTGAATATCTGGATCGCAAACCTAAAGTACCCGCAGAGGGAACTTTGGCCCCAGAACATCTAAAGGGACACATTCAGTTCAAAAACGTGTCATTTTCATATTCGGAGGAAACAGAGAAAAGCAATCTTGTTCTCAAGGTATGTGTGATTCGGTTTTAACTTCCTGTGTATGAACAACTACAATCACGTTATTCCACAGAGCTCTTTGAACCAGTTCTCCATATTGTTCCCTTCTACCAGGATGTGTCTCTGGATATCAAACCAGGCCAAATCACTGCCCTCGTGGGTCTCAACAGATCAGGGAAGTCCACCTGTGTGAGGCTGCTGGAGAGATTTTACCAGCCTAAAGTAGGGGAGATCCTCCTGGATGGGAAACCACTGCAGAGCTACAAAGACCGGTACTTACATGACAAGGTGGGTTGTGACAAGATGTTACTTACATACTACTGACATACAGGGATGTTTCCTGAACGGTTTTTACTACAAGTATCTCCTTAAAGAATTGTGTCTGTGTTTCTGGGTCCCCCACTTTGTATCCATTGTGCTCAGGGATTCTAGCAACAACTTTTGTTTTGGTTAGAAGCACAGAATTTAAAAAAAAGTACCAAGGGCACCTTTAATAATTGTATACGTCATATGAGGTATAAAGTATGTGGCTGTATGCACCACTTTTCCCTCAAGAGACGTCCTTTGGGACATGAAGGTAAATCTTTTTCTATCTCAACATATCTTAAAGAGCTTTTTGTCAGAGCAGTTTACCAACAACACACAGAAAAGGTCCAAATAATATTTATGTAAGTTCTCCTACCTGTAACCTCGTTTGATATTGTTAATGCCTGAAGATTTCTCATACATTTATACTGCTTAGAGTTGATTTGTCATTATGAAACACAGCATCTTTCAACTTTAACTCACTATACCCCCAACAGTACCACTATCTGGGATTCTAAGTTTAAAAAGTGCTTCCATCTAACTCTTTTTTAACTGGAAATCAGGAAGATTAAATACTGTACACTCTATTTGAACTTACTGTTTAATAGAGGTATAATAAATTACTACCTGTGTGGGTGAGGTGCTGACACCCTGAGGGCATTATCAAGTCATTGTACCCCAGAAATTGACGTAAGATTCAAAATGACACACAGAAGTGAATTCTCAAGTGGAGACCATAAAAAGAAAATGAAATTAAAGCAGCCCTGAGCTGTGCAATTATGATGATATAAGGAAGGTGAATCATAGTTCATTGAAAGTTTCTCCTCAGATTCCTCCAAATGGGTCTTCAATTTCACTTTATTGCTCCTTTTTTACTCTCTTTTCATAATGTCGACTGGTTACATGGTTTTAAAGACATCAGCACATTTTGTGTCTCATTTTATTCTGCGGATGTCCTTGTTGTAAGCCGCTGTCAGAAAAATCTGTGACACCTCAGAAGTCACAAAGTTTTCCTCTTCTTGTGGTTTGTTTACAGATTGCTGTGGTGAGCCAAGATTGTGTGCTGTTTGCTCGCTCTGTGCGCGAGAATATCAAGTACGGCTTAGAGGATGCTACTGACGAGGAAATGTTCAGAGCTGCCAAGCTGGCGAGTGCCCATGACTTCATCATGGAACTGTCCAATGGATACAACACAGGTGTGACCCACAGACTTGGCTAATGTTAGAGGGAGTTAAGTTGGGATCTTTACTGGAGTTTTGTTACTCCCTAGGAATCTTATGAGTGGTTGTTGTACTTTAAATTAACTTTTAGATGTTGGCAAATAGTTCTTTTTAAAGGAAGTTATTCCTCCAGGCGTTCTGACCTGGGTATATGTAGGTCTTAACAAGAAGATAGTTTAGTTCCCTCAAAGGAAACCCAGTGAACTCTTTACAAGTCTTTGATTTATTTTACAGTCTTAACAGTTTCAGTGCTTCTGCTAAAAAAACTGATAATAATTTTCATCCCTCCATCTATTTTCTGCTAATCAGGGTTCAGGTTTTTTTAAAAACTAATTTATTATAATATTACCCGGCTGTGTTAAATACTTGATCCTGATTGCTCAAACCCCCTTGACAATGGTTACTAATTATGAATAGCAGAGGCGACGCTGATCACACATGTCACATATATCAATTACATCAAAGGAGTTATCGACAGTCTGATAAAAACGCTACTTTAAGGGCATTGGTTGACAACCATTGGAGGAAATTTGTGATGTTATTCCCAATTATTTTAGAAAGCACAACACTTTAGATTGGTGGTTAATGGCTGACCAATCACCAGCAGAGAAAAGAAAACAAGAAGTTGTAAACCAATGCAGAAATTAACTAGGGATGTTTAAACAAACAAGGAACTGAGCCAAAGAGACGTTGACCAAAGACAAAGACACAAAGCAAACACAAACTGCAACACAGTATGGGCTTTGATTGTGTCACAGGACGGGTGGGGTGGGAAGAAAATGCCAACAGAAAAGTGACGTGGAGAAAACCATAAACAGGTGCTGCTGTTATTTTCTGTATCTGTTAAGAATGCAGACGGACAAATGTTGTAAGCTTGACGTTTATTTGATCCATAAATTGGCCGGTAAGATAACATTGATTCCAGCCACTTTGAATAAAGGAGTATCTTATCTTATCTTGTTGACAGCACACTCTGTACGTAACGATTTATGTCCGTTATTTAAAGTGACGAATGCACATATTTATATTTTATATCGATAAATATTTGAAGTCCTTTTTTATAGATTGAAAAGCTGCTGCATGGAAATGCTGCCAAACGAAGTTTTGTTGTATTTCCTTTTGCAATGACAATAAAGTGCCTGTCCTATCCTAACATTGCGATGGAAGCACTACCAACAACTCAAGGACTATTATTTAAATCATTAAAGTCATGTTTAGATCAATACTTAGTGTCAACTTGTTTGTATCATTAGTGTGTAGACAGGTAATAAGCAGGTGATCATACCAAATAGAATCTTGTCTCATCCTGTTGGATTTCTATTTGGCATAACTACCTGTTAACTATACATTATCCATCACATCAGTACTGATTCATTTCACAGGGCAGTTTTGGAAGTTGTGTATTTTATTTAACACTTCATGAATGGTGCAGAAACCCTGTTGTATTTAAGACTGATGGTATACTGTGTAACTCTGTATTAATAGCACAAATGAATGGCTCTCTAGCAGTGGGATTTTGTCTGATGCAACAGACAGTTTCAATCTCCACAGATACCCAAACATAATAACTGAGTTCTCTTCTGTTGGACAGATGCCGGAGAGAAAGGGGGGCAGGTGTCTGGAGGTCAGAAGCAGCGCATTGCCATCGCCAGAGCTTTAATCAGGCAACCTAAAATCCTGATACTGGACAACGCCACCAGTGACCTGGACTCAGAGAATGAATTCCAGGTAGGAAATTCTCTCATTTAGCTCATTATTCAGTTTTGTTTTCTACATGTAGGCTAACACTAGCATCATTGTACTCAACAGGTCCACCAAGCTCTGTTTAACCAAACCAAGGACTGCACCGTGCTTTTCATCTCCAATAAAATGAGTGTCGTAGAAAAGGCCGATCATATAATCGTCCTCAACGAAGGGTTGGTGAAGGAGGAGGGCACTCACGGTGAGCTTATGGAGAAAGACAGTCTTTATGCTGAGCTGGTGAGAAAGCAGAATACAGGCTTTCACCGTCAAGGAGAGGAGGGGGATGATCTACACTGATATGTTCAGGGAGTTGTTGCACTAAAGCCAGAGAAGTAGTCAGGGTACTGGACAGTTGCTGGTTTGACGTCCCGACTTCCAGCTACGTTGGGCAAATTTAGATTTCATTTTTTTCCGCTACCTTATATCAGCAAACAAAGTCCTCCCTACTGATTGACACTGAGACCATGCACATGTAGTTTGCTGTCCATAAAGTAAAGGATCAAGGTTCTCTGTAGTGTTGGGAAGACAGGTAAGCGATCTCTTTTCATTTTCTTCACCCACAACTAGCAGCCCGACTCAAGAACATGTTTGATCCAAACCCGGTCCAGTTTGAAAAACAAACAACTAAACACACACCTTTTCAGTTTAACATAATAAGCAGCTGTCAACATTAGACTTTCAACCAAAACTTAAATGGAACAAAATTGCCTACATTAGCTCTAAAGGGTCAAGAACGCAGTGAAACCTAAATTGTGAGAATAACCTTCGTGGTAAATGTTTTATAAGAGTTTTTTGTTTTTTTCGCACCTTAAGAATTCTTAGCTTCTCCTTGTATCTTGGCAGTGAATGAAGTTGTACTTGAAACCCTCAGTCTTCACTAGTAGACTGTAAAGAAAGATACAAGCACTCCTCAGAAGTGATTTTTCTGAACCCCAATGGTTGAAGGCTGGTTGTACTTGCATTTGGTGATAGGGATAAAATCCTGTAGATCTATTTAATTTCAATCTACAATACTTTAAGAGAAAAATAACTTGATTTGACAAATGGCAATCTTAGATAGCTCAACAAGTTGATCCAAAAATTGTATATTTGTACTTTTAACTATGCTCACAATGGACAAATACAGCCAGAGAAAAGTTTCTATCCTAAGGGACTTTCCAGCCTGTTTTTTCCATGGTATTTATAATTATGTTGCCAAACTGCTTCTGTGTACCAGTGACTGGTAATGGAATGTATTATAAAGAAAGACAGATGATTACACTTTGAATGGTGTTAAACAATGTACAAAAAGAAGACATCAATTTAATCTACTTTGTGCTGTGATATTTGAGTTTGTTTTGTTTAATGTTTTTCAAATTGTCTGTTTCCTATTGCTTTTGTACTTGTACTGTATCTGTTTCTTTGAAAATGAATATTAAAACATTACATTTTATCACCTTGTCTTGTATTTTCTTACTTTTTTAAAGTTGCCATGTTTTAAATTGGAGTGTTTGTAAAAGGCTGTGAATTTAGGGGTTTGTGAGGTTGTTCTTTTTCCGTGAATTTATATGACTTTTCTTTCAAAACGTAAGAAACAAGATGGAGTGCTACCATATTTTTTTACTGGGTTTTCAATTTTGCTTTCATTTTAAGGACAGTTTCACACATTAAGGTCAGTTTATACAATATGACCGTGCTTCTCTGCCAGTATAAACAATCCTTAAATGTTATCATGAGCTTTCAAAAGTGGGGATGTCATATTGTGCTGATATTAAGATTATTAGATATCCTGACCTATGAACTGAAAGTATGTGAAGTGATAGATGTCTGGGAATTGATTTGACGGATGAGTCTAAATATACTTTTGAGTTACTTAATGCAAACTGCAAACTGCAGAGGTTCTGGAGATTGCGCAATTGTTACAATGTTACAATGTCATTTAGCAGACGCTTTTATCCAAAGCGACGTACATATGAGAACAAGAACAACACAAGCAAAGATCTAGACAAGAGGAAACAAGATCAGTAAGAGTAACAAAGTGCTTCAAGTCTATTTCGGTGCAGGTACTACCAAGCAGTGTAAAGGCAATGCACAAAAGTAAATAAGGATTTATTTATTTTTAAAATAAAATAAGGAACATTGGAGTGAAATTAAAAAACATCAGATCAAATCAGATCAGAAATATTTTATTTATAACGGGGAAATTCAATCATTAAAGTTGATCCTATACTCAATAATTAAGAATATCAAATAATATTAATAGAAGAAGTAATTAATAAGATATAAATACAAATACAATTGCCTCTGTTAACTGATACACTGTTTCCATCTGAAAATACCACGATCAGGTAAGTCCCATAATTATTTTTTGTATGATTACTAGGCATTTTTGGGAAGAAATTTTAAAGCATTTCCTAAAAGGGCAGTGGCGGTTCTAGACCAATTTGATTTTGGGGGGGGGGCAAGGATGTTGTCAGAAGGACACATTCAACCCCGACTAAAGAGACTGGCAAAACATCAGTGCATCCCTATATACTAGACATATATACTACTGTGTACTATATCAAAATGTAGACTGACAGCAGCTGTTTGGCTGTTTACACTCAACATGAGTCTCTTAGCGCTCTAAGGGACTGGAACCAAGTGCCACACGCATGTGTTTAGCCTGTAACATCAGTGCGACACTGAAGCTTTTTTGTTATTGTATAATATTTGTTTGGTGTGGATGGGGGGGCAGGTTCAGTTTTACAGGGGCACTGGCCCCTGTTGGCCCCTCCCCAGAACCGCCACTGTAAAAGGGGTGGGGATTGGATGCAGACTGGTGAAAGTGAGATGTTTAAAATACAGTGTAATCTCACCTGCTTAAACATGATATATGATTGAACGTTTCTGGGATTAAATGGCACATGTAACAAAGTGCATTGCGTTAAATCTGACGATAGAATGCCAAAAAAATATCAGTCCTGAATTCTAATCTTAGAATAATTTCTATCAAAAAGGCAAACCTAGGATGAGAATGCCTCCATCAACATTTCACCTGCTGCAGATGTCAAAGAATGATCATATTAGCATCCCACCAGGCAAATGAGAAAATACTTCAAAAGAAGTAAAGCTGAACTTGTGAACACATTAATCCAAAAATCTTAAATCATGCTGCATCGTGCTGCGGAGCCTACGACCGCTGTATTAAAAACATGACAGAGAACAAGATGTACCGAGGAGAGAGTGGTGGGCGTATGCTTCACTTTGACAGACGTCTCATTGCAGCCAATCAGCGCTCAGCATCTACCCGAACGTGACCGGAAATACGTGACACTGCCACGTGGTGGGTTTATATAGGGTCAAGCGGAAGCGTTTAAGCGCCATTTCACTGCGGAGCTGAACAGCGGTCTATCAGTGGAAGTACAGCGTCAACAGCGGTGGGAACATTGGATTGGAATAACAACCCGCCCTCAGCCCGATGGAAGCGGCAGTCAACCCGCCTCACGACAGGTAGAGTCCACATTGTGGTGCTGAAGAAACCTGAACAGCCGTTGAACGCGTAAATAAAACGGGAGCTTCGTTTACTGTTACCGCTAGCCTCACCATAACAACGCTAGCTAGGCAGCCAACGGTTGACTTAAGATGTTTTTAGCTAGCTTCTACCTTCTAAGGCGGTCTCTGCTGACAATGACTTGCTTAATCTTTGCAATAATGCAGCTGATTCTGCAAATCCTTCAAGTAGCTCTTAGCTTCATTGTGGAGCTTGCACAAAAGGAGGCGAATGACAGCTGGTTTAACCGGCTGCACCCCGCCGGTGGCTCTCTGTCAGCCGGTGTTGTGGTGTAAAGAGCGACCCTGTAAACTGGTGACTAACAGACAAATGCATCCCTGGTTGTTGCAGTTATACCAGCCGTTGAAATGACTTTGCCACTGAATGTTTTCATTTAACACACAACTCATGAGTGTATTTTTTCATATGATAACAAAAAGGTAAACAAAAGGACATTTTAGAGGACTCTTCCTGTATCACTGGTGATGTTGTTACTACGACAACCCCTGACGCATTCAGCTAAAGTCTCCACATGAAGGGGGTCAGTCGTGAAACCGAAACACCGGATGATTTATTTATTTTATTTATTAGTTCATTTGACAGGGGGGCATGCAAAACAAACATTTAAAATGACATTTCATTGACTCTAGTTTGATGCATTCAGAGGATTAACTCAGTGCTCACATAATTGTTTTTCCTTGAGCCGTAATTTCAATTTACTTTTAAAAACACTGAAGCTTGTACAGTCTCTAATGTGGGTGGGAATTGAGTTCCATTTTTCTGCTGAAAATGCAGACTGTCCAAATGCAGTTTTCCTAAGTTTAGCTGAACAGTCTCCTCTTACTGATGCCCTGGTCTCCCTAAGATTGTCCCTGCAGAGTAACACACGTTGTTTAAGTGTTGGTGGGGCCTGATCATGAATTATTGAACTGGCACCCTGCTGACGTTAATCCTCATGTCGTGTAGCAAACGCATAAGATACATAGTAATAACAACATGTCAAACGTGGCTCGTGCTCATATGAATCTGTGCTAATCGATGAAGCAGCCTAGCTTAATTCTGCTGTGCCTTTCTGCAGAATGACTGAATGACCGAATGACCGACAGGCTCATATTTGAGGCTTCTCTGGAGTATAGCTATTAAATCATGTATTTATATTCATTAGAAAGTCTCTCTCTGTCAGTCGCTTCTGTTATTACTAGGCAGTGTTTACAAACAGTGAGGGCTGGGCGGGGCGTCCGAACCACGCGATCACCAGCTGTTGGAGAGTGGATCCAGGAGTCTGACTTTTTCTCTTTGTTTTGATTCTCTTGATCCTCTTTAGGCTCTACTGTCTGAGAACTCATGCCCTTTACAAGTTTAGAAGAAGCAGTAGATTGAAATTAGTCACATATATGTTTTAGGATTAACTAGTTGATACTTACATTGTGAAACAGTCTCTGATGGATGATTTAGCTCCTAGTATCAAGGCTCAACTCAACTCAACTTTATTTATATAGCACCCTTCATATGTATAAACATGCAGCCCAAAGTGCTTCACAGAATAACAGAGAGACAGAAAACAACAGCAATGGTACAATTATAAATGAAATACTTAAAAATTAAATAAAATCAACACAGTAAAATTAATAAAATAAGTAGTAGTGGAAAGAAGAGTTAAACACAAGGTAGCATTAACAAGATCAGATGAATGCAAGAAATGAATAGGTGAATACATAATTAAACAAGATAAATAAATGTTAAAGCAATGATTCAAAATAATAATGATTAAAATAATAATGCAGCCTAGGGCTCAAAATGAATTACTCCAAATTAAAAGCTAGATTAAAAAGGTAAGTCTTAAGTTCACTTTTAAAAACACCCAGAGAGGTTATGTTATGATGTGACTTATTGTAATGATCATCAAATCAATCAGTCAATCCTTATTTGTGTAGCCCCTCTTCAAAGCTGCTCTCTTTGTTCTGTTATTTAGAACTCACATAAATCCACAAAGCTAAGCACTTGGCAACACCTTGCAAGTAAAATTTGTCTTTTAACAGGTAAAAACTTGAAGCAGGACCAGGCTAATGCTGCACAGCCTTCTGTGTGTAGACTGTGTTGGGTTTAGAGAGTTGAACAGAGGGAGATGCAGAACGAGGGGGACACATTGAAACAGCAACAGCAATACATGTTCTTTTTTTTAACCTTTATTTAACCAGGTAGTCCCATTGAGATTAAAATCTCCTTTTCAAGCGAGACCTGGCCGAGCTGCTAAAGTTAACATGATCAGTCTTCCCCTTATTACTGTCATTACAGCTGTGATATAGACCATCTAGGGCCTCATCATACCTTCCTGTTACTGTTAATACCACACATACTTAAACCATCATTACCTGCAGTGTCACCATATTCATATTCAAATTCCTCCACAAAAAACGTGTGGAGGGTACATTTCTGTCTGTGATTGATTATGGTGATATATCGAACATGCATGCATCTTAATCCACTTTACGGAGCCTTGATTCAGTGTATCATGCGTCTCTTCGTTTTATTACAAACACAAAATCCCTCACTCACCTCTGCATTCTTTATGATCTGGTGGGTTGGACGCATAGACTGTATAAAATATGGACGTAGTATCCGTGACGTCACCCATCTGTTCCTGAGAGCTGTTTTGAAGCAAATCGACGGCAGCAGCCATATTGGTAATGCGGAACTCAACTGGGCAGAGTGTGACGTAGTGTGAGTCTCTTAGCCAATGGCTGTGTGTTCCCGACCGGGAGTCACGTCAGTCATGTCCTTATTTGGGCAAAACTCGTAATCCTAATATCTTCTGAACCGTCACGTTAGAAAAAAATTCACTCCCCGTACAGTGTGTGCCATTAGAGAGATTAGCTTCATAGGGCCAAGCCGTTTTTTGAACCAGGCTGTAAACATGTTTATTAATGCTGCAAAGATCGTCTTTTTCCCATTCATATCTATGTGGTTTCCGGTGTTTCTGCAGCCAGCCTCAAGCGGATTCTCGATGTACTGCAGTTTATAGCACTTCCGCATTGGCTTCATCGTTTGAGACCGGAGTTTGCCGCTTGGTTGGACGTCGTTTGCAATTTGACAACAACACCGGTATATTTTTATTTATAAAGTGATACTGCCATGATGTGCCATCTTACCTTTGTATCCTTCTCTACACCAGCTCTACTGGATACCATCATCTAATTTATTACTCTTCACTGTACCCGGGTTTTGACCAAGCAGCAACCTCCGGCCAAAACCACATACATTACACACCCATTCAAAAAGCCACCTTTACAGCAGAAATAAACATGTTTACAGCCTGGAACAAGAAACAGTTTAGGTCTGAGTAGCTAATTTCTCTATCAGCACACACTGTACTGGGGATGAACACTAGCTCGACAGCAGTTAGGTTGAGTTCAGCATTTCCAATATGGCTCCCGCCGCAGTTGGCTTCAGAAACAGATGGGTGACATCACGGACACTACGTCCATTATATATACAGTCTATAGTTTACACAGTTGTTTCTTCACAAACATATTTACACCCAGTTAACACAAGCGTGGCTAAAAAACAAACTTGAATTATTTCACTTTTCTGTGTATGTGTGCAACAAAAAAAAAACAGACTTCACTTGTTGACAAAAACATTTAGAATTCTTTATTTTGTTGTATCAGAAAATGTGAATATTTAAAAGAAGATCTAGCATATTATTGTCAAACAGTCTCAATTCTTCAGCATTATTTGCTCATAAACAAACATTTCACCTGAGTCGTGCTCAAAGTGTTTGACTGGAGATCTGTATTGCCATTCATTCGTCGCCCAAAGGCTCATGTTTTTCTTCAGTGCTAATGCGGTTTAGCTGTTGTTTGGGTTTCCTGGACTCTGACTGGTGTAGTAAATCAGCTCACAGGCTTTAGGCAGTTAGTGTGTCAGCAGGTCGGTGTGTGTGTGTGTGTTTTGAACTCCAGGGTTAGATTTAACTTCTTCTAAATCTGGTTCATGTGCTCTGCTCAGAGAGCGGGAAAGAGGAGATGATGGGGTTAAGTGTGGACTGAGAGACTCCTCAGGTTGATGTAGGACATGGTATTTGTAGTTTTGTTGAACCACAGCCAAGTCTACAGATACTTAGAACCTGTGTTTGAGTGTTCAAGCTGTGGGCAGCAGGAGTGTCCTGGGACCGGTTCAGAGACCACAGGACCAGAGTCGATTAGATTAATAGGAACATTTCCACATTCATCCCTTTGGGAAATGGGAGAAGAGAAGCACAAGCAAGTGTCATACAGACAAAGCAGTGTTAATAATGGTACCAACCTTTGATGTATTGTTGTCATGGAAAATGTTTCTTTTGAAGCACAAAAACTTTCAGATGTGGTAAACATGTTGGCTGTTAGGTGTTCAACAATGTATTGGGTTGTAGCTGTTTTGTGCATCCTCGCAATGCACTAAACAAAACCTTTAGAGAGTAGGCAACAACATTTCTAAACATGTTTTAAATATGTGCACATATAACCTCCTCATTGAGCATGATGAATGTAAGAGTAGATGGAAGCCAAGACATTCTTGCTTTATTTCAGGTATCATCACACACTGTGAGGTATTTAAATTAACTTCTGATTTTGGAGTCATAGATCCTTCTTAGTAAAAGTTGCTGAAGCTGTCTCTCATATTTTCTCTGAGCTAAATGTAAGAATAAATCCCACACACTCGCAGGTTTTATTTCCCACTCACACTCACGCCTGTGTGATTTTTGCAGCCGGTAAGGACCATGCCATGGTGGTTCCCATGACAGTGCTAAAAGTAGCAGCCTGTTGATACAGCCCAAGCTCCCTCCATGACTCTAAGCTGACTTTGAGGGCAGAGTATTAGCTTACTGGGCTGTTTGTGAATGGAGCCTGTAAAAGCTTTTCATTCTTTATATTTACAGATTTGTTTGAAGTTTGTGTGTTTGTGAGAGTAGATAAAAGATTGAAGTGATGGCTGTTATAATAAATGTGTCAAACGTCAAACAACACATTCATCCAAATGGTTCCGTCTCCTTTTCTGGCATCTCTCTACGGATCTTGGCGAACCGCTTTCTTTTTTATGTATCTGTTCTCATAACGAGCAAAGAGACGAGATAACAGATTTCCTGTGACTGCTATTCTTAATGAGAATCTCCTCTCCTCTCCTCCGTCTGCCTCCTCTCTTCCAGCTCTCTGGTCGGGTTGTCCAGTGGCGGGATGGACCAACACAGCAGTTCCAGCAAACGCATTCGCAAGCCCTCCCTGTTGTACGAGGACTTTGAGAGCCCGTCCCTACCGCACACATTACCCCAAGGGCCTCCTGTCCCTCCACAGCCCCCAGTGAGAGACCCCGGTCGGCCGGGTCGCATGACGAACCAGCTGCAGTTCCTGCAGAGGACCCTGATGAAGTTTCTGTGGAGGCATAACTTTGCCTGGCCGTTCCACGAGCCTGTGGATGCCTACAGGCTGAATCTACCGGTGAGTTTAGAGGCTCTGCACCAACCAGAGACTGGATTTTAGAGGAGCCTTGGCGGGCGGTTTCCATGCCCTCCATTTTTAAAGATGTACATTTGTAATGTTGAACATGCTTCTTGAGGTAGAGTTGCTTTCTTACTCCTTCTGTGTATCTTTTTTTGTTTTTCAGGATTATCATAAAATAATCAAACAACCTATGGACATGGGCACCATCAAGAAGCGTTTGGAGAACAACTTTTACCGCAGTGCCAGCGAGTGCATCCAGGATTTTAACACAATGTTCACCAACTGCTACATTTACAACAAGGTAGGTCGGGTTGGTTCAGGATCTGTTTTTTACTTTTAAATTCCCCTTTATTTCTTCCCCAATATTTTAGCCTATGTTCTGATTTAGGGTTGTAATTTTTAAGTATTGTCCGTGATCGATCTTTGGAAATGTTAACGATCAATTATCAATTTATCCTTTAGAAAAAAAAAAACGTAGGCATTTTCCACGTCAAGAACAATGCCAAATGCATTTTTTCCCCAACATCAAATTATCCTTATTTACACAATGTATCATTGACGATATTGAATAGCTACGGATCATATTGAGATGTACAAATTGTTCAACATGTTGCATATCAACGTGTGGAGCAGGCTCATAAAGATGATCTCTGCAGACATACAGTCAATCTCTGCCTTTTCGTTCTTATAGAGAAAAACCATCTCCATCTGTACGTGGCCAGCTATCAGCTTCGAGAGCATCCGGGTCATAATCAGTCCAGCGGCACAGAAAAGAAGCGCTAATGGAGACCTGTCACACAGCCGCAGCCACCAGCTGAGCGTCTCTGCTGAGCGCAACACCTTTAGTCAGCTGATTCACATCGAAACATGCTTTAAACTTAAAACACCTCCCTGATATCTGAACAAACAAAGGTTTGTTGTTTTAAGGGCCCTAAACGAAGCCTTTTAGTTTTTATTGACAGTCCAAGCTCAGGTCAGGACAAAGGGACTTTCTTTTAATATTTGAGAGACCCATTTTAAACCTTTTTAAAATCTCCCATGAGAAAATGTTCATCAAACACTTGGAACATAACTCTGCAAACCTGTGTAATAACAGAACATGTGCTAACCTGCGTGTACTCGTACATCTGCAGCGGAATAACTTTTGAAGCAAGAGGGAAAATGAAAATGTCGAGATGACACGGGAACAAATGAGGAACAAATGCACCCAACTGTTGTGGATCCGATTGCTGCCAAAATGAACTGTTGATTTATTACAAACTTCCTCTTCATCAGGCTTAGACCGAAGACGATGATGTTGAAGTCAAACATCTCAGCCAAGCGAGTCTAAGCCTTCATGAACTCTCTCAACCTTGTAAATAAACACGGTTAGTGATTAGCTGTCGGGCTGTTCACATTGCTTTTTGAACGAGGCCAGTATTTGTTTCTGTGGTCACTGGATAAACATCCACAACAGTGCTTGAGGGGGGTGAATTCAGAGGAAACCGGATTCAGAGTGTTGAATTTATACATTTTGGTGTGCAGTAGAATCAGTGAAGTCATGAGCAGGAAGATGAGGATATTTCCAACAAGCTTTTTACCAGATTTTTTTCCCCTTGATAGCCGACAGACGACATTGTGCTGATGGCCCAGTCCTTAGAGAAGATCTTCCTCCAGAAGGTGGCCCAGATGCCCCAGGATGAGATTGAGCTGCCTCCTCCGGCTCCCCGAAACAAGAACAACAGAGGGAGGGGTCGTAAAAGCTGTGAGTCATCGACTAACTTTATCTTATTGTTTTAGCTGTTAGCTTTAAACACAGATTAACATTTGATGTCTGTCTCCTCTGCGGCTGAGTTCTGATGCTTAAGTTGAATATACTTTATGTTTCAGCATCGAGGGCTCAGCAGGTGCCTGCAGTGTCCCAGTCGGCCTACTCCCCCTCTTCCTCTGATACTGGAGAGTCGATGCCTGCAAACTCTCCCCAGACTGTGCTGACCAAAAGCCTGCCTCCAGCCAACATCATGGGCCTCCCCCCTACACAGCCAACAACCAAGGTACACACAGATACATCTAATACTTACAATGACATTTACAATCATGAGTGAGGAGATATCTGAAGTGACTGTTTGTTGCCGTGCTCATAAAATAAGTGAGAAGATTTGTTGGTTAGGGTTTAGAGCCTGGATGATTTGAGTGCGCTTTGCAAAGAAATGCTGCAAATAATTTAATTGAAGATCCTTCTGGATCAGTATTTTGATCTCTGCGACCTTCAACCTCTTCATTCACAGAAAAAAGGTGTGAAACGTAAGGCTGACACCACCACCCCCTCCAACATGGGCCTGACTGTGGGCATGACAGGAGCCACACACATGGTGGGCTTAGGGAAAGGAGGACATGGGGGCCACGGAGGCCATGGAAGTCATGGAGGCCACGGAGGTCATGGAGCTCATGGAGCTCATGGAGCTCATGGAGGCCATGGAGGCCATGGAGGCCACGGGGGTCATGGTGGCCATGGAGGCCATGGGGGGCAAGTCCATGACACCTCCATGCACAGCATCTCCATGGGTGTAATGAACTTAGACACCCCACCTGGGATGGGGCTGGTCAGGAGCCCTGGAGGTCCCGTCCTGCTCCAGCCGATGATGGCAGGAGCAGGACGCAGAGTGGGCAGCGGGCGCCCCATTAAACCCCCCAAGAAAGACTTACCTGACTCTGTACAGCCTCTGCCCTCAAGGAAGGGCAAGCTGAGCCCTCAGCTGAGGTACTGCAGCGTGCTGCTCAAAGAAATGTTGTCAAAGAAACATGCTGCGTATGCCTGGCCCTTTTACACGCCTGTAGACGCTGCTGCACTGGGACTGCACGACTATCATGACATCATCAAGTGTCCCATGGACCTCAACACTATCAAGGTGACTTCATATGCTTGAAACTCAGAGAAAGATAAACTAGGGACTAGATTATGCTCCTTTGTGTTTCTGATAAAGTCGGCTGCTTTTGCTGTTATGAATCCATCAAAGTTGGCAGGCACTTTTTCATTTGTAACACTTTGCAAATTACAATATTTAACAGCTTTTCAGCTTCAGAGTGTTGGATGTTACGATGATGGAATTGGAAAAAAAACCCTCCAAATGTTCTGGTCTTATTTTCAAATGTGTGTTTTCTTCCCTTTCATCAGAGGAAGATGGACTGTCGTGAATACAGGGATGCACAGCAGTTTGCCAGTGATGTCCGGCTAATGTTCTCTAACTGCTACAAGTACAACCCGCCTGACCATGATGTTGTTGGCATGGCGCGCAAGCTGCAGGTGAGCATGTTAAATCCCACTTTTCAAATCAGTGCCCGATGATGAGGTGCCTTTTTCAGTCGCTCTTTTAAACCTCAGTTGTTTTCTCATCTCTAATTCTGGCTTCTTTTGGCTCCAGGATGTGTTCGAGTTTCGCTTTGCTAAGATGCCAGATGAACCGCTTATGGACCACACGGCCATGTCCCTGAGCGGCCATCCGTCATCCTCATCTTCTTCTTCCTCCTCCTCGTCGTCCTCTTCTTCCTCCACCTCAGAAAGCGAGCCCAGCAGTGAGAGCGAGGAGAGTGAGAGCAGCCCAAACTCAGACAGCGAGGAAGAGCGAGCAAACCGCTTGGCTGAGTTACAGGACCAGGTGTGTACACAGGTAAGACGTCCAGGACTACTTCTTTTGAATAAAGACACTATTCACTATTCCGGGGAAAACGACATGTTTTCACAACGGATGTTTACTTTAAATCCTTTTTATTGAACAGCTTAGAGCCGTGCACGAGCAGCTGGCTGCCCTCTCCCAAGGCCCCATCGTCAAACCCAAGAAGAAGAAAGAGAAGAAGGAGAAAAAGGAGAAGAAGAAAAAGAAAAAGCTGGAGAAGCGAATTCGAGGGGGCAGGAGCAGAGCTGGCTCTGAGGAGTGGAAAATGCCCAGCAAGATCCTGAAAAGCAAGTCCGCCAGAGCAGGAGGCTCCCAGCCCAAGAAAAACCCAAGCAAGAAGAGCAACAAGAACAGCAAGTGAGTGGAATAATTACCCAGAGAGAGTAACTCTACCATGAGGATATATTTACATAATAATCTTTTATGTTTTAATCATTCATAAGACCAAGCAGCTGATGATGAGATGTTTTTGTTTCTGCAGGAACACAAAGAAGCCGTTCTACCCTCCTCCGACTCCCACCCTGCTGCCACACTATGACTCGGAGGAAGAGGAGGAAATCGTGCCCATGTCGTACGATGAGAAACGCCAGCTGAGCCTCGACATTAACAAGCTCCCAGGGGAGAAGCTGGGTCGCGTGGTCCACATCATTCAGTCCAGAGAGCCTTCACTGCGGGACACCAACCCAGAGGAGATAGAGATTGACTTTGAAACACTGAAGCCATCAACACTGAAGGAGCTGGAGCGCTACGTCATGACCTGTCTGAGGAAGAAGCCCCGTAAGCCATATGCTGATCAAGGTAAATAGAAACACAGAGCTGCATTTATGTGTTGTTAGCAACACTGATGTGTTACAGGGAGAGAAACTGAATATATCCAGCATGTGATGGAGCTGTCCTTTAGGCTAATCTTCAGGATACATTTAATTTCGATGCACACTTTTATGTTTTAAAGTGATGTCAGTGTGAAATCACAACAAATGTTATTTTAAGACTCTTTACAAACAGAGCAGGTCTAGACCGTACTCTCTGTAGACCCAACATCATGGCAGGATCAGATCCAGTCCCATCTTACAGACAGGACTCAGTCTGATCTCATCTTAATCCACCATGAGCAGAGCACTTTGCAGCATTTAGCAAGTTACAGTGGCAAGGACAAACTTCCTTTAACAGGCAGAAATCTCCAGCAGGACCAGACTCATGTTAGACACGCATCTGCTGAGACCGAGCACATTAGTTCACACAGAGCCCCAACATGCAAAACTGTAGTATACATGCACAGGGGGATATACCTGGATTGTAAAATCTGGTGCTTGTAGCAGAGTCCCCACTTGGGTCCACTGGTGCTGATTGTGTTCAGCATACATTAAGATAAAAGGCAGGGCCAGACATGCATAGCTCTTTACCTGAGTGACAGCTGTCAAAAAGAGAGGGGGCGTGTGCATCATCAGTGTTTGTGTAATTACTCTCACTGCCAGAAGGGGGAGACAAAAGCTATCTTTTATTGTGACCATCAAAGCAGCTATAATAAGTGTAAAATCAAATAATGAAGGAATAATAATGAAAAACAGCAACAGGATGAAGATGACAGGAATATAACAATGATTTAAAAAAGAGTGCTGAGCTACATGCAAACAACTATTACCAGACAGAAGCAATTCAAGCAGACTATTACCTACAAACTGTTAATATGAAGACAGGTGATCTGAATCTGATAAACGAAACATACTTTAAACGTAAAACACCTCCCTGATAGCTGAACGCAATATAAGACCACATGATGTTTGTTCCACGTGCTTGTAGCTTTAACTAAATGTAGCTTGTTCCAGCTACATTTAGAAAGGAGGAGTCTGTTAAGGTGCAGCTTTTTATTTTAGATTATGTGTAAATGATGATGAGGAGGGTGTGTTTAGTGTTTCCCACAGAGTGATTGTTAACTGCAGGCGGGGACGTCACTAACAAGATGTTCAGAAACAACAGTATCATGTTCCAGAATAACTTGGATACCTGAACATCGAGGGACCCACAACAATCAGTGCAGTTACTTTAGTACAGGAGGCGTGGAGATCGAAGGGAGATTAACTACTTTTTTTAGTTTCAGGATGGCGTCCTCTTTTTGAGGTGATCAGAAAAATATGAAACACACTGAGGCAACCTTCTATATATCTATCCAGGTTCAGTCTACGCATGAAGGTCACATCTCATCCCTAATGTTTGATTAGATTTGTAAGTCCCTGGGAGAGGACCCCGATGTCTTAAGAACACTGAACAACCCTCTTGACACAAACTGCAGCTCACTAGCACCAGGACAGACAAGAACGGAGGTCTGTATCATGTTTTATCATTTCTATTGCAGTGGGAAAGAAAGGCAGTGTGGGCAAGTCAAAAGAGGAGCTAACTCTGGAGAAGAGGAGGGAACTAGAGAAGAGGCTACAGGATGTCAGCGGGCAACTCAACTCTGTCAAGAAACCCACAAAACCTAAAGGTGAGCTCACGTCCCGTTTTCTACACGAGTGTATTCTCATGCGCACAACATTTACTTTCAGTGAAAACGACCTCATGATGAGCATGTATATTCTGTTGCTGTGTGAAGTTATTCACTCCACCTTGTGTTCCTCTCTGCAGTAGAGAAGCCCAACGCTACAGAGACCAACACGCAGCCCTCACGCCTCAGCGGCAGCAGCTCCAGCTCCGACTCCTCGTCGTCCTCTTCCTCCTCCTCGTCCTCGGACACCAGTGACTCAGACTCTGGTTGAGATCCTTACAGTGGCTCAGAGAGAAAATCACTAATAACTCAGGGACTTGGGCTGGCCCAGGACACAACACACCCTGAAACGGTAGTGGGCTGAGAAATAAGTTACCATGGCGGGAAAAAAAAAAAAACACTCCAAGAGGACTCATTAATGTTTGAATGTGGGACTGAGGGATGTGAAACATTGTCTCTGTGGATAATCCTAAAACCTGAACACTAAATGCCTTGGTTTCCCTTTTCCTTCCCTTTGTAAATACTTGTACAAATTTATGTTTCTTTTATAAAGAAGAATTTTATGGAGATCCCCCAAAGAGGGAACGTAATAAAAAAGATGTGGAAAGATGGGCCGTATTCCAAATCTGCTTTGGCTGGCCTCGACGCTGCGCAGTGAGGGAATGAAGGAGTTTATTTATTTGTTTTCTTCCGCTACATTTCCTCTTGACGTGTCTGGAATCAGAACCAGCAACTGTGCGGTCACAAGCCTTGCTTTTTCTAACAACATAGCCTTCTGCCACTCTTCATTTTAGATCAACCCCCTTAGCCTCAGCCTTAATCATACAGATTGGAGTGTTAACTGGAAAAACACCAAAAGACCCTCCAGCAGCTCTTCCATCCGTTCTCATGTTCACAGGTTCATGAGCATCTACTCTCCTACTTTCAGGTCAGAATCAAAGTTCAGTTGAAGCTCTGAGATATTCACCGTTTATATTTACTATCTTTGTTCTTGAAGTCAAATGTCACTGAGGCGTTTGGCTTCATGTGGTAGTCTGTTGCTGTTTTTTTAAACAAAGTAGTTTCATGCAGTTGTACAGCATAGACATAGCTTTACATGCTGTGCTAACAAGGTTTGCAGTTAAGGATATTCAGTTTTCACAAATCTTGGAGGCACATCCACATTTGGAAGCCCGTCAGCCAATTTAAGACAGACTTGTCTTAAAGTCCTTTATTTGAAGTACTGTGTTCAGTATTTTAAAATCAGTTCTTTGATATTCTTCCCACATTTCTCAGTGTTAAATAGAAGTGTAAGACAAGTGTGCATCTGGAACACACTGCTGAATGTTGTCAGATTACAATGAAGGTTTCTAATTACCACAGTAACTCAAGCAGGTCAAACATTGCTGCTCTTTAAAGTCATCCGTAGCACTTCAAACGGAAGGTTTCTGAAAGAAGTCTTCACGCTGCCCGGCACTTACTGAAACACACCGTGTTGACAAAGTGACACTACAAAGTTTTCTCTAGAAAACAAAAACGTTCCACATGAGAAACGACGGTCCTGTCGTTCATAACTGAAGCTGTTGTTGAATGTTCATTGAAAGAATATATGCTTGTATATACTTAAACTATATTTGCTGTTGCACAAACTTGTACTCCTGCTGTTCAGTCTTTGTTTGTTTGTTTTTTTTCAGTTGTTTTGTTTTTTTTGTTTTTAACCCGGTTCTTTCTCATTCCAGTTTACAGTCTTAGTTGTTGCCTGAAGAGCGTTCACCTGTTCGACCTGTTTGACCATTGCTGCCTCTGGTCCAGCAGGTTGTTGCCTCTCAGAAGCAAACCTTTTCATTTGACAAGTGTGTTAATTAAACTATTCTCTTCTGTAGAAACAGTCTGAGTCGTGTCTGAGTTTCTGGTGCATGTTCTGAGCTCAGTTTACCTGCAAAACTCAAATCTGATAATGGAGGAATATCTGCATCAGTTATGAATAAGCAAAAACATGACACAGTTTCTGAAATGTTCAGATTAACTGCTTTAAATATTTAATGTTCATACTTCTCTCATTTGTTTCAGCTGTATGTCCAACAAAAGCAGCATTTTGAAGGTATTACACCAGGCTCTAGAACAGGGGTGAACAGTTAATTATCAAAAGCATCAGTAGCAGTAGTTTAATTCATAACTGCACAGGAAACACAGACACATGCTCATATAGGTAGGCTAATTTTCTGCAGACCAGCTAAATGAAGGCAAGTTTATTTATAAAGCACCATTCATACATAGAGCAATTCAAAGTGCTTTACAGAGTTAAAAACAAAAACCAGAACAGTAACAATCAACAAAAACATACAGCAAACACTTCAAACATCAAAATTTGATATGCGGCCAGTTATGTTTGATCTACTCTCTCTCTCTCTCTCTCTGTATACTTATGTAAATTAACGTACATGGTAAATAGAAATGGGGTCTTATTATTTATTTAAATTAGGAGAGATTATTCTAAATAATCAGCCCCCCTTCACTGCTCTGAAGTCCATAACTTGCAGTCTTAGTGTCCCCCCATACACAGAATCACAACTGGTCGTCTTAACCGAAATGAACCCTTTAATTATTTGATTCATCTCAGAACTTCTTCCCAAGGATTAAGACTCAAACATTGAGTCTTTTCTGTGTTAGTCAGCTGTCTCAGACCTCTTGACACCCCGCAGGGTGCCCGTATGCCCAAATGAAGCCACATTAAATCTCTTTGAGGGATTGGGGGTCGCGAGTCTTTGGCACCAATATTTTTGGGGATCGAGGGCTGAAAAGTTTGGGAACCCCTGCTCTAGAAAAAACTAGTGGTCCTTTTTTTTTTGCTCTAAATCTCTTCTTCTGAATTTTTATCAAAACATTTTTGATCCATTTCAAATATTCAGCTTAAATATCAGGATTAAAACAACCTGGAAGTGTAACTAAGGAGCACAAATGATCTGTGTGTTGCTCAAAATTCGAAAGTATATTTGAGTTTAAAAATCTATAAAAAATGAAAAGGTATTTTAAGCCTTAAAATGCTTTATTATGAAAGTAAATATAGTAAAAAAAAAAGTAAAATGCACAACTTATTTGTAATAATTGTGATGATACTTAGTTCTTTTGTTTTATAGCAATAGCAAGAGAAAGCAAATAAACAAAAGAAGGAGCAGTAAGACAGTGAAGGTCAGAATGATGAAATGATCAAAGTAAAAGTTAGAAACAAAGTGTCAAACCATTTTTATTCACTGTGCATGGTGTCATATTTTCCTCCACTAGATGGCAGCAGATACTCGTATGAAGTGTTTTAATGGTTGAAATGTCATCGAGTTAGAGGTGCTGGTGTGTGTTTAGAAAGAGTGATCACCGCATGATCTATCAGTGTCACTTTAATGTTTGGGAGGGACAACATTTAGACAATGAAACCTGCTCAGTTTGTTCTCTGGAGGAGATGAATGTAACATGACAGAGACACTGTTCTCAGTGCTGCTCGTTCTCTGTCTTCAAAATTTCAGTCAAGGTAAGATTTTGTGAAAAGAACATTGTTAATATCTGTGAAGTCATTTTCTTTTGCTTCAAAGAAAACACTTGTTGCTGCTACTTTCATGCCTCTGATTGATAATGATGATGTTTTATATATGCATGCATGCATCCTCTCAGTGCCTTCATTCCCTGGATACTGTTTATCATGGAGCTCTGAGGATCGTTGCAAGTCTTTTTGGGGGGCATTTCCGCCTTCATGGACAGGACAGCTGAAGAGAGACAGGAAATGTAGGGAGCAGAGAATGGGGGAGGACATGCAGCAAACGGTTGAGGCTGGAATTGAACCTGCGACCTCTGCAACGAAGACTATAGCCTCTGTATGTGGGGAGCGTAGACCACTAGGCCACAAGCACCTCCCATTGCAAGTCTTAAGTCTTAAGTCATCACTGTATGCTCGAGTTGGCTGGTCTGCATTGTCTACTCCTAAACTGAATCACTGGCTTATTTATATCATGTTTCTTAACTTGCTTCCCTCATATTTATGTGATTTTATTCATTTCAAAAATACTGGAAGCTATGGTCTAAAATCATCACATAGTAACTTGTTAATATGGTGCCCCTGAAGGGAGAAACACAACATTTCAGAAAACAACACCATGCACAGACTCAGGTAAAAACACTCTGAACATGTTGGTATTCACAGTTACACCATATGTTTGAAAAGTGTGGAGACCATGATTTACATGCTTTTGTGTGAGGCTGGTTACAGATTGTTCCCCTTTGGCGACAGTCAGGACTATTCAGGGATGTGTTAAGTGTGTTCTTCTTAAGGCTGTTAGAGTAGTATAATAATACCTGTGGTTAAACTGTGCAATATAAGATGGGTGTATATTTGCGACAAGTATTAAGTCATGTACTGCACTCTCATTTGTCTTTCTCTGCCAAATGTCAAACCATCCATCTACAGCAAGTCCCCCCTCCCTTATATGTTAATTCTGAGGAGTGCAAATCTTGGTCATCATATAATATCTCTTACGGATGTGACGACGTAATGTAGCTTGGAGAACCCTCTGTATCTCCTCATCCTCCAAATCATCCCACCTTTCAAAAGGTTTAGGGTTAGGATTAGGGTTATGATTAGGGTTAGGGTTAGGGTTAGGGTTAGGATTAGGGTTAGGGTTAGGGTTATGATTAGGGTTAGGGTTATGATTAGGGTTAGGGTTAGGGTTAGGGTTAGGATTAGGGTTAGGGTTATGATTAGGGTTAGGGTTAGGGTTATGATTAGGGTTATGATTAGGGTTAGGGTTACGGTTACGATTAGGGTTAGGGTTAGGGTTAGGGTTAGGATTAGGGTTAGGGTTAGGGTTACGATTAGGGTTAGGGTTAGGGTTATGATTAGGGTTAGGGTTAGGGTTACGGTTATCATTAGGGTTAGGGTTATGATTAGGGTTAGGGTTAGGGTTAGGGTTATGATTAGGGTTAGGGTTAGGGTTACGGTTATCATTAGGGTTAGGGTTATGATTAGGGTTAGGGTTAGGGTTAGGGTTAGGATTAGGGTTAGGGTTAGGGTTAGGGTTACGGTTATGATTAGGGTTAGGGTTAGGGTTATGATTAGGGTTAGGGTTAGGGTTAGGGTTATGATTAGGGTTAGGGTTAGGGTTACGGTTATCATTAGGGTTAGGGTTATGATTAGGGTTAGGGTTAGGGTTAGGGTTAGGGTTATGATTAGGGTTAGGGTTAGGGTTACGGTTATCATTAGGGTTAGGGTTATGATTAGGGTTAGGGTTAGGGTTAGGGTTAGGATAAGGGTTAGGGTTAGGGTTAGGGTTACGGTTATGATTAGGGTTAGGGTTAGGGTTATGATTAGGGTTAGGGTTAGGGTTAGGGTTAGGGTTATGATTAGGGTTAGGGTTAGGGTTAGGGTTAGGGTTATGATTAGGGTTACGGTTATGATTAGGGTTAGGGTTAAGGTTATGATTAGGGTTAGGGTTAGGGTTAGGGTTATGATTAGGGTTAGGGTTAGGATTAGGGTTAGGGTTAGGGTTAGGGTTATAATTAGGGTTAGGGTTGGGGATAGGGTTATGACTAGGGTTAGGGTTAGGGTTATGATTAGGGTTAGGGTTAGGGTTAGGGTTAGGGTTATGATTAGGGTTAGGGTTAGGGTTATAATTAGGGTTAGGGTTACGGTTAGGGTTATGATTAGGGTTAGGGTTAGGGTTATGATTAGGGTTAGGGTTATGATTAGGGTTAGGGTTGGGGTTACGGTTACGGTTATGATTAGGGTTACGGTTATGAGTAGGGTTATGATTAGGGTTATGATTAGGGTTATGATTAGGGTTAGGGTTAGGGTTATGATTAGGGTTAGGGTTATGATTAGGGTTATGATTAGGGTTACGGTTATGATTAGGGTTAGGGTTACGGTTATGATTAGGGTTAGGGTTAGGGTTAGGGTTAGGGTTATGATTAGGGTTACGGTTATGATTAGGGTTAGGGTTAGGGTTATGATTAGGGTTAGGGTTAGGGTTAGGATTAGGGTTAGGGTTAGGGTTACGGTTATGATTAGGGTTAGGGTTAGGGTTAGGGTTAGGGTTATGATTAGGGTTAGGGTTAGGATTAGGGTTAGGGTTAGGGTTAGGGGTTAGGGTTAGGGTTATGATTAGGGTTAGGGTTACGGTTACGGTTATGATTAGGGTTAGGGTTAGGATTAGGGTTAGGGTTAGGATTAGGGTTAGGGTTAGGGTTAGGGGTTAGGGTTAGGGTTATGATTAGGGTTACGGTTACGGTTACGGTTATGATTAGGGTTAGGGTTACGGTTATGATTAGGGTTAGGGTTAGGGTTAGGGTTATGATTAGGGTTGGGGTTACGGTTATGATTAGGGTTAGGATTAGGGTTAGGGTTATGATTAGGGTTGGGGTTACGGTTATGATTAGGGTTAGGGTTAGGGTTACGGTAACGATTAGGGTTAGGGTTAGGGTTATGATTAGGGTTAGGGTTATGATTAGGGTTAGGGTTACGGTTATGATTAGGGTTAGGGTTAGGGTTAGGGTTATGATTAGGGTTAGGGTTAGGATTAGGATTAGGGTTAGGGTTAGGGTTAGGGTTATAATTAGGGTTAGGATTAGGGTTAGGGATAGGGTTAGGGTTATAATTAGGGTTACGGTTAGGGTTAGGGTTATGATTAGGGTTAGGGTTAGGATTAGGGTTAGGGTTAGGGTTAGGGTTATAATTAGGGTTAGGGTTAGGATTAGGGTTAGGGTTAGGGTTACGGTTATGATTAGGGTTAGGGTTAGGGTTAGGGTTATGATTAGGGTTAGGGTTAGGATTAGGGTTAGGGTTAGGGTTAGGGTTATAATTAGGGTTAGGATTAGGGTTAGGGATAGGGTTAGGGTTATAATTAGGGTTAGGGTTAGGATTAGGGTTAGGGTTAGGGTTACGGTTATGATTAGGGTTAGGGTTAGGGTTAGGGTTATGATTAGGGTTAGGGTTAGGATTAGGGTTAGGGTTAGGGTTAGGGTTATAATTAGGGTTAGGATTAGGGTTAG
Organism: Notolabrus celidotus; assembly: GCF_009762535.1. Taxonomy (NCBI): domain Eukaryota; kingdom Metazoa; phylum Chordata; class Actinopteri; order Labriformes; family Labridae; genus Notolabrus; species Notolabrus celidotus. Next base: position 5,978,595 of record NC_048283.1, on the reverse strand, counting down.
GGATAGGGTTAGGGTTATAATTAGGGTTGGGGATAGGGTTATGATTAGGGTTAGGGTTATGATTAGGGTTAGGGTTAGGGTTATGATTAGGGTTAGGGTTATGATTAGGGTTACGGTTAGGATTAGGGTTAGGGTTAGGGTTATAATTAGGGTTACGGTTGGGGATAGGGTTAGGGTTATGATTAGGGTTAGGGTTAGGGTTATGATTAGGGTTAGGGTTAGGGTTAGGGTTATGATTAGGGTTAGGGTTAGGGTTATGATTAAGGTTAGGGTTAGGGTTATGATTAGGGTTAGGGTTACGGTTATGATTAGGGTTAGGGTTAGGGTTAGGGTTAGGGTTATGATTAGGGTTAGGGTTAGGGTTAGGGTTATGATTAGGGTTAGGGTTACGGTTATGATTAGGGTTAGGGTTAGGGTTAGGGTTATGATTAGGGTTAGGGTTAGGGTTAGGGTTATGATTAGGGTTAGGGTTAGGGTTATGATTAGGGTTAGGGTTAGGGTTATGATTAGGGTTAGGGTTAGGGTTATGATTAGGGTTAGGGTTAGGGTTAGGGTTATGATTAGGGTTAGGGTTAGGGTTAGGGTTAGGGTTAGGATTAGGGTTAGTGTTAGGGTTATGATTAGGGTTAGGGTTATGATTAGGGTTAGGGTTAGGGTTATAATTAGGGTTAGGGTTGGTGTTAGGGTTAGGGTTATGATAAGGGTTAGGGTTAGGATTAGGGTTAGGGTTAGGATTAGGGTTAGGATTAGAGTTATGATAAGGGTTAGGGTTAGGGTTATGATTAGGGTTAGGGTTATGATTAGGGTTAGGGTTAGGGTTAGGGTTATGATTAGGGTTAGGGTTAGGATTAGGGTTAGGGTTAGGGTTATGATTAGGGTTAGGGTTAGGGTTATGATTAGGGTTATGATTAGGGTTATGATTAAGGTTAGGGTTAGGGTTAGGATTAGGGTTAGGGTTATGATTAGGGTTAGGGTTACGGTTATGATTAGGGTTAGGGTTACGGTTACGATTAGGGTTAGGGTTAGGGTTAGGGGTTGGGGTTAGGGTTAGGGTTAGGGTTATGATTAGGGTTAGGGTTAGGGTTACGGTTATGATTAGGGTTAGGGTTACGGTTATGATTAGGGTTATGATTAGGGTTAGGGTTAGGGTTAGGATTAGGGTTAGGGTTATGATTAGGGTTAGGGTTACGGTTACGATTAGGGTTAGGGTTAGGGTTTGGGGTTAGGGTTAGGTTAGGGTTATGATTAGGGTTAGGGTTAGGGTTACGGTTATGATTAGGGTTAGGGTTACGGTTATGATTAGGGTTATGATTAGGGTTAGGGTTAGGGTTATGATTAGGGTTAGGGTTATGATTAGGGTTAGGGTTAGGGTTATGATTAGGGTTAGGGTTATGATTAGGGTTAGGGTTATGATTAGGGTTAGGATTAGGGTTATGATTAGGGTTAGGGTTATGATTAGGGTTAGGGTTAGGGTTAGGGTTATAATTAGGGTTAGGATTAGGGTTAGGGTTATGATTAGGGTTAGGGTTAGGGTTATGATTAGGGTTATGATTAGGGTTAGGGTTAGGGTTATGATTAGGGTTAGGGTTAGGGTTATGATTAGGGTTAGGGTTAGGATTAGGGTTATGATTAGGATTAGGGTTAGGGTTATGATTAGGGTTAGGGTTAGGGTTATGATTAGGGTTAGGGTTAGGGTTAGGGTTAGGATTAGGGTTAGGGTTATGATTAGGGTTAGGGTTAGGGTTATAATTAGGGTTAGGATTAGGGTTAGGGTTATGATTAGGGTTAGGGTTAGGGTTATGATTAGGGTTATGATTAGGGTTAGGGTTAGGGTTATGATTAGGGTTAGGGTTAGGGTTAGGGTTATGATTAGGGTTAGGGTTAGGGTTATGATTAGGGTAGGGTTAGGGTTATGATTAGGGTTAGGGTTAGGGTTATGATTAGGGTCAGGGTTAGGGTTATGATTAGGGTTAGGATTAGGGTTAGGGTTAGGGTTAGGGTTATGATTAGGGTTAGGGTTAGGGTTATGATTAGGGTTAGGGTTAGGATTAGGGTTAGGGTTATGGTTATGATTAGGGTTAGGGTTAGGGTTATGATTAGGGTTAGGGTTAGGGTTATGATTAGGGTTAGGGTTAGGGTTTTGATTAGGGTTATGGTTAGGATTAGGGTTATGATTAGGATTAGGGTTATGATTAGGGTTAGAGTTATGATTAGGGTTAGTGTTATGATTAGGGTTAGGGTTATGAATAGGGTTAGGGTTATGATTGGGGTTATGATTAGGGTTAGGGTTAGGATCAGGGTTAGAGTTATGATTAGGGTTAGGGTTAGGGTTAGAGTTAGGGTTAGGATTGTGAATACGGTTGTCGCTGATGATCATGTTTGCTTTTGTATGTCCTATAGAGACTTTAGTGCTAGTCTCATAACCAGCTAAAAAAGTCCTCACAGGAGTTTTGAATACCGTCTAATGACATGTTTAGTAAATATTTAGTAATTACCACATAGTTCTGCAAAGTGAAAAATCATGCATCTATTGAAAATGAGTCACTACGGCTTCAGAGAAGTTCCCTCTTTTTTAAAACAGTTGATATTATTGGTACAAAATGTCTTCATGTACTCAAAGATCTACTATCAGTGAAGCTCATATATTTTATGTTTGTATTTTATTTCCCACAGAGGTTAAAGGCACAGACCAGCTGCTTGTAGAGACAGCAGTGTGTGTGTTTGTGGTGTGATCCTGGGGCTGATTGGAGTTGTCACAGGACTCTGGTTCATCGTGAAAGCCAACAAGTCCTGCCAGGCGTAACAGGCATCAAGACAAACACCTGAATCTCGATGTCAGATGTGTGATCCTTCCTATCTAGTTTCCTTTGTGCTTTTCCTTTGGGAGGGGCGATGGGGTGAGATTCCTTTTTGTCCCCATCGACATGTTATTTTTTTACACCCTCTGTGTCGTACGCTTTCTGTGCCTGTTTTTTTTCCTTCCATTTCCTCAACAACATTAAATCTAATCCTGAGATACAGAAACAACACTTAAAAACTTTACTGTGCTTTACTTCAACATTCAACATGTACGACTGTGGAAATATCTTCTGTGAAAATGTATAAAAACACAGTTACGATAGTGTTTCATTACAGCTGGAACCTACCCCCCGCCAACAGTCCAGACATTAAAATGTACAGCATAGGCATTATACATTTTTATGCTTTATGTGTTGTTTTTTAAAGCTATATTTTTGGGCTTTTTCGCCTTTATTGTATAGGACAGCTGAAGAGGGTCAGGAATTGTGGGGAGTAGAGAGTGGGGGAAGACATGCAGTACATTTTTAACTGGCTGGGAATCGAACCGGCAACTCCTGCAGCGAGGACTATAGCCTCTATACGTGAGACACTTAGACTGCTAGGCCACCAGCACCCCACTGTTAGACTTATTTGATTTGGTAGGTTGTATCGAGGCATCTATTATTTTAAGTCTGTTTCATAATCAGCTAAAAACTTCTTCACTGGTTGGATAATCAATGAACGTCAGAAATGCAGAATCTTCTCTTGAAAGCCTCCTAGTAAAATGTCTGTGTTGAGTTGGGATCAGCAAAATTAGTGAAAGGATCCAGCAGGGAATATTTAAGAAAACATCCATGGTTGGAGAAGAAGAGAAGGTTTTCAAAATGAGAAGATACCTGCACATCCGACTGTTAACACATAGCATTGACAGAAGAGAAGAAACTGTCCTCATAGTGTCGACCTCTGTTGGGTCGTTTCCCATCATGTTGTGAACATTACAGTCTGGCTTATGCTGCAAGCTTTTGATGTCACGTCCTGCCTCCTGCTAATGAACAGCACAGACAACAAGTGAATAATTAGTGATGTTATTGAATAAACTGTCTATAATAACTGATTTTTTGTATCTTACAGAATATGTGCATCAGATGATTTATGACTGTTTGCATGATGAAGACAGCTCAGATATCTCTTCTCAGTAAAACGTTTTTAAACCAGAAGCTCCTCAATTTCTATGACTCCCGGGTTTGGAAGTTTGTTGGCTTTGGAGAATCTGGCATGAGGCTTGTGGCCCATTTTAACTCACGATGTTGGAAAATGGAGCTGAGAAGAATCCAAGTCTGCGGAGACAACACAGAACTTTTCAGAACGAGCACACTGGACAGAAAAGGTTTGTTTTGTGATTTCTTCTGATAAAAACGCAGAAGGAAAATTGAAAGCAGAATAAAAGTCGAACAGAACCTCATGAGCTTAATTGTCTTCAAAGGAAATGATTCTTCGCTCTCCATTCTTTAATTAAATGACTTGAAGAAAGCTATTTAGCCCCTGACTCTCTCTCTCTCTCTCTCTCTCTCTCTCTCTCTGTCTCTCTCCCTCTCTCTCTCTCTCTCTCTCTCCTGCACTCTGCCTTGAAGGTCATTTAACCAATTTTGTGCTCTAATCATTTCTACGCTCCAGTGCCTCCGGTTGTCAGAGTCCGTCAGACCAAGCCAGCGGACTACAGGGAGCAGTCCATGCTCGAATGCAGTGTTCAGGGTTTCTTTCCTCAGGAAGTTTGGGTGAGCTGGCTGAGAGATGGGGTGGAGGTCACCACAGATGTGTCATCCTCAAATATCATGTTCAACGCAGACTGGAGCTTCCAGCTTCACTCTCACCTGGAGTTTACACCGAGTGGGGAGAGGGTGACCTGTAGGGGCGAGCACAGCAGCCTGCAACGGAGCCTGGATATGGAGTGGGGTAAGGGCTGGACCAGATGAGAAAACATGATACAACAGAGTCCTGTTGAAATCAACATTTCCAATATGGCTCCCGCCGACGATTGGCTTCACAGTGCTAAGGAATGGATGGGTGACGTCATGGATGCTACGTCCATTATTTATACACTCTATGGTGTGCACTGCCACTAGTCCAATGACAGCTGGGAAAGGCCAATGCCCCCTCTTGACCCTGGACAAGATAAGCTGTATATGTATTGATATGATACAAGAGTGTCGCTAGTGTTATCAGCCTTACTGTTTTGAACACAACAGCTGTATTCAGGGAAAAAAAACAGCACACTACCTAATTAGTAACAAACAACAATACTGAAAAGAATCTTTAAATTGATGATTTAGTCTCTGAAGAGCAAGATTCTCTTAGGAATTGAGGACGCCATAAAAGCACTTGAAGGAGAGTGAATTAACTGTTTGTCTGAAAAGATCAGAAGAAAAAGCCAATGTTGCTCCATATCTTTAAGTTTTGAAAAACACTTTGCTAACCAGGTAGCCAACTCAGGTTCAAATTGTATAGATTAAAACATGTTCTCACCTTATTAAAGCTGCCCCACAAATTCCTAAAAAAAGGCCAATAGTGATTTTCAAGACAATAAGATAAGTGACATCGTAGTAAGATTGAAAACCCACTGTGTACGTTTGTATGTCCCTGAACACATCATGAACTCAGTTGCACAATACAGAGGACATGAACTCAGCAGTTGCCAGGCCTCCTGGTCTCTACACTGTATATTGATTTATAGAGAATAACTAACACAAATAAGAGAACTAGATTTTATTTGCTTATGTAGATATTAAATATTCCATTTTAATTAATCCATTCTCTAAACTTGTTCTGTCAACATACAAACACAAGCTTTGTTGTCCCCAGTGCATTCAGAACTGAGATCAAATGTATAAAAATAATGTTCATGTCTGATCTATGAATGAGTATGTGAAGATCAGTGTATAAATAAACTAATAGCTTTATCAGTGACACCTTAATCTCCCTCTGAGGCAGTTTTTTAATCAGCAAAATGTGCCGTTTTTATTTTATGATAGTGATGAAGTGTGAGGGGATCCAGGGGATCCGTGCAAAAGTTAATTGCAAGACAGTAAAACTGAAAAGGTTCTGTCACTGCTGAACCGTATCCTGTGGATTATGTTTGTAAAAGCAGCACAGACCTGTGGATTTACTGCAGGCTGGTGATGTAAAATATTAAATTGGATCAGATTCACTGCATGTTGTGAAGGTATGAACACATTTTTGAAAGCACAGCATGGACCCTGTGTGTTTGTACATCAGTGAGAAAACCTTTTCTTTTGACAGCTGTTCATCCCTGCAGCACTGTGTGACTCTGTCAATGATTCGTCCCGATACGAGAGGCCTATTTTGGAGTTGGATGGAAGGTATAAGAGCCTGAAGCCTGGTGCTCTCCAACTTGTTAGTTGGCATTTCAGAGTGAAACCCTGACTCACCGCTGTCACTATGGCAAGTCTGTTCACCGTGTTGGCCCTGCTGGCTGTGCTGTCCGGTGGCTTCTGTGAGGAGAAGCAGTTCTTGCAGCGAGTAGGGACGGCCTTTAACAGCAGAGACTACAGGTCTCTGCTTGTTGTGAGCAATGGAGAGCAGTTTGGAAACTGGACCTGGCCTGAGATGTGTCCAGACAAGTTCTATGCCGTTGGCTTCAGTCTCAGGGTAAAAACACTCTCCTTCAAAATGAATGGTTCATATTAAATTAGAAGCCACTGAAACAGAAAACGCTTGCTTGGCTGTTTTGTGAGTACAGTTGTATAACAGTATTCTGATAAGGTAAACTGAGACAAGTGATGTTCTCCATTTACTTATATGAATGGCCTTATTGAATGTATCTTCAATGGAAAGTAGCATTTTGTGTAACTCCAGGGACAGGTGCTGTAAATTAATGAAATCAACATGAGGCCACATAAAGGCCAGTTACATAATAAGATAATAATGGCATCTTCAAATTAAAGTAAGGACATTTTAGGAAATGTTTTCTAGATATTTGTGTTTAAACATTTACTTACAAACTACATTTTTCAATTTTGTTAACTTGCTTCATCATTCACCTTTTGGGTATTTTCCCTGAATTGAGTTATAATGTTGCAGAACCGTGCTTCACATTTGTAAAATCAAACAATGTGGGTAATTTGACGAAAACTGTTTTATTTGCTGCTCTAGTAAGAAAATCGAACTTCAGTCCATATTTAAAGCAATATACGTGTATGTCAACTTATTAACTAATTTTAAAATAGGCTAATAGCAATGTTTGTCCAGTTCCTAGCTTACATCACTTTTTAATGGTGTTACAATGCAATGAAATGGTGTAGATTGAGATTGCTAATGTTAGTGTTAGCAAACAACAGCTGTTTTATCTAGTTAGCTTCAATGTTAGCTAGTTAGCTCAGCTGTAATGTTAGATAGCTGTAATGTTTGCTATTTAACTGCATTGTTAGCTAGTTAACTGTAATGCTATCTAGTTAGCTGTGATGTAAGGTAATTAGCAGTTAGGTTGTTAGCTGTATTGTTAACTGTGTTTGCTAGTGAACTTGGATATCTATGCTATGACTCATCAAATATGTTGTGTTATCTTCAAACAGCCCTGTATTCCTCTATATTTTTTTTAGATTTTCCTCTAGATATGTTGTCTTTTCAATTACTGATCAATCAGAAAGTGGAGGAAGACAATTAAAAAATCAGATTTATACATATTTGTCTCAGCAAACCTGGAATTCAGCAGGGAAACAGTGTGATGGGGTTTTAGCTGCTTATACTGTGTGCATGATGTCAGAGGAAAGTGGCTGTGCTGGGAGGAAGGCTTTCTGACTCTGAAAATGAAATCCTCATATGTTGGCTGTTAGTGATAGGATCCATTTCAGTTGAAACTTTGATGTTAGAAAAAGTTATTTCAAAGCTTTTTGTCCTTTTTAGTTTTATTTTGGGCCTATTTGTGTCTGCTATACACTTTGTGTTGGTATCATACAGACATGTTGGCCTTAAGTTGTGTAGCACCAGTCTTTAATTCCAGAAAGAGCTGCTTTTATCATGAGGGTAAAGTAGAAATTGAAAATAAGGAGAAGTGATCTGTTTGTTGAAGATGAATTAAAGCACTGGAGTTACAAGAGCAAGTACTTCCTACCCTCATTCGGTCTGTCAAATACACAATTTAGAGGATTTAAATCATAATTTCCTACCAACATATGTGTCCTTTGGATATACTTTAAGGTAGAGGCGGCATTTTTTAGACCCATGCCTGTGTGTACTTTAAAACAATTTCTGGTTGCAGCTTTCCAAAAAATGTGTCCCCTCACTCAGCTCTAAAAAAAAGTGTAGCTTTTTTCTTGTTATTGCCTTTTAGACACCATTTTAATTTTGCCCTTTATGTCTTGTTTTGAATGCATTTCTCTGCCCATGTGCATGACAGGTTCTGTAAAAATAGACCTGCCTTGTCTGTCTTTATACTGAATGGGTCAATTATTATTCAGTATGACAACATAACTTGACTGATTGTGGGTGATCAAGGCCAAAACAGTCCTTGTTCTTCATTGAATGCATTCCTAGGTTCTTCAAACTCACAGTATAAGACTCCAGCACTCCAAATCTTTAAAAAAAAATGAAGTTTCAACATTTCACCTCTGTGTATTCTTCCACTGCAACACTGCACTGGTAGTATAGGAACTATTACAGCATCCAAAAACTGTTAGATGTACACCAAGGGTTACAACATCTGGGAGAACAGGTCGTGCTTGCGTGATTGAACCTGTTCTTTCACACCAAACTTGGCAGATTCTTAGAATAATAAAAAGAATACGAGAATGATAAGATACCAAAGATAACAAGCCTGTTTCATCAGCGCTGTGACTGCTTCTGGGAACTGATGTGTGTTTCCTCAGGTGGAGTCTAACCAGTACGGGGCTGATGACACCGCTCTGAACGGGATCCGCCTCATTTGTGCCAAGGACGACAGCAGGAGCTTCCTGTACTCTATTGAATCCCACACCGGCTAGTAAGTTTCCACCAAGCCAAACTGGTACTATAATGAGAGCTGATTTGAACAAGTCAAAGAAAGTTTTCATGACCTAGTGACCCAAAACTTTAACTTTTAATGCTGATCAAAGCGTCGCTCAAAGTCTTGTCAACCACTGATATGGCCTCCAGTTACTGTGGTACAGCTGATACGTTCAATAAGGCCATTCAGTAAGCTTGCAGGGATTGGAAACTGTACGACATCTGATATCATCCAGATGTAAACGTTTTTTGTTGCTATTGATAGATAAAACTGCATGTGGATCGCTTCTTCCACAAAGCACTTTATCTGAAAATGTAACCACTTTGAAAGCTTCTATTGATGGATGCACATTTCCCCCTTCAATACAATCATTTTTATTTTAGGGAGGACCTCTTGTCTGCTGGGCGGTAATGGACATGTCAATAGAAACACTTTCCTTCACCCTCTTAGAGCTTTTCTGCCACTTACTCTAAAATGTTTGTATTGATGAATTTCAATATGCAGCTGTTAGTATCTGTGTCCGGATTTATCTTATGAAAGAGACAGTAATGGGACCCACTTGGCTGTATTATAAAGGTTAAGTAAGAGAAAGTTAAATAAGCAGCACTTTAAGAGCAGCAGGAGGCTTCGTTTCCCATCATGTTCAGAGGAACACTGAAATCCTGCCAGGATTGCAAATGAGTTATTCAGATGTTAAACTGTCCTGATATCCCTCCTGTGTTTCCTGCCCTCTTCTTGGATCTTTTCCTAATTTTTTCTCTTCTCTCTCATCTGATTTCCCAATCTCCTCTCCAGCTTCGGTGACTGGTCCAGCCCCCAGTACTGCCCCTCTGGCGTGCTCACCTCTTTCCAGCTCAGCGTTGAGTCTCATCGCGGCCTGTTCGGCGACGACACGGCCGCCAACAACATCAAGTTCCGCTGCAGCAGCAACCCGACACTGGAGGGGCCCGGCATGCAGTGGGGGGAGTACGGCCACTGGAGCGAGACGTGTCAGGATGGAGGAATCTGTGGCATTGAGACCAAGATGGAGGATTACCAGTTGGGCCTGGATGACTCTACCCTTAATGATGTGCGCTTCCATTGCTGTGACAGGCATCAGCAGGTAAGGCAGATAAAAGAGGGGTTCATAGACTCCCAGTGACTTTAGTTGGGATTATTTGAGAACAGTTCTCTTACAGACAGATTTACAGAAAGACACAATGACTACAATAAACATTTGACCTCTGAACTCAAAGTCTTCTTACCTTAACATGCAGCAATGTGCAAGAAAAGACAGCTGTTTTGCTGAATTTCATTGGCATCCTTCTTGAAAAGGCTACACAAAATAAGGATTGAGTTCTTCAACTTGATTTAATAAATAAAAAAATTACCAACTAAAGCCTGAGGTACTTCAACTAGAGACTATATATACCAGATGGCCTCATGTCAAAAGTGAGCCAATAATAGAGTGCCCCAAACTTGCACTCCGCCTGATAGCAAACTGCAGCAAGTTTGCGCACGTAAAATAAATAAAATAAAAAGGAAAGAAAACAGCCTTTCTCTCACTTGATTTATCACCTCAGCAAACTTTCCTATAAGTTTATGTCCTCATGCTCCAGTTTTCAGTCTTCTTGGGTACAGAATGATTTTAAAATTTTCATCCCATTTAGAGTAAAATTGTTCATAAACCCAATACTACCCATAACCCAGGGTCAGTGGCATACCAATTAGCAGCCTTTGGTGTTGAAATACCAAATGCAAAAGTGGACAAAACTGCAGTTCCTCATGTGTCCACTTGAGGCAGGCCCTGAGAGCTAAGGAAACCCTGTTTGAGCTTATATTAAAATACCTGGGTTTTTTTACAGTAGAATTAAACATGTTTACAGCCTGGTTCAAAATGTGGGTTTGGTCTTTATATCTCCTTTTTTTATTTGTGAAAACTATGCAGGTGATTGTCTTGATAACTTCCCACTTTGATTATAATACATTTAAGAGTTATGCATAATGAGGTATGATAAGATGCGTGGTTGATTTGACTGACAGGTGGGTGGATTAAAGCTGTTTGCCAGGTGAAAAGGCTGTGAACCCAACTCCACTTCTTTACTGCTTTTTAGATGAGTTAGTCGGAGTGAGCATTTCCAATGCTGACCGCCATCTCTGAGCTTCACAACCTCCCTTCAAAGAACCAATAATAATACAATAATAATATCTTGAAATGTATTTTTTTCTGTCTTTCTCTCTGGTCTCTGAAAGTCTTGTGAAACTCAATAAGCTCTGGAGAAATTCAGGCATAACAATTGTCAATAAGAGGGCTGAATAAACACATCAAGCCTGTAACATTAAAGGAAAGAGAGGATGTGTTTGTACTCATCAATGCATCATAGGAGGTGTTTTTCAGTGTTCTTAAAGGCACATTGAGCGGCTGATGGAGACTTTAATGATGACGTGGGACATTTTCCAGATGTTCCAACACTAGTAAGATGGAGGAAGACAGTCTCTATGAAAATCTTCACCAGCTGTTCTTTGTTTTCAGAAATGTTCTGAGTGATTTCACAAATCAGTTATTAGCAAGATAAGCATCAAATAAGTTAGCGTTTAAAGATTTATCCTGGTGATTCCTATTAAAAACATCATACTGATTGTTCATTGATGTTTGCAGATGACAGAATAATGAGATATTGTACAACATGTTTAAAGATTTAAGTAGCTTACTTCTTGAAATTCACATCTGGCCTTGAAACTGAATTTTCAGCTCCCACGTTTTTAACAGAAAATAATTTTGAGGTGAAAAATGTCAGAGAAAAGAGACAAGCAGCAGAACTATCTTCCTTTCCCAAGCCTGGATTCGTTATTACTCGGTCTGAATTGAAATGAACCAAATTCAAAATGCAACAATGTGAAGACTTGAATTTATTCTTTATCAGAAAATAAGAGAACACTCTCCGTGGTTCATAAATGACTTACCTGCTTCTTTTGAACCACAGTGAACTCTCATGAACACAGAAATCAAAATCTCTTTCCTGCTCTCCTTAGAGATACCTTTCCTCTTTGTTAATATGGCATGAAATATACTAAAAATTAGACAGAGTTGTGCTTTTTTGTATAATTTTAAGTGGTATTTTTATAATTCATAAAATTAGAGATACTATTCAAGACACACTTGGAAAAGGGTTAGCTGTTCCTGGTGATTATGGGATTTATACGTGGGCCCTGAAGGTCAAATGCACAAACACTAACACAGAAAAAAATTCCCTGAACTCCAAAAACATTTCATTAAACACAAAATAATTTCATAAAAATATAAATATTTCATAAACCCTACAACATTTCACAAAAACAAAATTTATCAAGTTGAAAAATATTTCATAAAATGCAAAAAACGTCTTATCTTTCCATTAATGTTTTTTTTTTTCTGTTTTGTGAAATGTTTTAATATTCTATGAAATATGTGTTTATGTGCTTTGTTCAATAATTCTTGCATTCAGTGAGATATTTTTACTATTTGATAAAACTGAATATGAATGTTTTATTTCATTCAAAGTATTTTTGTGTTCGCAATCTTTGAGATATTTTTGCAGTTTGAGATTTGTTTTTGTGTTTGATGAAATCATGTAAGGGTTTAGAGAAAGGTTTGTTCAGTTGACCTTCTGGGCCACCGTAGATCTATGTTTTCATTTTCACTTAGACATCTGAAAAAGCAGCTTCAATAACACAAATAATCATACTTATCTGCTGACATCCGCCTTGTTTGAAAGAAAGTATTAATGTTTGAATTTCCACTTTGAGTAGCTTAAAAGAAGAATTATGAAAGCTGCTCAAGGGTCCTTGAAGTGAGATTTTTTGTGTTTTGCAACATCTAAATGTTAAAAAAGTTCACACGAAGGCTACATGAAATAATGCAAATGTGATCCACTCATGCAGTGACATCCTTTCATTGATACTTTGTTTGATTCTTATTCACAGTGATCAGCAGGTGATCACCACGCAGACCTGACCACTTTGATCCAGCCTGTCTCCATCACCCTGAAGTCAACCATGACTAACAATATAAAATAATAAAATAATGAAGAACTTATTTATGTTGCTGCTTCCTCTTTGGTGATTTCTCAAACCCTGAAGGTCTTGAAGTGTTTGGAGCGATGCACACAGAAGGTTATTTTTGCAGAAACGTGCAGCTCTATCAACAAAGTGGAGTGTCACCTTCAGCAGCAGAAAACAGAAAGATTAAGGAGCATCTCGTCACATCAACCTCCTCATCTGAAGAGCCACTTTGAACACCACGTCACCCCATCATCCCCTCATCAACGTGAACGCAGCATGTTTTCACACTCCGTCTAATGAACCAATGAGCTTCCAGCAAAGTCATAATAAGAGTCAGCACCAAACAGAGCAGCTGACACAGGCATTTCCCAGAATTCCTGCTGGAACTGAAGTAATGACAAGAGAGGGGATATTAATTAATTTACAGTTTAAGGCCTGACAGAGGTTGATAAGACACCGATTGGCATGCACAGAGGTAATTGTGTTAATTAATCGGTGAGTAGTTAATCTGCAGAGTGTGTGCGGAGGGTTGGGGAGGGAACTGGAGGACGTTATCAAACACCGCTGTAATGGTTTTCAGAAGATTTCGCAAGTCAAGGAAAAGTGATTACAGTCTTAAACACACAGCTACAGAGCACCTCTCTGTTCTGGTGAATGAAAACACTCCTGCTGACCTCATATCTGGGTTCAAGGTGGACTCACCGGAGTCAGACGTGCACTTGTTGGTCTGCTTCGGATTACAGATATGTTAATATATGTGGGAGAAGGATGAGTTGTGTCCACGAGGTGTGATCTTATGTTTTGTTAAAAAAATGACATAGAACTCCATCGCACTGAAGCTCTGCAAGCTCAAATACCTATTTGTTTTAATTTTAGCACAACTTTTCCCTTCAGAACTTTAATTGATTAAGTTTTTGATTATTATTACTCTCAAATTCCTTTTTTCTGCTATGCAAATCTCACTGACTCAGAGGTGTAACTGTCCTTTAAAGTCTACGATGTGCAGCCAAGTTAAAGATAAGATTCAGTACCCATGCTTCCACACTATTCAGTATGCTAGAGAAAGTTTTAGTATGTAATAACCCTAAATTCATAAATACTGCCATAAAAGCTACAAGTACTCCCTCATTTTGCAGTGTGCAAACCAGCATATTTTTAATGTCCTCTCTGACCCACAATCCTTTGCACAGCCACAGCTTTTCACAGTGTTTAATATCTCTAAAGCAACATATCTTGTGTTTATTTTGGAGCTGGATCATGAGTGATGCATGAGGTATAGGATTCAAACCTGGACACCCTCTGTAACAACAGTAGCTGTATAGCAGACACCTACAACATGCTGAAAACGTTATTCACACTTTGTAATGGCAGTGAAGTGTGTACTATTGTGACAGAATAAATATGTCATTAGATATGAGCTTTTCTTGAACCTTTGAGAAGGTTTGAAAATGTCCAAATGGCAGAAATGCCACACTGAATTGAATGAAATGTTATAATATTGATGCTCAAGGCTGTTTAAATGTCTTGATTGAAAAGCACTGCCATGGGAACATGAAGTCTTTTGGTTACAGTATTTCACTCTGTGTAAACGTGACATTGCCACAGTAGAATTTGGAAGAAGCTTACACGTTGAATAAATTATCCTGTTGGCTGATTTTGGATATTAAAAAAGTTATAGGCTGCCGCTTCCATGCAATCTGAAGAGATGGGATAGAAAAAAACTGTCTTGGGTAAAACAGCAGAAGGTAGTTTGAAGAAATAGTGGATCACGTACACTACCAGTCAAAAGTTTGGAAACACGTTCTCATTCAATGGTTTTCATTTATGTTAATTATTTTCAACATTGTAGATTAATACTGAAGACATCAAAACTATGAAATAATCTGATTTTGCCATAATCTGGATTACAACAGTAGTCAAATAGGGCTATCCATTGTGTACTAACCCTACCTCTGAACAACACAACTGATGGTCTCAAACACATTAAGAAGGCAAGTCATTCTACAAATGAGCTCTTGACAAGGCTCATGTTAATTAGAAACCATTCCAGGAGACCACTTCATGAAGCAGACTGAGAGAATACCAAGAGTGTGCAAAGCTGTCATGAAGGGCAAAAGGGGGCTACTTTACAGAATCTAAAATATAAAACATATTCTGCTTTGTTTAACACTTTTTTGTTAATTAAATAATTCCATATATGTTCTTTCATAGTTTAGATGCCTTCAGTATTAATCTACAGTGTTTCAAATAATCAAAATAAATAAAAACCCATGAATGAGAAGGTGTTTCCAAACTTTTGACTGGTAGTGTATCTCCCATAATGCAACTCAAAAGCATCTTTTAGTGGACCTTCCCTGCCCGTTACACATGCTCATCAAAATGTCACCTCTCCATCACCAACCTGTGGCACGCAAGAAGGGGCGGGGCTCCTGATATCAGCTTTGTCAACGACAATGGCAAAGGTCCGTACAAAGAAACTCCACTACTTCTACTTCTTCTATTTTACACTATTACTCTATCGGAACTGTTGAGCTTAAAGCTGCTGTGAGGAACTTTTGTTTTGTATCGATTCTGGCGCCCCCTTGTGGAAAAAGTGATACCTCTTATCTCTTGTCCTATACATGCAAAAGTCATGTTTTCAACAAAAACTTAATCCTGTTGTCTTTTAACAGTCAACTTTATCAGGCAATGTGATTATTTTCCATGAAAACAGTGAAATAAAGGTTGTTTCTGAAGCGAGATGTCCATCATCTAGTCTGACACCTACCCCCTCAGGGCGGTTTCAGGCATTAAAAATGACAACAGAGAAGGTGTCAGTGTTGTTGCTGATGGTCTTGTTTGCTATTGAAGGTCATAAAGAGGCATCGGTATAATTTTCAGTCTGTTTCTCAGCCAGTTCAAAACTCCTCACAGGGCCTTTAAATAGACTGCCGATTTATAAACTTCTTTTTGTGTGGTTTTACAGATTTACTGGATCTCACACTGACATGAAACCGACCTGAACATGTGGAGTGTGCAATCAAGTTGTGTAACAGGTAAAACCTTGATTAATAAAATCCAAAGAGATTCATTAAAGGGCTAATTATTCAAAATTGAAAAAAGCTGCCAAATAAGGATGA
This sequence comes from Notolabrus celidotus, assembly GCF_009762535.1. NCBI lineage: Eukaryota > Metazoa > Chordata > Actinopteri > Labriformes > Labridae > Notolabrus > Notolabrus celidotus. Next base: position 5,962,680 of record NC_048283.1, on the reverse strand, counting down.
ATTCATTTAGTTAGTTTACTTTGATGGGATTTATTTTGGTTCACTTTGTCAGTCATTTCATTACTAACATGAGTCCAGTGAACGCAGAGGTTTATGGTACTTTATTGCACTTAATGCCTCAGACGGCCACTAGATGGCAGTGCTGTGTCAAGTGGAAGTTGATCCCACATCTCACTTGAAACAATGACTTTCATGACACGACACATCCTGTATAAACATCTAGACTGGTTCAATGATTTCTGGATTGATCCATTATCCACTGAACACCTGGCACAGCCTGCAACTCCACCTCTTTGTAAAGCCTCAGATGCCTTGCAGGCAAGAAAGACCACCAACCAAATTAACATCAACCCCACCCTGAATGCTGTTATTGCACCCTGTACCACAATCTTAAGATTTTTTCTACTGAACTTCATTAGTCAAAACACACTCAGTAAGCTGTTATGTAGCTGTACCTCTGGGTCTTTGAGTGGAACGTACAGGATGCATTGCTGCAGGTCACAAGTTTAATATCCAAACCACAGCTCTGTGTGTGTGTCTGACCAGCTCAGCTGCTCCTCAGCGGTCCCCAGTCTGCTAAAGAGCCATTACCCCCTCCTGCAGTGAACACAATGGATATGGTGTTTGTGGTTTTGGTTGAAGGCAAAGCTCTTAATGACCTTATGCTCCCCTGAGCTCACGGCTCATGATGGATCACACCCGCAGTGTTGACTCAACTGTAAATATACTTCTGTTCATAAACACTGTAGGGTTATTACCCCGCTTTCTGGGCTCGGTTTTCATGTGAAATATGGATGCATAGAGGGACAGTTTTGGGGCTGAATTGCCTTGTTTTGATGTAAGGTCGAAATAAATGGTGTTGTTGTGGTGTTAGTGCGCAGTAAAGTTGATCTATCCTGAGGTTTCCGCAGTAATGAAGGTAATAACCAGATGGAGCAGATTTTAAAAGAAAAAACTAGTTCCCTCCTCAGTGAAAAAAGAAGTGATTTGGATCTACAAGTTTCATTTCCCAGCTGCATTCTGCTCCTTGCTGTATTTCCTCTGTGTTCAGTGGACTAAAGTTCTCTCAGCTAGTCTCTTTATGCTCCAGTGGCAGCATGGGCAGTCCTCACTGTGCAATAAGACACTCTTTTTCATTACATCTCCTACATTTACCATGTGCACTTTGTTGTAATACATGCAATAGGTGTGTAGTTTATTTGGTGAGCAACCTCTCACACTGCTTTGCTGTTAGTTTGGGTTTCCCTATCAAAATACACCAAAGATGAAGTCAACATGAAGTGAGGATGGTTCAATTGCTGCTTAGGTTTTGTAGAACAGAAGTGAATGGGAGCTGAATATTCTTCATACACTGCGTTTTAATAAAACTTGTGGTGAAACAGTGGGAAAAAGGGAGGGAAATGTGAAAAAAATGCAATACCTAAAGTGTCCACTTGAGGCTTCAAAAGCCAAGGAGACACTATTCGATATATTAGAATGTCAATTTCTTTTCAAGTTATATTTTTGGGGCATTTTCCCTTTATTGATTGGAAAGCTAAAGATAGACAGGAAATGTAGGAAGTAGAGAAGGGGAAAGAAATGCAGCAAATGGTCGAGGCTAGGAGTTGAACCAGCGACCTCTGCGACAAAGAGTCCAGAAGTAAACATGTTAACATTGTACAAGCTGTACTGGTGGTGAATGTTTTTAAAACTCATCTGTCTTCATCATATTTAAGCAAAGACTTATGCATAATTAGGGGTGTGGCTGATTTGATTGACAGGTGGATGGGTTGTAGTTGTTGGCTAGCGTGCAAGGTTTAACCTCAACCCCACCACTTTCTAGACCAGTGTTCCTAAAGTGTGGGTCGGGACCCCCTGGGGGGTCGTGAGATGTCTTCAAGAATGTTTTTTTTTTTTAAGTTATCTAAAAATAATACATTTTACCCATTATAGTAAATAATATCGACTAAAATAGTAGCTAAGCTTGAAATAAAACCTTGAAAATAGAAAATTTAATTTCTTTTTGCCAGATGACTCCTAAGTTTAGTGTTAGTGAACAGTGAATTACCAAAAGCATCAGTACCAGCAGGTTAATTCATAAAGGAGCAGGAAACACAGCCACATGCTCGTGTAGGTAGGCTAATAAACTGCAGACCAGCTAAATGAAGCCACATTAAATCACTTTGAGGGACAGTGGGGGTTGCGAGTCTTTGGCACCTATATTTTGGGGGTAGCGGGCTGAAAAGTTTGGGAACCCCTGTTCTAGACCACCTGAAAGATATTTGGAATCAGCATTTCTAACATGTTGACCATCTCTTGGCTTCATAAACCCTCTTCAGAAAAGAGTGACGTGGCCGAGACTGCATCCATGTTTTACACAATTTAAGGGTGTGACTGGTCCTGACACCTCTCGCTAACATACATATGCATGCATCCAATCGTGCACAAATGTGAAAAAATACCCCACCAGGGTTATCCAGTAACATTTCATTGAAAGTCTTTAGGTAGAAGAGATCAGATTGTGTCTTTTTAAATCTTAATCCAAAACCCAAAACTTTTTGTCATAATGAAAAGTCCTTGTATTTCAGCGGGACAGACATTTACTGCCCCTTGAGGGAGAAACTTGATCTTAACAAAAAATTGGAAGCTGAGTTATCTTCTTTTGTTTCTGTTCTTATCAACTAAAATGCTAAATATTGTACCTAAGTGAGATTGAAGTTATTTCCCATTTGTCTTTCATAGCGAAAAATACTCAGACAACATGAGATCACCTTGTGGCATGACTGATTCTCTGGAGTCAGCTCTTTTAGATAAAGTGGAATGAGATAGGTCTGTTTTTGATGGATGACAAAAGGGAATAAATGTCATAAAACTGATTAAAAATGGCAGGAATACTGGAATAAATTCAGATCTATTAAACAGAAAGATGACAGGTAAAATGAGAAGGTATGAAGAACATTAAAAAGTCACTCTTTTGTTGTTTGGCCTCAGCTAAAGTGGTTGTGACCACTTCCTGAATGCTGGAGGCTTACATCAATGTACATTTTCCACCAGCAAATGGACAAATTCAACATTATCTCTTTAGTTAAATCAAAACTTAAGAAAAATCTTTGTGCTTTTGGCATCTGAGTTATTCTTACAGCAGCTGCTTGAACAAACAAACTGTCTTTCCTCTGACACAAAAGAAGCGAGGACACGTGTACACATTAAATATAAATCATTTTATAATATACAAATTGTACAGATGTCATGAACAATAGGAATGTGGACATACTCAGGATAGCAAAGATAAAGAATACTTTTTCTTCCTCGATAGCAAACACTGCTATACAAGTGACATCGGCACATGATCAAAGATACTCAACATTCAAGATGGCAGCCGAGGTGACAGAAAACATCAGAGACAAAAAACCTAAGAATACATTTTCCAGAGGCTGTGAGCAAGCTAAAGTGACAACACAGAAAAATAATGACGGCATCCTATAGTTTCATGTTCTGTCATTTCTACTCTGCTCATTTCACATCATAGTAGCACACAGGAAATGAACCAGTACGGTTTTTTTTTTTTTTACAGCATTACCAAGAACGATTGCACCAGCGCCACTACTGAGGCTCAGAGACAATTATGCTGATAAAAGACAGGAAACTGTAAATTACCTTTTTTTTTTACACGGCTGGGTGAAGGGCTGTGAATGTATATTTGAATCTAACATTAGTCAAAGGTCTCCTTCTTTTCACGGACGGATAAGTTAACATGGTTCAGCATCATTTAACTGATGAAGTGTCAGATCCTGCCTCACTCTGCCAGTGGTTCTCTTTTTTTCTTAATACCCCACTAAAAAAAAAAAAACACAATTACCCACAGTCCCTGGAGTGTACTCATGTCAGAGGTTAGACTGCACAGCAACCAATCAGCCCTTATCAGGGAGAGACGGGGCCCTGAAGGCCGTGGCCTCAGGTGGGACAGGCGGATACGGGGCCAGATGTAACTTATGTCAAGGTTACGATCACCCGTGCTTGTGGATGTCCAACAGGAATGTAGTGGGAGTCAGAAAAACACTGTCATGTCACATGAGATCACCTTGTGGCTTAACTGATTTTCCGAAGTCAGCTCTTTTAGATAAAGGGGAATAAGATAGGTCTGTTTTGAAAGATGCCAAAGGGGTTTAACTGACATGGAATCAGATTAAAAACAAAACAAAGGCAGGAATAAATTCATGTCTCTAAAACAGAAAGATGGCGGTTCAAATGTTTATCTTGACACCAGGAAAAACAGAAAGTGATTAAATCAGGTGAAATTTGTTGGCTAGGATCCAGTGGGGTAATGTCTTAGATATTCATGATCATTTATGAGCTCGTCAGCTATCCAAAAACGTCTTTCAGTATTGCCTGTCATCATTCATATTTGTCACTTTCTGAAAAATGTGTGAAAGCAACAGCTGAGTCTTATTTGCTCCCCCTGCAGCTCTGCTTACGAGAGGCAGCATTAAATATTTCTCAGACACAATAAGTGCTTATTGAAGCTCAAACAGCTGAAAGCCAAAAGTGAGGGTATGAAGTTTTTTTAAAAAAAAGAGGAGAGAAAATGCCACAGAGATTATTAGGATATGACTTCATCTGGCCTAAAGTCAATATCAGAGTGGTTACTTTGTCATGTGTTCGTGCAAACTCCTGTGTACAGCTGTGGAAAATCCATTCTGGCTCATTTATGACCCTTGACCTCGTCTGCCATTAGTGATGACCTCACGCTCGCAGGTCTGGGCTCCGTCATATTGGAGGGCGAGAGGACAAGGAGCATATGTTTCAGGGGGTCAAACCCACTGTGACCCCCTACCCTCGGTTTTAAAAAAAAACCCATCAGCTCTCGGGAGGTAGCTCGAAGCGTCAGTCAGAAATACATTTTAGCAAGCGTTAGCGGAACAGCAGAGGCAACACAAAGTCACCATAAAATCTCTTCGACTCCAAAACAGAACATTCACAATAATAATAATCATAAAATCAAATGTTTTTAACATCTCCAACAGAAAGCAAAACACCTTCATGTAGACGAACTTCAAATATTTCATCCCCTCACTCTGAACTCTAGTAAGAAAACAGGGAACAACAGCTTCAAAAATACCAACACTGACTGTAGCAAAACTTCCTGTTTGACTATAACAAACATATAACACTGAAATCACCATTGTGCCTCTATAGGACATGTTCTAAAAGCAGATTGTGGGCCATTTACAGTATAGTCATAAGGCTAAGCTGGTCACAGTTTTATATACTACTCTACACAAACACACTTGTCATTTTACATTGAAAAAAATCTCAGCGGCGGGTTGGATTAATCAAGGAGAGCACTTATTCAGCATAATCCGTCTTACTTGAGTGTAATTGAAGAGCTCCATCTCCAAAATGGACGCATTTGTCTTGACTGAGTTATCATCTATTCTCATAAAAACAAAAGATCCAAATGATGACAAATCCTAGTCGGTATGAAGCCGATCAGAAGGTAGCTGAAGTTCCTGATGAACAGATGTTTTAATAAACAGGTTTTCTGGCGCGTGTTTTGTGATGAAGCGTGTGTAAAATGAACACAAGCTCTTCCTCCTCAGTGCAAATGCTTCCCTATGACATCACCTTTAAATCTGAAGGCTATTTCCTCGACACGTTGAGGTGTTTTGCTGTCAATAAGTGACCCCCATTATAAATGCATGATTCCTGACAGACACCCCACTGACAAAATCCATTAGCGAGCTAATGAGAGCCCCACACCGTGAACGCCGCCACCTTCCGCCCCCCTCTTCTTTTTGGAAATGGAAAGCTACACGATGCCTTGAAACAGCACATTACGACTTGGTTATTGTCAGAAATGATGTCTGGTAAGGGGTGCTTAAAGAGCTGGAGGTAAAATAATGAAGGAAATCTCAACGGGGGAATGTGGAACGCAAACGGCCGTTACTTTAAATGAGCCTATTCATTTCTTTTATTTGACTCTGTTAGGCTCTCTTTCTCGCTCTCAACCTCTTCCTTTGTCTCAGTTTTCCCCCACAATCTCTAGTTTTGGTTTCAGTAAACAACAAGGCTTGCTCCTGACCACACAGCTTAACCTGACAGGTGCTTTGTTTGTGGCCGTCAACTGGAAATGTAATTAAAAACTGCAACTTTGCTCGGAAATAAATCCTCACTCCTGTATGTATACGCTAACTAACTAGGTGCGTACAAATATGAGTTCTGCCCTTGAGCTGCAAACATTCGGCTGAATTTCACATCCTTATCTAACTTGGCTTTGATTATGAAACATTCTGTATGCAAGGTGAGCTTAGCACACCACACCAAAGAGTGATTATCGGCTCTCTTTGAAGCACTTGAAGGCTTAGAGCTCGGCGTAAACAATTATCTCTTCACTCTACTTTGGATTGCCTGTCGCAACAAACGCCTTTCCCATCACCTCTACCAGCGTTCTCCTTCAACTTCCCTCAACATCACGACTCACTTTTCATGCTGAGAACGAAGGAATGGGGGGGGAATGGTAAAACAGTCAGTCTTTATAATGTCAGTTTTGTGCATGAGCAAAGGCCTGTATCCCGTCGTAATTCTGCCTCTTAAAATTTGGAGCAGACTTCTTACAGCTTTACAATCTGGAGAGAGCCGCTCAAACGTCTCACCTAGAAGATTAAAGAACATCTTGTTAAAGGTGCTTCATCATACTGCAGCTGTAGCACTTTCTTTTTTGTTTCTCAAACTTTTCTCCTGAAAACAGGCGGAGGACTCTCTCAGCTCCATCAGTGTCCTTTCAGTTGATCTAACAAACCCTAATCAAACAGGTTGAAGGCTCACCCCACATACCATGATACTTTAAAATTAATTTCATTTAACACTCCACAGTACTTTAAAAACCTGGTCACACCAAAAGTAAGTGATAAGAAACATCATTTAGCCCTTATCCTTGTAATATCTATAGTTATGAGGCTTTCCAAACTAGTTGGTAAACTTATGCATCTGGTAAGCTAACAGCTAACAGCTAGCATTAGCTAGTCTTGGTAGCTTTGTTAGCTTTGTTCCAATTGAATTGAAATGTCTTTCTTCTTTATGTCAGGTTTGTGCAACATTTTAATCATTACACTTTGGCAGATTGCTTACTTGAAGTTAGCTAGCTAATGGAAAGAAGTTAAAGGTACAGTGTGAATATACAATGGGAATATTTAACGATATCTAGCGGTCAGATTCTGGATTAAAAATGCTCCCATGCTCACCTGGCACATTGGTGAAAATCCAAAAGCGATGGTTGCCTTCTAGGACAAGAAGCTGCTGTGATTCATGACTAACTACCATCATCTAACATGTCATGCTAGCTTCCACCATTTAGACTTTTGGAGTTTTACAGCACCAAAACTGACATCCATTGGCCAGTTGTTCAATTTGAGATGTTGAATCCTGTGTGGTATATACTCAGAGGAGGGCACGTGTCCATTAATCTGCTAATGGTTAATTATCAGCATTACTTTTTTTAAACGTTTAAAATAGATCTTAATTTTAAAAATGATTATCAGAACCTTTGATTTCTGTTAAATACAGTTTTTGTGTGACCCAACTTCACTGCAGGAATACAGCACTGTGGCAGTAGACAGCATCTCCTGCAGGTGAAGAGTAGCATAGATGTCAGTTGCAAACAACTTGTCTCTAAGAGGCCAAAATGGTACTATGAGGAGCCATTTTGGAGCCAAACTAGTCAGCTCTCCCATCACTTGGAGCATCTATGCTGAGGTTGTTTACCTGAGAAAGCAGATTTGTAGTTTTGTACAGACAGATTTTTTATTTTTATTTAAGGTTTAGGTTTATGTATTTACTGCCCTTACTGTCTTGTTGTGTCCTTACTGTCTTGTTGTGAAGTACCAGTGTTCTATTCACCACGTCAAATTCCTTGTGTGTGCGAATCTTGAATTTTGAGAAAGAATAAGGATCCAAAGCCTGCTCTTACATGGTAAGATGTGTTTGGATTAAATATCTTACTAGACTTGGATCATGGTGATGCTTTCTGTTGTAGCAGAAGAGGAGGCGGACCATCACACTTTCAACAGGTTTCAACGTTCATGTTAATTTAACATCCTGTAAATTTGAATAGAATTAAGGGATTAACTGTTAACTAAATGAACATCTCTGTCAGCGGATTAACGGTTAGTTAAGTTGAATTTTAATGAACTGTGCCCACCTGTGCGTATACTTCACTTAGGTTATCCTGCCTTTGAATGTGTTTAATTTTGGTGTTACCAGGCCTTTTACTGTTTCATGTTCCTCTAAAAATCTCATCCTGTCCAGTCATGGCGTCACTGAATGTATCAACCCCCCAATGTTTTAACTTCATCAAGTAAATCCAGTGTCTCCACATTGACTATCCTGCACCAGTTTCTCCTGTTCTCCTGGATATATACATTCAGTATGTGTGGTTATATGATCGGGGTTACATGAAGTCCTTCTGTAGATATACTCTGGCAGGTTGCTGGGGAATTGTCAGTAAAGGATGGTATGTTTGGAAAATGCTGCAGCGAGAGGTTCAAACCCCTTTAATTTGGATCAGGGACGACACCAGGAACCAGTTCTTAGGATGGGGGATTTGAGAGGTAGGGTAGGGGGGATTCCTCGACGTGGACGCCTTGGGGCTACTCTTGTGTCTCGTCCGCGCTCTGATTGGTGGGTGTGGCCTGTAAATCTGCCACAATCTCCTTGGCGGTGACGTCCCCACCTGCAGGCTCTTCTGTTTTGTTTTTGATTACGTTCTCTTCGTCCTTGTCTTCCTCCTCATCGGTCCCGACCCCGTTTTCGATCACGACTTCGACTTCTGCTACGCCTTCATCCTCCTTTTCTTTGGTCTCGCTCTTCGTTTCAATCACGATCTCTGACATTTCCAGGACCTCGCCGTTCTCAACCAGCTCTCCGTTCTCTTCTGATCCTTCTCCATCCAGGGCTACTTTTTCTTCTCCCTTGTCTTCTGCACTGATTTCTGCTCCTTTGTCTTCTGTATCTGCTCCTCCATCTTTTCTTTCGCTCGTCTCTATGCTGATTTCAATCCCATCTTTAATCTTTCTGTCTTCCTCACACCTTTCCTCCCTTTCTTTTGATGTCTCTCGCTCTCTCCCTGCCTTTTCATTTGTTGCATTCGCCCTTTCATCCTTGCTCTCTGCCTCCTCTTTCTCAACCTTTTCTCTGTCATCATGAATCTTCGGATCCTCTGCGTCCCTCTCGGTTTTTGATTTCTTCTTCTTCTTGTTCTTCGCAGTCTCTTTAATGCAGTTCTTGTTGGACTTTCCTCGAGGCTTGAAGATCAATTTCTGAAACATTCAAAGTTTACATTAGCGGGTTAGTGGAATGCATTGTACCTCTTTGAATACGCTTTTGGGCACAAAGTGGAATACAGAGACTTAATTAGGAATGGATCACAGTGGATCTAATAATGTGCCGGGATAACGAGGTAATTCAAATGAGTCTCATTGATGCAGGAAGGAAATTGAGGCCGTTTTGAGGGGAGTTATTGGAGCCTCAGGGTCTGCAGTCTGACCAAACAAACAGGCAAAAAATTTAATACAAAATGTTCTCAATTACTAGAACAAGTTTTACAGAGTTTGATGCACTGCAGGGATACAGAGAGAACTGAAAAACTGCAAAGAAAATCTTGTTAACGTTAGCAATTCCCCGAGTCTTAGGGCCTAATAAATTTGTTGTTGCAATGGCAGTTTGAATTCGGGTCAAAGAGAGCGTCAACATGGATTCATTCCTCTGCAGACAAAGGTCAGCTTAAGAGGTTATCTCCACTTTTCAGGGTCGCAAAAAAAGAAGCATTTCCTGCTCTGACCCCCCTTAAAAAAAACAGAGTCTGAAGCTGAAGAATTCCTGATATTTCAAACTGAGATGAGTGGGTTCACATTTGTTCAGCGCTGTGTGTGTTTGGCTACTTGAAACAAAAACAGCTGTGGAATTGGAGGTGACAAAAAGGTGATGTTGACTTTGGATGTATGGTGAGCAGGTGACCAAATGACTTCTGGTATCAGACAGGAAAACACAGAGAGGAATGTGAGAGTGTGTACCTTGGAGTCTCTCCTCTTTCGGTTCAAGATGGGTCTCTGCAGGAAAACAATCTGTTTGGTGGACAGACTTCCATCACTGAAAGAGGAGGACAGAGAGAAGATTAGTCCAACATGCAGGCTATTCCCAATCCTCTAAGCTCCAATTTTGTAATACTGTGATGACGAATAATCCAAAAAGTAACAATCAAACTTTATTGTTATAGAATCCTTCATTCAGGGGGAGTAGATCAAATGCTTTGAGATGAAATGAAGAGCTGGAGAATTTGAAAATAAGCAAATTAAAACATGAAAAATGTGTTACGAACACCAAGCAGCCACCTCCAGAAACTGCAGTTCCTCCAGTGACCACTTGAGGCTGACTTTGAAAGTGAGTAATTCTCATAGACGTATAAAACATAAACACAGTTGCTGTGACGTCAACCATTGGTTTCTGAAAAGCCATTTTTAAAGCCCAACAATGGCGGCCACCGTATTGGAAATATGGACTTCCACTTATTTAACTCTCAGCCTTCGTATTATCTTAAAGGCTACGTTAAAAAAAATCCCCTCAAATCCATATACGAATATATTAATGAGCTTTAGACCAAAATTGTTTTCTGTACCAGGCTGTTTTTCAACTCTTGTTTTACATTCAGGCAGAGCACTGCTAACCACAGCAAACATCTCAAATCTGAATGTACCCTTAGAATCAATCACTTTGTTATTATTAACTATTTTTAGCAGTATAAGAAAATTACTTCTAAAGTTATAAAATCACCTTAAAATTAGTGTTTTAAGTCACTTAAGTCTTTAATTGGTAGCCTTGTATTAAGCAGGATAATGTATAGAGGGTTGTTTTGCAGATTAGAATCCTGACAGGGAGAGTTAAGACCCCAACACAAAGCAGAGCGGTCTTGCTTTTTGTTGCTTCATCTTTCAGTCTTTCATTTCTTAACCAACCCAAAATGTATCACAGGGGTTTACATTGTTGAAGGTAATTCAATTTTAGAGATTTTACAGCTAGCCGAACAAACAGTTCTCAATCTCCCCCCATGCAGAGATGGAATCACATTAGAGAAGAAGCCACCAGAATGAGATTCTGAGACCGCCGCACAGTAGCCTTCAAAAAATCTGCTGAAATTGCTTGCCGCCCAGATTAGAGGTCAATGGGAAACGAGGTGAAAGAAGGAAGTGTCTGACACACAGAATGAAACCATGGACACTGGGGTTATGTGATAAGTACATTAACAGTTTGACTCCAATATGGTAAAATCTCTAATTTTGAGTTTAAATGAGACTAATGGATATTCTTTATTTACATAATTGCACATTTTGAGCTAAGAATTTAAAGCTCTCTTTTATTTCACGTTGTGGTTTGATGATGGTCAACTATAAGACACAAAAAGCTTATAACAAGTGTGTTTATTATTGAGGCATTGAATTTGTAGGAGACTTAAAGTGAGCTGCATGTATATATTTATGTTTATTTTGAAACGTTTTCAGTTAAAGGTGGCGATTTTCAGTTCTTATTTCAAGTTGCCAAATGAGGAGGAGTGCTACAGGCGCAAGAACATTTGGACATTAGTGAATTATTGTGGGAGTCTTGATTTGTAGGAGACTAAATATCGAACAACATGCACTTTAATGTCTTCCTCTGAGAGGTTTGCGGTGCTGGGTGCAGCACTTTCAGCTCTTTTCTTCATTTGAAGAGGTAGTTTGACAGCAGAGGTGTGCAGCAGACTTTTCCCCAGGGATGAAGCCACCAACAGGTACATTCAGGCATAAATCGACACAGGCTTTTGCAGTTCTGTATGGCTTCAAGTTATAATAGCCCAGCTGACACTGACAGCCAAGAGTAGGCTCGGTAAAGGCCTGTAATTTTCTAAACCATCCACTCCTTTCTAGCCTTAATGGGCTGGTGCTTTTGCTGGAAACTCAGCTTTGATTCACCAGGAAGCCATTCAGCATTCTGGACAGGCTAGAAAATAGCTTATGGATAAATGAAGGAGGGGGGAAGGTAATGGAAAAAAGTAGTTGTGTTGGGCTTTTGGTGGTTTAGATAGTAAGCCTTCAGCTGGAGGAGTCTCGAGTCCATTTGATGTTAAGAAAGAGAAGATTTGTAGCAGGCTTTCAGGGTTCTGCAGCGATCATAAACCTGCCATCTCTCCTCGTGTGCAAGGTTGAGCTGGCAGCTTAGAGTTTAGACAGAATCTAAACCTCTATGTGTGTGTGTGGTTGTGTGTGTGCATGCATGTGTGCTCGTGCGTTATTGAACTTGTGTCGAACCAGCACAGGAAAACATATCTCCTTTTTAAGCCATGTCCAATAACGGCAAAAGAAAGTAGGAATAGAGAAGAAACAAACAATGAAAGTGTCACAAATGCAGCTGTCACAGGAGATAAAAAGCAAAAAGGTAAAAAGTGAACGAGCTGGTAATAAGTGAGAGCACTCTGGACTCAAAAAAAGGGTCTGTGCATGACAAAATGGAGCACATGAAGGAGCGAGAGAGAGAGCGTGAGAGACAGGAAGCACACTCAGAAATGAATCTGCATTTCCTGCCTCGATTAATCTGTCAGCACGAGTACTTGTGCAGATTATCCGACGCAGAACACAGGAGTGTGACGTGTGTGGGAGGGAGGATTAATATTTGGGAAAAAGAGAAGAAATACATGTTGTGTTGTTCACAAGTCACAGACAGACATTTGAGGGGACATTTAAGGGAAATTCTAAATCTGCAGCCTTATGTGTAAATATCAGGTTGTGGTACGGCTTAAAGGGGGAAGAGGGGGAGATGACACTGACAGATGACTTCAGTCTACAGGCTGGGCCTCAGATGTGAATCTGTATCCTTTAAGTGTCAGATAAGAGTGTGAAGTATGAGCTCTGACAGGCATCATTTGACTATAATGATGGAGGGTCCAAAACAGTGAGTGTTATTCAAGGATTTCACTCAGATTTATACTCATCACTAAAATAACACCACATATTTATTTTAGGGGAACTGTGGCTGGTTTCCAAGCAAAGAAACCAGGAAGTAATGAATGAATCAATGTTTTGACTTATTGGAATACATTGTTCAGCCACTAGCATGACTTGATTTTAAGGTCTTTCAACAGTAACGTTATTTAAGGGGCGAAAAAGTTTCATGAATACACACAGAACACAATCAACAGGAAGGAAAACAACCAACAAAACTAAACATGAAAAAAGCACCACACCTATCTTCTGGGTACATCAACAGAGACTCAAAGTTGAGATGTTTGCTGTGGTTAGCAGTACTCTGCTTAAAGCTAACTTCCACCAGATCCGTGTTCGGTCTCTCCCTGCTCCTCCACGGCATCGGAACTGATATGTTTAAATTCTAGTCAATATCCTGTCCATGAACAAACAGGAGCAGGAAGAAGAAAAAAACAAAGAGACATTTGTGATCAGATTATCCCTTGTGTCGATTTTGCTGCTGAGAATCACTCACCAACGGTATTGAGTTTTGACCAATCAGAATTCAACACTGCCAAGTAATTCATACATATATGTATATACACTACCAATCAAAAGTTTGGTAACACCTTCTCATTCTGGGGTTTGTATTAATTTTAATTATTTGAAACACTGTAGATTAATACCAAATACATCAAAACTATGAAAGAACATATATGGAATTATTTAATTCACAAAAGTGTTAAACAAAGCAGAATATGTTTTATATTTTAGATTCTGTAAAGTAGCCCCCTTTTTCCTTCATGACAGCTTTGCACACTCCTGGTATTCTCTCAGTCTGCTTCATGAAGTGGTCTCCTGGAATGGTTTCTAATTAACATGAGCCTTGTCAAGAGTTCATTTGTAGAATGACTTGCCTTCTTAATGTGTTTGAGACCATCAGGTGTGTTGTTCAGAGGTAGGGTTAGTACACAATGGATAGCCCTATTTGACTACTGTTGTAATCCATATTATGGCAAAACCAGATTATTTCATAGTTTTGATGTCTTCAGTATTAATCTACAATGTTGAAAACAATTAAGATAAATAAAAAACATTGAATGAGAAGGTGTGTCCAAACGTTTGACTGGTAGTGTATATTAAAAACATTGTTTACTGCCTGTTACCACTGCCACTTGGTAGTTGTTCGACCAAAAGATTAACATCACATAGCTGAAAAAGCCTTCTTTTACATTTTCCACCCAAAAGACTCTTGACTTGTGAAACATTTGACTGTAAAAAGAACGCCAGAGGGGATTCTTTATTTCCTACTTATCTAGAGGACAAAATCAGGTGAGATAAGAGGAACTGCTTTGTTAACAGGGGTCACTAAGATCAACACAAATGGAGAGTTCCTCCTCACAGGAGCTTTATCTCTGTTTCTAGGTTCACTTGTTTCACTATTAGTGCAGAGAAAATCCCATTTACTGTAATTAATGGCTCCAAAGTGTAATTACCATCTGCAGTAATTGAATGTTGTGAACATGGATGTATGCTCTGGGAAAAATACATGAGGGCAGTGACTGTCGGTGGCTTTATCTGTGGTGCAAAATTAATGAAAGACGAAGCAGCTCTGCATCAAAACAAGGATTTAGATGTAGAGTTGGACTTTTTAAATCATGCTGCCTGTAAACAATGGTGATTGTATTCTTGTGTTGTGCATTCATCCCTGTGCAGTTTATCCCTATGTTGTTGTCTTCACCTTCTCTATCTCTGTTATCTTGTTTTAGGCTTAAATGGCCATATGAGACTGTAATAATAAAGAAGTAAAGATACCTGCAATAATGAACTTATTTGGTCTGCAGCCATTTGTGTCCTCATTCTCTTTCTCCACCATTAATGTAGAGAATTTCACATTTACTGTAATTAATGGCGGCAAAATGTAATTACCATCTGCATTAATTGAATGTTGCAAACATGAATGCACGCTCTGAGACAACTACATGAATTAATGTTGTGTGCTGAAGCCGCTGAGCACCAGTTAGCATTAATTTCAGACGCTGCTGAGATCGCTGACACTTATCCCAACCCCTCCACATGAAGTGCAGTCTGCAAACCCTCAGACAACAAAAAGAGTGCATTTGTAAATCTGCTGTTAAAAATGGAGGCGCGAACACCACAAATACAAGGGTAATGAGTGTTGCTAATCTGAAATAGATCATCAACCATTATTTCGGCGGGCAAAATGTTTCCAAGGCAGGGGGAGAAATGAGCTGCGTCCTACACTGTATCTAGGCCGGCTGATTAATTAGCCATGTTGTGCTGTTGTGTTGTGGCATTTTGAAAGAAGGGGAGAGGGAGGGAGGTAGAGAAAAAAGATGATGAAAATAGAGAGGTAATTAATCTGTGCTGGGAAAGAGCAGCTAACATGACCAGCTGAGGTGGGGGCAGAGCAAACAGTCTGTCAGTGAACTGATGGAAATGCCAAGTACACACTTAATCAGTATGACACAACACACACAACAGCATTATATTAAAGGATAGCTTCACATTCATCACGTCTGTGCCACAACAATACATGCTTTATGTATGTTCAAACTGGCTGCAGAGAGACTAAGTCAAGAATGAGAAGATCTGCAACACGTGTTGGATGAAGAAGTTAATTATTAAAGCTCCTCTGAGGAACTTTAAGTTGGTTTTGATTTTAGCGCCCCCCTGTGGACAAAACTATAGATCTGATCTCTTGGTGTTTTTTCTCCCCTACTTCTGTGAGTGCTGTCTTCAAATCAAAACAGTCACTCATATCTCTCATGGTGAATATTTGTTCTGGAAAATGTAAAAATAATGCCTGTTTCTTCAGCATGTCTCATTTGACATTTGCTCCATGGCAGCAAAAATACTCTGCAGAAATAATCATTCTTGTTACTGATGGTCTCACTTGCTTCTTGCAGGTCATGTCGAGGCATCACTATTTATTTCAGTCTGTTTTATAACCAGCTGCAAAACTCCTCACAGGAGCTTTAAGGTCAGCAAAGTTCGGTTTAGAGTTTGACAAATGTTACAGTCAATTAAGTCTGAAAGTTTGACATGGACTTTGTTTTTCTTTGCTGAGTTGCAGCAAAGGAGCGCATACCGTATGCATTGACTACTGCAATTCCCTACTGCATGCACATCCGATCCTCTGCAGATGATAAAAAATGCAGCAGCACGACTGGTCCTCAATCAACCCAAAACAGCTCACATCACTCTGCTGTTCATTTCTCTCCACTGGCTTCAAGATGCCCCTCACATCAAAATTCAAAATACCGCTGCTCGCTTACCAAACAGCCACAAAAATGACTCCTGAATACCTGGAATCCCTCCTTTAGGTCTACACTCCCTCCTGCCCATTACACTCTGTCAATGAAAGGCACCTGGTGCGTCCATCACATGGCACAAAGAAGCTAGCTAGACTCTTGTCCTCTTTAGTCCCGACTCTGTAGAAGGAGGGAGGAGAACCTTTGCATCTTTAAGAGAAAGGTAGAGCTCCTTCATGAACACCTCCGGAAGGGATATTGAGGCTAGTGATGATGTTGATGACGTTAAAATTGATGATGACACTGAGGCTGTTTTTGATGTTGGTTAGCATATTCATGATGTTGATGATAATGATGATCATGTGTATTTCCTCTGTGCACTGCCTGTCAGCACCTGTCTTCCAACTCAAAGCAGATTTGAGGCACGTACTCATGTCGTGCCTTTGCTTTTGATGCACTCACAGGCGTAAGAAACTTGCATCGTAACATATCAGCTTATATGAGCGATCAACTGAACTTCACAACTCCTTCAGTGGAGTTGCTTTTCAGGGATCTAGTTGTGTCCAGTTTGTCAAATCTGTGGCAAAGCAAAATGTACGTCTTGTATCTGCTTAAAACCGAGGAGCATTTTTTGAGGGTAGTCTACAGCTGTTTTGTTTTGTTATAACATCATCAGGTTCTGACATATAACCAATTTAAGGTGGGATTTTTAGGCCCCATGTCTGCAATATGTAGCACACTGAGGTGTAAAGCTGGGGTGAAATTTGCTCTACTTCTGATCTGCTTTTGGGGGTAGCAACAGGGGCATATTCGAGGGAAGACTGTAGTGATGTTTAGCCTCAGATCGAGCAGGCTCTGTGTGTATGTGCATGTCTGAGAGTGTGTATTCGCACGTTGTGCGTCTTGTGTTTCTGCAACACTGTAATGCAATTTGAAATCACACACTATTAAGCTCCTGCAGAGTTCAGTGTGTCAGTGCAAAGGCAGAACTTTGTTAAGATGCTGTTGCAGCATCTTCATGTGTGAGCAGATATCTCTGTGACCTTAATAAGGCAGTGTATAGTCAATTTGTTCAAACTGTGAAAGTGTTCGTTTACATGTAGCATCAAAACAAAGGCTAAAAATTGTCATCACAGTGTCAGACTCTGCTTTACCCTCAAGCTCTGCTAGCTTGGGTAGCTACAGTGCCTTTTTTTACATCATGTCTGGACTCCTGACCTCCCTGCCTGCTGTCCAACAGTCAAAATTTGACTCTGTGTGGGACATGTGTGAACAAAAACTGTGGAACATTTTAGAGGGAGACTGGCCTGAAATGTTCTACAGTTATTCAGGAGTGTGTGTGTGTGTGTGTGAAAAGGCTCGAGACTGGTTTCAGGAAAGCCTCACTTTGGTGAAGTATTTGTCTGCTACAACGTGTTGAAGTACAGATTCTGTTTTAAAGGTGAGGCTCTTTGACCATAAGCGGATGTACACTCATACAGCACAGAGAGTGATGAGTCAGCACAGGCTTAGCAGGAGAAGCCGTTACATTTCTGTGAAGAGATTTTCCACAGCTGCTCGGCTCAGAGCTCAGCTCAAATTGAAACAGATTTAGGTCAAATCTTTAGAAGCTGTCATAATTCTTTAACAATAACTTATACAGAAAAGGTATGTGTGTCATAATTCAGTGTTCCAGTTTCACAGGAATACTGGAGCCTTTTCCGCGGGCTCTTCCTTACATAAGTTCACAATATTTTGGTTTCGAGTTTTACAGTAACTTTTCAAGGGAAGTGTTCAGATTCATGTGTTTAAACTTTTCAGGAGTTTCTTCTTTTCAACTAAAGTAAAGACTGCTGAAGCTTCAATTCTCATTCTTATTTTTATTCTGAGATATTTTATTTAAGGAAAGAAAACTTGACAAAGTGACAGAGACACTGAACATGAATAATCAGCTGGCTTTTAAATGATTCAGGAGCAGTGCTGGGATGTAATAAAGTACTTTTTCTCAATCTCTGTAATCTGTGTTGTTGTTGAGTTCCCAAAACCTGGAGCTAGAGTCGTACGTGTAGTACTCGAGACCTGTCTTGGTCTCGAGGCAGCTTATTTCAGGTCTCGGTCTCGTCTGGAATCAAAAGCATTTTAACTCTCTTTTGTCTCGGTCTCGAACTGGGCCGACTTCGTATTTTATATCAAAACTGGGCGACACCACCACTGATGCACTCTGTGTCCCTGTCATTACTGTGATAAGAGATAAAACTAAACTTAAGGAGTCAAAAGAAAGGCAACAAATACAAAACCAAACCTTGTTTGTTCCTGTCAATAATATTCAAAGCAAACTTAAATAAAATAAACAGAAGTATTTTATTTTGTTCACTCTCATGATGATTTTTCATTGATACATATGGTCTTGGTCTTGTCTCGGTCTTGCCCTGCCTTGGTCTTGGTCTTGACTCGGTCTCGATCCCTAAATGTCTTGGTCTTGTCTTGGTCTCGGTGCACTCTTGTTCTCGACTAATGTGGTCTTGACTACAACACTATAGAGTCGAGTCTCAAGTCCTAAATGTTCAAGTCTGTTTAAGTCCAAGTCATCAGGAAAGAATCTAGGACCTCTGTGTCACTCTAAACTACTCGGTGTGTGAGCCTGGACTGACTCTGAGGGGCCTTTTGGATGTAGAGAACACATTTCATGTATCAACATCACATTAGTCAGCAATTTAACAAACCAACAGAGGAGTCAAGTAACGAAGTACAAATACTTTGTTACCTTACTTAAAGGCACTATGAGGAGTTTTTAACTGGCTGAGAAACAGACTGAAACTGATACTGATGCCTCTTTATGACCCTCAAAAGCAAACAAGACCATCTACAACAACACTGATACCTTCTCTGTTGTCATTTTAATGTCTAAAACTGCTCTGAGGGGGTAGGTGTCAGAACAGATGATTGACATCTCGCTTTAGAAACACCCTGTTTTGGCTGTTTTCATTGCAAATAATCACATTGTAAGATAAGTCTAAATGTTAAAAGACAACAGGATGAGGTTATTGTCTGAAGACACTTATTTTGCATGTATAGGACAAGAGATAAGAGGTATCACTTTGTCCACAAGGGGGCGCCAGAATCGATACAAGCTAAAAGTTCCTCACAGCAGCTTTAAGTAGAAATTTTGGGTATCTATACTTTACTGGAGAAATTATTTTTCAGCTGACTTTTTACTTCTACTCCTTACATTTTCCCACAATTATCTGTACTTTCTACTCCTTACATATAAAAAATAGGAAGACCAACCAACCCTTCTACATCCCTGGAAGAATTTTTTGAAATGGTTGGATGCAAAAACAACTCCTTTCAATGCGCTTGAGTAAGACCCTCTTGGTCAACACCAGCTGTTCCGGGTCTTGAATGTGTGTGGGTGCTTGATGCTTGGATGAACATTGACATTCCAGTAAAGGCTGTTGATAACTAGCCTGTGAAGTTTGACTTTTTGCACCATTACAATACTTATAGCCAACTAGTCATCATATCTTCCGCTCCATGAAACATGTTAATGCTCAGTAGTAAACATATATGGTTCTTTAATGTATTTGCATTGTACTAAAATGTGTTCAATGGGCATAAATGCAGCTGAAACAGGTGCAACCCAAATACTCAACATTAACATATTCATATAACATTATAGTCATTATGGCCTTTAGAAACATGTTTTTTTAGGAGGTGGGGTCATGCACTATAGGCCCCTGTGGCTCAGCCCAAGCTTTTGTCCTTAATGGCATTTTTTCCCCCTTACATTACTTTTATACTTGAAGTAGTTTTGAAACCAGTATTTTTACACTTTTGCTTGAGTAAACAGCTTGAGTTGATACTTCAACTTCTACAGAAGTCTTTCTCCAAAACCAAGTAGGTAAAAGGTAAGAACAAGGCTTGTAGCTGTAGTTCTTCCTACTTGCCAACAGAGGTCACCAGTGGTCATGGCTCACTAAATGCATCATTAACACTCAAATGAGGGTCATCACCTGTTTGTCTTGATTACAGGAGTTGGCAGCACACAGGTGAGTCTCCATCCAAATGTGGCCAGGGACTGCAGCAGAGGAATATAATCAGCCTTCACCTGCAAACCCTGTGGAGACAACAAGATGTCCATTAGACAACCTGCAATCAAGTGGAACAAACCCTAAACCTGCACATAATCCCCTCACTTCTCCCCATAAACACCCGGTGCACAGCACAGTCGACTGTTTGCCTGCTTATCATTTTTGCAGCGCGCTTTCAAATCTGTGATTACAGCTGTGGAGCATTGAGGTCTGAGATGCAATCAAGCGCTGTCAGCACCACTTAGAGACCCAAATCCTGGTTTACAAAATTCCTCTCAGATACGATGGCTTTAATAAAATGCGTGTGTGCTGTCGAAAAAGAAATACACACAGGAGGGAATAATAAAAAAAACAGACATAAATCAACTGCTACAGAAACTCCCCGGTTGCCATGAGTCAACATGGCAACCGTGTCTTTTCCTGACAAGTGTGTGTCAGCACAGTAAGTCCTTGGGCAAATAGACTGCTCATGTGAAACTGCTCACTTTGAGGTAAACATTTTAATGCTATTAGTGCTATTTTAATACCATGAAATGAGCCACAGTGGCTTTGTCTGAATGACAGATTTGAATAAAAAAATCTGAAAATCAAGCAGTTATTCTGAGTCGGGAGAAAACCATCCTGTTGGTGATTCATACTGAAACACACACACACAAATTAATTCATGTACATTCAGAACACACACACACACACACAAATGCAAAGAGGGTGTGAGCGTGTGGTTTGCCATTCTTGCCGTGTCAGACACCTGCAGAAAATGCCAAACCGCAACCCGTGTCTGTCAGGATGCTCGTACCTACCACAACATATGCATTGGCACGTACACACACACATACAAATAACACACACATATCTGCCTGTTACACAATAACCTCATGCAACTGCACAAGCTTGTCCAAAGTTGTAGACTAAGCAGAAAAGAAAGGCTAGAGTGACATAAAAGTATTCAGTCCTTTACCTTTTTTGCATAAATTCCAGACCATTACACTCACCAGTGCATTATGGGTACTGAAATGAGTCATGAGGACATTGAACACGAACAAAGTACAGCTCAGAAGTTAGTCTATTCATAGCCCGCTGATCAACTGTATAAGAACAGAGAGTCGAGAATACATCACACCTACACACGCCACATTAGCCTTCAGTGCACTGTGAAGTGTGAAAGTCTCCTCTAATTAAAGCTGCAGCGACGTTTTCATGTGGAGATATTGTACAGCCGCCTTCTTCATCCTCTATCACAGAGCAGCAGATTAACAGAATGAGCATTTCGTGTGCAGTTTGCTAATGACAGTACAGAGCAGATTTTTTCAAACAGATGCCTCTTGCTCCTGCTTTGGAGCTGCCATCATGTGTAGTTGTTCTTTGCAGCTTCACAGTGATAGGGTGAGTTACTGTAAATAAACGCTTTTATTCGGTGTACAGGAAGTTAGTTGGTATTCACTGCTTGTTTCCGCTCCTTCAGGTTTCGATGTTGTTGACGCTGTAACACCAAATTCTTCACGGTGCAAACACTCTGGCTTAGAAAACACAGAAGGAAACATTTGATATTTTTGAACGTGACACTTTGAAGGGTGGGTTTGATTTACACAACGAATTCCCAGAGGATTACAACATGTAGTACAAAATCTTTCAAAACCATATCTAATACTAAAACAATGACATCCACATAAACCCCTCACTACTGATGCAGTTACTGCCATAAGTACGATTTATTTTACTAGAGATTAATACTATAATAAAAATAGTTTGTACTAATGCAGAGTAGAGTCCCCACAGGGTGAGACAAGACCCTGTTGGGATTCTGTTTTGCATGGTCACCTATTCACTATACATGATCCTGCTTATTACCTGGCTACCCACTAAAGATACCAACAAGTTGACACTAAGCATTGATTTAAAGTTGATTCTATTGATTTAAAAATAATTTATTTAATCAACTGAAGAAAAATAGTCCCTCAGATTTGACTGTTGAGGAAGACCATTCTTATCAGCCGCCCTGTGTGTCGAAATTTAGCTTTAAACTTCACATTTTCAGTCGTGGTAAAGTCAAAACATTAGCATTCTTAACAGATGCAGAAAATAAGGTCCTCTACCTCTCACCAACAAGCTCATACCGTGTTACAGTTTGTGGTTACTTCATCTTTGTTTTCTTCAATCAGCATCTCTTTCGCTCATCTCCATCCCTCGCTAGTTTCTGCTCTCTTTTCCACCTCTCCTCTTTTTTTCTTTGCATGTGACTGGTCAGCAATTAAGCTAAAGGTTTGTGCTCGCCAAATACATTGAAGGTGATAATAAAAATATCCTCCATGTTTTTTTGCAATGCGATTGGAACAAGTGGCAACCTCCTGTCTAAAAATATGAGTCCAATGCAGAAGTGCTAAAAACTGCAGTTCATCAAGGGATCCACTAGAGGCTGGCTCGGGAAGTACCGGAAACCAAATACACACCAATTCAAAAAAAGACGATCTTTACAGCAGAAATAAACATGTTTACAGCCTGGTACAAAAAACGAGTGTAGTCTGGATAGCTAATTTTTTGATCGGCACACACTGTAGGGGGGTGAATTTTCTTCTAACTCGGTAATTTCAAAGATATTGAGATTACGAGTCTTCCAATGAGAGGCACAGCTGACTTGATTGACAGGTGGGAACACTGTAGCTGTTGGCTAGGAGGCTCAAAGCCCGCCTCTTTACGTCACAATCGCTCAACACCAGCAATATGGCTCCCGACAATGATTGGCCTCAAAACAGCCCTTCAGAAACAGATGGCTGACGTCACAGATACTACGTCCATATTTTATACAGTCTGTGGATTGGGAACTAGCATTTTTGCCACATTGTCAACAGGAAGAGGTGATCATAAACTTTGTGAATGTGCCATATTGCTTTCCACGGATTGATTTGATATGATGTCGCTGATGTGGTTGTCCCTGGTTTTACTCTTGCTATTCAGAACTAATAACCTTTGTTATGGAGCTTTGACCAATCAGAATCAAGTATTTAACACAGCTGGGTGATGAGTAAGAAAGCCGGGTAATAACATGCTAAATCAACCTTCTCACTGAACAGCATACCTTACAACAACTGATACTATAAAAGACTTAAACAACAGCTGAAGGTCTACATTAATACAACTGCATCCACTGGTATCCCTCCAGCAGTATCTACCTTTGCTATTGCACTGCGAGTGTAATGCAGGAATATCTGTAATGTTGGTTAATAGTCTAATTCTGGGTTCTTTTGGCATTAACTAAAAACCTAAACACTTATGTGTGATCATCAAATTTAGCAAATTATCTCAATGTCCTGAAAAAAATAAAGGCTCCACAATATAAATCCCCTCTTCATTTTAAACCAGGGCTCCAAGCATGATTAAGTTTGACTTAAGTACTCCCAAGTAGTCTCCCTTTAGGTAACAGTGCTTGTGGTTAGTTATACAGAGAGAATGAAGAGGGAGGGCATTTCTTAAGAAGAGAGAGTCTGATCAGCATGCAGTGCTCGTCCTCCGCTATAAGACAGACCATAAGACAGAACACTTAAAGCCACTCCATCGCACATCGCCTCATTTTTCTTCCCCAGATTCTTATTGACCGGGGTGACACAACATGAACAAACAGACCTAAAGCAGTCACATATCAACTTGTAGGCTGCGAAGAGCTAATCGTTAGAATACAAGACACTGCTCCAGACATTATTTACACAAGCATTACTTTCTTAGCTCCTACAGGGGAGCGGTGCATCTACATTTTTCGGGGGGTTTATGTTGGAACCCCTCCCAGAAACAGGCTCTCTTTCAAAGCTTGCCCAGAAAGTAAATTGAGAAATAATTTTTCTGTAATGGCTTGCTGTTCTTTGGAGGAGGTGAGAGTTAATCACAGTCCCCAGACTCTGGCTCCCCTCTCTCCCTGACTTATTATGCAGGGGCCACCGCGCTGCCTCAGCACTCCAGCACCAACCTGAGAGCCGAAAAACACAAAGTAATCACACCACCATCTTTGTCTTCGATGTTATCTGGGTGACTATAAAGAAGGACCACAGGGTAAGAGGAGAGAGGAGCTTAGGTTTAACCACCTTGGTTACAGCTGCTTTAGATTATACTCGTTTTTTCCCCCTTGGATTATCTCTTGACACAGTTAAACATACTTTTTTTTGTCTTTGGAGAAATTATGTTCAACCAGCTTGAAAAAGGGCAACTCAACAGGAAGAGGAGAACATGTCAGACACTTTTAGTGTAAGTGTCCCGGCTGATAATGACCACCAAAACAACAACTGCAGAGGCAATAACCTAAGTCTCCTCTCTATCGTTCAACAGGAAGAGGTGAAAATTACCCCGCATTTGAAAACCTATAGACTATAGACAAAGTATGTTTACAGGCCGATAGCAGAGGAGGAGGAGGAAGCAGCTGTGGGTTAACCTAAAGTTCAAAGTCCTCAACAAAAACACAGCTATGTTGTTTTCCTTTAAAGCAGCTGCACCAACTCTGCAAAGGTAGACAACAAAGCGCAGTTCTGCCTCTCTCTGTGCTCTGGGTATTGCTGTTATTTAGCAGCCTGTAGGGTCAACAGGTTCGCACACACAGCTTGGTAATGATGAAGCAAATACCTTTAAAAAAAAAAGGGCATCCAGGTACTGCTCCCGATCGGCTCGCTTGGCCTGAAGCGTTGTCACAGCAACAGAAAATGCAGCATCCACTAACGCGGTGCAATAACCTTTTCTAAATGTGATTGGTTCTTTTTAAAAAGCATTTGAACAAAGCTTTTCATAATAGCGCTATTAATTGAGCTGCAGCCCAGCAGAATAAAAGGATGGGTGGATGATTTTACATATTTTTGTTGTGTTTGGGTAATGTATCAGCTGGTTGGCCAGATGTTATCAATGCTTCATGTTTGGACACATCAGGTGTGGGAGCCATAGACTGTATAAATAATAGACGTAGTATCCGTGACATCACCCATCTGTTTCTGAAGCGCTGTTTTGAAGCCAATTGTTGACGGGAGACATAGTGCTGCTGTTGAGGGATTGTGAGGTAAAGAGGCGGGCTTTGAGCCTCCTGGCCGACAGCTACAGTGTTGCCACCTGTCAATCAAGTCAGCTGTGCCTCTCATTGGAGGACTCGTAATCCCAATATCTTTGAAATTACTGTGTTATGAAAAAATTCACCCTCCGTACAGTGTGTGCCGATCAAGAAATGAGCTATCCAGACTACACTCGTCTTTTGTACCAGACTGTAAACATATTTATTTCTGCTGTAAAGATCCTCTATTTTGAATTGGTGTGTATGTGGCTTCCAGTAATTCTGGAGCCAGCCTCAAGCGGATCCTCCATGAACTGCAGTTTGGACTCATATTTCTAGACCTGAGGTTGCCGCCTGGCTGGAGATCGTAACTGAATGCTCAAGTTTACATGTTTCTGTGCACTTAAATAGGGATGCAAAGTATTCCATCCATGCATCGATGCATTAGCTTGACTGCTTGGCCCGTTTGGGGATCACGGAGGGCTGGAGCCAATCCCAGCTGACTTCGTGCGGAAGGCGGGGTACACCCAGGACAAGGGCCGCCAACCTATCACAGGGCAAACATGGAAAGACAGACAACCATTCACACACACTCACACCTATGGGCAATTTAGAGTGACCAATGAACCTGATTAGCATGTTTTTGGACTGTGGGAGGAAGCAGGAGTACCGAGGAGTATGTATGGGGAGAACATGCAAACTCCACAAAGAAAAGTACCTGCCCAACCAGGAACCTTCTCGCTGTGAGGCAACAGTGCTACCCACTGCATCACCGTGCAGCCCTGATGCTAAATATTATCAACATAATATTTTTATTGGATAAAAGCTTATACAGTTTTTTTTTTTGCAACAGCTAGATGAAAAACATTCTGCTAATATGTACGGCTGTTTGGTTGACCCATCAAATATGCATCTGATTGATGTCAGCTTGCATGCCAGCAACAAGCTTGTATGGAGGTATTTTGAAGCACAGGTGATGGAAGGAGAAACAAAACAACAGTCATTTAACACTACCAGTTTAACCATGCATCTCAAGAACAGTCCTCCTGAAGCACCAAGTTTCTTAAAAGTAAGAACAAATAAGCATCCAGCTGTCAGCAGCCTCTGCTTCAGTCATTTAATAGAACCAGGAAATACAGCCGCAACCACCCAAAGGAAAAGGGGAGCCTATAAGACAAATCACTGAATTCACTGCTCTCAACAACCAGCCTTTCAGCACAGTGGAAGATGTGAGCCTCTGCAGGCTAATGATGAACTGTGAGCCTCACCACGCTGGTGTTACCTCTGAGATGCAGCCTTACCTGACCTGCAGAGCTTCGCCTTCAGTCATGCAGAGAAGCTCCTCGCTGATGCTACTCATATTAGTCAGCATGTTGAGCCTCACTGCTCAGTGGACTGACCACATGTGAGTCACAGATTCAGATGTTGTTGTTTTATGTATGTTTCTAAAACAGACAGACTGTCAATAAGGGTAACAGGGAAGTTTAGTACATGAGAGACTGGGTGATCTTTACAATGACAAAAAGCTCAACAGCTCAACAGCTCAACAGATATTTCCAAATATCCAGGATTGTTCATCCCCACACGTAAATGACGTCTTGTCCATGTTGGCTTAAAGACATAAAAGTTCACTCTTGACCTTTCTAGCTGATCTTGTATGCACATGAAGGAAATATCATCACCACAGGTCCGTGTTGCAGCTCTTCTGGAGCTTTTGATTGTTTCACAGGATCTAAAAATATTTCTAACTGCATTATAGAGTATACAGCAAAGCCCTCCCCAAGCACACCTACGCACCATCTAGGGACATTTTCCCTGCTTCAAACTGCAAACGCTGCAACAATAATATAGCTTAACAGGAGACATCCAAAGTGCATCCAAACTTGAATTTTTTATGAGGCATTAACCTGCCTGTGACTCAGACTAAATTCTGCAGCCTGATAAAACACGATGATGTAGTCTGGGGAACAAAAGACCAGCCAGTGTACGGGGATGTTACTGTTCCTGCAGTGCTGTCAGTAAAGCTTTTACCTTTTACTTTAACAGGAAGATAAAAATACAAGAATGATCCAGACTGACGGCTGAAGTGGAGGTGTGCGAGACGAATGAACTAAGAAGCGGCAGCATTAATCATTTTAGTTCAGAAG
This sequence comes from Notolabrus celidotus, assembly GCF_009762535.1. NCBI lineage: Eukaryota > Metazoa > Chordata > Actinopteri > Labriformes > Labridae > Notolabrus > Notolabrus celidotus. Next base: position 5,935,212 of record NC_048283.1, on the reverse strand, counting down.
ACAAAAAGCCCAGAGCTGAACTCAGACAGGGCGGTGCAGAGTTCCTTCCTGTGTGTCTGTTTACTTCTTTAGCCTGCCGGTTAGACAGTTACAAACTGTTTGATTTTAAGGCTTGACTTTTAACCACAGGTGTCTATTCGGTCTGACAGAAGCATGAGACGGAGATACATCAGTTCCTGTCGCATGTGAACTCAGATTCAGACTCAAATCTGCCTCTTAGATGGGACACTTGTTTTGAAGGTTGTTTTCTGTCCTCCCTTTATAGGCTTATTTTTTTTTTTTTTTCAATTTTTGTGTCTGTTTCCTTTTTCATTTTTACCCCTTATTGTAAAATAACTTCAACTTCAAAGGTTAACTGTTGCTTATTACTTACACGCTCTCTTCTGACTTCCCTTCATCCTGCTGCGTGTATTGAAAAGTTTCCGTTGACTCTTTTCGTGTTGATGTCCTACATTCAAGGTGCAAAGAGTTGGAAAGGTAAAAACCACTGCCAGGTGGTAGGTATCAGACCAAAAGATTGACAACAGGCTGAAGAAAAAGCCCTTTTTACTTTTTCAAATAATAAAGGGCGTTAAAAAAAATTAAAAATCTGCAAATACTCATAAAGAGTGACACAGCTTTTTATAAAGATAGCAGGAGGAGAATACAGATTTAATGGTTGTGATAGGTCTCTAATTAAGATCCACATTAAAAGTTAATAACAAAGAATTAAAGCTGATCATTTCTGAGTAACGTATTAACAGATATGAGCCTAGCTCTGAATATAAGGAATGAAAGGGATGACTTCAATGGTTTGTGCTTTGTGCAAAGTTACAAAATGTGAGTTCAAACAGAACAAGGAACTCCACAGGTTATTCCCAATGCCCTCCTTTTTGGTGTCAGATTCACAGTTACATAGAAAGTAATTGTAAAATGACGCACCAACAATTCACTGTAAAACATGCTGATGTCATCGGGTTAAGGTTAGGCACAGCAGTAATGGCAGCTTGTTAACATCCGGTAATTCTTCAGACTAGTCTACATGGGCAGTTTGTCTTAATGATTCCAGACCCTTATGATCTGACTCCCTTTAGTTCATGAGATACTGCAAGATGTATATAATTTTAAGAAAGCTTAAGCAACAAATTCCTGCTGTATTCTCTCGCCATCTTGAAAAAGATAAATGTGTTTTCTTCTGCACTGAAATGGGATTGAACTTAATTTCGTTGTACCTGTTACAATGACAAAAAAGATATTCTATTGTATTCTATTCCTCTATTAACTCAGAGGCAAAGAGATACCCTCGTGTTAATCTGTATTTGGAAAGAAAAAGAAACATCCTCCAAAGTTGGATTTCTTTCTTGGACTTTTATATGTAACTTCCTTTTTTAGTGTATATTAGGAGATAATCTGACTTTATTAGACTTCAAACTCTGATGAGTTTGACAAACGGCATTGCTTTAATGAAAGAGGTCTCATGATATAGATCCCAGGCTGCTGATTTAAATTTTAAGACACATTGAATCAAATCTGATAATTAATATAAAACCTTAAGTTGTATAATTGCTCAGGTAGCTTAAAAGTGTACACATGAAAATTTCTGTGTACATGATAAAGCTGCAACATATCTGTGTACATGTTTCCACTCGTTTCAATTATTTTCCTACACCTGCAACACGGCTGCATCCTGCAGACCGAAATCCTCTCCCTCCATCTCAATTTGATCAACATCATCGTCACGTCGTCTGACAGAGCGGGCACGATCTCTCACTCGCAGGGACGGTGCAAATTACTCTCCTTCTATCTAGGTCACCTCCTCTCTCACCTATGTCACTGAGGATAGAGATATCATGGACAGGAGATACATGTCTACCACCAGCCACTTGCACAGCATGCAGGCTGCAGCATGCACACACATGGAGGGAAGATGAATCAGATCATGCACTGTACATTGGGTGTTTTGCAGAAGGTGCTATTTTGTTTTCTGCATCCATACTTTGTTCTTGTTTGTGACTGAGGTTTTCTTCTCTTTGTTTTACTGTTTCTTCAAAGTGTCCTCGCTGCCTCACAGATGCTGTGATGTGGGGCCTTAATCCTGTCTTTTTCTATGCCTGAAGACTGCGAGGAGCAGCTTTAAAGCCAGGGATGTGAGTGAATTCTGAGAATGAGTGACAACAATGTCAGCGTTGCTAAGCTCCTTTCACTCGCTTTGACATTGGACTGCCATTTCTTACTTTTGAACTCCAGCGATATTAACTTTTGAGGTGCCTTTCCGCAGCAGCACACACTTTCTCTAAACTCTGAGGTTACGTGACGGCAAGATCAAGGAGCGAGCGATCCGGTGACATCATCAAACAGAAGTGCTTGAAATGGTTGAGAGAACTTTTTCATGAACTGACAGTCAGGCTGTGATCTCAGCTTTCAACAGAAATACAAAACACTATCCACAGAGACTAAAAGCTTTGAAAGCTGTAACTCTTCAGTTAATAAAGAATAAACAGCTCCTTATTAAATATGCCTTCAGATCCTCCATTTAAATCACTTTGTAAGAATCAAACTCATAAAATAGTTATGTTTTATGAGTCAGCTGAACTTATTATAACCATTTAAATTATTTTATTTCTTCGTCTTGTTTCCTTATACTATTTCTTTCTTATTGTTTGGAGCAGTAATAAACCATTGTGAACAAGTAATCATTTTCTTTTGGATTCTTTTAACAGTTATAATTGATACTGCAGCTTCTTTGCTGTACATGATTAGAGTGATAAACACAGATGCCGGCAGTAATTATAATATATTCATGCTCTGGTGAGGAATATTTTTCAGGGTCATTTTAAAACAACACAAAAAAAACTCCCTCCCACTTTCTCTTACACCTCCAGTTAAATGTGGCCTTGCACGATAACTCCAGTTTTATGTGCGCAGGTTTGGGAATTGAAATTCATTCTGCCACTTAAAAAATGGAGTTGAATAGAGTTCTCTTTATTACAGTAACCTTCTATATGCTGCTGAAGCACATCTAAACTAAGATTGTGTGCGTGACTGGAAACCATTAACACGGCACAGGTGTAGTTCTTTTGTACGTGTCCCTTTAAGTCTTAAAGCTGCTGTTGGTAGGAATGGTGTAAAAAATGTTACTTTTTTTCTGCTGGGTTTGGAGAAAAGGTCAGAATATTTGAGACTATTGTGAAGTCTCTGCGTTTTCCAATGCCTTTGTATCAAGCAATGTTATTATTCCCCTCGTTCCCGATATGACGGACCAATCATAGCTAATCTCCAATCCTCTGTCCTGATTGGTTAAGGGGCTGCCCCTACTACGTCCTCTGATTGGTTATGAGTCTGGCCCTATCATGATTGCACACGCCGATCTGTGTTTGGGGGCTAAAAGGAAATCTGGATGGGAGGGATAGTGTTGACATTCAAAGTCCCTCTCTCTGAATATATGTTTACTCTGTGATGACAAACAGCAGCTTTTAGTGTTTCAAAGTATAAAAAAGTGTACTTAGTCATTTAAGATCAGGCGTTTCAAGTCTAGAAAACTTGAAACTGCATTAAAGATGGCTGTCAGAGTTTGTTATTGTAGATGTTTATGCAGGAAGGATTTAATCAAAGACACATTTGCTTTGTCAGACATTATGAACTTGATGTTTTGCAGTGGGCTGCAGAGAAGGTAGCACTGTTGCATCTCAGCAAGATGATCCTGGTTAAAATTAGATTGTGCTTGTGAATGGTTGATTGTCTCTACATGTTAACATGATGATCTGTCCAGGGTGCGCCCCACCTCCCCCCATTGACAACTTGGATAGGCTCCAGCCCCACCACAACCCCAAATGGGTAAAAGTGGTATAGATTGATTAATCGATTGAGATTACAGATCAATAATGGATGGATGTTTTGTAGCTTCACACTGACAAGTCAAAACACAAATTCAACCTGTCTCTATCAGAACACTGTTTCACAAAGTTCAGTTTAAAATAGGGTTCAAACTTTAAAGAACCAGAAATACCCTTATTAATATTCTAAATATTATTCTCTTTTCAAAAACTGTCGTGCTGAAATTACCCACAATGCAACTCAAATGCCGACAGGGAGCTGTGCTATGCTAGGTGAAAGCCCTAAGTTGAAGGCAGAGGTGAGGAAAAGTCTACAAAGTTGATTGAACTCACTTCTTTTTAACCCCACAACCTCTGATGTGTTTAGTTTGTTGGATTTTTGTTTTCTCAGTTTATTGGATTATGTGAAACTCTGCCTCTGGAGCTACAAAGGCTTTAAACATCTCATTTCAGAGAGTGCTAATGCACTTTCAATGACCTGTAAACAGACTTCAATAAGAAAATGCTGAGCTTTCTATTTAGTTTCCAAAGTCTCTTTATTCACTTCAAATGTAGCTTTAAAACAGGGTTAACAGAGATATCATCATCTCTGTTACCCGACTCTCTGTCTGGAGGTACTTTTGGTTAGTGTCGATTTTGGCGCCCCCTGTGGACGAAGCTGTCTCTTCTAACCTCACCCTGTCAGTAGTGCTTTCTAACAGAGGAATTTCATCCTGCTGTCTCTTCACACTCACTCAGTGATCATTTTACTGTGATAGATAAAAGCACAGGCAGTTTATGAAGAGTGCTATTAATAATTACTCATTGCTGATAGTTGTATTTGCTTTTGTAGGTCATATAAAAGCATCAGAATCAATTTCAGTCTGTTTCATAGCAGCTACAAACGCAGGAGCTTCAATTAGTTAAATTGTCTTTTTCTGTTTCTGTACTTGGATAGAAGTCCGGATGAGGGAGTTTGTACAGCTTTAAGTCATGCTAATTTGGGCAAATGTTGTGCCAAAGATTCTCTACCACCAAGTGATAGGCAGCCAGTGATCCACTTCTTGTCTCTTGAGTGGGCATGGTCTCTTTTTTGTTAAAAGCAAAAGGCAGTTTTCAAGAGTTGGTATGGTGCCTTTTCATACTTTCAAAGGGGCCAAACATTTTGGACGTGTCTCCTATGTACAAAGAAACACACTAGATTCATACACTTTGAGAAAAAATTATCACATAATGTCAGTCATTATTGTGCAATGCAATCTGGGTAGTAGTCTTCAATGGTTGCATGCTCTTTCCTATGTAGTGTCGTCCTTTGAGCCTTTTTTATTTCAACCATGGTGAAGGTTACTGAAGAGAATGTTAAGGAAGGACACAGCATTGCACAATAATGAAAGCCTATGTGTGAATAATTTTTTTTCCCTTACAATGTTGAAATGTAGTGTTTCTTTGTACAACATACAATAGACTGATGTTAATTCAGCAATGTCTTGCTATTCAGGGCTCCCTTTAAGAATAAATATGAAGTTAAGATGTCGGATGCCAATAATAAACGGGGTCACAGTTTCAAACTGGGAAGTAAGTGTGTGTTTGAGTAATCCAGCGCTGCTCTCAAAGACTTGTTCAAAAAGTTACATGGGAAATAAGCCAGAGGGATACAAGATAAGCTCAATTTGTGACATCACAGATTGGTAAATCAGCAGAACAGCCCCGACAACAAACATTTTCAGCCTCAGTTGGTTGTTTATGCTTTTGCCACGGATACACCAGCTACCAGGGGCAGAGACAGTGGCCAAAACAAAGCATTTTAGATTGAAGCTCAAATAAAGTTTTTAGACACACCAGCCTGAAATTAATAAAGCTGAGCTGTAAATCATCTAAGACACTACAGGGGTATGAGAGGGACAATATAAAGCCTGTAAATCAGCATACTACCCCCTCTTTAAGTAATGAAATGTATGGTTTGAGTTCATTTATATCTTGGGTTATCTGGTTGAGAGAGATGTCTTAAGTTCTGAAGGTTAAGCACCAACAGAGAGAGACATCAGCTCAAGAAAGGAGAGGTATCTAATTTGAGTGATTTTGCAAGAGTATGAAGCTGAGACAGAGACGTGTCAAACAGAACTGTCTCCTGATTATTCTGTCTGAAACTTGAAAACTAAACATCAGAAAGTATAGAAGGTAGCGACTTGTTAAAAATGTACTTATAGGTCTCATTTCAGAGAATAAGCTGAAGACCAGCAGCTCGTCTCCTGCAGGCACAGGTAATTTTACAAACCCATGCGACAGAGATATCAGTGATGACTCTCTGTGTATCGTTTCCTGTCTGAACTTTACTTGGTTGAACTTTTTCGCCCATAACACTCCTTGGCAATGCAACTGGTTATTTCTAAGCATTCAATTAGTCTAACATTGGCATTCATTTAGTTTGCGGTATATTTCAGATTTCTCTCCTTCCCAAAAAATAACGAGCATCTCTTGGTAGAAGAAATATCTGATTTCGTTTTTTGTTTCTTTCTCGAATTGCGAAATCAGATAATATTGAGAGAAGTCTTCAAACTAGAGATGTTCTGCTCATAAACACTGCACCATCACAGCTAACATTTCCTTTCTGCATGACCTGTTAGATGTACTTGTGAAATTTTGGCATTATCTTGAGAGCTCTGAGAAGAGCTCTGAGAAGAGCTCGTTACACTGCGTACATTTATCATAATGGACCCACTGCCGGGTCTGACAGAGCTGAAGTGGATAATGGTGCTGAAAACATAATTTGAGGAGAGTTTGAAAAAGAGTCAGGAGCTTCTAAGAAACATCAGAGTCCTCGCAGACGTACGCCGAGCCGTGCTGAGGTGAATATCAGTTCATCTTTTAATAAAACACACATTCACGGATGTTTTTCTGACTCCGGTGCCCCTTCACTGTTTTATCTGGAAGACTCAAACGTGACACCGTCCTACTAATGCACCTTGTCCCTTTTTATAAATAATCTCCTGCTGCTGAAAACATATTAAGACCAACTCTAAGTGAGGTCTGCAGGAGGACATGTTCTGTCTGGTTATTGCTCCTGTAAAAAGGGCTTCCAGTACATTAGATCTAAAGCAGTTCCTGTATTGATTTCCCTGAAGGACACAATAGATTTGAAGCTGGTCCTAATTGGAGTTTCATAGCAGAGACCCTTAATGAGTTATTCATTTGGAGCTCCTCACCGCCATCCATATGTTTCCTATTCAGGTCATTTTGCTCAGGAGGAAACTGTCATGCTCTGCATCTTTAATGTATTTAGGACACGTGTCTGAAATCTGTGCTGTTCCTCATTCACGATAGAGCTAAAAAGAAACGTCTGTATCGTCTCTTAAGCGCTGATGACATTTTTATGCAGAATATTCTGCAGCCGTCTCCATGCTGAACACCCTGCACGTAAGCGCATTTCCCCTGCTTGTCATTTTATCCATTTTGTTGTTTTCCTCCAGGCTGTGTTCTCATTTAGTAGAAACACTTTCCACACAACTTGCATCCTAGTTTGTCAGTTTGACATTTATTTTTGGTTCTTGTTTTCGTCTCTAATTTCACTCTGATTTGTTTTGAAGTCAGAATTTTATGACCTGTGAGTTTTTGTTTGTCTCACTTGCATTGTCTGTTCTGTCACTATTCATATGAATGTACTTCAGTGCTTTCCTTTGATCACTTTATGTCTTCTCACAGTGTGGCCAGAGGATCTAAATGACACTGTACTCACAGTGTATCATGATGCTATAAACTAAATAAACACAATAATCAAATAAGTATATTTCATTTATTTTACATGGTTAGTCTCTCAGGCCTCAACCACATGCAATTAGATATTTTTGAAAGCATAGTTTTGTCTCTGCCTGTTGGCCTTACGTCCCCACGTACACAGTTTTAGGTCACTGAAAACAGAGGTTTTGGAAAAAGTCCAAAGTCCAGACTTGTCAAAACAACTGCTTTGTCTGTATTTGTGGAGACAGCTGAAATAAAGGCTCTGACGTCATCACCTCAACTATGCATGGCAGTTGTTGTTTATACACATGCACCATAAATCCAAGATGACGGGCAAGACGATATTCTCCTGGTACTCCTGCCCTCTTCCCAACCACACGATGGTCTCAGCAGATGTCTGTCTAACATGAGTCTGGTCCTGCTCGAGGTTTCTGCCTGTTAAAGGAAGTTTGTCCTTGCCACTGTAACTTGCTAAATGCTGCAAAGTGCTCTGCTCATGGTGGATTAAGATGAGATCAGACTGAGTCCTGTCTGTGAGATGGGACTGGATCTTATCCTGTCTTGGTGTTGGGTCTTTGTTAATAATAGAACATAGAGTACAGTTTAGACCTGCTCTGTTTGTAAAGGGGTCTTGAGATAACATTTGTTGTGATCTGGTGCTATATGAATAAAGATTGATTGACTTGTTGACTTTATATTACAGTCTAACACAAAGCAGTTACTCGATCTCATCTGTCCAAACAAATAAATCTCCTTTCTTTTTCTTATTTCTCCATTCTCCACTATTTACATTTGCTGCTCCCTCAAGAAGTCCTAAGCATGCAATATGTTGATCATACAGTCCTGCCTCTGACAAGCCATATAGCCAATCATGGTTTAGGATTTGGGTGGCACCAGGGCTGGGCTGGGCTGGTTAATCAGATTTCAAGAGGGGCCCACGCCACCCTGGTCCTCCATCTGGACATGCCACTGTTGAGTACCAAACTCAATACTCAAAGTGTACCAACCAAATTAACTTTGTGTACCAAGAAATGATTCACATTAAATCCAGGATTTCAAATGTTGGTACCTGACTGAACAGAATTCTCTAAGCAGAGTTGAATGAGAGCCATTTCTCCATCTTTCACAGATTAGTGTTGTGTACTGATAACTGATTCCAGGTACAGAGATTAGAATGGTTTCAAATGTTAACTGTACACAAGCCTGCTGTCCAACAATGTGATCCTAGGATGTGGATGACCAATTATGAGGTGAGACTGAATCAGAGGTTTTGTAGTCTTTCAGAAATCTAGATCTATATCTAGAAATAAAAGGAAGAAGGGTTTTGTCCAGAGCCCAGTGTTGGTATGCAACAACCAGTTTCTTATTGTTCAGTATAATAACAACTTCCACTATTGAAATCTGCGTTCAAGTTCTATTCACTGTATTAAACAGTGCGCCTCTGCTACCTGTCGATCTGAAACCACTTCAGTACTTTCACATGCAAATCCTCTGATCAGTCGTAACTCGTTTATAAAAGGAACAATTAAATGCATTTTTCCCCCGTCAGTGACAAAGTGACACAGTCTCTGAGATGATTCACTCTCACTTGAGGACAATATCAATGATTGCTTCTCCTCTGTGTAACGGTTTATTTTTTCTCCCTCTCTGAGCGTGATACATCCAACCACCTGCCAGACCTTTTGATTAATAACAATGTAAAGCAATCGAAGATGACGCATACAGAGAAGAAAATAAAAACCACCTGAAAAGGCAAAGACTGTGATGAATATAAAGAAGAAGAAAAAACACCCGCAATCAATACCCTGCCTCAGTCTTCACTATAATTATCCGGGGAGGAGAACAATAACGAGCTGCGGGGATACTTTGCATATCAATTTTAAAACAGTTATCACAATGAATGAAGCTGATGTGAGGCCTTTGTGAATGAGTGTGTTGTCAATCTGATTCGGCAGATCACTCGGGTGAAACGTTTTTTGATAAAGTCCCAGTGGAGGAGCTGATTGGATCTCCTGAAGCGCTGGTTGGAGGTTCGGCGTTGTTCACTGTTACTGTTTCTAAGACGGCATCGAAATCCATTAAGCTGTAACAGTATTACCATTCATCTCAGAGGAATGGAGCCTATACTGCTGCTGCTGCCAGACCACTGTAAGAGCCTTTTTTTATTGGCACATGTGTCCATCAGCTCTGGGCTGGACAATCACAGAGCCACATTTGGGGGACAAAAGTCTCCTTTCACACTTGGACAACCACAGCCTGCAAAAAGTCTGAATTCAATTACAGAGATAGCATCGGCAAACACATTCAGACACACAAACCTAACTTATCCAGATATGCACTTAGCACACCCAAACACACACACACACACACACACATTCAGCCATATGTATACACGCTGACACACACGATCAAACAAGCGCATACATCTAGATGAAAGGCAATGAAAAGACCACAAACCCTTCAATTTTCGACAGAAATCAATTTCTAACTTGGAACTTGTGGCGAGGACAGAAGCTAATCGGCGGGCAGATAAGGGCTTGTTTGCTGCTGATAAGACAAGCGACTGCGACACATGTCCCATAAATTGAGATCTGCCAGATTTGCCTTCAGGGTTGTTGGGGAGAAAGGTTGGCTGGAGAGGGAGGAGGGGGGGATGGAAGGGCGCAATGTCTGAATGATGACTGATTTTAGTGGCAGACAAACCGGAATCACAAAGAGGATTTGTGCTCAAAATACAGCTGGAAAATGCAGATTAAATATCTTGTTAAATACCATGATAATACTGGAAAGTACTCCAGAAAATGAAAGGAATACAAATGGAAAAATAGCATCGTGCATGGTTTTATTTGATCAGTGGAAGAGAGGAGACATCCAGTAATCACAAACCAAACAATAAACCTTGAACCTCATTTATTCAACTGTAATTCTAGGCCAGGTGTGCTACTTTAGAAAACATTCCTCATATTTATTCAGTGGTTTGTACTATACATCCAGCACTAATGATGAAAACAACTTTAAGTAAGTTGTTGGACTACTTCCATTTCAAAGAAGAGCCTTCAACAGCAAATCTGAGCCTCTACTGGAGGACTAAACACAATTCTTCGATGATATAACTCTACTCAGTGTTTTAGTGATGAATGTCGAGAGCGCCTCGTTCCAGAACCTCTCAGTGTTGCTCATTTGTGTTTAGATGTGTTTTTTATTCTTATTAAACCACTCTGCATGAAGCGTGATGTTTCTCCCCTCATTCATTATGGTTTATCTTTAATTAGAAAAATCACAAGATGGCTAATGTTTGCACTATCATATCTAATGTCGTTACACAGAACAACTTGCAGATTAAATGTTTCTCACTGTCATTCATTGCACGAGACAAGTGTTTACATTCACAGTGCAATGAAGTATCCATATCTAATGTTCCACTATATGGACTGAAAAGAGTTTAATTTGAAAATGAGCCCTGAGAGTGTTTGTTGCTCAAAAGCAAATCTTAAACGGACTTCACGTCTATACTTGTCTTGTTTTCTGTGCACTCAAAGCACTTTTGGCCCAACATGACACGTCACACACATTCACACATATAAATGAATGCGCTAATATTTTGGTGAAAGGTTCAGGAGTGAACAACCGCTGATATTTCATGGGGATCTAAGAGGTATTGAGAGTTACTGAGAGTTTTAGAGCACTTTGTTTTACAGCAGCTGAAGTTGGATCTATGGCACCTAGTAGGCCTTTTCATGATTCATGCTGCTTGCAATTCAGATGTAGTTCGCAGTGCTGATAAAGCCAGCTATAGTGAACATATGACAGAGTTTTATGAACAAATCAGAACAGATTCCAACAGGCTGCAAATGTATGGTTTTAGAGAGGTGTAGATGTTGAGAATGGAGATGTTTAACATTTTGTGTTTGTTTAGTCCATAAAGCAGTCAATGGTTCAGCTCCCCAGTACATCTCTGACTTGCTCACAGTGTATAACCCGACCAGGATCCTTAGGTCAGCAGGTGGAAGTCTTTTAAATATACCCAAGGGCCAAATCTAGGTCCGGTGAAGGGGCCTTCAGTTACTGTGGTCCATCTTTTTGGAACAAACTGCCGACTGACCTCAGGTCCATAACAACTGTCTCCACTTTAAAAAAAAGACTGAAAACATATTTATTTCCTCAAGCGTATGAATGATATAATGACTGTTGTGTCTGGATGCATGTGCAGCAACACTTCCTGTTTGTTTGATCGCTGTGTCTGATGTATGTTGGGTGCATCTATTGTTTTTCTGTTTTTATTTTTTCTATTTGGAAAAATGTCTTTATTATTTTAATTCTCCATGTAAAGCACATTGAACTTATGTGTAATGAAATGTGCTTTATAAATAAAATTGCTATTGCTTTTGCTATTGTTTGTTCAGTGTATCTTCACCCTTAGTACTTTTTATTATTAGGGGTGCTGAAACCATCTCATCCACATCGTCTGTTATGAAGCAGATTTCCCTGAGACTGCAGGTGGTAAAGTCAGATGGTAAAGATGTGCATCTCACTAATCCAAAACTGGACACATTTCATGAACCTAGGTGAAAATAACTTCTATGACAATCTCTTCTTGAAGACTTCAAAGAGACGCTTTGGAGCTATTTTGGAGAATTCCAGTGCAAGACCAAGAAATGTAAAATATTTCACCAGGCCTGATGTATATGTCCAGTTTCATAAGTCTTGGGGCATTGTAATGATCACCTTCTGTACTGTCTCTTTAAGTGACATTTGCTGTATGTTAGTTACCTTGATAACCTAAGGTCAAGACTGGGGTCAGAGCAGAGTCATCTTCCTGGCCCGCATGCTGCTGGACCGAACGCAGGGAGAGTGTTTTATGCTTAATTTCTTTTCTTTCTGAAACGTCATATCTGAGTTATGCTTAAGCTTCACCTGCATAAAATAAACGTGCAGTGACGGTAAAGCGTTGTTTCAAGTTTTATTTGCATCTTTACCGACCCGTGGAGACCCCCCTGATCTCTACAGCATGTCAAAGCAATTTCTGTTTGCACAGAAAGAGAGAGTAACAGTTCCTTTATTTACCATAGGGTCCTCTCACTGTGTCGGTGCTAAGGCCCCAAATAGCTTGGGATTGCAAACCAAATTTCACTTGAAGTTGACGAATCAAAAATCCAGCCTGTGCTATATATAAACGTACATTTGAACTAGTGGCATGGGTGTATTGGAATATAATGCAGCCTTTAAAAAAAAAAAAGAGTTCAAACCTGAGCACTTACATCAATGACGGTCCACTGCTCTACCACGATGGCGTCGTATGTCGTGGAGGCCACATTCGGCTCGCTCTCGCTCCCCTCCTGGAAGATGAAGACACTTTCCACTGATTTAGGCAGCACATCTGCAGAGAGGAGGGGAAAAAATCCAGTCATGAAAAAGAGTATTTACTGGATGGAGCGTGTCCGTCTTGTCTCTGCTGCTGCTTTAGGGCCCTGCAGGCCAGAGGAAATGGAATGATATCACTCAGCCACAGTCACACACAAGCCTTTATTACATAGCCAGTGGTGTGGGCCATTTGTATGAGCAATGTGCACTTATACATTATGCAGGGAGACAGTGTTAAAGAAGGGAGCAGGTATTCCCCTTCTGGGATGTTAAAAAAAGAAAAGGAGACATTATGCGCTACATCAGGAGGATTTAGGCCTGGTCAGAGCCCTGCTGGTTTTCATCATAGACCGCTAAACAGAGGCTAATTACTGCTGGGAAGAAAGGTGAAAGCAGGAGCTGATGGATTCAGGGAATCAGGACTGCTTTAAAAAGGTTGGGGAGATTTTAGTGATGGCAAAACGTGGCCACTGATTTAATGAAGTCAGTCCGGAAGGCATTATAGCATAAATCCTTTTGCTAAGCCTGCATAATTCACCTTAAAAAGACTTGAATCAAGTGAGCCACAAAAAGACACTGACGTGAATGCTGTGGGCCGGCGGTGAGATTGTGTGCCGCTGACCAAATAGATTTTCTAAGCCTTTCTTCTGTTTGGGGGCTAACAATCTCGGGATTGGCATACGAGACAGAAACACAACTCCGACCCCCATGAGGGAGGGCTTTCCCCCCCAACGTCTCTTGTTATTCATTTGATGCACATGCACATTACATGCAGGCACGCACACACGGACACAATGCACGCCCCATGGTCCGGTCTATCCGGCTGGCCTGAGTGCTTTCTCATTACTCCCACACCATTTACACACTAATACAGTTTGCCTGGGCCCAGGCACCAATACAAGACACTCCACATTTCATTACTGGGCCCTAATAATAGGAGGAATGAGAGGCGGCTGGAGAGCCTGTGGAGAAAGGGAAGCAGTGGAAGAAGAAAGAAAAGGAGGGAGCAAGCGATACAGAGGGAGAGATAGAGTGGAGGGATGACAGGCTCTTTTATTTCCCCCTCCCTGAAAACCCATTTAGGACCCGTGCACGCTCAATTGAAGACATCTCTCAGACATCTACTGGCTCCCTCAAATACAGACATTGCCGTTGTTCACCCCATTCACCCGTTTGGCCTTTTGTCTTCCTCCTTTCCTCAATCTCAACTTCTCCAGTGCAACGCTTCAAACTCTCACTGACCATGTTCACAAGTGGGAAGCTTAAATTATGTTGTAATATTGTTCTGCTGTTCTCAAGGTCCTCCAGTCCTACGAGGATATTGCATAAGCAGTGGAAAAGACGTCAACTAGCAGAAATCTGTAGAGATAGCAGACGAGGTAAAACAACATATTTGTAGCCCTTCAGCTTCTGTTAGCTGATGTTCAGCACATTCTCAGTCTAAAAGAATTAAATCTGACGCTTTGCACAGCTTGTTGATTCATACAGATCTACCAGATATACAGCATCCCTTAGAGACACAGCAGCTTTCAACTAAATGTAATGTAAACCCTTCAGTGTCAATATGAGCCGCTCAGTGGAACTGCTGTAAGTGTCACAATCAATGGGCCAAACAACACAGAACCCTCGCCCAGGACGCAGGGGATGGAGTCCTGTGTGAAACCGTTTGAAAATGTTGTGAAACTTTTTGATTGAATGCTTTCCATAACCTTCAGCTTTCCCCAAACCAAACCACACACAGAATTTCTGCCACTACAAACAGATGTGCTTCTATACAACCTGCAAAAGATACTACACTGTGTCTGCTTAAGCACAAAATAATACCTGGTGTGACCAAAGAGCTCTATAAAGCGCCAGTATTTGAGAATCTGGGTGAGACTGTGATGCCATATTAGCATTTCTCACTCCCTCAGGGTTTCCCTCCGTCAGCTGGGGCATCCTATGTTTAGAACTAAATTGGTTGTCCCCAGCAGGATGCTCCTTGTCCTGTATATTGACGTTACTTATCTGTAATCAGCTGACAACACTTTACTGATCCTAGATCAGATCTGACAGAGATTCATTAAGTGACATCTCTCATCCAATCACAGCCCCCTCACGTGCATCAGATACCTACAGCATCAGGAGCACCAAATCCTGATGAGATAAGTTTTGCTCATGGATGTTGTTTGGTTGGCTTGGTACACAAATGTGAATACATATATTGACAGACTGGCAAATAGAGAAGAGTTTACAGCTACAACCAGCAATGGACTGACTGCTACACTGCAAAAACTCAAAATCTTACAAAGTGAAATTGTCTCATTTTTAGTCAAGGTGTCTTCTCCCACTTGATTTAAGATAAATTTGATTAACAAGTAACATTTGAGAAAGATAGAGGGACTTGTTTTAAGACATCTTAAATATCTTGTTAAGTCAAACAATCTTGAAATGATCTTGTTTTGAGTTGTAATTTAGAAGAAACAAGATTTATTTTACTTATTTGTTGGAGACGGATAATCTTGATTTAAGACAAACCCTTTACTTGGTTTAAGTAAATGCATTTTATTTGAGATTCTATCAGAAAACAGCTCCATTGATAAAAGAAAGAAAGAAAGAAAGAAAGGTTGTTGTTGTTAAGGGTGGGTTACAGTTTTCAGTCTCTGTTTCTTCTAAATCAGATAAAAATAGACATCCTCAAACTACATGCACACAATGAAACACCTACTTTTGAGCATAGCTGGCTTATCCTAAAAAACAACATGACTGAATATTAGTATATCCAGCTCACTATGAGAAGACATTATATCTCAAAATGCTCAAATTAAACTTTGTCATCTTATTTCAAGTACAAGATGGTCTTAAACCGAGAGAAGTGCTGCTGTAATGCAACTCAAATTAAGGTGAATATATCTCAAATGAAGAAGTTTACATGATATGTATTAGTGCAAAAATATTTTTTTTAGTGAAAAAATACTAATTGTTAACATTCCTGGCTTATTATGAGACACCAAGCTTTAAAATACTGGTAAAATATCTCTTAAAATAAGTTTTCCATGCTAATTTTAAGATCACAGTTTTCTAAATATTAAGTCTTATTTTAAGAAATCTTACCAAGCGAATTTTCACTTGCTCTATTGGCAGATTTTGTTGCTTATCTTGAAATAAGTTTTCTTTCTTGTTTTTGGAGGGGCATTTTTTCCAGTGTAAAAGTAGCATTAGCTAACCATAGCTAATGAGCTGAAAATACACTGCTTAGCTTGAGACATAACTTCATGTTGCCACAACTTTTTCACATTTTAACAGCAGCTTCTCACCCTAAGGTTGTAGAATATAGACCATCACGGCCATGTGAATATGGGGATTTTGAAAAAGTGAAAAACAGCCCTTCTTGAAAATGTGAGACACAAAGGTCTACCACCAGGACCCTGCTAGCAAGCCAGGAATCACTCAGGTGAGATCAACAGAGGGTTTCTGTGTTGTTGCTCTGGAGGTAGCAGCCTCTTATGGTGATAATTCAGACAGACGCCAAGCCGAGCAGAGAGAAAGAGGCAGAACGAGTGAAGTGGATGAGAAGGAGTTGGTTGCTGGGGGCGTTGAGTCCGTCAGGGGAATGCACCGGTTGCGTGCAGGAATAAACATTATCTCGGGCCTATTGACAGAGAGCTGAGCTGAGCAGCCAGCGGGCCGCCTGAGAATAACTTGTTTACACTTGCAAAAACCACTGTGCACCCTCAGTAAAATTGCTCTGCAACCCCCCGTGACTCACACACTCAAGGTCGCCGGGCGAGGCATGCTAATACAGTCGCACTAAAAACAGAGAGTGACAGCTCTGGGACTGAGAGACACACAAGCAAACGAAGATAGAGTGAGGAAGCTGGAGTGACGGAAAGTGACACCCCGTGTGTGACATGCAGCAGCTAGAACCAGCACCCGAATGTCAGAGGGGAGGATCAACAACAGGCACCCGGTGTGCAGAGACAAAGCTGACACAGACAGTGGAACTTGGAAGTGTTGAATCCGTAGTAATTTTTGGTGTGTGGGTGTTTGACTGCTGGTGAGCTCTTTGGCTGCACATATCAAATCAGCTTCTTACCAAAATTTATGGACATGTTTGCAAGCCTGCTGTTCGACATCAATTTGTGGCACACCATGTTTTGAACAAGCAAACAGCAGAGAGCGTACACAGGACATCGTGGGTAACTGTGCTTTGACCACTGCTGCAAAGTCTGTCAGGCTTCAGATAGAACTATTATTCAAATTTTGCAGATTTTCAGATTCAGTTAAAGCTCTGAATCATCCCTCAATGAAACATTTACTTTGTTCAATATGAAAGATTTAAAGGTGACATATTACGCTCTTTTCATCAAAATATATTGGTCTAAGAGGTCCCCAAAACATGTCTTTATAGTTTATTGCTCAAAAAAACACTTTGAAATCAGATTTTGGTTTGCCTGTAAACCCCTCTTTTTCAGCCCTGCTCAGAACAGGCTGTTTTCTGTGTCTGTGCCTTTAAATGAGAATGAGCTCTCTGACCACGCCCCCTCAGGAAGTGGATGTGCCCTTGGCTCTCCAGCACGTTGATCTAATGTTTACATGTTGGCTGAATATACACGGCTGCTCACAGACCCGCATTACTTCAACCATCTGAATTTGATCCAGAATCTGATCCTGATGGAGAGGCGCCTGCAGCAGGACCTTTCTGAACCATTTGTCACAGATTTAGTGTTTCTTGTTGTTTTATTTATCAGTATGTCGACGTGTATCTTGGTACATAGCTATAAACATGTAGCTATGTGGCTATGCTAACTAGCGCTAGAACTTTTCCATGATAAATAAAAATCATCCACTAGATCTTCAAATCTGCAGACGTGTGGAGTAAAACCGACCTTTGTGTTTATTAGGACAGCCTACAACAAGCATGCCTCCCTCCTAAGCTCCTTGTTAGCACACATTTGTGCAGGTAATGAAAAACTGAGGAGGAGTTGAGTTGTATTTTATACAGTCTATACAGTCTTTTAAACAGCTTGTTTCAGCACACATTTACAGAAAGATGGAGAAATCAGAACAGGGGCAGAATGGATTCATTTTCGGGGGGTTTGTAGACATGCAAGGGAAACATATTTCAGGTAGAGAACCATTAAAAAGTCGATTTTGCATGATGTCACCTTTAAAACCTTTTGGAAACTATGGGTGACATTTTCAAATTCTTTGTCTTGGGTTTCTTTACTTCTTTATTAATTGATTATCAGGGAAAAAAAACTCCAACACTGTCCTTAAACTTAGAGCAAACTTTATTAGAGACTTTCTAAAAATGCGTTAGTTCTTAGGCGTTCATCAAGTAAAGCTTAAAGTTTCTCTTACTGCATTTATTTTTCAGTATAGAGACAGTGTGCAGGACTGAATAAATATTTAATATTTGCTCCTTTAACTATCTCCAGGAAGCTAAAGGTAGGCTTGAGCATTCACAGACAAGATTCATGGATTACTGAAACAGTAGCTGCATAATATTCTGCTGCTCTTTGAATTGTATCCACTAATGGTTGCAGCCAAAATCTCAGCTCAAATCTAACATTTTGAAAATTATGTTGTTTTAGGAGCTAGGAGAAAAAAAAGAAAAAACAACACAGCTGTGGCCTTTCGCTGTCGTACTATGCTATTAGTCAAATTTGTGATTCGGATGCTGAATTTATTCAAGGAAGAAATACAAATTGAAAGATTTACTGCCACTCTGAAAATGTCCAATTTGTGTCCTGCAAATGTCTTTTCCAGACAAAGGACACAAACGAAGCATCTGACTGTAATCTGCCTGTGTGCTGATGTGGGTTACCAGTAAATAGGCAGGTCCAAACTGAGAGCAAGAAACACAATCACAAATCAGCTCAGGCTGCAGGCTCAGATGTTTCATGTGTGTCTTAAAACCCTCAAGCTTTTCTGACTCTGTGCCTCAGTGGTGGTGAGTTACAAAGACATAATCTGCCTTTCATTTAGCTTATCTCTTTTATGCTATATTGTTTTTTGGCCGAGAGGACTGGCTGGACATGACAATAGAAGAGGTGCTGTGCATAAAAAACATCAAAAATAAGTGTGGTGAAGTAAGCAATGAATGGATGATGACATTTTAATGTTTAACAGACAAATTGCGTGCAATATTTTGCATATTTTTGTTTGTTTTTTGATCTTTTTGGTTTGACTCTGGTTCATTATTGGAAAATGTTGTGTCACAGCTCTCAGGGGTTACAATGGATTCATAAAAAGGCAGATAAGAAGTGAAGCTTTCCTTTCATTTAAAAATAATTGATCTGTTTTTACTCAGTAAATCAACAGAAAGAGCAAAAGAGCAGATATTCATTGGGCTTTTGATTCATATTTTTTTGTTTCTAAGTTTAAGTTTTTACCCTCACATGGTGGAGTGACAACAAAGTTCCTACCCTGTTAGGGGCGCTGGTTAGCTTAAGGTGCATTTCGACAAAGAGTTCTGGGGTCTTTTAGCCCCTAGAACTACTTTCCCTGGAACTGAAAGGTTCCTGTGCCCCCATTGTTGTCTGCGTTTCGACCGCGAGCTGAAGTCCTGGGTAGATTGTGCAAATCAGGCCAGTGACGTATGGAGAAAAAAAATTAGAGTAAATAATATTTTGAAATCTTTAATAAAAAACTAAGCTGGTATGCATTCCCAGGAACTCCCTCTGTGTTTCAACAACTGTGTAAACTCCACAAACAACGTTACGTTCATCCGAAAGTCCCAGGACCTTTGAAAAGTACTACCCCCCAAGCAGGGGCTTTTCAGGGGGGAGATTATCTACCCTTGAACTAAATTTAGACCCTGGTTCCTCCGGTCGAAACGCACGTAGTTCAGGGGTAAAGTCCCTAGTGCCAGGGTAAAGTTCCTGCAGTCTAAAAATGTCTTTAGTGGTTTGAGCGCCATTGTTTGACTCCCAGCTGCAAACTTTTTGATACATTGCCCAAACAAACACACACACACTTCCCACATTTCTGGTCTCTCTTTAGCTGTCTTTGCAATCAACCAAAAATGCCACAACAAAATTTCCCTCCTTGTGTTTACTGTCTATGCTGCTGAACATATCAGTCTAAACTGTAAGTGTTGTGGTCCAGCTGACTCCAGCCGCTCCAAAGGTGACCCTGCCCCAGGTCATGTCTGCTGACATGATTTAAACATGTGTGCCTCAGAGTGCTGCAGACGGGCCGCTGACAGCTTATCTATATTTCAAACAGGATGAGTGGACGTGAAGAGAGAGGGACACAGAGAGAAAAGGATGAGGGTGTGTGTGTGTGTGTGTCTGTGTGGATTGGATGTGACTCTTCCCTGCGGAGCCAAAGGTTTGGCAGCTGGCAGGCTGGTACCTCTGGGTTACCGGGCAGACTTTGGCTGGTAGGGAAGGAACAGAGGATTGACAGCGTGATGATTGGATACCAGAGGGGTTTACAAATGTTTGCTTTGATCTGAATACAGACGATGCAGACAGGGGGAAAACTGGAAGTGGGTGATATGGAGGCAACTATACACCTGCTTCATTGATGCTCTGAGCTTTTGCAAAACATGATTTTTTATTTGTTTGGTGCAATGGATCACATTTAGATTATGACCCCTTTGGACCACCCCTATTTGACTGTGTGTCATCAGTGGATCAATGGAAAAAATGGATCATGATATACAACAAGTTTAAACAAGTTGTGACTATTTTACAGTTCCCTGAAACTCTTGCCTCTGCTTCAAATCAAGTATGCAAAAGATGCCCGTCTGTCTGTGTCAGCTACGCCACTGCATGCTCTGAGTGTGTGAAAGTGGGGGGAGACAGGAGCACAAACTCCAGTGTTTGTTAGCGGTCAGGCGCCATTATGAAAACAAAGGAAAACATCAGTGGCGGTAACATGACACCTGCATTGTACATGTTAATACGCCTGATATAAATTGCCCGTGTTGGTCCTCTCCTTCTAGCCACTGGTCCCAGACAAAGCATCACTCCTCTCACGCAAACACCCCTGTCAGAGCGAGGGCAATAATGGTGCACTTAGTCCCAAAATGTGAATACAGGAGGCATTTCATTCACTGAGCCACAGGAACACTTCACATGACCCGCAAGTGCACACAGCAGCATCACTCACTGACACAGAAGTTGATGAGAAGTTGAGTTGATTCCTGCTTTAGGTGATTCACCTGCTCTGTTAAGTGTATTTCTTTTAATATTGTAATGTAATGTAAAAGCTATATTGAAACAGTCCTCATCAAAAATCTTATCTTTGTTGAATGAAGCTTTTTAAACTTTTGTTTGCTCTGTCAGAAGGCGTACGCTCTGCTGCACAGAAATCATGTTTGGAGCGTAGCGCATCTGAGAACAGGCCGAGAAGCCGGGCTCAGTACAGAGAGAACAACATACTAACAGCAGATTACAGTGCCTTTCTGTGGAAGATTTATTGCTCATTTGGATATTATTCTGTGACTTTTGTTTGCAGTAACACTCTGCTAGCATAGACCACTTTGTGAAAGTACCTTCAGTTTAATCTACGGCTGATGGTGAAAATCACAACGACAAGAAAAATGACAAGTCATATCTCACCCTCAGCTCACCTCCACCAACTGTGAGGCACCCAAACTTAAAGCTAGGGTTGGTAGTCATGGAAAACTAGCATTCATTTGAATGTAGCATTTCCTCAGGACTCTGTCTGACCCCTCCACCCCTCCCTTCGGAGCTCCTCCAAAACGATGCCCCCGCTCACATGCATGAGCGCCGTTGATTAACGACCATATGATGGTGACTGATTCTAAACCGGTCCTCAGCACATCGTTTGTGTTTTGCACTACGTCAACTCATGTCTCACTCAGCGGTAAGAAAACACCAAAACATTATCATAGTGAAAGTTAAGAACACAAACAAACATGAAATGTACGCTTTGCAGGAGGCGGGGAGAACGGCAGAACGGCAGGACGGCAGGACGGCATTTGATTGGTTTCATAATTTGGCTCCTGATTGCAGGGATTGGTTGGTGTTTTCCCAGGTTTACTCCGGCTGTAGATAACGTCTTTTTTCGCTCTTTTTTAAGAACACATGTATTGATTGTCATCGGGACATAAAGATCATTTTAACCAGTATAACAAAAAGTAGATCTAAATCTGACTACCAACCCCAGCTTTAAAATATGGATTGTTTCATAAAAGTGTCTTGTTGGAGATCAGTGTAGCTTGATTTCCCTGCAGTTGTGTAGTTTTTGAAGACAAAGCTTCAAATAAACTCTAAAGAAACAGGAATTTGTTAGCAGAAGTGTCTGATAGTGTGTTTAAGAATATATGAATGTATGCCAATGTGTCAGAGTGTATAATGCAGGGTAAGAAGGGCTTGAAAATAGTTTCATCTACCAGAGGGGGGTCCTGAAGAAAAAGTTTGAGAACTACACATCTAAAGAAGACTAAATGTTGGATAGGAAAAGTCAATGATCCAACTGCCTGAGCGATAAATCCTCCCCAAACAGGGCCCTTCAGCATCAGTACTTTTTGTGAGGATAATCTCTAATGTTGTCAAACCCTTTGTAGAAGTTTTGCCGAGGGTGGCATCAATGTGTAAAAAAGAGATTATCCCACTTTAAACAAATAAATGCTACATTTATCCCCCTCTTTTTTTACAGACAAGTAAAGACAAAATACTCTCATGTTGTTCATTTGAGCAACAAAACTGTCGACATGATCTCTCTTTCTATTTAACAAGTCGGCTTGATTATTTACAAAGAGGATTTCTGCAGCTGTTTGGATCATGTTTTCACTTTACAAGCTTTGGGAGGTTTCATGTCAGTCACTCTCCTCCATTTATTTGCCTGAATACTTCGAACAGAGAAAAAAAACAACTGCTCAACTGCATTAAGTGAGCACTCAACCTGTCTTATGACTACAACTCAGAGGTGAAGAGGACACGTGCTGTGCTGTCAAATCCTATACACGCATAACTGCAACCACTTAGACACACATGCATGCATTCAGGACATGCACACACGCATTGCAGCACTAATTCCACTTCGTGTCAACTTCTGTCTCAGGAAAATGTTTGCACATAATTCCTCTTCCTTGAATTTCTTTTCTCAGAGAAAGTCAAAAGAAAATCCTTATTGGAATTTCATGTACCCCCATCTCTCTCTCTCTCTCTCTCTCTCTCCCTCTCTCTCTCTTCCAACGTTGGCTTTGCCCAAATTTAGAAACCAGTGAGGGCTGACTGTCATGCATATGAATAGCTCAATGTCTCACAACCAGGCTACAAATCCTCATTGTGGCTCTGGAGATAGCTTAAGCTAAACAAGTAACAAAAGCAAACTCCCCGTCAACACCGGTACTGTCAGTTCTTCAGTAAACAAACTCAACCCCCACCCTGTGCACAACTTCAGGGAGGCAGAGAGGACTTGTGTGTGTGTAAATGTGTTCATAAATGTGTGTCTTTGTAGGTATGTGTGGATAAATGTAGGCCTGGAGTGTGTGCGTGTGTGTGTGTGTGTGTTTTCAGACAGTGCCACAGTGTGAATGAATCTTTAATGCGTGTCTTATGACAGTGGGGCCTGCATGCAGCTTTGGATCTGTAAATTCAATCCAATATCGCTCTAATATCCTACGCTGAGGCTCAGGCGAGGTCTCCACTGCAAACAATGTCTGGGTGATCTCATACACACACACACACATACACACAAACACAGATACACACACACAGATATACACATGCATACTCAAACAATGCCCGCTAATGCTTTCTCATCCAGCTTCACCATGGAAACCCATCTTTAGAAGGAGCATGGGGACACGGTGTGTTGTTGTGCGTTTGTGTGTAAGTGTACGTCCCTTTGGACCGTGCCAGACAGCCGATTGTCGGGGACAAAAGGAAGGTAACACAGCATTTAGAAAAAAAAGGGCCTTATAGTTGTAAACTGACGGCGGGAACATGATACACATGTTCCAACACGAGACGGATGATCTGTGAGCTCCAGCTCAGGAAGCAGAAACATTAACAACAAACTCCGCTTGTTTAAAAAGTAACTTTCACCTGCGTAATGCTTCTTGTCATGAACACAATGAGGTTTTTTCACATTTAAAGAGGCTTTAAAAGCTTTGAAATGGTAAATAAATCACGCTAATTAATCCAATTTAGGTGAAAAGAGAGGTAAATTAAAAAAGATAAATGAGATGAAATCATAAAGAAGCAGCTAAAAATCCCCTCATCCTGATGTTATACTCTAATATATCACTCTGCTGATATGCCTGTTTGTCGTTAATACTGTCACATTGTCCATTACCCTTTATTCATTCCATGATGAAGGTATACAGCTCTTTGAGTGCTTTCAAGTAGATTATAAATCACGTTACTGTTTGGATCTTAGGCATCAGAAGCTCAGAGCTGCATGGATAATTAATTTCAGTCATTACTGAATCTGGGCTTTGCATAACAATAGTGTAATTATGAGTAATTGTTAATGTATGGTTTACTTGAGGTGGTTATTGTTGACTCACAGCCTGACAGTGTTTGCACTGTAATACATCTATGTTGTATTTGGCGGGGTGACGGATGGGAGATCTGTACGGGTTTTTTTTTGTGTGTGTATTACCAAAGATGCCAAAGGAGATTTATAATCTGTCTCAGATGACACAGAGTTACATCGACTCTAGACTTCTCAATCTTGCAGTCTGGTGGGAGTTTAGATGGTTCAAACTAGGACCTGTCCTCTCCTGACATTCGGGATGTGTGTGCCTGTAAGCAAGGCCCAGGTTGAAACTTCACCAGGCAACTCCTAGACATAATAAACTCATTGCAAAACAACTCTACAGCCAACATTATTCTTCTTCTGGGTTGTATTTAAGCAATGGTGGAGCTGTGAGTTTCCACTAACCTACACATGCTAACATGCTCACATTGACAATGATTATTTAGCAGCTTTAAACCGTCCTGAACAAAACTGTGAACTGTCACAGTTTGGTCTTTGATTCTCTTCATTTCATGTCTATTAGTTCTTAAATTTGATTGGCTTAGGAACGAATCCTTGATTTGTCCTTAAAAAAAATGGACAGATAGTATCATGTGGGGCACATGGCCTGCACCTGCACCCAATTTTCTTATGAGTAAAATTGTTAGAGAGTGGCAAGTGTGACATTTGGTTCATTTGGTGCGAGTCCATGAAGCTAAAGTAAGCAACCTGTTGCATGTATTATATTTGTCCATAACTTGTAAAGTGTGATAGGTGTTAATAATTTTAGTTTATTGGCTTTGTGTCAGTCGTGTGTTTGCAGCATGTTTCCTGTTGGTGCAGTTGTTCGGGTATTTTTTGGGCTGCGTGGTAGTGCATTTCTGCACGTTGCATTGGTTTTGGACTTTAGCATGTATTCTTAAAACTGCATCATGTGAGCATTTGCAGCATGTTTCACTGAATGAAGATTGTTGGGGCCGTTGGAGATTGGCAGCCCTTGTTGGCCATTGTGATTGATGAGCAAATGAAATAGATAAAGCTTAATATCTATAGGACCTTGACACAGTGACCAGCCATTAGGCTTCATAACTCTCTAGCCAATGGGAGATGAGCTCACAGACACCTGAATTACTTGTTTTATGTGATTTTTATAATTTTATCTGCCAGACACCTGAATTTCCCTTCAGGGAGTAATAAAGTACATTCTATTCTATTCTATTCTATTCTATTCTATTCTATTTTTTCTGTCCTGCAAAACCAAATATCAATGCTGACTTCTTCTAGCACAGACTAAGATCTCTCTCTAAACCACACCAAGTGGTTTTGCTGCCTAAACCTAACCAACTAACCAATAGAGGTTGCCATTATAAAACGGTTGCAGTTTGGTTAGGTTGGTTTACCAAAACTTCTTGGTTAAGCTCAGGGAGAGATTGTTTTGGGTTTTGGGTTTAAACAATGAGTATAGTGGACTTTTACAGGGGACTCTCTGAGCTAAGTGCATAAAGTAATGAATGCAAACTTTGAGGGATGAAGTAGCGGCCGAAGTGCAAGATGAGGCAGGATTATATTTAGGTTAGCTTTGGGCCATCCTCAGGGAAACATGTTTTCTGTATTGCTTGAATTTAATTTACTTTAATCTGTTGCATTAGATCGGTATCTTGTCCAATGATTGTTGAGGATTTTCAGTCAGGACCACATTCATGGACCGACTGAGCAGTCAACACACCACCATGGCCTTCCATGAAAAAGTAGGACACACAGCAACAATGAACATATAATAAAAATGCTTTTTAAAGCTTTTTAAAATGGAAGATAAAAAGTAAAAAAAGTAGAGCAGAAGAAGATCAGTCTGTGAGAAACTCACGGTTACATTTATTAGACTTCATGTGTTTCTGTCATCAAATGAAAGCTGAAGCACCATCATTGTTCTGTATCCCCAAACGAGCCTGTCAGTGTCACTACAATCTCCCATCTATAACCGCACGTCTTTTTTTTTGTCAGTGCACGCCTTTCTGTGTGCTGTTTTTCTGTCAAACTTGTCCTTGATGTTCGTGAGGTTGAGCTGGCCTCCTGCTTAATCAAGCTTCTTCTCATGAATTCAGAAACTCGTCTCAAAGAAGTTGCTAAATACGGAGACGGCAGGAATTGGATTCTGATATTTAAAGCCGAGCAGCGTGGCTGTTTGATGTAATTAGCCGCTAACAACAAATGGGTTACTGCTTTGATGTCATACTGCCAGCTGCTCCCAGGAGACCAAAATCCACAAAGTACAGCATTCACCTCTGTAAAGTTGTCTGTTTTCTAAAGCAGTTAAGCTAAGGCTGTGAGCTGAATTCATTCCCATAAGTCAGAGAAAGAGAGAGAGAGAGTTTATAATGCAGCTGATCCGCTTTCTATTCTCCCCAGTAATTTCACTGTTCAAAAGACCCATATCTGAGCAGAGCATAAAAAATGCAAACTATGTTGGAGGACCGTTAATATGCAGAAAAAAATGTAATCATAATAATACACTTCATTACTCCATTCTCAGGACATAAAATATGCAAGGAGGCACTAATTTGTTATCAGGTTAATTATCTATGTTTCAGAGTTGCTGAGGCGTTCACTTTCCCCGATTAATGAATTATGACTCTTATTTACTTTGGCTGGCTTATTTCTCCAGTGTCAGAGCGACTCGCTGAGCCGCCGGGGTCTGGTGGAAGAGGAAAACCCAAACAGGAAAGAGTTTAAAAGAGGATACAAAAAAGCTCTATGAACTTCTCAGAAATCCTCAGGAAAGAGAGAATCATTACATGAGCCACATTGCACTCAGACTAGATCCGTCTATGTTTGTTTGAATTACCACGGCAGTGTCTGGGTTCTTCTAAAAAACTGATGTGTTTAGCAGGGGTGTTGTACAGGGTTGGGGCATCTCAGAGGACACCTGCATGAGCCAGAGTTTACAGAAGAAGAACAAAGGAGGTTAGACAGCAGGACAGATCTCAAGTTACCTGGTAAGTAAGTAAGTAAGTAAGTAAGTAAGTAAGTAAGTAAGTAAGTAAGTAAGTAAGTAAGTAAGTAAGTAAGTAAGTAAATAAGTAAGTAAGTAAGTAAAGTAAGTAAGTAAGTAGGTAAGTAAGTAAGTAGGTAGGTAAGTAGGTAGGTAGGTAGGTAGGTAGGTAGGTAGGTAAGTAAGTAAGTAAGTAAATAAGTAAGTAAGTAAGTAAGTAAAGTAAGTAAGTAAAGTATGTAAGTAAGTAAGTAATGAAGTAAGTACGTAAGTCAGTAAGTAGGTAAGTCAGTTGGTAAGTAAGTAAGTAAGTAGGTACGTATGTAAGTAAGTAAGTAAGTAAGTAAGTACGTAAGTAAGTAGGTAAGTAAGTAAGTAAGTAAGTAGGTAGGTAAGTAAGTAAGTAGGTAGGTAAGTAAGTAAGTAAGTAAGTAAGTAAGTAAGTAAGTAAGTAGGTAAGTAGGTAAGTAAGTAAGTAGGTAGGTAAGTAGGTAGGTAAGTAAGTAAGTAAGTAAGTAAGTAAGTAGGTAAGTAAGTAAGTAAGTAGGTAAGTCAGTAAGTAAGTAAGTAAGTAAGTAGGTAAGTAAGTAAGTAAGTAGGTAGGTAAGTAAGTAAGTAAGTAAGTAAGTAAGTAAGTAAGTAAGTAAGTAGGTAAGTAAGTAAGTAAGTAAGTAAGTAAATAGGTAAGTAAGTAAGTAAGTAAGTAAGTAAGTAAGTAAGTAAGTAAGTAAGTCAGTAAGTCAGTAAGTCAGTAAGTAGGTAGGTAAGTAAGTAAGAAAGTCAGTAAGTCAATAAGTAAGTCAGTAAGTCAGTAAGTCAGTAAGTAAGTAAACTTAAAAGCCTCCTTAAATAAGTGGGTTTTTAATGTAGACTTAAAAACATCTGCAGATTCTGCAGAGTGCAGGGATATCGGCAGAGCATTTACAGAGCCTAGGGGCTACAGCCTGGAAGGCTCTGTCACCGCCAGTGCTGGGGTGTGTTCGTGGAACAGTTAAAAAGTGTAACATGTTTGACCTGAGTGGGCGGGGTGGCTGGTAGGGGTGAATGAGTTCTGACAGGTATTCTGGAGTCTGACCGTGTAGGGATCTCTAAGTAAGTGTGAGAATTGTGTACTGGATTCTATAGGTGACGGGGAGCCAGTGAAGGGATTTCAGGACCTGGTGGTTCAGGTTTGTAAACCAACTTTCCTCCCCTTTCAGAAGTTGAATCTGGTGTCATCAAAGTGTTTGGCTCTTACTGTTTTGTTTTGCATAATTACACAACCAATGGTCCACACAATATGCTTACATTGTCAAAATAAACTGTGTTAGCTGTTGAAGGGGAAGACTGAGCTTAAATAATTAACTCTACAGCCATTACTGTGTCCGCCAGATCATTTTCACATTTGTTGCTTAAAAGTATGTCAAACTTAGATGGGAAAATATGAAAATGATCAGTATTTCAGTGACACAACACAGAGCTGATTAGCTAATCAGTGCATTACAGGGTTATGAACACGTATAAGTCGTGTTGGAGAACAGTGCAAAACAAATGTGCTTTCTGATGGAAAACCAAAGCCATTCATTTTGATCCAAAAACTACTCAGAGAAAAATCATGAAAGGTTCTACTTTTTTGATATATATACTAACACACTTTCAAACAGTACATTATGAAAAATGTAACATGTTGAAGTTAACGCACATTAAGCCTATTTGAGCTTCTTTCTTGCATATTATTATTATTTTTATTATGACCTTTATTTAACCAGGAAATGCTCATTGAGATTAAAAATCTCTTTTCCAAGAGAGTCCTGGCCAAGATAGCCAGCAGCACAGTTACAGAGTTACAAATTTACCATAGACACAAATACAAATAGCAGATGCATACAACAGCTACACAACAGGTACCTCCAGAAAGACAGCATGTCACATGTAAACAAAACATCTACAGACAGATGCTTCAGCCTCCAAGTTGTTTAAGGACCCCTTAAAAGCCTTCAAAGATATCATGTCAGACAGTTTTAGATGCTTTTGTAAAGCATTCCAGGTCGAGGGAGCAGCAAACCTGAAGGCCCTTTTACCAAGTTCAGTCCTGACCCTCGGAACAGATAATAATAAAAGATCCTGAGATCGAAGATTATGACTTCCTGAGTTCTTTTGTGCAATATATGCGAGGAGGTAAGAGGGAAGTAGTCCATGCATTTATAAATAAGAAGATGCCAATGTTTTGCATAAGATTCACATGAACTGTTGCACGGAGGATCGAAACACTGAGATGAAATATCGTACTTCCTCAGCTCTGTTAAGTTTCAGAGTTGAGTGTTGATTCTCGGATGAACTGGCAGCATACGCACCAAACTTTCAGTATTCTCGCTAATGTCTTTTAATGGAGCTTGAAACTTTTTGTTGCCATTAGGTGAAAGTTGGTGGTACAAAATCCTGCAGGATTGCACCACTTCCACTCACTGATGGTTCTCAGTGTCATGTACAAGTGTTATTAAAATCTGTTCTGATGGTTCTCTGGAGGAAAATGAATGCCGGCTAATGCATTATTAATGGCAGAGAGGTCAAGGAACATCATTACCTGCCCAGGCTTTTTATTTTATGGAGGCTGACTTGAATTTTGCATCTCCTTAATGTTGACAGATTAAGTTGAAAAGGCAAATTTTGGAGCCTTTTTGGGGATTTAATAACTGTAATTGCAGAATATCTGAGAGTACCTGCAGAAGAATAAACCTGGAGAATTTAAGAAATGAAGATTAAAGGCAAAGGTTGTTTCTTTCCTATTGAAGCATTACAAACCTTTTATTTTGATGTGTTGTTAATGTGTGTGTAATCCAAAAAAACAGCACATGTTGATTTAATGTTTAAAAGACATTTCTTCTGCTGTTTTTTAACTGGAAAAATCTGCTTACCATTAACGTTGCCTAGGTGGAAGTATCCATCAACCAGTGAGGCTCCATTGTTGAAGTGCTGGGTCATGTGATCAAGCCAGTTAGCCTCCACTCCTTTGACCCCCTCATCACAGTTCTGAACTCGCAGCGGCACCTTGACAGTGTAGTACTTCATCTGACCCTCTCGGACTGGAGGGTGGTTGTACAAGGCGAGCAGCTCCGACCCTGTTCAGACACGAGAGAAAACAACAACGCAGCCATTGATTTCACTGAGTAAGAGTTGTGACAATACAGATGTAGCTTCTGTGAAAGTCCAACATTTTACTGCATGATTATTGAACTACTGCTGTACGCTGGACTCAGTCCAAAGTGTAATTTGGCTCCGTCTGCAGGAGCACTTTCCCCTTCTCCAGCTGCCAGAAGTCATTAGAAAAAGCTCAGTGAACAGTTGGCTGAGAGATGTCAAAGTTTTACTTTAACATAAAGAACTTTACTGAGATGCAAACAGCTATCTGCAGAAGTTATGACAGATTGCACAACTTTATATTAGTTGGAGCTTATTTTTCTTTAAGTTTTCAACACACACATGCTACCAAACATTGAGCAAGTGATTAGAATCACTTGGAAGTACAATTATTTCCTCTGAGATAAGAAAACAAGAAATCTCAGCCAATGTGTGGAAAGTCAGAACACTTCTTGGCTGAGAAAAGTTGGCCAAAATGTTCTCTTCAGCAGCAAGTTCTCGCTTTCCAACTAGTTAGACTTTCCTGTCTTGGTTTGAGGGATGATGCTAAAAAAACAGCTCATAATTCTGGGCAGCATGGACACGATCATTAGTACATAAAAACCGACACGCTCAATTTGTTAATTCAATGTTTTCTTTTGCAAGCTTTGTCTTTAAAAGTCAAAATCTCTGATTATTCTATTTTCATTTCAGTCTCAAATTTCATGCAGCAAAGTAAACAATGTGTTTGGCAGGAAGCAACGTTTTCTGAAATGAGATTTAATACTTATCCCTGGAAATGTATCCAGAACATTTTGCTTGGTGCACTGACAGATACTTTTACACATTATAAGCAATTCAGGCCTTATTTATGGCTTGTAATATCTTGAAGTAAGATGTTTACATGGACTTGTCAGGTTAATGTGACTTACATTAAGTGTGAGGAAATATTTAGACAAAAAATTAGACAGATACTCCTGCTTTGAATTAAGATCTTGCAGTGTGTACAAAGTATCCATATCTGTGTAACAACTACAACGTGAAACCTGGTTCTTCTTTTGTGTGACTTTTTGTATTGTGTGTTTCATTCCACATTTGACTCATGTGCTTCTGGCATCTGTGCAGCAATGATGACAGTAGTAATGATGGTCACATGAGGTACAATGATGGTGATGGATGATAGTGGTTGTTGTTATTTTTTGATATGAGTATCATTTATGAATGGTAGGAGTAGTTCTATTACAGTAATCATTGTCACTGCTGTGTCTGTAATTATTCTTGTCATTGTTGCTATAAAGTTTATCTTATTGCTTTTTCACCACTCTGCTTTTTTCCTTCCTCTGTTTGTGTTTATTTCATTTGTTTGCTTTTTGTTTTCCTCTGTTTGTGTTTCCTGTAAAGCACTTTGGATCGCTGTGTGTAAAGTGCTGTATAAATAAAGTTGATTTGATTTGATCTGGCTAGCTGATGCGATTCAGACATATTTGCAGGGTTCGAGTTACGTTGGAGCCAGCTGGAGTCAGCTCCCATGAGGAGGAGGCTAAACTTCCTGAAGCAGTGTAAAATCACACATTTCTGCCTGTCCAATCCTGGATAAAGGACGGGCATCAGACTTCAGACTCCTGGGTTCCAGGACTGCGACCACATCCTGCTGCAAACAGTCAACTTTGGTCCGATGTGTCTCTGTATGGGGCACCCTTGGACTAGCAGTTTAAGTGCATGTCCAATGTGCAGAGGCTACAGTTCTCATTGCAGCTGTCACTGATTCGACTCCCGACCTTAGCCATGTGCTGCATGTCTTCCCCATAGACTGTATATAAAATGGACATCATCTCACTCGGCTCCAAGTGAGGCTGCCACAGAAACTGCTCCCCCTAGTGGCTGGCTGCAGTTTAGGTCAAAAACTCTATCTCCCCAATTCATTTGAATGGGGCTGCGGTCAAACTTTAACAAATAAATACACGTTGTACGAACGTTTCTCACATCTGTATGCTGTGGTGATATGTAGTTATTATTTGACTGTTTTGTGTTCAAGGTCTCATTTTTCTGAAAAGTTTCTTTTTCGTTAGTTATTAGAGGTTAAAAAACAGGGTTTTACATCAGGGTTTGCTTTGATTGACAGCTGCTGTAGAGAGAAACTCTGTAGGACCTTGAGACGGTACGCTTTAGGGCGGAGCTTGTTACCATAAAAACACACAAATTCCCTACTGCGCAGACTCTGGCTGCAGAAATTTTACAAAATGTCTGCCTTCTGGAATGGGATATTTTGGCTTCAAAACTGTACAATGGCAAAAGGCTGAGCAACCCTGTCTGTTATATATACAGTCTATGGTCTTCCCCCACTCTCTGCTCCCCACATTTCCTGCCCCTCTTCAGCTGTCTTATCAAAAAATGCCACAAAAATACAACTTAGAATAAATTGTGTCTCTGTAAGTGTAGTTATTGGCGGAGATGTGTGACTATCACTTAACTGTTGTTTCAGAACAATGGACAGCGCTATCGGACGTGTGTCTGGGGTGTCTGCCCAAAACATGCCATGATAAAAACGTAGGCTTTTGTGTATGAGTGTGGATGTGTGTGTGTGTGAGAGAGACAGAGAGTGACAGATAGAGAGTGTGTGTGTGTGTTGAACCACATAATGAGAAGATTACTTCCCGGTTACGTTTATTCATCTCCACCCCTAGTTTCTTTTAGAGACCTCCATAAAGCTCAGATTATCCAAACCCTGCATATTAGTATGGAAGAGACTAAAATACAGCCTTCATCATCATCATTACCATATCAGGAACAAAAGCCCACCTGGAACTTGCAAAATACAGGAGAAATAAAGTAAAAACAGGATGAGATTTTGAGCTGCCTCAAGCTGGACCTGATATTGCTGAAAATCTTTTCCAAGGATGCTGAAGCTTTTTTTCAGTTTGCTCTTTTTCCACAACAAACGTGGAGTGAATCAGAAGCGATCTGATCATTTTCATGCTACTAGTCATCCTCGTATTCCTTTTAATGTCTCCTAGAAGTGATGTTACTCGTCTGTTGCAGAACTTAAGAGGGACCGTTTCATTGTAACCGAGTTAATTCGTAGTACAACCTTGAATAATGCATTAAAAGCTCTCCTGCTGGCTGTTGTTTACATCAGGCAGGAATATACATAATGCAGCGGGGCCTCAGAGGGGAGAAACAAGCTTGGAAATTTGCCCACAGTACGCATGTCGCCGCTCCACGCTCATATCGCTCTGAATCAAAGGAGTGGAAGGAGTTTTATTTGTTGTGATGTGACTGAGTGAAATATTTGCTCTGCTCGGCTTTGAAAAAAAACGTGAGATGTGAGCCGGGTTTGAATCAGGCAGAGAGCAATTCAGATCCAGTCTGGTAACATTTTCCTCCTTTCTTTCCAATGCAAATGTCGGCCTGTCATTCCCCAAGTGAACCAGATGGATGAGCAGAATGTGCGGCGCTGCCACCCACCCACCCGTCCACCCACACACACTTTGACGTGGTGGTGGTGGTGTTTGGGGGGGAGTCATGGCTCAGTCGCTCTGGTTACTCTGTCCGTCCATCCGTCCGGCAGACACCCAGGGAGAATGAATCATTTATGACCATTTCTCGTCTGGCTCGTCTGACCGATGTGACAGCTGGGCACCAAATTCCCTAAATCTTGTCATTTGTCACTCTGGAGGAAAGTTGAATCGCAGCAGAATATTCAAACGCTTCCCTCTTGTCCTCCCCGTGTTACAATGAGGACAATATGGCAAACAAATCTTGGACAACACGCAACAACAAAATGACGCCCCATTCAACGTGCCAAAAGTACATGTTTCCTCACTGTGAGTGATTTGGTAGCGATCTGTATCACATAAACTGGTTTACAGTGTCTGTGAGATGATGCATCACAACAGCTCTTCACATGAATCCTTTCTGTGTGTCAGTGTGCTTCAGGCAGGTCATAAAAAACATGGCCTGGGCCAACAATAAAGCTCCTATTTCCTGTAATCACACAACAACAACATCAAACCACATTCAACACAGATGATCCCATCACTTCTGATGGGCCTGTTAGGGACACTGCTCAGATTTGTCTCATTTATAACAGCCATTAGGGAGAAAACATGCTGCCTGGCCTTCATCTTTTTTTCACAATACAACATGCTTTCTGTATAATAATTGAGTTTTTGATGCATCATATCTAATTACAGTCTAATTACGCTCTGATTACAGCACCAAAGCGACTGTAATTAAGGTGGGGGGGTTGGCAGCACAGGTTTTTAACCACTATTTGTTGAAAGAAAGTCCTTTTGAGTCTGTTAGCATCTTTTCAGTTGTGCTCCAGTTTCAGGAGTTACACACACGCATCAGACAGATGGTGCCTTGCCCAAGAGAAACCAGGGTGGTTTTACAAAAACATGACAGATCTATCTACTGATGTTAAAATGTGAGGGTGGAAATAATCTGTATCACACAGGCCTTCAAATTTAGTCAGTCAAATCCCCCTAGCTTCTCTCTGGGTGAATTATTATTCAGGCTGCAAACTTTTACAAGTGGAGCCTTATCTCAAAATTTCCCAACGACTAAACGAAACTAATTGTGATGCCAAAAAGAAAACAGGGGTGAAAACAGAGGGATGAATGATGTGGAGCAGTATGAGTCATCAGCCCTCTCCACCTTGACTTGAGTCCTCAGCCTGAAGCAAAGACTCTGATTTGAGTCTAAAAAAACCATAATTGGATTGTTGCCTTGGAAATGTGACTGTATGAGCAGACGTTTGGTAGATGAAATGCACTGCGGGTAGAAGTCAGCACATTCACATTTGATGGTTACCACCTTAATTTAAGAGAAACTGTGTTTTCATGATGGGCTGTGGTTGATTGATGCATCTTTGAATGAGCATTTTTTCTATACCTCATTTCACTTTATTTCAGGGATGTGCACATTGAGTTAAAAAAACAATTAAACATCACCCTCGTTAGTCAGCACCAGAATTACATGTTGGTTAAATTCATTATTCAGATTTTTTAATGATTGTAGGCCCACATTGCTGGTCATATACTGTGTTTAAACTGTAGCACAGCCACCTACAGCTAGCCTACTGCCATAATACTATAATACTCTACAACCTGGATGTAAACGAGCACAGATGATAGGTGGCATCTTGTATCGCGGGGTGGTTTGTCAGTATATTGATCTAGAAAATGGAGATACAGTTATATGTAGGTTGTGTCTGATTAAACTGGCACACAACCACTCGACTGGTGCAAGGTGTAACCAGCACAGGCAGGTGGATGTTAACCTGCAAGACAGACCGAATGCTGGTGGTGCTCGCTCTGCTAATGTTAGACACACTCAGCAAACCAATTAGACATCTTTGAGCTGCAGACTCCAGTTAAAGCTGCTGTTGGTAGGAATGGTGTAAAATATGTTACTTTTTTTCTGCTGGGTTTGGAGAAAAGGTCGGCAAGTTGAGTAATTTGAGACTATTGCGAAATCTCTGCGTTTTCCAATGCCTTTCTATCAAGCAATGTTATTATTCCCCTCGTTCCCGTTATGACGGGCCAATCATAGCTAATCTCCAATCCTCTGTCCTGATTGGTTAAGGGGCGGCCTCTACTACATCCTCCGATTGGTTATGAGTCCGGCACTATCATGACTGCACACGCCGATCTGTGTTGGGGGCTAAGAGGAAATCTGGTTGGGAGGGATAGTGTTGACATTCGAAGTCCCTCTGTGACTACCAACAGCAGCTTTAAGTCGTGTTAATTAAATTGTGCTCAAATTTGTTTTTAGAGTGATTTTGTCAGAGAAGTTGGTCAGACAGAATTAAATGTTCATTTTAACAACTAAGATATCAGTCACTTTAGAAAATCACTACTCAACCTGTGTTTTTTTCAACTTATTTTACCCATATAGAATAGTTGTGTACCGTTATCATTTGTCATTATGTTGTATGTCATTTATTTGGTATGGTTGGATTTTCTTTTCAAGTACTTTGAATGCCTCTGTGTATAAATCATAACATTAAGCAACCTTGCCTTATAGTTGCATTTCTGCAAAGCATTACAGAGAAAATATCCAGACAATGTTCTATTTTCCAGCCATCAGCTGTAATTCAGATGTCAAAAGGAAAGAGTTTTGCAAGGCCAGGCTGCATCAGAACCTTTGGGAGTCAATAGCTGTTGCAAAACCGTGTTTCAGTCTGATATGAGTTTAAAAAAACAACCCAATGTGGTTTGGGCTTCATGCAATTACAAAACAAACAACATTCTAACAGTGACAGATGATCAACAGATAACTTTCCTACTGTGAGATTTTACCCAGCTAAAGATACAACCAGAACATCTGATTATTCCCCTGAGAAAACTGCAGAAGGGCAGATACTTCACCCTGAGGAGGAACACGAGGTTAAGTGGTCTTTGATCTTTAAGAAACTCCATTAGCATAAATCTCAAAAACATGTCTCTTGCCAAACCCACCACTCCCCCTGTCCCCTTGTGCTACAGTGAAGGCCTGTAAAGGACACAGCAAACTTTACTTTTCAGGACAAAGGGGAAACTTTACCATGTAACAGTGGTAATAACACCACCATTCATTTGCTTTTTTATAACAAGAACAAGTTCTGTAAGCCTGGAGGGGACCTGATCGATATCTTTATTAATGTTTCAGAGAATTATTACAGTCATTTTTATGTTGCAGGGCAGTAAAATCTCACTTAATCCCACAATAATTACATTTTTATAGCTATACTTGTGCATCATGATGTCAAACAAGCACACACATAAACCACATTAGTGTTTGGCGAGGTACTTTGAATGTAATTGCATTAATTCATTACAGGAACAGACAACTTTAAGCCTTTCAGAACAAAGTCTGCTCAGCTAACCCAAGTCTTGCTCTCTCTGGTTGTCTGCCTAACAAGAAAACGAGCGCATGAGTGTGGTTAGGACGTTGAAAGCGTTACTCTTCAAAGGCTTATCTAATGGCAGCGCTGCTGTCCAAAAGATGAGGGCGGCTTCAGTAACCCTGCCATGATCTCTGCAGCGAGGCTTTCCAACATGACATGTCATCATTTCAACGTCTGTTTCTCTAATCTTTGGAGCCGGACACTGATCCCATCAGAGCAGAGATAACACTGATCTCAAGGATAAAACTCAGCAGCTGAAAAGACTTCCTCTGCATGTTGATTAAGATGCTGAAGATTTCTGGATTACACCTACGAACAGAGTCTTTACTTAATTCCATGTTTGTTTGTTGAAAGCTCATTATGAAGTAATATCCTGAGAGGAAACAGACACAATCCATTTTTAGGATCAGATGAACAGACTCTGGATTTTTAACACTTGTTTATTTAATGCTGACTGCACTCAAATAACCCCCCCACCCCCTTTTTAAATGTAATTTCCTGACTATATCTCAAAGAAAATACATGAATAAATCACGGATTTGCATGACATTAAATGTTTTTTTTATCACTGACAGTAAAAAAAGAACATCTCATTAATGCCACTGATCAGTTTCTGAATTAGTGTTTTGGCCGACATGTTGGAAATGCTATCTCCAGCTAAATTTTGGGTAATATAAAAATCAGCAGAGGTGTGAAGATGAGGCCATAGCAAGCTGCAACCGGCCGCAAGAATTGATGCCAATGCAGAAGTGTTAAAAACTGCAGTTCATTAAGTGTCCACTTGAGGCTGGCTCCGGAAGTACCGGAAACCACATACACATCAATTCAAAAAAGCCGATCTTTACAGCAGAAATAAACATGTTTACAGCCAAGTACAAAAAACACCTGTAGTCTGGATAGCTAATTTCTTGATCGGCACACACTGTGTGTGTGTGTGTGTGTGTGTGTGGGGGGGGGGTATTAAGATTGCGAGTTTTCCATTATGAGAGGCACAGCTGACTTGATTGACAGGCGGGATCACTGTAGCTGTTGACTAGAAGGCTCAAAGCCCGCCTCTTTACCGTGACAGAAGTTATTTTTTTATTAGACCTTTATTTCACCAGGTAAAATATTTGAGAACCAGTTCTCATTTACAAACATGACCTGACCAAGAGGCGCCAACAGGAACACACACACACACATTATTCCAGTCGTTAGCTGCAGCAAAACGAAAGGAATTACGTCCGAAAACAGTAGAAGTACTGGAGATGATGAGTTTGATATATTCACTGGACCTAGTGCGATCTGACGCTTGGGTGACGTGAAGAAGTTAGGTCAACTTCAGAATATCTAATATGGTTCCGCCAAGGATTGGCTTCAAAACAGTGCTTCAGAAACACATGGGTGATGTAATGTTTGTGTATTTCATTTTATGTGCAAGGCTCACAACGATGTGCTTCTCAGTAACAACGTTTATTGTCCAACTCACTGCACACTCACAAACACAGTCTAACTAACTGCCTTCTGATGTTACCACTGTATCACCAACAGATGGCGCTGTTCTTCCCTGGATACACTACATCCCTGTAAACATCACAGGGGACGCCCCAGATACTACGTCCATTACTTATACAGTCTATGGGCCATAGCCTCGTATCCAACACGTCCACCCATCAGTTCACCTGAAGCGCTCCCAATTATGCCAAGTTCAGTCAGACAACTCACGCTTTAATGCTTTGAACTGCTCATGACAACAGCAGAACATTGTTTGGAATCCAGTCTCTGGCCTCATTACTCCTCACAGTTTTACTTTTACATGCCAGAATTGAGGTGGGTGAGATATTGTCTTAAACCTCTCTTATTCTGAGCCTGCCGGTGGATGTTGCATGGGAAGGTGATGTGGCTGAAAATTTGTGTCCAGCACTTATGCAGGGCAGCAGTGGCAATAATAGAGCTGAGGCAGAGACTGGAGATCTTGCAGCTGTCATAGAGCGCCAAATTGTGAGGATATGTCTGTCAGGTGATTGTGGGAATGATGCATGTTTAATGTAAAATCAGTGCAGCATGAGTGTCCTGCCTGAACTCGCCCAAAGGCTTTGCTTCATTTTTGCATTACTCTTTAGAAAATAACACTATAACTGTATGAATGTGCCTTTTAAAATGTATTGTGAAGCACTTTGTGACCTCTGCTTATAAAAGGTACTCTATAAATAAACTTTACTTACTTACTTACAATTGCTATGACTAAGGAAATGAGGTACAGGGACCAAAAAGCATTTTTACCAGGCTGTAAACATGTTTTATTCTGCTCTTAAAATGCAGTTTATCATGGGCTCTGATGGAGTTTTCTTGGGCTTGGGAGCCAGTCCTAAGTCGAGACTCATTTATACCCTTAGAGGATTTTGTTGGTTTGGAGAAAAAAACGTGTTATTGTACATCAACACATGCACTCTTTCATCTTTAGTCAACATTTAACATCCATGACAATCTTGCCCTTATCAGAGCTAACTACTTTGGGTTATTTTAACATAAACATTAATCTATCAATCAAGCTGTCGGTACAAGCAACCACAAAAGTGACATCTTGTTATCACCCAGAATAAATGTTTCCTTGGTGTGTTTACAATAATAATCCTTGTGGCAAGACATTTCTGCTCATGCATATCACATGTTTGTCTTCAAACTTTGCCTCATTAAAATTGTGCACAACAGGACGTAATCAGTGCCTGGAAATATTTTCAGAATAAACCGCGATGTTTGTGTTGTGCACAGAGGTCACCAGGACAGGTAGGGGTGGAAGGGGGGCACGGAAAGTGCAGGACATACACAACAGAGTCAAAGTTTAGTTTCATTCCTCTGGTCTGTGGTGAAGTTTATGTGCTGGGGCCAATGTTATGGACACACTATGAGATCATTGGGCTGTTTTTGGGCTCAATTCACCCCTTCTGAGAAAAGTAAGCAAAGTCATGTTAAGAAAAAGATCATGACTTTCCTAAGATGGGTATGTTTAATGTGATTGCACTGCCTTCAATCTGCTTGAGAGAACGTTGTCGATCAGATCCATCAAACCATGTTTCCTTCCATCCATGCATCCATCAATCCTTCCATCCATGCATCCATCAATCCATCCATCCAGGCAACCATCCATCCATCCTTCCATCCATGCATCTATCAATTCATCCATCCATCCATCCATCCATCCATGCATCCATCCATCCATGCATCCGTCCATTCATCAATTCATCCATGCATCCATCCATCTATGCATCCATCCATCTATGCATCCATCCATCTATGCATCCATCCATGCATCCATCCATCCATCCATCTATCCATCTATCTATCTATCCATCCATCCATCCCTCCATTGTAAAACAAAGATTTTCCTACCGCAGGCTGAAATCAAAGGTAATCTGTACATTGTCATTGAACATTTCACTGAAACTGTTTTTGTGATTTGCGGGAACATGAATTACCAAAATGTCTAAATGGAATTGTAACCTGTTCAGCATTAGGTTTCCTGCAGTACATGTTGCAAACGAGTAGAAATTGGATGTCATTTCTAGGAGACAAATCTGTGTCTTATCCAGACATTAGTGTACATCTGTCACTTTCATGTTATTCTTTCCATTTTCTGTTCCCCAGAATCCCTTTCTTTATAACCATCCAAGCATTTAAGTCCTTAAACTTATGGGCTCAGTTTCAATCCAGATCTCCAGCCTCAGCGATGGAGATCCTCTTTTGACCGTAAGCCGCCGACTCTCGCCAGCTCCACTGCCAACACTTGCACGGTGTTCACCTCGAGATCTGAGGATTAGCGCCGACAAGCCATGCAGCAGCCGAGACTCGCGGGCCTCCTCGGCAGACTGGGCATTAGTAGAGAGGGACATGGGAGCTTGGCAGAGTCCCTCACCACCCCGGCTGGCTGCAACACCGGCGCTGCTGGCGTTGCCACAGAGAATCGGGGAGATGAGGAGGGAGTGGGGGGGGAACTGGAGGCTGAGGGAGTTAGAGGACGAGGCAGTGGGGGATTATCTCACTGCAAAATGCACTGTGGGGAGGCCCAGATGGACCAGTGGGCTGTGGTCTGCTGTGATGCCAAGTGTGTTTTAATACGCGCACACAAAGATAAGAACACACGCATAGGAAGTATGCACACAACAAAGAGTACATTCATTATGCAACACCTAATATTAGGTGCTTTGAACCTAATCTCTCTGCACACACTGTCCATACAAATACACAGCATACACACAAATACACACATGGTAACACTCCCACCGGGACTGAGTCTACTGCTCAGTTTGCACATTGCACTGACACATATCATAAATAGGTTCTGTGCGAGGGGACTGCAGGAGGGGGTGATAGTGGTGGGTGTCTCCTTCTGTCGATCCCAAAAAAAGCTGAAATTAAGCCGAAACTATAAATGTCTGCGTTAATTCCAACAAGATTCCCAAAGAAAAGAGAGCTCTCATGAATAACTCAAAGGAGATGTAGCTACTTATGCCACACTTTCTGGGAAGACGAAACTCAAGCCATGAAATTTGCAGTTTCCGAATAACTCAACAAAACTGTTGTGGTGGATTTCACAGACTCCCAGCTTCATCGGCGGAGTGTGAATTTGTATGCACCACAGCTATAAGACGATTCCTTTTTTTGTGTAACGGATAGAGAGGATTATATCCCAAGGCGGCACATTGTTGTGTAACATTGAGGCAATAGCAAGAAATGACACCTCTGCAGCTGCCAAATGTTTAAAGAGAGGCTCTCTGGCACCACGATGCTCTTCAGTCAAACAGCCAAAAGGTATGGCTTCAAATGAAACACGAGTTAGTCAGATATGTAGACAGATATTG
The DNA here is from genome assembly GCF_009762535.1 of Notolabrus celidotus. NCBI lineage: Eukaryota > Metazoa > Chordata > Actinopteri > Labriformes > Labridae > Notolabrus > Notolabrus celidotus. Next base: position 5,893,083 of record NC_048283.1, on the reverse strand, counting down.
GACGAAGATTAGAAGCTGTCAGTTTGAATCAGTGTGAATGTGCTAGACAAGAAGCTACAGTTTACAGCTGGTGCTCTCTGGTGCAGGATTTAACCCCTGACTGCTTTGGCTGCCCTGAGTCAGTCCACTAGAGTTTGATGAGGGAGCCAGCAGGTGTGAGTACACAAAAGCCTGATTAAAAAATGACACACCCCTAATATTCTGGAATTGATGAACATTTTTTAACGGCATTTATAAAATATCCCAAAAAAAGAAGACACCAATTTGAGTCTAATCAACACCAAGCCGGTGCTGCAGCAGCAGTTTCAGCCTTTCATGGTTTGCAGTTTTGACATTTAAGTATCTTAATTAGCATCCCTCATTAGGCCTTTGTGTGTAATTTATATGGGGAGCTGTGTGGCAGGTCCTGTGTCATTTCAGCTCAGAAGTCCTGTAAAGTTATAACGCTCAGTGCAGTTTTTAAATTTTGACCTTTAGGCTTACGGCCCTCATTGGACCAATTAGTTCACATTCCTTTGAGAGGTTCATCCAAATGACAAAACAACATATTGATATCTTGTCTCTAATGATATGTAGCTTTGTGAATAATGAAGATTTTATACAGATATGTTGAAATATTTCAAACAAAGAACAAATTCAAACCTTTGTACTTTCTAAAATGTTTAAATTACTTTAAGCATGGCATTTACTCAAAGTAGTTGTTGCATTTCAGTTCTCAAAACAAGATTTTTACCCTTTTCTGTAAGACCAGAGCACAGTATGAGGTTTCTCCTCTAAGTTCGGTAAGAAATGAACCAGCAGTGTGTTAGGAAGTAAAATATAGAACTGAAGAAGCCTCAGTTTTCCAAATACCATCAGTTATTGAATAACCAAAAAGATTTTGGATCGGGAGAAAGGGGAACGGATTTTCACTTTAAAATTACATTTTTTTTTTCTGAGAAACTTAAAATATTCTCTCAAGATTCTTATGTTGCACAAACAGAAACATCCTTTATAACTTCCTATGAAAATGTATTCACATGTTTCTGTCTAGTAAAACTTGTTAACTTGATCATTGGTTGATTTATTGAATTATTTGTAATGCAGGACATTAAATGGTTTAAAGGTGACATATCATCCAAAATTGACTTTTTAATGGTTCTCTACCTGAAATATGTGTCCCTGGCATGTCTACAAATCCCCCGAGATTGAAAAAAATCCATTCTGCCCTGTTCTGATTTCTCCACCTTTCTGTAAATGTGTGCTGAAACCAGCCGTTTCAGACTTCCGTGTTTTTGTTACGTAACAACAATATCCGGTCTGTCACGGAGTCAGAACTCGGAGCTTGTTCAGCCCATAGACTGTATAAAATAATACTGAATCCCCCCCTCTGTTTTTCATTACCTGCACAAATGTGTGGTAACAAGGAGCTTAGGAGGGAGGCATGCTAGTTGTAGGCTGTCTTAATAAACACAAAGGTCGGTTTTACTCCCCACGTCTGCAGATTTGAAGATCTAGTGGATGATTTTTATTTGTCATGGATAAGTGCTAGCGCTAATTAGCATAGCCACATAGCTACATGTTCGTAGCTGTAGCTGTAGCTGTGTACCAAGACACACGTCTACATACTGACAAATAAAACAACAAGAAACACAGAATCTGTGACTAGTCCTTCAGAAAGGTCCTGCTGCCTTTCTGGCAGAGGTCGGTTTTACTCCCCACGTCTGCAGATTTGAAGATCTAGTGGATGATTTTTATTTATCATGGTTAAGTGCTAGCGCTAGTTAGCATAGCCACATAGCTACATGTTCGTAGCTGTCTACCAAGACACACGTCGACATACTGGTAAATAAAACAACAAGAAACACTAAATCTGTGACCAATCGTTCAGAAAGGTCCTGCTACAGGCGCCTCTCCGTCAGGATCAGATTCTGGATCAGATTCAGAGGGTTGAAGTAACTTGATCTCTGAGCAGCCGTGTATATTCAGCCAACATGTAAACATTAGATCAACGTGCTGGACAGCCGAGGCACATCCACTTCTGGAGGGGGCGTGGTCAGAGAGAAAACAGAGTGTTCTGAGTAGGACTGAAGAAGAGGGCTTTTCAGGCATGCCAAAATCTGATTTCAAAGTGTTTTTTTGAGCATAAACTTTAAAGACATGTTTTGGGGACCTCTTAGACCAATATATATTGATGAAAAAAGCGTGATATGTCATTAATAGTGATTAGTTTGTTATTAAATCACATATTTAAAGCCCTATAATTTTGCAGTTCAAAACATTTTCTAAGTCAATATTAATGATGTAAAGAGATTCTTACCAATGTCAATATACTGTGCAGTTATTCTGAGATAATTTCAATTTCTCACTGACATCCAGTGACTCCTGGTTAATGTGACAGCACTAGCATTTTTCAGGAGTTCCACTTTGGTTGCTTTCTCTGTTTCATACAGGTCCTGTATGCATGAAACTCTTGTTCCTTGTGATGGTAATATATAACCCCACATGCCAACCTGAGGACTTCTTTAGACCTGAGCCTGGCCTGCAGTCAGTTGTCACCCATTAGTGCTGTAGTTCCCTTCTTTGACTTAGTTTCAAACACAGGTGTGCACACTCTAAAATAGCCCTATGTCTGCTTATGTGGTATGGTTGCTCCACTGCCTCTGTTGCCCCGATGCAAATAATGAAACATCTGTTTAGTTATACAGAAACCTGTATGAGTAGCTTATAGATGGTCACTTAGCACTGAATGCAAAACAGGGATGAAACAGCACATGATGAAATGCTGACAGCCCTAGTTTTAAGATATGTATTGTAAGATATGCAAGAATTACCAAAACATCTCCAAAATGGTCAACATCCCTACAACTGTTGTCTTGACTCCTTTGTCCTCCCTCTTCTCTTTCAACTGTATTCATTTCACAGCACGTATGAGTTCAACACTCCATCTAACGTCCTCTAAATACTTAACCTCTTCTCAGTTTGTGTTTAAACAGGCGACCATAGAGAGCACTCACCATCGCCCCTCTGCCTGCGGTATCTCAGCCTCTCCTTTGTGTCTCTGTCTTTGTTGTTGTTGTGACACGGTGAGCCCTCCTCCGTCAGCTCCTCGCTGTGCTCCAGATCTCCCTCTGATATCGGAGATGCTGCAGACGAGGCCTCATCTTTGCTACCCTCCAACCCGCTCCCCGAATGGTTCCCAGTGCTCTCGCTCGGTGCTCCTTCCTCGTTCCCTTCTGTATTCACTGCATGAGCTCCGGGTTCTGCGTGGTTTGTGGGGCTTGAGGGGTTCGAAGGGCTGCAGCTGCCAAGAGAACCGAGCACCGAGCTGGGGCTGGAGTGCAGGGAAAGGGATGGTGTGTCTGGTTGTCTGATCCGGGTGCACGGGGCCCCATAGGGCTCCTGGATGAATCCCACGAACATAACCCCCTGGTCAGCGGCATCCTGGATCTGCTGTGGGAAGCAGGAAGAGAGAAAGAGAAGATAAGCACGCAAACTCAATGCCATGGAAGGAATAATCATATTTCCACGCAACAGTCTTTGTCAGGTCAGAGCTTTTTATTAAGGGGGCAACAACCATGTATTGGTTTGTAACCAACAGGCTGCTCAGCGATGTGATGGCAGATGTGGTCAAACATATAAACCGCCCCAAGGTGAAAAACATTTCAGGCTGCCTCTGCAAAAAAAAGTGGCAATGTGTTCACAAGAGGCAAAGAAGTAATTTAGAGGGGAAATCCTTGAGAACTAGGACGCCATGTTTTCCATTGCCACATGGTCTCATGAGTCTAGGATCCTCACTACGACACAGCAAACATGATTAGTTAGCTGACAGGAAATCAAATGATAACTTTTTGATTGTAGTTCAATCATTTCACCCACACCTAAATCCTAGGATCGGCTATGTGCCTTTGTAGAGGTGATGTTGAAATAAACTGTTTGAGTTATGTTTCCTTGCATTTCAATGTAGGACATAGTTTGAATATGAACCCTTGTAGGCTGTAACATCCATATGATACTCTAATACTGTTAATTAACCCTCCTGTTATGTTGTGGGTCAAATTGACCTTTTATAAAGTTCAAAAATCTAAATTAAAACGTTAAAAGTATTTTTGCCGCTATGAAACTTCTTCTAATTGGCTTAATTAGCGTAGACAACATATAAAATGTAAATTGTGGGTCTAATTTGACCCTGCAGTCAAAGTGGAGGCTAAAAGGGGTCACAAGCGTCAAATGCTAAATGTTTCTTTGCAACTGTGTTGAAAAAAACAAGCAAGTTATCCTCATTGAATCATGATCTGTGTGAATTAAAGAACACCGATGCACTAAATATATTGATTTGAATGGATAGTAATGGAGTTAATAATGAGATTTTAAAAAGTTTATTGGGATTTTTTGGGGTTCTGACACTTTTGGATCATGACATATGCCCCGGGTCAAGTTGACCCAGGAACATTATTGCTGTCCCTGAGAAATGAACATAACAGGAGGGTTAAAACATATACAACAAGACAAAAAGGGAGCATTTAATTCATGGAACTGTTCCCTGGAGAACTTTCAAACTGAAACCAAACATTCAGAGTGAAAATTTGAGGTCAGTTATCTTTAAAGGAAATGTGTTTCTCACTTTAGTCCGCCGCAGCTGTTTGATCTCTATTTATTTTATTTTGGTACATGTTTCTTTTCAGTCTGTCCAGGCAGCTTCTCCAATCACTCAGTGGTTGATTAGATTGGAGAGGCCACAACCCCAGTCGGGCCCAGGCCGCATCCAAAATCCAGCTCCCGGCATTTTTCTTCTCTGTCTTATTGTCATCTGGCACTTTATGTCAATATTGGGATTCTGCCACCGAGTGAGATTGAAATGTTAACTGTCAGAGAATGTTAATGATGCCATTCTCTATTTCTCCCCCTTGCCCCCCTCCACCACCAACCCCTCCCTTCACGCAAAGGCGGTGCCGCTCTCCGTCTCGAGCCACGGTGAGGGAAGAGAATGAAAATCAAATCAAATGTGCAGGTTATTCACTATGAAATTAAATTGGAAAACAGTCACATTGTTTCCAGCCATATTGTTTAATATCAGTGCACGCTCTCTGGGTGCTTCCACATCATATTCCTCATACCAATATGTTGGAATGGAATTGCAGAGATAAAAGGGAGCAACTGTTGTATCTCATTTAATGGTAGTGCACGCAGAGAGAGCGAGAGATGAATAGCTTCGACTGTCTAATGTTTGTGCAGATGATAGCAAAGTACATTCAAATGGAGGGCTGTAATGATCAAATTTATTTTTAGTACCCTTATTATTATCATTTCAATTTAATCAAATCCCTCGTCTGACAAAGTAGAACAAGTCAGATTAGATTTTTTTCTCCAGAAGTCTTGCCATCATCATGAAAAGATAAACCCGAATCTACAGAGGGTTTTTGGTATTAGAGTGAGATTGATGAAATGGAAATAAATCTCTAAAATGTAGGCGCATTTAATGATAGTGAAGGCTAAAATACTGTGATTACTACGTCTCTGTTGCTTCAGTTTAAGTATGAATGGTAATGTTGTCCATAAATATTCTGTAATTGATTTCAATTTCTACAAATAACCAGACATTTATCCTTTTTTTTGACATGTGATCAAGCGTGCCGGATACGGCCCTGGTGGTGAGGTTTTCAGCAGTGTGACTGCCCCCTGGTGGCTGGCTGCAGTATAGGTAAAAAAATCCGTCTCCCCCATTCATTTGAATGGGGGAGCAGTCAAACTTTAAAAAATAAATACACGTCGTACGAATGTTTCTCACATCCGTATGCTGTGGTTATATGTAGTTATTATTTGGCTGTTTTGTGTCCAAGGCCTCTTTTTTCTGAAAAGTTTCTTTTTCGTTAGTTATTAGAGTTTAAAAACGGGGTTTTACTTTCGGGTTTCCTTTGATTCACAGCCGCCATAGAACGAAACTCCAAAAGGCACACAGCGTCTTGTGACGTTACGCTGTAGGGCGGAGCTTATTACAAAGGCTTCACAGGCTCTGGCTGCACAATGGCTGCGCCCAGGAGAGGGATTTTTTGGCTTCAGAACTGTACAATGGGATCAGGCGGAGCAACGCTGTCCATTTTTATTTACAGTCTATGCATGTGATCCCCAAGTTGGTTGTTTTTAACTCACACAGATTTGCTTCAAATCTCTGTTTTACATTACTGTTACTGAATATTACTGAACACTGGATATGCAGCATGTGATATGCGATTCTACTCTGGGAAGCTTCAGGGTACTGAGGCACAATCTAAGCATGCACTAACTGTTTAACATGTCACATGTATAACTTGGTATCTTTGAAGTGGGGTAGTATGCAGAGGTGTCAAAAGTATTCACATTCATTACTCAAGTAGAAGTATAGATACTAGGGTTTAAAAAGACTTCTGTAGAAGTTGAATTATCAACTCAAGCTTTTTACTCAAGTAAAAGTGTGAAAGTACTGGTTTCAAAACTACTTCAAGTATAAAAGTAATGTAAGGGGGAAAAAATGCCATTAAGGACAAAGGCTTAGGCTGCTTTTTCTAAGGCCCATAATGACTATAATGTTATATTAATATGTTAATGTTGAAATATTTGGGTTGCACCTGTTTCAAGCCATGTTTATGCCCATTCAAAATGAAAGCATTTTCGTACAATGCAAACACATTAAAGAACATATATGTGTACTACTGAGCATTAACGTGTTTCATGGAGAAGATATGATGACTAGTTGGCTATAAGTATTGTAATGGTGCAAAAAGTCAAACTTCACAGGCATGTTATCAACAGCCTTTATTGGAATGTCAATATAAATCCAAGTACCAAGCAACCACACACATTCAGGACCCGGAACAGCTGGTGTGGGCCAACAGGGTCTTACTATTAGTCAAAGCTATTTTTAAAATGTAAGGAGTAGAAAGTAAAAAGTCGGCTGAAAAATAATTACTCCAGTAAAGTATAGATACCCAAAATGTCTACTCAAGTAAGGTAACAAAGTATTTGTACTTTGTTACTTGACACCTCTGGTAGTATGAGGTACTTGTCAATAGTGAGTGTATCGCCCACTGGGATGTTGGTCAACTCAGCCCCATCTTTGAGAAAGCGGCTGGTGGACCAGGAACGAAACTTGGCTATCAAACTCTGCAGACAGGGTCTACTCTAACACATAATTGAACACATGCTATCCTTAGTACTCTTGATCCCCAAGAACCCCAACCCTCAACTGAGCTGACGAAAAAAAACAGAATAGGAGCAAAGTAGCATTTTGTGTCCCCATTTAGGAAACCATAAAATCCACAATATTCAACAGAATTAAATGAATTTCAGAGCAGGGGGGGTGACAGTTCAAGGGAAATATGATGAAGATATAGTATGTCCCTGTTGTAAGCATATTGCATACACAATATGTACTTTGTGCGTCCTATGGCAAAAAGAAAACATATTCAATTTTAAATGCAGGGACGGTCATTAGTTTCAATATATCCTGCAGTAACAGTTCAACATAGTGACACGACACACAGTGACACAGTTCAATCCTTAAAGCCAGAAGCTAAATGGAAATCAAAGGAGGAAATTAGATCCTGAGAAGCTAAAGTGTTTACAGAAACTATTAGTTCCTTTAAGAGTCAAATCTAATATACAAGTGGGATCAAGTGTAATAAACTTTCTGCGGAGCCAATAACGAAATAAATGAAGGGTAAAATCCAAAATATGCATTCCTCTAAAGGTCTAAATGAAGATGGAAAGACAAGTTACTCCGGTTCAGAAAGAACCAAGAACCCAGATCAAGAAAATGAGGTTTCGAGGTCAGAAAGGAAACTTTGCATCGCATCATTTCTCTTCATTAACAGAAATGATGCCGAGCACAAACTTGATGAAAAATATTCTGGAAGCAGCTTCCTTCATTCTGCCACCAGAATATCAACAGCCTGCAGAGCAAAACCCATTTCAATTTTGACTTGAGACCACATTTCCTATTTCCCCCCGTAAGTTATTAAAGTGGCACCAGGAGGAGGTGTCTGAAGGTCAAGATGAAAACCCCGGAGAGAGAGATTGAGAGAGTGAGGGGGGAGAGATGACGGCGGGAGAGGCAGAGGGATAACGACAGAGATTGAGACAGCGAGGAAGAGAAAGGAAAGAAAATGAGAGGGGAAAGAAAAAAGAAGATGAAGAGAGAGAAAAACAGAAAGAAACAGGCTGAGGAATGGACTCCTCCACTCACTCCTCCTCCACTCAACCATGTCCTTTTCCCTTTTAATAGATTTCTAGCATGGCCTCTTCCTCCTCCTCCAGCAGGCCTGTAGCAGCTCAGTAGATTAAAATGATAACCAACAGTAATGAGGTCCTGCAGGACTGCGGCTGCATGTCTAATCGAAGGGCAGAATGTACAGAAAAGTTCAGGAGCGACTCTTCAGAACCCGACAGAAGGGTCGCTAATATACGGATAAGAACCTGGGGTTAAATCCTGATGACGCTGCATAACTGGCTCACATGAGAGAGAGCGATGTGTTCGTATACATCATCTGAAGTGCTGTTTCAAACAGGCTTTCTCCAGCAGAGCATTCATAACACTGACATGTGCTGCAGAGCCAATTCATTATCAGATCAGTGAATGTGATTTCAGCTCTCCTGCTCCTGAAGCTGCTTTCATCTCCTCTGAGGAAAATACAGAAATGTTCAGCTACTTGGTTTGCTAATTAACATTAGCCTTGAACCATCACCCAAACACGGCTTTTAGTTTATTACATACATACATTTAGCAAATGGAAAGCACTGCAATACGCTGGATTTCTCATTCCACATGCTTAACTCTAAAAATAAGACAGAAAACAACATCTCATTCTGTTAAGTCTCCGAGACGGATTTAGAAAACAGCTATCGATTTGGAGGGAGAGATTTATGGATTAAAGTTTGAAAAAATTCGAAAAGAAAATTCGAGGGAGAAAAAGTGGAAACTGCACAATGACACAAATGATATAGCTTTCACTCAGAGATGGAAAATGTGTGTCTGCTAAAGTACTCTACTTATATTCAGGTATGTGCACTTGACTTTCATTTGTAAATGGTAAATGGACTGCACTTATAGAGAGCCTTTTTAGTCTTCTGACCGCTTTAAACGCTTCAGACATTCACTGTTTCACGCACTCACACACTCACACAAAGGCTACTCTCAGGAGCAAATCTCAGAGCAGCTTCTTGCCCAGGGTTGCTTTGATATGACCGGAGAGGCCAGAGATTAAACCTCCAAATATTAGATCAGTGGACAACCCACTCTACCTCTGACACACAGAGGCCCGATATCACATTAACTGAGATGGTGGGGTTTATACAGCTTTAGACATCTTCCCCAGACCATTTCAAGATAGAAAATACTTCTTCTGAAACCACTTTATCTTTGATGATCTGCAAATAAACTAGTGAAATGAAAATGTCCTGAAGTGACCTTTGTAGATTTCAAAGGTATTTAATTCAAAGTAGGAAAACACGCAGACAACAGTCGAAATTGAGCACGATTTATCTAACATGGGTAAACATGGCAGAGCTAGCACATAGACTGTATAAATAATGGACGTAGTATCCCTGACGTCACCTGTCTGTTCCTGAGTGCTGTTTTGGAGCCAATTGTCGGCGGGAGCCATATTGGAAATGCTGAACTCAACCAAACTCAGTGTGACGTAAAGAGGCGGGGTTTGAGCCTCCTAGCCAACAGCTATGTGTTCCCTTCTGTCAGTCAAGTCAGTCATGTCCTTATTTGGGCAAAACACGTAATCTTAATATCTTCTGAACCGTCGTGTTAGAAAAAAATTCACCCCTGTACAGTGTGTGCTGATAGAGAAATTAGCTACGTAGACTGAAGCCGTTTTTTTAACCAGGCTGTAAACATGTTTATTTCTGCTGTAAAGATCGTCTTTTTTGAATGGGTGTGTATGTGGTTTCCGGTGTTTCTGCAGCCAGGCTCTAGTGGATGCTCGATGAATTGCAGTTTTATAACACTTCTGCATGGGCTTCATATTTTGAGACTGGAGGTTGCCGCTTGAGCTAGCACCACCAGCCTTCAGTCCTCCTTAAGGCTGATTTATACTTCTGCGTCGTATCGACGGCGTAGCCTACGCCGTAGGTCCGCGTAGCTCCCATACCTACGCAGAGGCCTACGCACGTAGCTGACGTGCACCTCCTCCAAAATGTAACTACGCGTAGAGCCCACGCGGACCGCAAGCTCTGTGACTGGTCCGCTCGACGGCTTTGTCTTTCCCGCATTCACAGCACTTCCGGGATCCCGGACATCGGCCACACATCGGCCGTGTATTTCATCTCCTCCTCTCTATTCTTCATGTAATGATGTCTGTATGATAAACAGCAACATGTATCAGCTGTAGATTAACATAACACGCTCTGAATCGATGTGGAAAAGTAAACAGAGATCGTAGCAGGACCGGAAGCAGGCGACCGGCTATCAGAGAGACCGCACTGCCCTCAGGCGTTTCGGAGGAGAATTGCGGCGCGACACGGACACATCGACGCACAAGTATGTGGGGTTCATGTCCGCGTCAGCCCCTGCTGCGTAGGGGCGACGCAGAAGTATAAATCAGCCTTTAGAGGTGAACATCCACCTGCCTGTGCTGGTTAAACATTGCTCTTGTCAAGTATTTATATGCCGGTTAAACTGGACACAGCCTGCATACAATTTACCTCCACTTTAGGATCAAAATACTGACAACTGTGCTGCGATATCAGACGCCATCTGACATCTGTGCTTGTTTAAATCCAGGTAGTAGAGCCTTACAGCATTATGGCAGTAGCTATAAACCAGAGGCTGGTGAGGGATGTCTGTGCTACAATGTAAACACAACATATGACCGGTGTTTCAGGCCCTACAATAGTAAAAGCATTAATATTCATTTTACCAACTGGTCAGTCTTGTGCAGACTAGCGAGGGGAAGGTTAATTGTTTAGTCGACTAAACATGTACCTCCCTAATTTTAACACTTAAAACTATAAAATATGATACCTGGAATACTTTACCATCAATATCCAACACATGAAAAAATAGTGCCAACCTACAAATTAAAAATGTTGTTCAAGTAATGCATCAGTGACTTTACACGTTTGAGAAAGCTAATCTCTCTACAACTATTCATCATATACTTTACACTATCCTGCCATATGTTCATACTTTGCTTGCATTATTACATTCTGCATCCCTGCATCACTACTTTAACTTAAATCAATGATAAGAGCTTTCCACAGGAATGTAAGTTCCTGGTATTTGACCTGTTAGGAGCTAATCCTGGGCCTGGGTCAAGCCAGCTCCGTGTTACATTCAGTCTAATCAGGTCAGGCAGGGTCTATGTTTTACTGCAGGCGTGTAAATATGTATAATATTCAAGAGGATCTGAGTGACCTGCTTTCAGCCTGCAGTGCATAATAATTACAGCAGGAAAAATGTGTTATTTGAGGAGAGATGGAGAGAGTCAGCTGTGAAGTGTGGATAAAAATGATAGAGATGCTGTCCTTTGTGACTGCAGCTGCTCGTTCATTGTGGAGCATTTTTCTGTTCTCTCTATATTCATGTCTTTTGGGTCAAACACAGGCAGTGTTATGATTGTATTATCCTCCATCAGGTTTCAGGGGGGTTCATTTAGACGGGGACGCACAGGTATCTTTAACTACTGTGTGACAGAGCTGCAATCCGAGTTTTCAGATGCATTAGGGAGAAATAATGTTTGATACATTGTTGGTATAAAAAGATGGACGACATGAAATCTACCCAAAAGTGAAGCCAAAACATATGGAGCTCCCCCCATTGAATGGGTGCAGTATAGAACATGGAATAAGCTAGAAATTAAGACATCAAATATATGCTTTCTGTCATGACAGTTCATTCTCATCATGCTGATTTATGAGTGCTCATTTTTCAAAGGAGTCTAGTTTTTAATTAGTCATTTAATGCTTGAAAAAAGGAGGATGTGACATCATGATTGACAGTTCCTTCTGTATTTCTGACAGGATCTGAAGAATAGAATGACGAGAGAGAACGTATAGACACTGACACAAATCAATGACCTTTCCATTACTGTGAGCGTCTGCTTCAATCAACACAATAATCTGTTCTGCTGTTGACTGCATCAAACTGATCGATCTTTGCTGTTGTATAGGATAGTTAAACATTAGAGCTGTTAGAGCTGGCTCAAGCTTGGACCGGCTCTTAGTTATGCTGCCAGCTTAGACTGCCGGGGGAACTGGCGCACTGACACACTGGGATCCTATCCCCCCCAACCCCCCATCACTTACTTTAACTCTACCTGTCCCATTAAAGTTACTAACTATAGACCTTTCTGGAGTCCCTGAGCTCCATTGTCCCGTAGGTCCCTCTGAGCTGCCGTAGACGTCCTCCTGCAGTGAACGTTCCAGACTCCAGCTGATACGAACTAGCTGGACTCCCTGTATCTCTTATTCTCCTCTATCCCTCTCTCCAGACCCAATTCGGTCGAGACAGATGTCTGTCTAACATGAGTCTGGTTCTGCTTGAGGTTTCTGACTGTTAAAAGGAAGTTTTTCCTCAGCGCTGTAACTAGCTGAATACTGCAAGGTGCAATGCTCATGGTGGATTAAGGAGGGATTAGACTGAGTCTTACCCTGTCTTGGTGTCGGGTCTCTGTTCATAATTTGACATAGTGGTCTAGACCTCCTATGTTTGTAAAAGTGTCTTGAGATAACATTTGTTTTGATTTGACGCTTTACAAATAAAGATTGATTGATTGATTAAACGTGTGCTCTGTGAAGTGGAAGGTACAGGATTCTTCTTTGCATGATTTGGCTGCAAAATATGTCACCACTGCAACATGTCAGCACTTGTTCAGGGGTATTTTGGCTTTGTTTATTACATTTGGAGGAGATAAAGGCGTGTCGTCCATATTTATAATGAGTCACTGGTTTTACTATATCAAATAAATGGGAACGTTTCCCAGAATCTTACATGATTGTGCTCCTTTTCTAAATCTTTGTCTTTACAATAGAAATTAAGATACAAAATGCGCCAGACAGTTTTGTATCCAGTTAAACTGAGGATCCAAATTCAAAACTGAATTTTTGTATGAACAAAAAACAAATAAAATGGACATCCTTCCACTGTTGTGCATATACTTTTGAAACTCTGTCTTATGTATAAAGCTCTAAGCTGTAAAATCACGACAACATTGCCAGAGACTTCTATTTTAAAAGAAACATCAACAACATCTAAGCTGCAAAGTTAACACTGATTAACACCAGTGGACTCTCCTCAAGTGACAGCGTCCCCTTGTTTCCTTTGTTGTTGTTTTTAAAATGGCAATGGCGTGAAAAAAAAATCCTTCCAATGTGGGGTTCATCATGGAAACTGTTTCTGAAGCTTTGCAAGACGCGCTGCTGTTAAAGTTTGCTTGCATGCAGGTTCAGTTGTGTGGCTGATTCACTAAAACCCAGCTGTCAGCAGGCGAACACTGTGCTCTGGTAACATTCAAACAGAGTGGCATGCTGGATAAAGTAATTTAAGTTTCGGTAGCTGGCTCAGTTTGACTTCTTGTGTTTCCAACATTTTGTCTGCTTTGGATATCTGACTCAGTTTTTGATGTGTGAATATGCATCTAGGCCTCCACTTGGAATAAAAAGCAGCTACAATTTCTCTGCTTTCATCCCTCCCTCACTGTGTTTGTCCTTCCAGCTGTGCTCACACTGACAAAACCTTCAGCTTGGCATTTATAAAGCAGCCCTACCTTCTTGACGTAGCCCTGGATGAGCTCAGGGGTGGGCACCTGCTCTGCAGACAGACACTCCTCCAGCTGTAGTTTGTATGGTGGACAGACTGGCTGGCTCCTCTCTGCCCTGCAGGCACCACAGTGGGGGGAGAGAGGACAATCAGTTTCAGTCTTTTCAAACAGCCAGCTTGCCGGACAACGCTCCTGACACACTCGGGTACCCATGCATTCACACACACACACACACACACACGCACAAACGGCCTACATTATAAAATTACAGTCATGAAACATAACAAAGATTTGATGCCTGGGTCTTTGAAATGTGTAATAAAAAAATAACCCCCTATCAACAAATTACACTGCATCAAGAGGCTTTGTTAATGCTATTGTTGCACTGTGGGAGGGCGGAGAGAAATACAATAAAACACTTAAGTGAGACAAAGATACACACGGATGAAAGAAAACACACATGGAGTGCAGAAAGCAGTGCAAATGCAAATCTCGTCCCGCCCCCCCGTCTCTTCAGCCCTCCCTGCTGAGGCCATATCAGTATTTAGAGCGGGGAAAATCTATTTATATGGTGTTGTATTTTCCTTCTCTGTCCTCTGGAGGAAATCCCAGAGCCTGCCCCGAGGAGAAAAATGCTCCTGCCTCCATCTCGCTCTCTCTCTTCCTGTTGACAAGGGGAAGAAGCCCCACACGCCCTTTTCCTCACTGTGCTACACAGTCCACATGCATGAACAGTACGTGTGTGTGTGGGTGTGTGTGTGAGAGGGGGCTGTGTGTGTTGGCTCTGCAGGAGCTCTGTCTTGACACGGACACCTGATGTGTGGGAGGGTAAAGGATGCATGTGTGCATGCTGGTGTGCGTATTAAAGGCTGTGCTTGCAGCTTCCCAGTGCATGCAAAGACTCCCTGTGAGTGCTCTTACATGTCCCTCTGGGGGTGTGTGTGTGCATGCAAGCGCTCCTAATGCTTTGTCTCAGTGATTTTTCTGTCATGTCCCCGACCCTGGAATACAAATTGAGAAGTTTTTCTCAAATAATAACTTTGAGAGACGTGTAGAAAAGAACAGTTTTGGGGAGAACGCTTGCTCACTGTCTAGACACATTTGCTTTTCTTTTGATAAAATTATTTGAATATTTGTAATATGGATAATTCATGGTACACTCAGCTAACATGTTGTCTGTAAGGCTTTCTATTTCACATATTTTATTCATATTGCATATTGCACCTTAACTGCCTCACACTCCACGTCATATTTTGTCACCCTGGAGTGATCCTGTTACCATCTTTCATAATCACACCATGTCAACCTGTCACTTTTGCATAACATGTCTCAACTGCCTGTATAATTACAACTATTTATACCATGTGTAATATTTGTATACTCCTTTAAGTTTCATTTTTATTTGATTTAAATATTGTATTTTATTTAGTTTTTTTCCTTTTTCTTCTACCCTTATTCTTTTACTACTACTTGCTACTATGTCTGTGATGCTGCAACAACCAAACAGGGATCAATGAAGTAATATCTTAGATTATATGATACGAAAGTACGGGTGCTTTCCCACCTGTTGCTCGTTTGCTTTGTTGCATTCAGATGATGAAAACATACATTGCTGCATTTTCCCCTTGGGTCTCTTGCAAAGTGGGACAAAGCACACTCCATCACAAGAGGCTGTCTTTGTGTCATTACATCACAGCCTCCTGTTTCCCCTGCATAGGTGAAACAAGTACCATGCATACTGGTTGCACTTTGTTTGTGGGAAGCCAGCTTCAAGACGCTAACTAATGCTAATCGGCTCACCCACCAATAAAATGAGTCGAGGGTTGGAACATTGCCCTGCACAATGTAGAGTATGCACCAAGGCTGTAGTCCTCAAAGTAGGCGCCTGGGGTTGATTCCAAACAGCAGCCTTTTGCCACATGTTGTTCACCACTCTCTCTCACATCACCTGTCCTATCCACTCAATAAAAGGTATGAAAAGGCCAAAGATAGAAAAAAAAGGAGCAGTCAAGCAGCAATGAGGTCAAATGTCTCATTGACGGTAGGGCAGATGGGTATATTTGTCAGATGTCAAACTTACATAAATATAGACATTTACAGACTCATGAGTCAGGCTGGGCTGTCACCATTCTGCTGAGCAATGTTGCATAAAAGACAAGGAACTCAGACAGCCTTACAGTATGTAAATGTACAAGACCAGCTTGATTAAAGTCGAGGTTCCAGAGATCAGATGGACAAACTCCCATTTCTTTGAATTCTCTGAATTGAACCAGTTGAAGCAGTAGATGTTGAATCCTGAGATGTTACGCCTAGCATTAGCTATTCTGATGATGTTGAACTGGATGGAGACAGTGAGTAATGTCACTGTGTTCATCGTGTTCTCACTGCAAATGAACCAATCCTGGGTTTGACTGCAAGTGAGCGTTGCGCGACCACCTCTACTCAGCAATCTCAGCTGGTTTGTTTTGTTCTGCATCAGGGTGTGATTGCTGTGTTCATGTATGTCCAAACAAAACAGACCAAGGATGGAAACACTCCCTGTTTCAGAACGTCTTCAAATATTCCAGATGATAGCACTCCAAATCTTTTTATCCAACTCTCTACAAGAAAGTGAAAAGGATGTCAAACTTTCAATTTATGTTATTGTTACTGGTATTACTACTCCAAATCAAAACTCTACCAAATGTATCTCCCTGAGTCTATTTATCTTTGCACAATTCATCCTTGTCCATGACAAAAAAGGAAAAAAAAAGAAGAAAATTGAAGACACTGTAGTGATGTGGTATGGTAGTGTTAAGCCTGGGGACTTGCAGAAGCTGATTTTGTAAAGAAACCTTCAAATGTCTTCAACAGTAGCAGAGGATCTAGCTTCCTGCAGTGCAATGGGTTAAGATCCAAAAACCCTGGGTCCCTTACTCCCTACAAAGAAAATCAAAAACATTTTTTTGCACACATATTTCAACTTTTTGGCTCCCAGTTTGTAGTTTCCAAACCCAAGCTGAGATAACTTGAGCTGTTTCCTCTGACTTAAAAAAAGCTCTTTCCACAGCAGACATTACACAACTGTTTTCACAGGATGTGTTGTACCATCTGTGACTAGTAAATTCACTTTGACACATACAGTTTGAGGAGTTTCCCTTTAAAGTTTGCCAGAGTTTCACTGTATACTCAAATGACACAAGCTGTCCTACTGTATTCACAGGGACTCTGACAGCCAGACACTCGCCTTCATATTGTGTTTCGGGGAAGTGCTTGCTTGATGAGCCTCACCCATGTTTCTTTCTCCTGATAAAAATATGCCTAAATTTCACTTTACATGTCATTTTACTGCCTGAATAAATGTTGCTAACAAATCTCCACAGGCTTGTTAGAGTGAGAGCGCTCCTGTTCCCTCATGAATCACACAGTGGGAACATCTCTGCATTATCACATTCTCAAGACTTTCTGTGAGACGTCACAGAACAACCAGCGGGCCTCATTTATGTCATCCAACCATCCAAGAAGCCCCCCCGAAACAAACAAAAACAAAAACACAGTCACCACACTTCTGCTGGATTGTCAGTGACACCCGTCGCTGTGCGGGTATTGCAGTCGCAGCACACAGCAGAGCAGAATCTGGGCCGAGCGACTCGTTAAGTGCAAACTTCACACGCTCTGTGAAACATTCATTACGACGAGCCGGGAGCACACTCGTTTTTTTTTTCTTTTTTGCAGTGTCACAACATTCAAAGGCACGATGACAGATGCTTGGTGGCGCTGTCAAAAAAAGGTAGATGTATCCTCTATTGGTTGCAACATAAAGCAGAAGCAACCAACAGCTTGATTGTGCTGCAGGCGTGTCTGCAGGGACCAAAACAGACAGGGGAAGAGGTAGAGAGAAACAGTGTATTGTATATATTGTTGTTCAGTGTAAACCATTTGCAGTCTTTCCTTTCTTACATTCTATATCACTGCACAATAGACCTCTACATATTATTTTGGCAACACTGTACTGATGGGTCTGTGGCCTTGTGTGCTACAAGTTGAGAGGAACCTTCAAAAGACAAACGGCAACCTCTGGTCTCAAAGTATGAAGCCCATGCGGAAGTGTTAAAAACTGCAATTCATCGAGAATCTGCTTGAGGCTGGCTGCAGAAAAACCAGAAACCACACACACATGAATGGGAAAAAGACGATCTTTGCAGCATTAATAAACATGTTTACAGCCTGGTTCAAAAAACGGCTTGGGTCCACGTAGCTAATTTCTCTATCCGCACACGTGACGGTTCAGAAGGTATTAATCTCTTAATGGTCTTGGTCCTTCTTATTTATCAGATTTACTTTTATCATATGAGCCAGTGAGAGCCCTCAGGTCATCAGGTAGTGGACTTTTAATTGTACCAAAAGTAAGAACTAAGACCCACGGTGAGGCAGCTTTTTATTATCACGGCCCACGACTGTGGAACACCCTACCTGAAGATCTGAGGGCTGCACAGAGCATCAACATTTTTAAGAGCAAACTCAAGACCTACCTTTTCAGCCTTGCCTTTAACTGAGTTTTATTCTTAACAGTTTTATTAATTTATTTATCATCTAGTTCAAATTTTTGTCATTTTTATTCTATTGTATTTATTTATTTACTTTAAGTATAGTATCTTATTGTCCTTTTATGGTTTGATATTTTAGTGTTTTATTATCTTAGTAATTTACTTTATTTATTTATCAATTTTAAGTATAGCATCTTATTTTCTTTTAATGGTTATATATTTTAGTGTTTTATCATCTTAGAAATGTATTTTATTTTGGTGATTTTAATTTCTTGTGTTGAGTTTTAACATCTTATTTTTACCTCCAGTGTTTCCTCATTAAGATATCATGAGAGCGTTTACTCTGTTTGTTCAGAAACTTCTTTATTTATTTATTTATTTTCATTTATTTATTTTATTTAAATAAATTTATTTGTGTTCTTCACTTTAGGATTGTGGGTGGGTTTTGGGATTAGGATGGGGAAGGTCTTTTTATTATAATTTTTTTTTGTACAGCACTTTGTGTTACAATGTCATTGTATGAAAAGCGCTTTATAAATTAAGTCTGATTGATTGAT
Source organism: Notolabrus celidotus (assembly GCF_009762535.1). Taxonomy (NCBI): domain Eukaryota; kingdom Metazoa; phylum Chordata; class Actinopteri; order Labriformes; family Labridae; genus Notolabrus; species Notolabrus celidotus. The sequence goes on along the minus strand of NC_048283.1, from coordinate 5,874,276 downwards.
TAAGATTATGTGTTTTTGCCCAAACAAGGACATGACTGACTTGGCTCCTGAGCGGGAACACATAGCTGTTGGCTAGGAGGCTCTAACCCCGCCTCTTTATGTCACACTATGCCTGGTTGAGTTCCGCATTTCCAATATGGCTGCCGCAGTCGATTGGCTTCAAAACAGCCCGCAGGAACAGATGGGTGACGTCATTGATACTATGTCCATTATTTATACAGTCTATGTCAAAAGATGAAAAACAACTTTTTTCTTCATGGTGTAATAATTTCAGTTTTCAGAGAAAAAGCTCCAGCTCATTTTTTAAATTACACAAATTATTTTTCTTTTGAATCAAACATTAAGCACATGAAGCTGATTTCATTTGGTAGCCATCAAATGTATCACTATTTCCTTTGAAATGATGAACAAATACATTTTGGAGTAAAACTCTGAGGACTTCTTCCCGCAGAGGAGGAGAGGAAAAAGGACAAGGAGGAAGAGCGGATGGTGAGGACATCAAACGTTGCACTCGCTCCTGGAGGGAGGCCTTGGGGTTAAAAATAGCAGCTGCATCACCTGCAGTCCATCTTCTCCGTGTGAAACAGCGACTTTTCATGCAGCGTGCAGCTCCAGCTGTCAACCTCGGAGGTCTCCAGTGGTTAGACGGGTGTCAAATGCCTGCCTGCCTACCTGGAGCTCCCCTCCTGGGTGAGTACACCTGCTAACGTCCCCTCCCCTCCCCCCCTTCCTTGTCTGCCCACAGATGGGTCACACACACATACACTCTGTTTCGCCGTAGAACATCTTGTGTTGGACTAATCTCTCCCACCGGAGCTGAACGATCACATGGTAACTAATTGCGTGTTACCTGTTAATGGCTTGCTGAGGGATTTGTTTTAGCACTGTAGTGGCTACATCATCTGTAATTGTGTGGTTTCCAATTACGCAGTGCTCACTAAAGTATGAAAAGGCATAGTGCTGATATATTACTGTTTCTCAGTGGAAGATGAATGTAAAAGCAAAATGCAAACAGCTCGTAGAGTCCTCATTTGTTTACTTGATATACTCTCAGAACAAACATTGTGAGCTAAATCTGATCTGTTGAAACTTTACTTTGTTTTGTTAACCTGAAAACCTGAAGACATACAGACTTTACCAAAATCTGAAAGCAAATCACTCTCAGGTTTGGACTTTGCATTAAAATCAGAGATCATAAACTACAATGAAAGCCTTCAGTGATGACTGTGAGCTAAATATTGATGAAACAGAAAAAAAACAAACTCATGCAATATGTAAATTTCATGAGCAACAACAGATGTACAACATTCTCAGGAGTCCATATATTTCATATTGTTTTATTTAGTGTCTCATTTTATCTTTCACTTTCATGAAAGTTTATTTTTAGAGTGATTTTTTCTTTTGTGCCTTTTGGAAGTTCTATTAAATTTATTCTGCTGCTCTTCTATCTTTTAAATGTTATATTTTGGAGTCTGACTCGAGGAGCAGTGCACAACAATTTGATTGTACCTGCTCTGTCCTGTACCCGTGCAAAGAGCAATAAACATCGATTCCAATCTTAAATCTTTGACCTGCTGGTGACTCCAAGAGAGCTTCTTCATGTGCACTTGTTTTACAGCACTATATCCAATAGTTGTGACGGAATTTGACTAAAAGTAAACACTGAAAAAATGTTGGCCTCGTGGTGGCACAGGGGGAAATCTAGTATTCTGCATCCTTTGGAGCAGTGTTTTTCAACCCGAGGCACATTTCATACATTAAATAAATCCTGAGTCACAGCACCAACCAAAAGTTTTATAAAATGACACATTTAATCTCTCCACATATGAATCTATTTATCTGAGAGAGGGACTTTGGCTACTTCTTTAACTGTGTCAGGGCGAAGCATCTTATTTACAATAGCTTTTGCAGGTAGTATTAATGTCTCTGCCAAAGTGTGTGACTTTTTTGATTTGGCTACGAGTTTAGCGTCTAAGTAGCTAGCTTTGAGAGCTCTCACAGACACCGTTGTAGTTTTTCTCATAAAAGTCGCCCTTTTCAACCACCCATATTACGCTCTTCATCCGGGTTAGAATTTTGTCCTGGGCCCTGTTTGGAGTTTTAATTTTTCCTTTTTGAATATTTATCCATCACTGTTGTATGCCTACATCTTGTCACATACACCTCTCACACGCACGATAATTCTATTGTCTTAAATTAACATGGTCATAAGTCAGTCCCTCCAGGAAGTTGCGATTTCGCGATCGCAACTATCAACGCAAATTCAACCAATCGGCGCGATTTTTTCGCGGCCCTGCAATTTTATACAATCACCGCAACTTTGACCAATTACCTTAACCTCAGCCCCTGTACGTCATCGGTTTTGTCATCAATTTAACTTCCTTGGAACATAAACGTAAGTCCTCACTTGATCGTCACTTTACAACAACAAAACACGCACAGAGAACGGGTGAAAAGAGGGGACAGCAGGCAGGACAAGTGAACATGACAACGTTGTTATTTATAGATTGAGGGGCTCAGTGTTAGCTTGGTCTCTACCTGCAGCAGGTGTGCTTTATGAACCAGCTCTCCTCACCTCCATGCATCTGTCTCATCTTCATTGATGATTTTTACCCCGGGTGTGCGTTAGTGACAAAGACACACCCGGGGGACGTCTGTTTAATATCTGAGGTTTGACGTTGTTGCCGCTCTCACCGTAAAAAGCTCCCGTCTACAGCTTGATTTAATCCAGTTTGGTGAAACATCGGACACATTTAGTAAGTTTTGATCCACTCCTAGTCATCAAAGATGCAGATTCACTTCAGAGTGCATGAACTGCCTGTCAAGTGCCTCTGTCACTGCGAGGTGCATTCAGGGACCGTCGTAAATGTGCAATACAGCCCTTTCATGGCATTTTTCTGTGAATCAAGAGAATCAAAACACAGTCACAGTGGCCACATCAAGAATGTTTTCTAAAAACATCTGTAATTTAGCGTATTTACTTGCCCCTGAGATGTTATTGGGGGAAAAAAGCATAAAAAAAACAATCGCAACTTTCACCGCAATTTCTTCAAAAAGCTGTCGCAAATTCAGGCTTTTTGGGCGCAACAATCACAAAAAAATCCCGCGAAATCCTGGAGGGACTGATTAGTGTGCTTTATTGTCACCCAGTGGGTGGGTAGCACAGGTGAGTACATGGACAAGTATTTAATTACTCTGCCAATCACTACACTGCAGGCACAGATGCACTACATGGCAAATTATTTGCAGTATATAAATAATATATTTTTTGGACTAATTCAGTGAAATTTGATAATGTCCCACGGCACACCTGACGATCTGTCACGGCACACTAGTGTGCCACGGCACAGTGGTTGAAAATCACTGCTTTGGAGACTTTGAATGTTTTTGATATTATCATGGCCTCATGTAGTCATAGGTGTTGCGATACGTCAGTCTGGCCCAGAGTGGGGGAAAGATCAAACTTTGTCCAAAGCACAGCCTTAATGAAATGTTAAGTGTGGTTGTTCCAATGGTTAATACAAGTGTAAACAATCTAGTTAAATTATTTTTGTGTTTTATTAACTGAGGACGCTGAATTGTCTGACTCATGCAGTACTCTATTGGAGGATTTATTGTTGTGAGCAGTGGTAACCTTGACTTTGCTTTGCAGCATTTCTTTGGCCATAGACATTGGACTTTAATCAAATTGCCTGATAATCAAGGTCAGACACAATCTGCAAAATCTCAAAAGCTTCCAAAGATGAATGTGAAACTTTTTATTTCAGATGTAAGCGGTGAGCAATGCAGACCTTAAAAAACACAGAATTGTTATGTGAAGTTCTGTAACGACCTCTTTTATCATGTACTAACCGCTGCTAAAATCAAACTGCATCACTTCTTGTGCATAGGGCTGTACTTCACAGGAGATATGCAACTGAACGACAAAGAATAATCTAGTTATATGTGGCTAAAAGCAATCATTTTCTGACAGTTACAGAGTACGCATTCAGTCAAGTGTTTCAAATTATGACTTTAATGCAAACTGTTCCAGAAAATTGCTCGACAGGAGTTGAATTGCGTTTACCGTATAGAAGAAAAGCTTTGCTCATTCTAAAGAGAGGAAGTCAAGGCTGTATAAAACCATTTTCTCATCAGACAGCCACTATTAACAAAAATGTTCCTTTTTCCATCAGGAACTCAGCCTTGTCAGACCTCTCCCACACCTCCATCACATACTCCTCATCTGTTGGTATGACGACCCCGGCAGGAACCTATGTTTAGTCCTCTGTCACCATAGAGCTTAAATAATACAGCACATCTCTCCTAATGTCACATTTTCACACATTCCTGAGTGGTCTCACCAGAGTGAATCCCCTCTAATGGTTTTAGGCCCTACCTTTTCATTTTCATCGTTCTCCATCTCTCTTTTCTACACTTTCCAACCTTTTTCTACCTCTCAACCCATCCCTCGCTTTCAATCTCTCGCTCTCTCTGCCTGAGCTCACATGGGCTCCTTGCAATTACCCAATAATGATGAATATATCCCATCAGACATTGCCTGCTAAACTGTAACCCTATTCCATTGAAATCAAATTGAACACTGGGAAATTTGATGGTTGACATTTAAAATTTCTAAATGGTCTGATGCATTCTGTCAGCTGTGCAGTTTTTCCCTCTCTCTGTCCTGAAGCAGGGGGTGGGCACTGCATGGACTAGACTAATTGTCTTAACAGATTTTAAAGTTTGTTTTGTATTTATTGTGCATGTCTTTATCCTGCTGTTCTATCTGTTTTTTGTGGGTTCAATGGAATTCAGTGGGTGATTTCTAATTTTCATCTCACTGCATGAAATGGTTAAAGTTTATCATTCACTCCCTGCCATTCATCCAAAGTTTAGCATGATTAGCTGCACCTGCAGAGCTTGCTACCTGTTGATAGACTTTCCTCTTAAAAGCCAAGTGTCCCCTGACCAATCAGCGGCCAACAGGGAGAGCAATGGCAGACAGGAGGACAATGAAAGAGCTAGAGAGGAGCACAGGGGAAGACGATCATCTACACACAAGCAAACACCAGCAGCGTGAGGGAAGACAAAAGCAGGGTGTAGAGAGTCCTAATAACTCTGGCACGTGAAGAAGAGAGCGGCATGATTAGCATACTGAAGTGCGTCCAGACAGACTCTGTGGTTGGTCTTCCTCAGGCATCCTGCCTAGAGAGTCGGTCTTTATCTCCTGACAAAGGTGTGGAATCTGGTCCAGACAGAACATTCAGTATCCAGTGACCCCTGAATTGTCCCTACCAATAATGTATCTAGTGCATAGAAAAATATCAAGCCTATCCCCCTATAATGTTAAATCTGAATACAAGTGAAATTCATGTTAGTTAAAGAATTCATCATTCTGTACGGAGGCAAGCAAGTGAGGAAGTCATCTTCTCTCTCTGTTTTTCATTCCTGCATCAGCGTCTTCAGACCGCCATGTGAATAATGTCACTTTAAATCTTACTAGAATAGGAAATGGGACTCATGTTCATGTACTCAAAAGTACTCAATGATTATTATTCATGTGCAGCAAGTGACATGACAAATTGGTGCCTAAAAATACGCCAGAATACAGGAAATAAAAGTGTTTGGCACTTTAGACCCTTTTCCTACGCACTTGGCTTCTGAAGAGGAGGACAAGGGAGCTCAGCAGCAGCAACAGACACAGCCAGCAAGGGAAGAAGACATTCAGCATTTTGACACCATCCTTGTTTTCAGTGTTGGACTTAACACTAGGGAACAATTATGTTCACTGCTGGCCCTGAGTAATGTTTTACGTTCCTTCATGTTTTCAATATGATTGAATGACAATAAAGTGAACCTTGAACCTTGAACCACTAGTCCTAGATTTCGTAGTCAGAAATTTAAATGCCGATCATCCTACTAGTCTAAAGTAAGACAACTTTTTTATGGACTTTTTTGCCTTTATTAGATAGGACAGCTAAAGAGAGACAGGAAACGTGCAGAGAGTAGAGAGTGGGGTAAGACATTCAGGAAATGGTCGCGGCCGGGCGTCGAACCGGTGACCTCTGCGACGAGGACTGTAGCCTCTGTGTGTGGGGTGCTTAGAACGATAGGCCACCAGCATCCAGAAAACAGTCCAAATTTGGCACAATTTATAAACACACACAGTCAGTGGGTAAAAAAAATATCATAATGGTTTGCAGCATGTGGCTAAGGTTAGCAGAGCTAGCACCGTAAGCCAGTTTATCCTCTGACATCCACATGCCTTTGATGGTTACACACTGCTAGTAGTAACTAGTTTAACAGCATAGTGGTTCTGGTGCTTACTAGCATGGGTGATGACGTTTAATCATTCAGTCGATTAAACCAGCACTCCTTATCAAAAACCTGCACATATCCAGAGCCTTTAAACTATCTTGAGTATTTAAGACTTTTAACAGCAAACTAGTTCCAAATACCTGCTGCTGGTCCTCATTGAACACGGATTGTAATAAAGTATGAAGTTAGTTTCCCTTAAAGGCTTTTGTCTTCTCTTTGGTTTTAACATTCATGCTCTACATAATTCTTCCTATAGCTCTCCTGTTCATACTTTGTATTCCCTACATCACATATAACCCACTCAGCAGGATATTTAACTAATTTGCAGATGACACTGCGCTCTGTGTACACAACCTCTGTACAGCCCTTCACAGTGTCCTGCCCAGAGTCCTGCAGTGTCGCCTCCTCGGGGTGAAGTGTTTGCTGAGCCTTTCACAGTTTGGAGACTGCTTCTGCTTCTACTGTGCATACTAAACCAGTCAGCTCCTCATCCTTCACTTTCTTAAGAGAAAATTCCTAAAAACTGTTCTTTTGAAGAGACGGATGAATGGCCGCACAAGGTTTTGCTTCCAGGTCCGTTCAGTGTAGCCTCTCTGTCTTCTTCCTTTTTGATTTCTGGATCCGTCAGAAGGAGGAAACCGGAGAGGGTATGCTCTGCTTTTTGGTGTCTCTCATTTCTCTTCCTTCGTTTTCCCCCCGGTGTCGATTTGAATTCCTCTGGGCTGGTGCTGATGTGGGCAGCTGTCTCCACGGTGACAGACGCCGGAGATAAAGCCTGGCCTCCGTTTTCAGTCAGAGCCATCAAAGAATGGTATACTCTGCCCTTTTCACTCAATCTCTCTCACTCTTTTGCTCCTTCATTTTATCCCATTCTTCCTCCTCCTCATTCCCTCGCTCTATACTTCTTCACACTCCAGCTGTGATTTTCTTTTCTTCCTCTCTCGCCCCTCATGGTGTCTTTTTCTTCAGAGCAAGGCAAGCGTGTCTTTAAAGGAGAAAAAAAAAAGACTGGAGACTTGTGGACCATTCAGCCGTAGCCTTTTCATACCGAATCGATAATTTCTGTTGACCGGTTCAGCAGCAGCAGAGCGTTGAGGAGTGTCTGGCTGTTTGTATTAATGTCTGGGCATGCAGAAAGTGAGACTGAGGTGTTATACACAACAGCATGGAAGGAGATTACTAATGGACAAAATCTGAAGGAAGAGAGGGCAGATAAGACGCCATGCATTTCAACTGTATGACCTTCTAAGCTGTGGGAGGCCGCCTTGTATTCACTGTTTAACGGGAGTGTTAAAGTCACTTTCATTCATTTACAGAATAGGAGCAGAAGTAAAAGTCAGACTCAGCTTCTGCATAAACAATGTTTGCTCCTGGTTCAGCAAATGTTTGAATGCATCTAACTCCACTGATTGAATTATGTGTAAGCACAAAAACTGAAGATATAACCAAGAGACTGTCAGTCAGAAGATATCTGGTTCTTTCTAATCAAACAAGATCGACTTCATAAAAACAGGTCAAACACATTTTTTCCTAAAGCTTGCTCTGGGGGATGATTTGGCTTCATTTTTTTTAAAGGGGAAAAGGTGGACAGATTCAGAATACTTTATTAGTCCCAGAGGGGCAATTCAGTTTTACAGTCAGCCCGTCCATAGTACAAAATATGTATATATATGACAGTAAAATATATAAATAATACATCGTTACATTTCTCGGTGTATTCTGCATTTTGTGCATTTAGCAGCCTTATGGCAGAAGCATACACTGTATAAAATATGGATGTAGTGTCCGGGATGTCACACATCTGTTTCTGAAGAGTTGTTTTGAGGCCAATTGTCGGCTGCAGCCTTATTGCTGCTGTCGAGCGATTGTGACGTAAAGAGGCGGGTTTTGAGCCTCCTCGCCAACAGCTACAGTGTTTCCGCCTTTCAATGAAGTCAGCTGTGCCTTTCATTGGAAGACTCGTAATCTCAATATCTTCAAAATTGCAGTGATAGAAAAAAATTCACCCCCCTGTACAGTGTGTGCCGATCGAGAAATGAGCTATCCAGACTACACTATTTTTTTGTACCAGGCTGTAAACATGTTTATTTCTGCTGTAAAGATTGGCTTCTTTGAATTGGTGCGTATGTGGTTTCCGGTGTTTCTGGAGCCAGCATCAAGCAGATCCTCAATAAACTGCAGTTTTGGACTCATATTTTTAGACCGGAGGTTGCCGCTTGGGCAGAAGGGATAAAATAATTTGCATAGCGGTTTGTTTTCCACACTGGCACATAATACCACCGACCTGAGGGCATGATTTCAAATTCACTGCCAAGTATGGGATCAGATTGGGTTAAAATTCAGTTTGCTTTCTGGACTGCCCGCATTGTCCAAAGGGAGCAGAGGTCCTTAACCCTCCTGTTATGTTACGGGTCAAATTAACCCTTTTTAAAGTCTATTTTAGGCAATATATGCCTTCAAAACCAGCTAAATGCAGCATAAAAATCTGGGCAGCATGTGACAGAAGGAGTCGAGTTAATTTCTCAGCATCACTTCATAAAAAAAATAAAATAATAATAATAATAATAATAAAAAATAAACAAAGATCTATGTCATGTAAAACTGTTGTATTTATATTTAGGGCTTTCCAATGTGCATTTAAAAAGGTTTTAACATGAATTTTAATGAGAAACGAGTGAGTTATCCTCATTGAACCATGATCTGTGAGGATTAAAGAACACCAGTGGACCAAATCTTGATTTAAAAGGTTAGTAATGGAGTTAAAAATTTGATTTAAAAAACAATGTTTCTTGTGACATTTTTGGATAATTGAATCTGCCCCGGGTCAAATTGACCCAGGAACTTTATTGCTGTTCCAGAGAAACGAACATAACAGAAGGGTTAAGCTGGACTCCAGTGATTTTAGAGCACAATCTGATGATGCCATTCAGACACTTCTTGTCTTTCACAGAAAGACAACCAAACCAGCATATACAAGAATAAATGAAGAGACTCTCAATAAAACTTTTATAGAAGGTACATCAAATATTTCTGTTCACACCGAGTTGAGTTTTCTCAGCAAATGGATTCTCTGGTTTTCTCCCTTAACAATGCTGTCAGTGTTTTCATTGAATTTCAGATTGGACTAAGTACTTATGTGATTGTACTATTTGTACCTCTTCACCATGGATAGTGCTGGTTTTGGGGTCTACACTGGATTTCTTGAAATCTATGATAACTTCCTTGGTTTTTAACACATTTAGATCGAGGAAGCTAACATCACACCATTTCACAAATTCAGGGAGGACACACCGTGGTTTGATTGGTGGCCCTGAAGAAGAGACAGTAAGACTGTGTTGTCTAAAAATTTGACAAGATGGCTGTTTTCTTGAGAGGATCTGCAGCTGTCTGTGTAAAGGATAAAAAGCAGGAGAGAAAGGACACAGGTGTGTGTACAACAACTTAATACTAAAAAAAAAGAGGGATAGGCCTTGAGATGGATTTTCTGATATCAACAGACGGTATAGTTCTACTTTTTCGATGCACTCTTTTCCACAAATTAGGGCCAACAGCTGAAAATACTCAATTACCAAGGGTTTTTAACTGGCTGCATGGCATAGAGAGCAGTAATTGGTCACCTGAGATGGAACAGAGGATGAGCAAGGAGTAATGAGAGAAGTCAACTATGTCTCCACAATGAAACAAGAGGAATCATCTAATTACTGCGCTTACGCTTGTAAAGATCAGGATTACACATTTAACAGGAGAGACCTGATTGCAGGTTAAACCAGTTCACTGTTTGGATATAGGTCAGTCTAGGATTGTTCTGCAACTGTTACACCCTGTTTTCTGAAGTTGTAACAGCCCAGAGTTCAGAATCATCTATCAGTGAAACTCTTCTTGTGAGCGGACATAAAGAACATGATTTATATCAAATAACATAGATCCATTAAAATTAGAGGCCAGGAGACTTTTTTGTTGAGGAGCCTTGAGGGCATCAGTCTGAGATATTTCAGATGAGGCTTTAATTCTGAGCATAACACATAAACATAGTTTTCATAAACCAAAGAAATAAACCTTGACATGTTTAGTGCTTCTTCTACTTTTGACAAAACATTGATGCCATGCAGCCTCCTCCCATAAGTGTAGTCAGGGGACCTTTCTCCATTTCTTTCTACATCTCTCTCACCATAGCAGATAAAAAACATCACAAGTGCAGCATTAAAATGATGTGAATGCATACTGACTGATGCTTGATTAATAATGCAGTGTTGTCATGTCTTCTTGAATAAATTCATGAAGGCAGTTGATGGGAAACACAAACTGAGTCCAATTTTTATTTTGAATTCCACAAGCATCGTCAGGTATCCTGGGAACCAGACTAATCTGTGAGCTTAGTTTACCCTGGTCCCTCCTCTCCCTCAGACAGACTCTCATCCCATCTGATTAAGGTCAGGCTCATGACAGACTTTTATCTCTTATTAGGTGGATTTAGGTGCTCTTCAAGCATTTACTTAACATCAAACATGGCTGCTGCTAAAGTGGCATGTTGTGAATACATTACTGGTGAGTATTCAGTCTTCATTCTCAATCAGTAGGCCGACAAATGACAAAGTGTGGCTAGCAAATTACCATTTGTCAAAATCTTACTTCAACTAGACGGTGTATATATTGCTCCTAAATTATGGAATGAGCTTCCCCTCCACATTAGACAAGCCTCCTCACTGTCCATTTTTAAAACTCGTCTAAAAATCAATTTTTATTCCTTGGCTTTCAACCCTGCATGAGACTCTGCTCATGTTTTAGTGTTTTATGATTTGTTTTTATTTATTGTTTTATTGTTTTATTATCCTGTGTTTTAATTGTTTTATGCCTGCATTGTTTGTCTATTTATGTACAGCACTCTGTTCCGGCTGTGGTCGTTTTAAAGTGCTTTATAAATAAAGTTGAGTTGAGAGTTGAGTATGTGTTGAATGTTGACGGAGAGCTGAATGAGGAGAGAAGTATCAACAGTAATATTCATGTTACCTTCAGTGCAAATGTTCACTTATGTGGAATCCCTGAAGGAGGCTGATAAGAATCCAACGTGATGGAAGCATTACCAACCATCAAGTCTATGGACTTTTTTTTTTTAAAGCTCTGATAATTAATAATTGTCAACTCAATAAGATCATATTAAATCAAATCAAGTTAGCTAACTATATCTATTCTGTGCTTCTGTATGTACTTTATTATTATTTAATTTTATTCTATTTTATTTTACTTTATTTTATTTCATTCTATTTTTTATTTTATTTATTTTATTTATTTTATTTATTTTATGTATTTTATTTATTTTATTTTATTTATTTCATTTTATTTCATTTCATTTCATTCTATTCTTATTTTTATTTTATTCTATTTTATTTTTTTATTATTTTTTTTTATTATCATTTTATTTTCCTCTTCTATTAATATCTAACTTTCTTACATACTGTTTATAAGAGCTCTGTAATGCCTGAATTTCCCTCCCCGGGATAAATAAAGTATTTCTGATTCTGATTCTGATTCTAAATACTTTGTGTCTGACTTATGTCTGTAGCAGGCAGTCAGGTAATAAGTGGGATAGTGAATAGTAAGCAAATTAGAATCCCTTCAGGTTGAGAAAAGACCCCCCACCTTGCTCACCCTGTCTGGATCCTAATTTGCATAAGCACCTGTTCACTATACATCATCAATCAATCAATCAGACTTTATTTATAAAGCGCTTTTCATACAATGACATTGTAACACAAAGTGCTGTACAAGAAAAACAGCTTAAAATAGAATAAATTAAGATCCCAGCCCCAGCCCCGACCCCGAACCCACCCCATAATCCTAAGGCTAACAACACAATATGCAACAATAGTAATAAAAACACTAAAATAAATAAAATAAAAATAAATAAATAAATAAATAAAAATAAAAATAAAAATTTGCTGAACGAACTGAGGAAACGCTCTCATGTCATCTTAATGAGGAAACACTGGAGGTAAAATAAGATGTTAAAACTCAAAACAGGAAATTAAAATCACCAAAGTAAAATACATTTCTAAGATAATAAAAGACTAAAATATTAAACCATTAAAAGAAAATCAGATGTGAGACTTAAAATAAATAAATAAGTAGAATAAAAGTGACTAAATTTGAAATAGATAATAAATAAATAAATAGATAAAACTGTTAAGAATAAAAATAAAACTTAGTTAAAAGCTAGACTAAAAAGGTAGGTCTTGAGTTTGCCTTTAAAAATATTTATGCTCTGGGCAGCCCTCAGATCCTCAGGCAGGGTGTTCCACAGACGTGGGCCGTAATAATAAAAAGCTGCCTCACCGTGGGTCTTAGTTTTTACTTTTGGTAACATTAAAAGTCCACTACCTGAAGACCTGAGGGCTCTCACTGGCTCATATGATAAAAGCAAATCTGATAAATAAGAAGGGCCAAGACCATTAAGAGATTTAAAAACCAATAAAATAATCTTAAAATCTATTCTAAAAGATACTGGAAGCCAATGCAGAGACTTTAAAATTGGTGTGATGTGGGCTCTCTTTCTGGTCTTCGTCAGCATTCTAGCTGCCGAGTTCTGGAGCAGCTGAAGCTGAGAGATGTTCTTTTTGGGGAGACCAGAAAGAAGAGCATTACAATAATCAATTCTACAGGTTATAAAAGCATGAACTAGTGTCTCTGCATTGGCTTGAGAGAGAAACTGACGCACTTTGGAAATGTTTTTTAGGTGATAAAAAGCCTTTTTTGTTATTTCTCTAATGTGTGGCTCAAAACTGAGGTGTGAGTCAAAGATCACACCCAGGTTCTTTACCTGCTCACATGGTTTTAGAGCCAGTGCTTGGAGTTTGGTGTTCAGTTTCTCTCTCTGAGGTCCAGTACCAATGACTAAAACCTGAGTTTTGTCCTGGTTGAGCTGTAAAAAGTTCTCTGCCATCCATGACTTAATATCTAAAATACAGTTAAAAAGTGTGTCAATTGTTCCTGGGTCATCCCTTACTTAAATATTGTTCAATCCAATTACAGCGATGTGAAGCCTCAAAGTTTTGACCTCTGCTTCAGAAGACTAAACTGTTTTCAGATGGAAACCAATGAGTTCAGAGTGACAGCCTTTACTGTAATAGGCCACTTTAAGATAATTAGGACTCACATTTGGAACACGATTTATTAGTGAAACTTGTTGAACATTTGTCTTCTTTATTGAAACCTCATCTTGGAATGGATGTGATTCCGAGGAACAGATATGTCTCCGATAAGAAGACCTGGATATGAGGAGGAAGACTGTACGTACAGGTTTTCAAACAAAGTTTTATTTTGCCAGAGACTTCTTTTCCTTCCTGTGTCTGTCAGGTGACTGACAGTAAACCAGGCATGTCTTAACACCTTGCTCAGCACCACTCTGCCAAATTACAGCAAATAATGATAAAGCAGAAAGTTTGACGAGCCCAAATTAAGCTGTCACGTCTGCTGTGATGAATTATCTCCTGCTGTGGAGGTTGTTTCTCACACTGAACGACAAGAAAGAGCAGCGGATAGTTTCTCCTGAAGGCATAAAAAGCAGGCTCTGATATCTCCCACAAACACCATCAGGGACTGAAGAAGGAGAGGACGTATAGACGGCTGGCACTGACTTCAAAACATTTTCTCCTCAGGACACAATCTCACTGCACCTACAAATTCAAATTATCATCAGCACACGTCTGCACAAACTAATTAATTGTTTCCATTTCAATTTATGACTCTGGAAATGTGTCAACCTTTATGTTATTATCTTTTCCCATGTTTTTTTCTTTGCTGGTACTATATTTTTCTTTTCAGAAGTCGTATCCCTACATCGTCTTTCATAGCTTCCCATGAGGATAGACAAATCTTATTTTATCTGATCTTAAAGTTTATTCTGTCACTAAATTCCCTCTGGTTTTCTTGACTGAATCACATCTCTGATCCTCAATTCATCATTTTTCCCTCAAATAAAAACAAGTGCACAATCCTTTCACGGAAAGAGTGTCTATAGTATCTACTTTACCTCTTCTTTTGTGTCGCTTTGTTACATGATCAGTCTGTGGATGCAGCAGAACTGTCAGAGCACAGCGGCTCTGATTATTGCACTCCTTACTCTCGCCTGTTCGTAATATCTTGCATTGGTTTTCTGCAGTTATTGTACTGTCGCAGTGGGTGAGAGCTTTAACGGAATGACTGAGATGTCAATGTAGATTAGTGGCTGTGTTGCTTTGTTTGTGCACAGCAGTGAAGAAATTACAGAAATGATTTCTGCATTGAGAAATGAGTTCTGGGTTGTGAGGAATCTGTGGTGGGTTCTGCTCAGAAACTAAAGAAAATAAGTAAAGGATTAAAGCCGCAAGCGGTGATGAACGGGCCCTTGCACAACTACCACCTGATGTGCGCCACCGCCTGATGTGCGCCACCGCCTGATATGCGCCACCGCCTGATGTGCAGCAGGTATTGCTGTGCTGCACTTTATGAGGCCGACTTTATTTTGAATGTTCAATGTGTCTACTCCAGAATGTGCCTGGTTTTGACTTGATTGGAGAAAAGGCCTGGGGCAAGATCTCTTAAATACGTACCCTTGCAAATCAGGTGAAAAAGTGAAAAAAAGATGGCCGACTTCCTGTTGGGATTTCACCATGACATTAGGAATCATTTTTGTAGACCTTGGCCTGATAGATATGGAAGAAAAAAGTCATGCATGTAGGTTAAACCATGTTGAGGAGGTGCCTTGTTGGAAGGAAGGGGCGCTATTGAGACATTTTTGGGAGTTTTGCACTGGACCACTAAAATATTGACATTTTTGCCAAACCTGATGAATGTACCAAGTTTGGTGAATTTTGGGGCATGTTAAAGGCTCCAAAAAAGCTATTTGTTTGGGTAGATAGAAAGAAAGAAAGAAAGAAAGAAAGATCCTTAGGGTTACAATAGGGCCCTAATAATGTATAGTGAACAGGTTGAAATGGAGCGATGCCTGTGAGCTACTTCAGGCAGGCAACTCGAGCTGCACTACTTCCACATTTGTCATTCCCACAATCACCTGACAAAGTATCTTCCAAATTAGGCGCTCTATTTAAGCTGCAGGATCTCCGCTCTCTGCCTCTGCTTTGCCAAAGCTCTCCTGCACCAGTGCTTCGCTCAAACTTTCACCCCCACCACCTCCCCAGCATCCTCCTGCAGGCTCTGACTACAGGGGTTTAAGATATTATGTCATCACTTCTTAATTCCTGCATGTAGAGTTAATCTGCAAGGAGCCAGGAGGTTCAAAGCCTAGATGCTAAACACAAACAATGGTCTGCTGCTGAAATAAAGTTTTGATCAATGCAACGTGAGCTGACTGACTGAAATGCAAATTAGAATACTGACAGGGTGAGCAAGATGAAGAACGTGAAACAAAGGGGTCTTGCTTGTTATCCCTCTTATAGATGAATCAACATCAAACTGAACATTTCCATTAAAGAGATGTGATAAAAGGTGAACAGGATCTCTGCAGGAATATTCATGTTGGCATGCCTGTCCTCATTTAGCTCCTTCTTCTCTGAGCTTTGCCGTGGCACACCTTTAAATATGAATAAGGCAAATGTCACAACTTTTAACATTGTTGCTAGTATCACTACCACTTATGGTTTAAGTGACTTTCTAAGATCAGCAGCTTAGAGATGCTGTCACCGGCTCTCCTGCCTTTGTCTGGATTACAGGACAGGATGTTGTTCCTCTTTTCCCTATCAGAGATGGTTGGTAGCTCAGTAGCTCCTCAGGCTGCTCTCACATCTGTGCAAGATAACTTATTTATTATTATTTATTTATTCATTCTTCCTGACTCTCAAGAAGAGCCAGAAGCCTGGAAAGCATGTTTTTTGCCACAGTGTCAACAGGCAGAGGTAATGATTTGATATGATGTGTGTGATCTGGTTGTCAATAGTGTCACTTTAGTTGCTGAGGAGTGAAGTCCCTGTTGTTAAAGGGTTTTTGACCTACCACAATCAGGTATTTAACACAGAAAGAAAGATGAGTAATAAGGAGATTTATCACTCAAATCACGTTTCAAAGGCGGAGGAGGAATTGTATATGCACCAAGACAAATGTAAATGCAACAAGATTTAGTATGTGAGGCACACAGAACACTCCAAAGAAGAAGCTCCCTGACATCTTCAGACAGGGGATAGACACGCTCACACATACACACTCACACACGCTCACACACACATCCATGCCCTGCAGCCAGGGAGCAGGCTTTTTGTAAACAGGCCTGGATGTTCACTGGACTTAAGAGGCAGACAGAGCAGCCACAGGGGCTTTACTGTTGGACTCCGCCTGTCTGCATGTCACTGCTGCCAGAGACAGAAATACAAAAAAGAAGAAAAAACTTCTCCTCATGGCTTCAATCTTTTTGACTGTCATGTTTTCACTGAACTGACTTTACAGGACGTGGTTTGAATAATCTGATCAGGTTTAACGACTCTCAGATCTTCAAAACTGAGGACGAATCGTCCCAAAAGATCCAGCAGAACTTTTTTACAACTACAGTTCAGAGACAGAATTTTTAGTATTCCAGACAAAAAGCTTCCTCCACCCCTCCACCATCCATCACTCCCCCCTCCCCCCCTGCATGCCCTTCAACCACTCTTGGAGCCACTCCACCCCCACAGCTCCCAGGACAGAGGGGTCCGGGCACATCGCTGGAGGGCAGATGTAGGGGGCAGCGGTGACTTTGGGCCTGCAGAAGGTTTTTGGCCTCAGCACTGAAAGGGCTGGCGATGGAGAATTGAGGTCAGTGCTGACTCACGTCCAATTAAAGCTGCCCACATGACAGCTTGCTGAGCCCCAAACAGATGTTGTGAAGCTCTGCTGTAGATACACTGAAAGGTTGACCAACTGGTATGAAATGCAACATGATCCTCTGCTCAGTTTTGTAAGTGCCATTGTGAAATCTCTCTGCTAGCATGTTTTGTCCAAAAGAAGACATGAATATTGCTGAGGCAAGCAGCGGTGCAGTTTCATGCTGTAAATCCTGATGTCAACTACCAAGCTGCCAGAATACCACTTATGCAACAGGAACCATGAAGACCGAGCAAATCATATTCACATCCAGAGTTTTTCTGCTTAATGACACCAGCTAATGCTCATTGATGATCCCAGCACACCTTCTTAATTGACTATAATGGCTCCATAAATTTGTGATGACACAGCTTTTATTCTCAGGGGTGCAGCTTCAGAGTCTGAGGCCCCTGAAAGACAATTTCCTCAAGCCCTGGGTGGTTGTTTAGCAAAATATATTCCTTCCAATAAGAGCCATTGAACTTTAAAGGGAAGTTTGGCCATGTTTTCAACTGGATGTCCAAACAGTGGAGGAGTTAATTGAAGCAATAAATTGTTCTATGTGTTTGACAGACTAAGTTGCTTTCTCAAATTGGTTCCTCTCCACTTCCACTCTGCTACTGAAGTCACGCCCAAAACTGAATGAAGCAACTTCATCAAGGTGGAGGAATCAGATACAGCTGCAGACTTTAGGACAAGCTCCCCTCACACAGTCCATGCACTTATAAAGCACTTAATATCAAATAAACTCCAGGGCCTTTTTCAAGACTAGAAACTGACTTTTTACAACGCCAAAGTTCCAATCTAGATAAGAACAGAATTGGGTGGACTGCAAATAATTTAGACTCTATAATTAACTGAAAATAGTGCAAAGACAACATATCCAAATGTTGAAACTGAAAAATGTTAGTGTTTCATGAAAACTTCATGCTCATTTTAAATTTGAGGACAGCAACCTGTTTCAAAAATGTTGCAACAGAGGCATGTTTACCATTGTGTTGCATCAAGCCTTCTATTAACATTACTCTGCAACAAATTGGAAACCGAGGAGACCAGTTTCCAGAGTTATGATAGTGAAATGTTGTCCCATTCAAGCCTGATAGAGGATTTCAGCTGCTCAACAGTTCAGGGTCTCTTTTGCTGTATTTTTCATTTCATGATGCACCAAATGTTTTCAATGGTTGACAAGTCTATGACCTCTTGATCAGTTTCAGTTATACCACTAACTAGCAAAGCATCTGGAACTTTATTCCTCGGCTGTCAAACACCTCCATACTTCAGAAAATATTAAACAAAACAAATCATAGATTCAATGTTCATCAATGTGCACATCAAGTGTAGTCATTCAACAAATCCTCCTGGCTAGCTCGCCATATTTATGTAACATCTTTTTGGCTACCAATCATACAGCAGGAAGACCAGTTAAGCACGCGGACTCTTCTACTACAGAACCATGCTGTTGTAATACGTGCAGAATGTTGTTCGGTCTTCCCTGAAAAAGGCATCGTCTGAATGGCAGCATGTGTTGCTCCAAAACTTGTACATATTGTTCAGCATTAATCATACCATCCCAGATGTGTTAGCTACCTATGCCATGGGCACGTATAGATCCCTATCCTATCAGGGATGCTGGCTTTTGAACTGGGTGATTCCCCCCCTCTTTAGAGTCGCGGATGTGGCATCCATGTTTCCAAAAAAGAAGGTCAAATTTTAAATTGGAAGCTCACTGGAAAGTTTTCCATTCCTCCTCAGTCCATCCAAAATGAGCTTGGAGAGTTTCTGGATCATGTTTATGATCACCATTTCCTCTTTGCATGGTTAACCTGTATTTGTGGATGCAGTGATAAGCTGTCAATTTGGCAGAACCTCCACATGAGTGTGCAAACGGAGTGGAAGTGTGAAGGGAGAAGGTAAAGGGAGTGGTTAAAAATAGCCCATAAGAAAGCTGAGTTTTACCTGATTACAGAGCCGTGCTACATGAACATGTACCTCGGAGCATACTGCAAGGACTGTATCACCGTATCACCACAGCAACTGCATCCCTCCGGCTGCCATATACTCTGGGTTGGAGGATTTAAACTGAGCATTCATGCCAGCCAAAGCACATAAAAATGTGTCTTCCCCCCCGAAACATCCTCTCACATCCTCACATAAACTTTTGGATGCAGCTGACATTTTGAAGTGTAGTGACTGAACTAGTTTGGATTACAAGCAAAGCTGGAGACAAGACAACCACACTGAAACAGTCTGTAGCTTCTCTGGAATACAAACTATGTCACTGTACTCCTCAAAAGACCACAAGGAAAGGTTTTTGACTGGGTCCAAGCTACACTAAAGTGAGACATGGAACATCTGCAACAACTGTGTGTTTTTCACAACATATCTATTACTCGAACTGATAGAGAGGAGGTTCAAGATTGCAAAACACTGGTTTGACGAACACAACATTCAGCCCTGATAAAAGCAAGCAAGAGTCCTAGGAAACATAATGTTTGGGTTACAGAGATCTGGAAAGGTGTATGACGGTCCATGCATGATCTTCTCTTTTCATAAAGCCAAGAATTTTTCAATAAAACTCTTTAGAAAGGGAAAAACAATTAGCGTAAAGTACCAGCTTAAACAATTATACCGAGCATGGCCTTTATCTTGCTTGAGCAGACAAAGTAATGGAGAGACTAAGCTAATAATACTTTTGCAGACATTGTTTCACTGGAAAAGAATCTGCAATAAGGCTATTGTTTCTAATCCTTAACCACCAATTTGTCTGCAGAAACTGGATGTTTAAGTTTCCTTTAGATTAACAATGTTTTGAACCTCTTCTCCTTCATAAATATATCCCCATCACTCACATAAACACACGGTTAAAAGTCAGACATCAGTCTTGAGTGGCTCTTACCCGTCGTTGAGTCGGACCAGTATGGCCCTGTAGAGCTGGTGCTGAGGGCTGTTGGACTCTGGTCCACAGGGGTGGATGAACGGGTGGACTGCTGCCAGGACGAAGCCCTCCTGGTAGAGCTCCTGCAGCTGCCCGGGCAGCTCCCTCACCGACGAGAGACGCAGCGTGGACGTCCCGCCTGAGAGACAACAAACAGGAAAAGAAATAAAGTTTCTGACTGCTGAAGTTTGTTGGATATCTGACTAGAAATCTTTTTAAAGTTTACACGCACAAAACTTTTCTACTGAACGCTCATGATTATCTGTATGATTGCTGAAAGTTAAAAGTCTCTCGCTTATCAAACTGAACAAGCTGGACTCTTCATTTGGATTTCTGTTAATGAGAATTGAGTTTACTGTATTTCTCATCTGTCTGCCATAGTGTCAGTACCAGATAGTGTCAATAATGCCCTTATTCTTCTGTTTATTCTTAACAATTTGCTGCAGAATATCAAGAAGAAAACAACTTGAATTATGACGGGAGACTTTCTCTGGGAAACTGACACATTTCCATGTAGAGCTTCAAGGTTAAACTCTAGTTGTAAGATTTGATTTCAACTGGCAAGTCATTTCTATTTTCTTCCTTTTCCCAGACTAAGGTTGTAAAAATGTTTCGGTACTCCAATACTTTTCAATATCACATGCTTTAAATCAACACAATCAGACATTTTTAAGTTTAGTATCAAAGAGCACTGACGCTTACAAACAAAAACAATCAGATCAGCTGTATTTCCAACCAGGAGCTGCCATGAGCGAGAAAAGAAAGAGAGAGCAGGCAGTGTTGGTGGATTGACATGGAGATTTAGTAAAGAGAGTGAGCAGAAGAATCAGAATCAGAAAGGACTTTAATCACAATGCATCTCAAGAATACAAAGAATCTTTATGTTTGCGTACTCCCTGTACAAACATAAATAGACAGACACTAAAAATCAAGTACTAATAAAAAGTACAAAAGGCACGAGTGCAATAAAAAGAAACAATTGACAAACATGATAACGTGCAATAGTGCAAGGATGAAGGTGGCTCTGTCCATGAGGTAGCTAGTTTATGACACAGTGTTAAGTGTTCATCAGTGTGACGGCCTGAGGGAAGAAACTGTTCCTGTGTCTGGATGTTTTTGCGTTCAGAGCTCTGTAACGTTGTTACAGTGTTTGAAAAGTGAGTGTCCAGGGTGTGAGGGGTCTGCAGAGATGTTACTGGCCCGCTTCCTGGTCCTTGACCGGTACAAGTCCTGGATGGAGGGCAGGCTGACTCCAATGGTCTTCTCTGCAGACCTGACTGTGCGCTGCAGTCTGTGCCTGTTAGCACCAGCGCTAACCAAAAAAGCAGCCAAACTAAAGAAAGAGAAGTTTCAGCAGGTAAAGCTAGGGTTGGTAGTCACAGAAAACTAGCATGGATTTGAATGTAGCATTTCCTCAGGACTCCGTCTAACCCCAAGTATTATCCAGTTGTACAGGTGACACGATATCAGGAGAAAAGCTATAGTACATATAATACATCTAAAAGTTCTGTAGGACTTACTAAATGTCATTAATTCTTTTGCTTGTCAGAGCCCCCGTGGTGAGAGCTTTTTAGACTCTGATCCAGACTACAGTCCTTAGCAAAGCACCTCATCGGGTCAGAGGGGACAGGCCCGAGGTTGAGCCAGAGGGGCAGTGAGTAGAGGCAGGGGAAGCAGAGGCAGGAGACGGGGAGTGCATGCCGGGGGAATGTACGGGCAGGAGGCGGGCAGAACGGCAGGATGGGATTTCATTGGTTTCATAAATTGGACCCTGAAGACGGGGATTGGTTGGTGTTTTCCCAGGTTTACTCCGGGTGTAGATAGCGGCTCTTTTTCGCTCTTTTTTAGGAACACATTATTATTATATATTATTATTGATTGCCATCGGTACATGAAGATCATTTTAACCAGTATAACAAAAAGTGTATTGTCGTATCTTGACCGCCCGTGATGTGTAGATGCAGAAGGAATCTCCGTGACACTGGCTTGCTTGTTTAGTAATGCATTTATTACAAGAAAACAATACCAGTATTGGACAAGCATAGCATAATGCCTGGAAGACAGCGTGTCAATCTGTGTCTTGCTGTTTGCAGTTTACCAGCACCTCTTATGGTCTGCGAGCCAGTAACATACTACAGAGTCCAAACTTATCTTAACATCTAGTCATTTATTGTACTCTCCTTGGCTCTGCTGGCCTAAGGGTCACACAACTTATCCATGCAAGTCACTAAACAGGAAGGGGGTCTCAATCTTAATTTCCTTGAGAGTCTGGGACACCATAGTTTTCTCCTTAACTTGTTTTACGTCAGTTATTTATTTCCTGTCAGATACTTCAGTTTCTAAATCTGACTACCAACCCCAGCTTTAAGCTCCAAAGAACTTAAAAACACGACTACATCTCCACACTAACGTGCAGGAAGGCGCTGAATGACATTTGCTTGCAGCTGAAGTTGCCCTTCTGCCTGCCTGTGTGCGTCTCTGCTCTGCCCTCTGTCACAGCTACAACACCACTTACTCTTCTCATTCAAAGGTTGCCAAAACACTTTCATGTGACTGCCAATCACCTGCCTTGCAAAATACAAATCTACCTTCTCACACAGACTTGATAAATCCTTAATTCTCTCCAGCAAGTGTTTGGTTCCAGTTTTTCTTCCTTTCCTGCACCTGAAGTTTGACATTTACAGCCCAAACAAAAATCCCAGCAGAGAATCAGTTGTTCCATGTGTCCTCCTAGTGAGCGAGAAACACCCATTGTGTACAGTTTCAGATGATCCCAAAGTAAAGTGATGAACAGAAACTGCTTGAGAAATATTTTCCACAGTAGTTCTCGCAGTTCTGAACTATTTCTGTCGCACAATACAAATCACAAAAGTCCTGTTTCACAGCAGTTAGCAGCTTTTTTTTATTATCATTCCACTTAATTTATGTATGAGGCCTTTGCTTTTGGAGTAGGGCTCCAGCACAGCTTCATTTTTTTCATAGATAACAGAGAAGGAGAGGCACCGAAGTGTTAGACAAGAAAGAAAATTGCTTTGCATGAAAATAAAATGAAAAAAAAAGCATGCTTGGATTTGCAATTCAGATCCCGACAGTGATTTTTGAGTCATTCCCGGTTTGTTTTGGCAATTAGCATCACGCTTTTCGCTCCATCCCCTCAATCTGGGAGTTAATAAGAGTGGATCAAAATCCAATCAGGGCTGATTGCTGAGGCTCCGTATCACTGCAGCTCTCTATTTTCTGATGCCGGCTTTGATTCCCTCTCAGCCTCTCATAACTGTCCAAGTACAGCAGACAGGAGCATGACATTAATGAGACGCAATCAGCGAGTGGCCGACTGTTTTAAAAGAAGAGCAAAGTTAGGGACAAGGCTGCTGCATGGTTCTTACTACAAGGAATATTTCCCCTCTTTCTTTCTCCCCAGTACTCCCCCGTGGGATGAAAACCTCCAGCAGACAGCCGCTGGTGACGCCTGGTTCAGGGAGCAGCCAGCTGTGTTACGACAAACCACACACAGCTTCTGTCAGGCAGCATCAGCCAGTCAGGACGTATGGTAATGAGTGCAGGGGGGGGGGGGGGGGGGGGGAGTAATTCAGGTTCAGGAAGAGGAGCAATTACATGTGAAAATGGAAAGGGAGAGAGAAGGATGCAGAGAAAAGATAGAGGGAGAAATGATAGAGAGGTCAAAACAGAGGAGGAAATTTAGAGAGAAGATAATCGAGACACTGCTTGGCTCCCGGTTGCGTGACGGCTGGGATCCCTGCAGCACGCAGTACGAGGCGACATTTACTGTAGGCCAAACAGCTGGGGCACATGGGAGAGTGCCAAGACAAAGAGCTGGATGCAAAACAGGAGATCAGGGAGAGGAGGAAAGGAGCGTGTGAGAGAGAGAAGCAGAGGAGGCCTGGTTGTATGTATGAGCTGTCACAAGACGTGGGAAATGCCGCTTTGGCTAATTAGTGTCAATGAGACTATACAGAGGGAAAGGTTCAGATTCATGGGAAAAGTCAGAGCATAGAAGTTCAGTGGGAGGTCAGAGAGACGGAGTGTGGGTGGAGCAGAGTGTTGTTTTTTTGTGAGTGTCTGGTCTGAGAATCAGCAATGATAGCACCAAACAAACTGAAGATATTATGAATGCAGCTCAAGTACTTCAAAATTAAGCTAAAATCAAAGCTCTTTCATCCCTCCATCCTTTAACTCGCTATAACTGTCCTGAAATAAGCTTGATGCGTATTTGTATTGCTATTCGTTTACAAGATATGAAGTCCTGTTTTTGAACTTCTGTGAGGGATAATGGATAGTGAGTGGGTTGTAATAGGGCATTAGAACCTCAACAAGGTGAGCAGGCCAAAGTACCTTTTAGAAAAGGTTTAATCTATGTGTGCAATTTGGCCAACTCCTGCAAAGTAGAATTATAGAAGAGAAACATGAGAGCTTTGCTGTTCCTTTAAGTAATGGAGCATACACTAATTATCACAAAACACTAAGGAATGTAGGCCTGGTATTTTCACACTCAGGGGGCAGCTCAGCAATGCAGTGGATGCACTAAAATCCAGATGACAACAGAATGTGCAGACACTATGATCTCTCAGGATTTGCAGATCCAGGGCACGTTCTTATTCTTCATGAGCCAATGTTGCCTAATATTGCCACACTACTACACTGTAAAAATGAAAACTTTAAAATGTTGGCCTGAAAATGTTTTTTTGGTTAAGTAAAAATGACAAAAATGTTCCATTTTGTTTCAAACTACATCAAAGTAGTTATCTCAACCACCTGTATTAAGTGTGTTGTGTAAAGTTGGTCTCATTTCATAAGTTAGGTTGGCAGAACTTCAAATTATGTGTTTGAGGCTCGGCTAAATTATTTGAGTATGCTTCAGGCAAAGAACGGGGTCTCCAACTCAAATCTATAGGTGTCTTCCACACTTTCAATTCCCCACATGTGGCGCCATCTCTCCTGTCCTGTGTGGATTTTATCACCCTATAGGTGAGTTTTTGTTTGAGTATTGTATTGAAACTCTAGCTTTACAGTTGGTCAATTGATGGTGAGTTGATTACCAGTTAATGTAACTTTAATTTGTTGTGTTAGTTAGTTTAATAAGTCATGGTCATTACCAATAGTTAGCCGCCTTGAACATTAGCTAGCTACCTTGCAAGTGGGAAAACGGTGCAGTAACGTGGAGTAACAAAGGGACATTTTCTGAACAAACAATAATAAGTTGGCACAACTTTCACTTCTTAGAATGTAGAACTCAAAACTTTAAGTTACACTACATATGAATGATAAGTTATCTCAACAAAAACTAATCAGTTGGCTCAAATGTAAGATTTCTAGTTAGCCTCAAAACTCAGAAATCTGGTGCAGACAGTTGACAGTGTACCAGCTACAATAACCAGCAAAGAGGTGGCGCTGAGGCTAAAGTCTTGCCGCGTGACAAACAGTAACAAAGTGATCATGTCAGACAAACTAGCCACGCCTCTATTTATGTTGAACAATTAGCCTACATATAATCATGACAGGTGAGTTGTAGTTTTGTTTTGTACCATGTAAACATGTTTAAGTCTCCTGCAGTTGATCTCTTGCAGTGTTCTGGGGCAGACATTGTACCCCACATTGCCCCTGAGTGTGAGCCTGCAGGTTGTGAACGTGTGTAAGTGATTAGATAAGTAGTGATGGGCAGATTGGCACTTTGTACAGCAGCCTCTGCCAACAGTGTGTGAACGTGTGAAAGGGTGAATGTGACATGCAGTGTGACAGCACTTTGAGTGGTTGCAAGACGAGGAACAAGCTCTCTCAGTGCAGTCCATTTACCATTTATGTCTCATGCATCGGCGACTGCATGCGTCATTAAGTGGATCTGTCTGTCTAAATGTAGCCATGCTAAGCTAATGTTCTTGTTTTTCTGTGTTTCTGGAGAAAGGAGTAAAAACATTATCATAAAAGAATGCTTATATTTAATTGCCTGTTTGTGTCCAAGTGTTCAACTCCTTCCCGTAAGTGTTGAGTGTTTGAGCTGTTAAAAAAAGAAACTCTCTGTTCTATCTCTAATCTGATCCGTCTTTTCAATATCTGTAATTGATTAAAGCTGTAATTCTGCAGAAATGAGATTATAATAATCCTTTAAACCTCCCACCCTTTACACCTTGACACACCACACTTCCCCTGGCAGACAAATGCATCTGAAGCCCATATGTGACACTTTTCAACCATCTGACTCAGGCTGCAACACAATGATGTGTCGTGCTTTCACCGTGCCACACTACATCATCAAGACTGCAACAGTGCAGAAGAAAAAAAAAAACATTTCTGGAACAAGCCTGCGAGCGCCAATCAGGAGGCAGCTCCTGTGATGTAGCTTGAGCGCTGATTCAGTTCAGATCCCAACTCTTCCTCGCGGGCACAAATCCAGAGGTTCATTGTGAAACCACGAAAGAAACAGAAGAGGAAGAAGGGAAGAAGAGGAAGGGGGAAAAAAATCATATGCTGTCCCCTGAAGGCAAGTGACTGCTTTGGCTAAAAATACTCCTCCAAATTTCTCAATCACACTCTGTCCTAGTGCGCCACAATGCAGGAGCTTTAGAAGTTAAAAGGCGTGGAGGAATTAACACAAAGAAATAGGCTGCCATCGCAACGAGTGAAACATATTCTTCTCCCCCTCCCCTCTGCCACTCCATCCTCCCTTCTTCCCCCCCTTTCCCTCCACTGTTGGCTGCCTTTAGAAATGGGATTAATCCTTCTGCTATCTCTGATTTTGTTTTCTCCCTCCTTCCTTCCTTCCTTCTTCATTTCGGTTGCGACATGAACACCCTGTCCTTTTCCCCCCCGAGGGATGCCGGTGCCCATCGTGTGCACATGATTCTCAGGGCCGTGGATATTAAGTAGAAAATGAAACCGTCTTTGCTTGCTCTCTGATCCCCTTAGTTGAGATGAGTAAATAAGGAATGGTTTCAATTAGGCGGAGGGAACACAGCCGCTGGCGACTTCTTAAGTTGGCTTTAATCGCTGTGTGAGCTGCTAATAATCACATCCAGAGGCCTCTAAACACACAGGCCCTACATTTATTTATCAGACCAATTTTATTTATCATTCTGTCTCCAGAGTGAAGGGGTGCCCAGTGGTGATTCTCATGCTTGTGTAAGGTTGTTTACTGTGGTTACTTTGCCCTAAAATCATGTTATCCAAGGAGAATCTCTTTGTTTACGTAGATGAGAGCAAATTAACTGCCATAAAAACTGCTGCGTCTAAGTGTCAGCGTTGATGTTTTATATGGTGAATCTTAAGGCCTTTGAAGGAGTCGCTCCATGATCAAACAGGCAATCTTGGGGAACCTTACATGGCAAACTGGCAGCCAATTACTTCGTTCCGTCTTTTTGTTTACCCTGGAAGAAAAATCTTGCACATATCAACACAGAAGAGCCTTAAACTCACAGGAACAAATCGCTTCGTGACACATAATGAGAAAAAAAAAGGGGGGCGTCTGGCTGACAAGCAACAAATTGGTTTTCTGGAAAATTGTGTTAGCGCTGAGCCGTCAAACAGACACCGCTATTAAACACAGAAGGAAACAAAACAGGGGGGAATGTATGTATGAATGTATGAAGAGGGAGTGATGGCTGTGTCTTCAGGCTAATGGGGAGATGCACGAGTCTTTGCTCATTGCTCATGCTGGATGACACATCAGGGGGATGAATAACTTTTTTGTTGTGTGAGGATCAAAAGTTTTTATGTCAAACCCAGTGATTGTGTAACTTCACAGGTAAACACTCGTGCCTTTAAAGGTAAACAGTGCTCCCCAAAATGTAGAAATTAGGCGGTTTGCTGTGGTGACAGCTCCAACTGTAATGTTGAGTTTAATTCTCAGTTGTTACAGTTTGTTGAACTTAAATGCCAAAAGCCATCATGAGAAAAAATTCTCATTCACATTTGGGCTTACGAGTTTATCATTCAGAAATCAGCAAACTTTCCATGTTTGTTGTTATCTCTAACTTTAACTCTCTTTAAAGTATACAGGTCAATATTGTGACATCTATCGTCTTTAAGCTGTTCTCAATTTTTGTACGGTGTTGCTCTGCTAACATCAAAAGCACCATCTAACAGCTCATTGTAACTTAAAGGTCATTTCAGCTGAGGTGCACTGTTGGTTATCTGCCTGAATGTTGTATGAGGGTGCAAACGGATGCAGAGGTGGAAAAACACCTCAACAAATCTGGTAAGCGCTCCAGAAGAACCCACACCAGTGCACACGCATGATCCAGAATCTGACCCCGAACAGGAGGAGGAAGCTGTTGTGTTGCAGCCACGGTTCTCTGAGTGGTTCCTTAAAGTCTTAGTTTTATTCCTACTTTCTTTCCTTCTGTTTGTAACTTTCTGTGGTCTGTCCTCATTGTTGAGGCAGTCTGAGGTGAAGTGATTGGCATTAAACGGGGCCTTCAAACACAGTTCAGTCAATCAGCGCTACCAACATCAAGAAAACATACACCACTGCTTGTTATTGCACCTCTGCAATATTTTTAAACCACAGAAACTAATGTTACAACCATTCTGTGTCAACTGAAATCACTAAGCTTTACAGACCTGGTCAACTGGTGACATTAGCCTGCTATTTGACCAGCTGGAACAAGTACAGGAACTTCTCTTGGAAGTGGACTCCAGTGTGCGAAGGGCTCCAGCTAAATGCCAAGAAAACTGAGGTCATCGCTAACATCCTCCAGGACCGTCGACCTTTACGGACAACAGGGGGTACTGAACTGAAAGTACCAAATATCTCGGGTCATGGATTAGCATGTCAGTTCAGGACTTTAAAGTAAAGGAAGCCTCTAGCATGGGAGGCTTTGAAAAGTACAGCCAGTATGTGGAAGTCCAACCTCCCCAGACATACAAGCTCGGCCTCTACTCTTCTCCTACACAGATGTGAATGCTGGACCCTGAAGTCCCCGATGCTGGATGGATGCTTGACTTAATGGTGCATATGGTTCAAGACATCAACCAGGATGCTTATGTCACCATCAAGAAGCTATGGGGGCGGGGTTACAGAAAGTGGGTGAGGAAGAAGTGTCAATGAGGATGAAGTTGGCTAGTCATTGCCAGAGAAACCAGGGGTTCTCAAGAAACTAATTATCACAAAACACTGAGGAATGTAGGCCTAGTATTTCCACACTCAGGGGGCAGCTCAGCAATGCAGTGGATGCACTAAAATCCAGATGACAACAGAGAGACGCTGGTGCAGAAAGCACTGGTGAGCCTGCTAGATGTATGGAGGAAAGGGATGACTGGAAACTGTGCTGGAGGGAACATCAGTTGACAACAAATGAGGGTTGGCTCTCCAGCTCCAGATCTATACAGTAAGCCATGTTAGTGTAGCATTAGCTTACTCCACTCTTTTTAACTGCTGAATTCAGAGATGCCCTTTAGGATGTTTTCTCCTGCAGATATGAAGAAAGCATTATGATACACAACAAGATACAAGCACTCTCACTTTCTTTGTTCCTCGCCCCAGTGTACACCTGGCCCAACAGATTATGATGTTTGAATTAACATAAAAGGAAATACTGAACTATCATTAATCATGATAAGATAAGAAAACGGTTGAGAAAACTTGACGTCTCAGCCAGGAATCAAAAGAGAGAAGCATGTTATGATGCTGAAAATGAAAATGTTTCTGTTTAAAGCTGCTGTTGTCAGGAATGGTGTAAAAAACTGTACTTTTGTTTCTGCTGGGTTTGGAGAAAAGGTCATAATGCCCATCGGTACTCATCTGTAAGTTAATTAATATGATATTATGGCGGAACAATCAGAGCTACTCCACAACCCTCTGTCCTGATTGGTCGAGTGGCCGCCCCACTACGTTGCCCTGATTGGCTGGGAAGCCACTACTTCCGCATAGAACGCGCATGACAATCTTTTGTGGGCGGGGTTACGGGAGCAGAGAGGGGAGGGGGAGGTGAGTGAGGGGAAATCTGGTGGGGAGGGGTAGTGTTGACATTCGAAATCTCTCTCCAAACTGATGTTTATATCACGACTACCAACAGCAGCTTTAATTGTGAGGAGAGAGTTAAATAGTGAGCAGGTGGTGTATGTTCAGAGAGAGAAGGAGAGAGTGTGTGTGTGTGTGTGTGTGTGTGTGTGAACAGCTCAGAGTGAAGATGTACACATGCAGTTTGAATATGCATGCGTGAGAGAGTTCATCTGACGAGCAGAATAAATAATAAACACACTGCTCATTTCTCCGAAGCTGACCTTCTACACACACGGCCACACATATTGATATGACTCATTACTTGGAGTTAGCAGATGCCCTCATTGAAAGTGTCTCCTACCTGGATAAAATCCAAAACATGATTCCATACACATGGAGATTAAGTGAACAACACAAATAGATGAAGAAGTAAGAAGAAGGAGAAGGAGAAGGATGAGAGGAGGAGTGAGAGGAGTCTAACATTTCTGAATGACTGGTGCAGAAACAACTTAACAACTAACCAGTAACTGACGCAAACACACAAATGACTCACACGAGGCCAACGAGGGAGAAGAAAGCTTCACTTGCCATGTGTGTCACTCTGGACTTTCACCAACAGAGGGTTTAATGATGTAAGCACCATCTACTGCAAAGATACAAGTCATTGTTTGATTGTTTTTGTGTAGTTTCACCTTCAGTCTTCCCAGCTGCAGCAATGTGGAAGAAGGTACCTCTGCAGCCCACTTACTGCCATGCATTTAAAAGTTTTTTGACATGTGGCTAGTGTGCTTCTTCAACTGACTCTTTAACCCACAACCCACAGGAAACACTTCCTCTCAAGGTGTTTTGAGCAATTTCAACATCCATCCATAATCTATACGCTATATATCCCATTCAGGGTCACAGGGGGTCGGAGCCAATCACAGTTGTCATTGGTTGAGAGGCGGGGTACACCCTTGACAGGTTGCCATCCTATCACAAGACTAAAGTGAAAAACAACCACTCATGCATACATATCTACAGGCAATTTAGAGTGACCAACAAAAAGAAACCATGCATGCTTAGGGAGAACAAGTCAACTCCACACAGAAAGCCTCCTGGTCCTGGTGTTGGAACCAGGAGCCTTCTTACTGTGTGGCAACAGCGCTAACCACTGCACCACAGTGCAGCTCCAATTTAAACCAATGCATTCCAAAAAGCACTTTGAAAAAACACTCCAAATTATTATTCTACATTCCCCCACCCACCACCACCGCCACCTCCACCACAACCACCTTATATAAAACCCAGCTTGAAGTACCTGCCTGTTGTACTCCAGGGTTTCAGTCTTTTTATGAGTATGAAATTCAAGCTGCTCTACGGGGAAACAGTGGGAGAAGAGGGATTGGGATATGGATATGCTCTGATTCTTTTGTTCA
This sequence comes from Notolabrus celidotus, assembly GCF_009762535.1. Lineage (NCBI taxonomy): Eukaryota > Metazoa > Chordata > Actinopteri > Labriformes > Labridae > Notolabrus > Notolabrus celidotus. Next base: position 5,842,844 of record NC_048283.1, on the reverse strand, counting down.
TTATGCAGAGTCTCACTGTACACTTTGTAAATATATTTCAAAATGTCTATAAATATATTCCAGAGGAAAAGAAAAGCACACAAGAAGAAGTATGTATTGCTGGAAACTTGTTGCCTCTGAGCCCCAAAAAAAGTAAAGTCAGAAAAAGATCTATGAGTTTAAAGACTTATCACAGGCCAAAACATTGCACAGTGGTGTCCAACCTTGAAAAGCTGTCACAGCAACACTTATCTTATTATCTGTAGAAATACACCACGCCAGAAGTGAGACCATGCACATGATTGGTCACTGCAGCACCTTGATGTAAAGTGCAACATGTCAATTATCTTCGCAGAAGCCAAATTGCTGATGAAAGAACGTTCTGCAAAAAAATCTGAAACAACTGCATTAACAGCAAACATGCTGCGAATGAATGAATGATGCAAACAGTTATAAACCTCAAAAAGGAAAAGCGCTGCATGTCCAGATATCACAGAGGACAAAACTTAAGTGAGACATGGTTCCTGATGGACAGGTAACTCTGCTAAAGTCGCTGCTGCCAAATATAGCAGAAGTAAACCAAGCTGTTAGCGGCACCATTAGCTGACTCTGCCAGAGTCAGACTCGGAGTGTGGGGTGTGTTTACCGGCTTCATCTCTGTCAGGTTGACGGATTGCAGTGGAAGCAACTGGTCTATCAAAGGTTGTCACGCTCTAAAGCATGTCCTGGTTTATTGTCTATTGTATTCAAAGGTGCACCAGAGTTTTACAAAGTGACTTAGATTCTGTATTAGTGAGGACTTGAAAGACGATATTAAGGGCATTACGTTTTTATGGCCATTGTTATTTAGCGCATAAATCAGCTGAGGAGTAGGGTCATTTTCTCCATAGGGGGCTTATGATCATGCTCAATTATGGAACCTGTTGAGTGCCCCCCTGCTGCCCTTTAACGAGAATACGGATTTGTGATTCTGTGATGGAAACTGAAGTTGGGTCCTTAGACAAGTAATGCACTCCACTTACAGATCTTGCTCCCGTATAAAGATATGGTATGTGACCCTTGCAACACGAGTTAAGAATGTATCTCAAACATTAGCAGTCAGGCTTTCTCACACGCTCCTGCATGCTCACTTGGTTGGATAGTCTGTTAGATGTGTAAAGAGAAAAGATACTGGCTTACTGTGAAACAGCTGTAAATACTTAGAAAGAAAACTGTTTGGAGACATTTAACCCTGTCACAAAAAAATGCCTCTGAGCATAACAGCACAGAACTGATCAAGTGAGGCTTCTCTATTGAATAAGCAGCGCAGTAAGACACCATGTCAACTTTCCATGGATATTCCTTGCTTTCCATGAATAATCAAAGACGAAAGATCCCTCAAGTTTGAATGTGAAATCCTGCCTCTGACACCGGCTCACTTCCCCTTTTAAACCCATCTGCCATGTAAGCACCTCTGAGCTGCAGCCTGCCGCATTTCCATCACTCAACACATTTAAAAATAAATGAGTAAATATGAAATTAATAAGCTGAAAGATTGAAGCGCCGGGGCTCTGCACACACACACACACGCCACCGTGCTCTGCCTCTGGGAGAAATGGTTCCACCGCATTTGCATGAGGGTGAAAATAGCCCGGCATATATTATCCACCCGCTGCTTCTGATTTCTGATCCTGCTGCTCCGATTCACCACGTCTCATTCAATGAGATTGCCTCGCCCCACCGTCATTAGAGAATTATTTGTTTCTGCTAATAGTAATGGCTCAATTAGCAGCTGACGTGTTCATACTGGTGCACATCATCTTAGACGGCTGAGTGTTTTTATTTTCTTTTGCTTGAGCAGAAGTTGAGGAAAACGCTGCTGAGCCACTGGAGACAGGAGAGAATAATTTCTGGTACAAAAAACAAAATGAGTTTCAGTGCTTAAAAAATCTGAAATGGAACATTTAGTCGAGTACTGCAGGCTGCCAGAGTAAAACTTGAAGAAAATTAATTTGCTTCACCTAAACAGGCTACAGTCAATATCTCTGTTAAAATAAAAGCTTGTTGTTTATGGTGAAAAACTCACCGTATAAAATCCTGTGACAGCAGTTCAGCTGAGTTCTTCCAGACATTTGTAGTGTCTTTAAGCTCAGCTTTTGGATCAAGGGACCACAACTTGAATATTCTGGTTCACTCTCTATGCTGTCATAACTCTATTTATTGGCCATAACAGAAAAGTTCATGCACTGCACAAGAGTTACAGACAGAAACAGTTAGCATCCATCTGTTGAAAATAGTTAAGTATTAAGTAGAGATATTTTTTCTCATGAGATGGAGGAGACCAAAACAGAGATACAACAGAGAACATGGGACATACACTATAAGTCAAAAGTTTGGACGCACCTTCTCATTCAAATTATTTTCAACATTGTAGATTAATACTGAAGACATCAAAACTATGAAATAATCTGATTTTGCAATAATCTGGATTACAACAGTAGTCAAATAGGACTATCAATTGTGTACTAACCCTACCTCTGAACAACACAACTGATGGTCTCAAACACATTAAGAAGGCAAGTCATTCTGAAAATGAACTCTTGACGAGGCTCATGTTAATTAGAAACCAGTCCAGGAGACCACTTCATGAAGCAGACTGAGAGAATACCAAGAGTGTGCAAAGCTGTCATGAAGGAAAAAGGGGGCTACTTTACAGAATCTAAAATATAAAACATATTCTGCTTTGTTTAACACTTTTTTGTTAATTAAATAATTCCATATATGTTCCTTCATAGTTTTGATGTCTTTGGTATTAATCTACAGTGTTTAACATAATTTAAATAAATACAAACTCTTGACTGAGAAGGTGCTTCCAAACTTTTGACTGGTAGTGCATGCAACAGGTAGCCTCAGCATGACTCACAGAGACAGCTAGTGTTGCTCTGTGTTTGCTACTTGTGTAAAAAGTAGGGCTGTCTGGTCTAATCAGTGATTGTGATGTGATTAAGGTCTGAAAATGAACAGGCTTTTTCAATCATGTAGTATTTTGTCCCCTTCAGCCCACCGTATAGCGTCTTCCTGTGCCCTGCTGCTGCTTCAATGATAAACAAGGACACAACCGGCACATTTAACTTTACAGAACTCCCAGACGACTTAGTTGTCTAGTCAAGTCTAGAGTTTGAGCCACCACCAAGAGCTAAGCATACAGGTGCAGCTTATCAGACTGATATCAGTGGGGCAACTGCATTATACAAATTAGTAAACCCTCTAAGTCATGATTTCAGTGCTACATTTATTTGAATAATACATCTAAAAGTCAAGATCATAGAGTACATGTTTTGCGTTTATTTGATTCCTAAATTAAGACACTGTTAAGAATATCTTGAAAGTGTTAATATGGACTTAAAAACTATTTTGAAATGCAAAATAATGACATTTCATTCATAACAAATGTGATTGATCCAGAGAACAGCACACAGATAACTGATAACTTTTTACAAATCTATGTCCTTTGTGCACTTGAGAGAATTCTTGCCGATTTCAGCACACTCAGGTCCTGACATTTCCCAGATTTGCCTTTCACGCATGCACCTCACAGCGGGAGACTGTCAAACTGTCAGCGTCACTCACTCTCTAAACTCGAAATGCTTGAGTTGTTTTAGATGAGTGGATGTCAGCTGGATAAAGTGTGCAGGACTTCTCAAAAATAATGACCAGTTCTGGGTGTAAATCCGTACCTCATGTATAAAGATGTTCCTTCAAAATAAAGTAGAAAACATGGCAGTAGTAACAGCTGTGTACACACATTGCTCACCTTTTTAATTGGGAGATGGCAGGATAAAGTCTTTAAAAATGGGTGTGGTCATTTGCTTTCTCACATGCACTCCACCTTGACAACGATGGGATAAATTGCAGAGTGCAGTGCACGTGTAAAAGTGGTTTTAATCCTTCCCGAACTGTGTTGATACGTGGCGTAAGAATCCCTCAATGCGGCTATGAATATATGGGCAGAATTAGGAATAAAGTCCAGCAGGAATAAACCTGACATGAACCTGTGCACCTTCATAAAGTCTTGATAAAAGCAGTTCAACATGAATATGGTGTAATTGGCCTTTTGGAGCTGAAAGCACCACCCCTCCATCCGCCCTGTGAAGTAGTCATATCGTTATTCAGTGTCCAATTAAAATGGCCTTAGTCTCCTCAGGAGCTCTCCACTCCAGTGAGGACCACCTGCAGCACTCTCGCTCCGTCTCAGCAGCCCGCCGTGAGTCATTAGCCTTCATACAGACTCAAAATGGAAATGCCACTAACTCCTCTGTCCTCCCCTCCACCACCTCCTTTATTTTTTCCCCCTCCTCTCCCACAGTTCTGCTTTCTCTCGCCCCTTTTCCACAGGAGGGGGAAGTTTCTCTGCTTGGTTCCTCTGCACATTTAGCCTATTTTTCTGCCTCTGCTCTCTGCAGGGAATCCACCCCACTCTCTTCAACTCTCCTTTCCCTCTCTCTGTCTTGCTCCTACCTCTCCTGCTTTCCGCTGCCCCCCCTCCATCTATTCCCTACACCGTGCAGAGAGGAGAGAATCTTTGAAGGGTCTCTTCCGCTGTTAACCTCTTTTTCTGCCTCTACGTGTGAGAGTCTATTTTCTGTATTTTTCTGTCATTTCCTCTCCTCAGTGTCAAGACGGGACAGAGTCTCATTGCTGGGATGGTAAAATACAAAAATTGAGTTTGTGAAGATCTTCTGTTGGTCGAACTAACACCGCACACACTACACTCTTCTGTATTGATTTAGTTGGTGTTGTTTTATCACACAGTAGACATTTCTCTTGTTCCATTAAGTAATCATACATTTTTCCTGTGAAATCCAACTCTGCTCTTGCAGTGCAAAAGAAAAACATGTGCTGTGTCTCTGTGATGTCACCCAGTGGTTTCTGGAGAGACTCACCTTCATTTAAGTGAATCTGAGGCGGGTCTTCAGCTTTGTGTCAAACAACTACAAAGCACACACCTGTCCATCAACTCAGCTGTTCCCCCAATCATAACTCTAACCTTTAATATCATCTTAAAATCATGTTGAATTATGCTGCAAATTTGGGCAGAATAACACAGAACAAAGCAGGGTCTCTTTCAGTCCCTCCAGGAAGTTGCGATTTCGCGATCGCAACTATCAACGCAAATTCAACCAATCAGCGCGATTTTTTCGCGGCCTTGCAATTTTATACAATCACCGCAACTTTCTCGCAACTTTGACCAATTACCTTAATCTCAGCCCCTGTACGTCATCAGTTTAGTCATCAATTTCACTTCCTATGAACATAAACGTAAGTCCTCACTTGATCGGCACTTTTCAACAACAAAACACGCACAGAGAACGGGTGAAAAGAGGGGACTGCAGGCAGGACAAGTGACGATACATTGTTATTTATAGATTGAGGGGCTCAGTGTTCGCTTGGTCACCTACCTGCAGCAGGTGTACTTCATGAACCAGCTCTCCTCACCTCCATGCATCTGTTTCATCTTCATTGATGATTTTTACCCCCGGTGTGCTTTAGTGACAGAGACACAACCGGGGGACGTCTGTTTAATATTTGAGGTTTGACGTTGTTGCCGCCATCACCGTAAAAAAGCTCCGCGTCTACAGCTTGATTTAATCCAGTTTGGTGAAACATCAGACACATTTAGTAAGTTTTGATCAACTCCTCGTCATCAAAGATGCAGATTCATTTCAGAGTGCGTGAACTGACTGTCAAGTGCCTCTGTCACTGCGAGGTGCATTCAGGGACCGTCGTAAATGTGCAATACAGACCTTTCATGGCATTTTTCTGTGAATAAAGAGAATCAAAACACAGTCACAGTGGCCACATCAAGAATGTTTTCTAAAAACATCTGTAATTTAGCGTATTTACTTGCCCATGAGATGTTATTGGGGGAAAAAAGTAACAAACAAAAAAAATCGCAACTTTCACTGCAATTTTTTCAAAAAGCTGTCGCAAATTCAAGCTTTTTGGGCCGCAACAATCACAAAAAAATCCCGCGAAATCCTGGAGGGACTGCTCTTTGGCTTTTGGACCCAGCCTCAAGTGGACACTTGAGGAACTGCAGTCATTTGCACGTCTGCATTAACTTCATTTTTCAACACCAGGTGTTGCTTGTCAAAGACAAGGGTCAGCAGCTAAATATTGCCATCACGAAGCTCACAATGACAATGCTAACATGGTGTGACTTACCTTCTAACATGTATTAGCACAACACACATACTGCACAGCTCAGACTAACTGTAATGTCATTAGTTTTAGAAGCATTAGGCAAAGGTGGAAAAGTCAGGAGCTTAAATCTTTGGGATATATTTGACTGTTATTGCAAATGATCCAGTATTTCTTGAGGTTTTCTTAAATCTATACTAAATAATTGACCAACAGTTGCTTGTGCAGATAAAACTTCACATGTTGCAGCACAGGGACTAGAATGTTGGTACAAACAGGGAAGGCTGAAACGAATGGAACCTTTGACCATGGTAGCTGTCATCATAAATCATTAAACCGCTGTATGTTTTGATGGAACATATATTATGAAACTTCAACTGACTCTCCCTTTATATAAGAAATATCTGGACTCACTGTATTCTAATCAAACCAAATAATCTGATATTAACATACATTATCATATTGCTTTGGGAGCATGATTTCAGCATATAAAAATAGTAAAATATTCATCATGTGAAAATGACCAAAACAAGAGGAATGGCTCAGTGTCAAAAATTTACACCCCTGTAACGTCACATGCTCAATATATGAATGTCCACATCCCTGTGCAAGTATCAGTGGTAGCAAAGAGGTGTTATGGTGTCCTGAGTTTGTGTGTATGTGAAGCATCCACTGTGTTTCTCTCATGCTCTCACAATACCCTGATGCAATGTGAAATGACACAAAGGGACACCAGCGTTGTGCCGTCGTGAGATCAATACGAACGTAAAGAGACGTGTTCAAGCGCTGATGAGACTCACAGTATGAGAACGAACTAAAGAAAGACGAGAGTTACCGTGACCGCAGTCTGTTTGTGTCAATGCATGTCTTGTCAAAGCAGCGTGAGAAGACCCCACCATTAGTCTGTTTGGATTTCTTCTTTGTAATGCACATCATTGCTCTATTTAAAGCATTTTACTTCAGCCTGGAGAGAAGTTTAGCTTTTTTAAATCTTAATTTCATTTTGTTGATTATCTTCAAACCGTACAGGCACAGCTGTGAGAAGGAGAGAGTAAGGAAATAAGGACAAAAGGGATTACTTTGATTGTAAAAGTTACTGTAACTGCAATAAAACAAAGTTAAAAAACACAGAGGAATAAAATAAACAATAAGTTGCGTCTGTTAATTGACCTCAGCGTCCTGCTATTAGTGTTTATTGCATGTCATAAAACTCTACACTGTACTTGATTGTTAAGGAACTCTATATTAGTGTGCAGTTAAAAACAGTGTAGATGGGTTTACTGTCCATTATATCTCTGCTGGGTGTGAACAGTATCGACCGCTCCGTCTTTTCACCTCTCTGTGTGAGGAGCAGTCAGAGCAGCCACTGTGAGGACTGATCTATGTGTCGCTGCCTGTATCTCTGTTTCTTTCTTTCTCTCTCTATCTCTCTCTCTCTCTTTCCCCCTCTCTCTCCCTGAGGTCCCGGGCTGCGTCATTAGCAGTCGGGGCTCAGAGTGTAGCTCAGTGGAGCCCTGGGGCCGTAGCTTTGTGCCTTAATTACCCACCTAATGAGTCACTGGAAGTCACTGGGTCTGCTGGTGCCTCCCTCTCTCTCTCTTTCACACACACACACAAATACACACATACACACACACGTACTTACAGTGTTCACATTATTCCTTTTGACGTCTTTTCTTAATCACTCATTCACTCATCGCCGCACACACACATTCACACACTTGCACTTGCTACACCCACCTAATGACTGCAGTTGTACTCAGACTAATTCACTCTTTTGCTCACTCTCTCTCTCTTTCTCTCTCTCCCTGATTTACACACTTTTATATTTACTCAGTCGCTTAGTTGCTTGTTTGGGTTTCTCGACTACATCCACACAAAAACCCACTAAATCTGACAAAGCTGCGATGGATCCAAACAACAGTGTCCACTGTTTCTGCAAAGATTTCCATCCCTGCTGCAACGCTTAAAGGCTTACAGTAGCAACACTGTAAATCTCATCTTCTTCTTCTTCTACTCTTATTTGGCAAACAACAAACTGTGCATCCCAGACAGCATATGGTAAAGAGATGTGCAGACACAGCCCAGTTACTCTGCTGAGTCTCTGCAGGATAAACCTCCTCCTGCTCTGTGTGCGATAACCTAAACAGCTCTGATACGGCCGATTCACAGAATGGTCTCTTTGTATATTATTCTGTTTCTGTTGTCAGTCAACAGAAGAAGCAAAGAATACAATAACAAACAAACTGGGAGACTATATTGTTGTTTGCATTGTCTAACTCATCTATATTACAAACTCTGATGCAGCAGCTTCACAGTAAAGTTCTTTAAAGCTTTAGCAACACTGTGCTAAGTTACAAGGCCAGTGGTTTCAAATGTCTTGGTATGACATCCAGCCCAAATGTATGTAGGGCCTATGGGTTTTTTGCATGCATGTTTCACCTTCATTATGTTAGTTTTTCCAGATGTGAGCACACTGACAAATGAATGGATATGATTGAGGACTGGTTTAGTGAATCAGATGACCTGAGGGGAAACCCAGCCAACACTAACATGGGACTTCCACCGTGTCTGGTCCGTCTTGGACCCGATGCGGTCCAGCTCCGTGCTCTCTCATCCGTCAACACCCACTGGCTGCGTTTTCAGAATGCAGCACAGAGTAGGACCACCGGACAGCTGGAGTCATGTGACTGAGGTTTTTCTGCAGTAATTACTACATTATTGAATATCTGACTCCTCTCTTTATCCTTATTGTCTTTATGGTCCTCTGAAAACCTCTGACCTGTTGACTCCAGGCCTGGCTCTGCTGACCCTGACATATTGTTGTTGTAGTTAAGTGAAATACGATCTGGTGATAACACCGAGTATTTTATTCTGAAAAACAACCGGATAGTTGAATTTTGTTTTGGTGCCTGACTTCCTGTCCCGCTCCTTCTTCTTTGTGCAGATTGATGCGTCATGCTCCGGCCTCCAGCAAAAATAGAAGTCTTGTGTATCTAATCTGGAGGGCTCCGACCTGCCGGATCAGAGACGCAGCCTGAACGCAATGGAGTGGACCCAGTTGAAGTTAACACATGGACTAGAATAGAAACCTATCATATCCGGGCTGTGACAGATCAGAGATGGACCGGACACAGATGCAGTAGAATTTAGCTGTACAAAGTATCAAACTAGCTCAAGGCTGCCACACCCTTTCCTAACGATTACTTATAAGTGTCAATGTAACTGTAATGAGGTATAGACATCCTCTTCCTGTAAAGCTATGATCATAAGTGAAAGAGCCAAAGCTATTTTAAGAACCAGGCTGTAAATATGTTTTTTCTCCAACCTTAAGGTGCAATCTCAAGAATCTTACAACAATGCCATCAATGAAAAACAAGTGTAAATAACTGCAGTTCCTCAAATGTCTTCTCATTTCTGTATTCATACAAACTGTACAAGGGGTGATTTATTCTATAACTCCTCCTTTTTAAATAATATTAAGGCTAATTGTTTTGCATAATTCGGCATAATCAGCAGCATGGCTGATTTTCTGGACAGGTGGGTGTTTCTCATTTCCACCTTTCAGCTGGTTTCTGGATAAGCTGAAAGTTGGTTGGAGTCAGCGTTTCCAACATGGCGACCACCATCTATAATCATTCATCAGAAACCAATGAGTGGAGTCCCTCAGACCATGTTTCATTAAGTCCCTCACTTTTGGAGCCTGCCTCTTGTGGCCATTTTAGGAATGACAGCATTGATCTATAGCACTGGGTTCAATTTTCAGAACCAGAGGTTGATTCTTTATCAATATCCTCCAACCAAATGCTGCATTCACTGATCAGAAGACTAGACTAGTATGCTCTGGTAGATAACTCCGTAATGAAGCTTTTCTATTGAGAGCTCTCATATTTGCAACAGGGAATAAAATGATTGTTTAATGGCTTTATGGTGTCTTTAAAAACTGCTGTGCTGTGTTAAAACTTGTGCAGCTCAGTCAAACAAGCTTTCATGGATCCTATTCAATTGTCTCATTGCTACTTTTAAACAACAAGCTCCAACCAATGAAGCTGTTGTGTTATTGGATGCTAGTCAGTCTGAACACCTGGCTGCTCACTTGTTTACATTGAAGTATTCACTCATTTATCACTCAGTTTCCTTCTCTCTATCTTTCTTAATCACTCTCTCAGTTTCTCACTTCTTCGGCTCAAATGTGTAGAAAGCAAGCAGATGCTCAGTATCCACAAAACAAATACATCTCAGTTAGGAGACATTTATCAAATAAAATTAGTTTTTCAGACTGCGTACGTTTTTTTTTTTCTTCACATGAACACACGGACACTGATTGGAGACACACTCTCCCTGTGAATTCACACCTCCTGCGCTCTCCTGCCTCACATTCTCACTGTAACAGTCGGACCGATGGGATCACACCTGCATGTCGAGCAGAACAGTCTGCTCCTGTTCACTTCCCAGATGCTGCGAGCGGACATGATGACACTCGCTGCACTCATAATGTGTGAGACAACTGAACCGCAGCCAGGGATCAAACCCTGCAGCCACGAAGGTCTTTACAAAACATGCTCAACCATAAATGTTGCTCTGAAAACACACAAAAAAATCCTCATGTTTTCCTGAGTGGTATTGATTCTTATTGCTCCAGAATGAGTCTGACATTATTTGAGTGTTCTTTAACTAAAACATAATCAGAAAGAACATTAAGTCATGATTAGATATTGACTTTTGCAGCTTTCTTATGGCCTTAACTTTTAATGAATACATTTGATGGAAAATGACAAATCTAATATAAAGAACCCTATAAATCTTTCTGAAGAGCAGAGCTGTAGTGCCCACAAAAATAGGGATAAATAAAGGGTGATGATTCATCATGAGATCTTTGCTCTAGAGGGAAAAATACTGCATTTTACTGAAGTACGTATGTGGAGACAAAAGAAATCAATCTCAGTACATTAGGTTAGGACAAACAGAGCACTTTGCAGATTGCAGATTTACCAAAATGCAATTTCAATGAAAGAACTCTGTGAGCATTTCTCTGTTGAAGAAACATACAAAAGACCAAAGTTTAAAAAAAACACTGAAAACTGGTTCAAATGTGAAACTTTTAAACATTTAGACCAGGTTGCATGAGATCCGTCACATGACTCATCACCCATTCACACACATTAACAGCAACTGAAGTCACATCTCGTATTAAAATGACTGTATTACACTGCATTATGTTGTGTTCTTTCTTAATGCAACATAAGACTTTGACTCAAGACAGAAGACAAATGAGAAGAGCCTTTTGGATCTGCCTTAAAATTTAAGACTTTAGAATAGAGCAGAGCTGACCGTGCCTCATCAACTGAAATGTACAGGCTTTAATTATTTCATATATTCTGACAGTGATGCATTCAATAATGTATCTTAAACTTCTGAATAAACATGGAAACAATCACACTCCCAGAAAACATGAGGTAATCTATCATCAGAGAACTCTCACATTTATACTGTGGCATGATCATCTTCATTACTCAGGGATCAACTTTAAGCTCACACACTGACATTGTTACTGATAAACATAATGCTCACTTCACGTTGACCCATATTCAGCATGTTCTGACCATAGACTGTATCAATAATGCACGTAGTATCCATGACGTCACCCATCTGTTCCTGAGCGCTGTTTTGAAGCCAATCATCGGCGGGAGCCATATTGGAAATGTGGAACTCAACCAAGCTTAGTGTGAGGTAAAGAGGCGGGGTTTGAGCCTCCTAGCTAACAGCTATGTGTTCCCGCCTGTCTGTCAAGTCAGTCATGTCCTTATTTGGGCAAAAACTCGTAATCTTAATATCTTCTGAACTGTGGCGTTAGGAAACAATTCACTCCCTGTACAGTGTGTGCCGATAGAGAAATTAGCTACCTAGACCAAAGCTGTTTTTTGAACCAGGCAGTAAACATGTTTATTTCTGCTGTAAAGATCGTCTTCTTTGAATTGGTGTGTATGTGGTTTCTGGTGTTTCTGCGGCCAGCCTCAAGCGGATGCTCCATGAGTTTATAACACTTCCACATGGGCTTCATATTTTAAAACCTGAGGTTTACGTTTGGTTCTGACCCATTCACCTTAGAGTTGCGGTGACATAGTGCCCTCGGTTAAGGGTCGATCAATGCTTTGTAACTTGAACACAGACAAGCAGAATAAGATCATATGAATCAGAGCGACTATAACCACAGTCACCTCTGAGAATAGAACCCCAGAGTTTCATTAGTTCTCACGATCTTAATGATTCAGGCCTTTCACTTTGTACCCTCAGCCAACAAGCTCGTTCACCACAGCAGCTCCATTAGCCATCAATCAGCTGCGTCAGCATCCAGATGTCTTTCTATCTTAGTGGTCAGAGCTCTACAGTGTGAGCAAGCAGAGTCTTCTTTTTCATTTCATTCTGTGGGGAAAGTTTAAAACTGCTCCCTTTACAATGCTTCAAGTGTCTCTGAACATTCTTGTTGGCATTGCAACTTAAAACACCATGTTTATGTTTTTGTATGAAAAATAAAATGTCTTTGGAAAGATGCCAATTCAATTACAGCTGGAAAAACACTTTTGCGAAATGCTGTCACAGTAATCGCTCTCATCCTCCTGTCGAATGCGTTTTACCTTGATGTCTTGATTTTATTTTATTTTGTTAAAAACAAGTTGAAATTAAGTCTTGTGCATTCAGACCTGCTTTCAACCAAATCAAAGAAAATTAAATCCTGGTTTGTGCTCAGTGGGAATAAAGTCTTGATTGATTTTGTAAAATAAATGACTTGTAATCATGTACAGGGTTTCAACACTTTTATTATCTTCAGAAATTTGAGTGTCCTCAAGATCTTTGTAACCCTATCAGAGATTTAACACCATTACAGTCTAAGAAATTATTGATTTTTAAGTTGTTGTTTATGTTGTAACTGGTTAGAGTGTTTCATCCTTGAACTTGTCACACAGGCTAAGAAAAGATCCCGTACATTTCTATGATTTACACAGCTGTAAAGTGGAATAAAATCTACTTCACAAATATAAAAAACTGTCAAAATAACTTAGTTTCGTCCTTCAAATCCCTTCTTCTGCAGCTCAGGATGTTGAAAACTCAAACAGTCACCTTGCCAGCTTAGGCAATCTCACCATTAAGGTAATGGGCACCAAAGGATTGGTTTAGAGAGGAGGAAAAAAACAGGAACTGGAAACCTGGTGGAGCGTCTGCCTCCAGGCTGAAAAATTCAAAAAGCAAACCCGTGACCGGAGGAGCGAGGAAAATCTGGACACGGAAAGAGAGAGAGGCACGCTTTTTTTTGCTCTGTCGACAGCAACCGTTAAGATGCCCTTGAGCAAGGTGCTTAACGGGCGACTGCTCAGACGGAGATGCTGACTGGCACCAGACTCTGACTGAAACTGGGCAACTCTAAGGTCCTAAAGCCTGGAACTGAGGGAGTGAGGATGAACACACAGCAGGGCTTTTCTGGGTAAACAAAGATATAAACAAATAGACAGGATGGCCGGCTAAATGCTAATTCAATTACTCTCTGTTTATCTAGACGGTGCATTTAAAGCTGCCTGTGTACATTTCTTAATACATACAGGATGCATTACTTGATCTGTGTCCAGAGCTACGGCAAAGCTTCTACTGGAGATGGAGAGAATAGAAGCAGAATTCATCTGCTTTTTTCCCTTTGCTTAACTACCAGAGGAGTGTATTTTGAAGGCACACAGCCACATGAATAGATGCCGGATGTCTTGATGGAGAGAAAACTACCTGTAATTTGTTCAGCCAGTAAAAAGGTTTATATATAGAAATAAAAAAGGGTCTCTTTCTTTTCCCTCTGTTTGATTCTCTCAGGAACGGCCTCCGTCAGCAGACTTCAGGCTGACAGGAGGTCTCCAGAGTGCGTTTTGTCCGCTCGGCGCCACCTTCTCTGCTGACAGCGCTCAGTTGCCTGGAGACGAGGACTTGAGAGACAAAATGTGGTAAATGAGCAGGTTGTTGATCAAAGCCCACGGCGGCTCCACTGCTGCGTTTTCAACAGCGTGCTGCTCAGGCGCCGCTCACCGCTCCCACTTCCTGTTCTCTGCTAACAACAAGTTGCAGAGCTTTTTTTTTTTTTTTTTTCCATACAGTGCACCCTGACATTACCCTCCTGTCGAAAAATCACATTTGAAGCGTTTTCTGCAGCTACGTGCCGGCTTGATTGGGGGTTTTTCTGCCATTAGCATTGCAAAAGAGTGCAAATTAGGAATCTAAAACACGGGGTTCTGCTGTGATTAAGTTCTCTGACAGGCTTGGGATGTTTTAGTGGCACCGTGAGTCTGCCATTAGATGCTTTGAGCTGTTGATTGTGCTGCATAATTTACTCCATACTCTGAAGACTGCAACCAGTGCAAACAACCGGGGTTATAATTGTTGTTACCTTTCAGGCAGAAGATTAGTAAGGTGGGGGAGGGAGAAATTTACAAGCTATGGTTTTGATTCAGGAATATTTTAAGGACATATCGACTAAAGCTACAGATAAGTGTTTAAAGTGGTGGCTGTTATGGAAGGTGTGTGTGCTGACAGGTGGAAAAAAATATTCAGCTTCTTCAGCAGATAAAACACAAAGTGAGACACAGCTCCTCTGTTAGGTTACAACTGAATCTACCAACCAGAAATATTAGTAATAAGGTGTTGAAAGCTGACGCCAACAAGGAAGTGCTAAAAACTGCAGTTCCCTCATTATCCACTTGATGCTGGCTCAAAAAGCCAAGGAGACCCCAATGGAGCCCATGGTACAATGCATTTTTTTTTAAACAGTGGAATTGATTAATTCATTTTAACTGCATTATTTTAAAATACGTTGTGATTTTTTATCGCCCTTTTGTTTGATTATATAAGTTATTAGGCATATTTAAGGGTGTGCTGGATTTGACTCTTACATTGATCAGCACTAGCATGAAGAGGGTTTGGTTTGCTCTCCCTTTACCTCTTTGTTTTCCAAGGTGGGTTTTGTTTTCCCAAATATGCTTAGTTTGTAAGGGTTTGTTATGTTCCGGTAGTTTAGTTATTGGGTTTCTTATTTCCTAGGTTCAGATTTTTAGTCGTAGTTAGTTTAGGGTTAGGTGTTGGGAGCTACGGTCCATTGCACGGCTGGCCCGGCACCTTTTTGTCTTTTGTTCATTTTGGCCGGGGTCTCCAGTCCCTTTTATTTCCCTTGTTTTTGGTTTTCTTGGTTCTTTAATTTGTGACGGTTTAATTTCTCAACAGAAAGCTTGGGCTTTTGGGGCACTGGTGGCCTAGCGGTCTAAACGCCCCACATACAGAGGCTACAGAGCGCGTTGCAGAGGTCGCCGGGTCAACTCCCGGCCACGACCATTTCCTGCATGTCTTACCCCCGCTCTGTCTCTCTTCAGCTGTCCAATCAAATAAAGGCAAAAAGCCAAATAATATAATTTAAAAAACCAAGAAAGCTTGGGGTTTAATTGTTATTTTGAGTGGCGTCCCTTTTTATGTGTTGTGGTCTCCACTTTTTGAGCCTTAGTTCATTGCTGCTTAGCAGACCTTAACATATTTGGCTTCAGCCTTAACTCCCTCACTTTGCAGGTTTCCAGGTTTGGTTAGCTGGAGTTGGCATTTCCAATATGGTGACCAACATCTTAGACTACATCCAAATTTAATACCAGTGGTGCCCAACCAGTCGATCACGATGTGGGAGACATTTACATTTCTTAAAATGTTTAATTGCTTTCCTGTCTGCACTCTCTTGCAATCATGTCCTGTAAGTTACACTTCAGTGTATCATGGGAGAAAAACAAAAAGCTAGCACTTTGGCATGTTTGTTCTGAAAAGTGCTTAGTAAACAGATTTCTGTCAAGTTGAGCTACTGATGACCTCCCCCAGGACTGCACTGGCTGCTGCTACCCTTATCTTATCAGATAAACACATAAAGCAGGTTTGGGATTATAATAAAAGATGCAATCGCTAGTGTGACAAAATCTAAATAGCAAGTTTAGCTCATAAATATGATGGGAATTCTGTCTCTTTTTAATCAGCTGTATTGTTTCGGCTCAGCTGAGAGTTGGCACTTTAAGCTTCCATCTTCGGCTCTTCATTAAGGAAAACTTCTTGTGCCTCTTGGCGAGACACGCACAGAGAAGCACTCGTGGGCCCACATCAAATTCATGCCCTGTTCGCTGCCTCGGTTACTTATAGATTTGTCAGCAGAAAAGTGAGACACAAAGTGGTCCCCCCTTTTCTTTAATACATAATCTGCAAAGTAAGAACAACAGCTGACAAGAAGTAAGAATCTCTGTGTCAGAGTGGTACAGTACTTGAGTCACTGTATGGAGTGAATGTTTGTTTTGGAAATTACACACAGGGAGGGAGAGAGAGAGGCTCTGAAGACAAAATGAAGCAATGTAGACTAGCCCTTGACATCCCTCCAGTTCAGCTGCTGAAAAGTCTGCAGTGTGAGCTGTGTTGCCTCTTCAATTACTACACCGGGGCCGTGACGGCAGAGGAACCCGACATGTCACTTCAGATCCTCCGCTCGCAGAAATCTGTCCAAACTACCTGCCTGGGAGAGGTTCAGTGTCAGTGTGGAGTGAAGGCGAGCCGTGGGTGAGAGCAGGGGTGTCACAGCTAGCTTTGGGACATCACGATTTACTGCTGGATGTGTTGTGATCTGGATTCAAGGAAACATCTGGGAAGAAGTACATGTGACATTTCATCTGTCATGTCCCCCTCTCTGCTCTGATTTCTGAGTCAGACTTCTCCCACATGGGACTGGAGTTACACGCCGTGTACATGTTCTACTGGGGCACAGTAGCTAAGAAAAGAGTTCTTAATAAAACACAAGTTCCTTTAAAATCTATAAAAAGACACGCAAAACCAGAAATGACATTGTGTTAATTTAACTTCATTAAGCTGTCAAGTTTTCAGCTGAATGTGACTCGTTTCCTGACAAGCAAAGGGACTTGTTTGACGGTAGTTGTTAAATCATTATGGGCTGATGGCAGTAGCTGAAACAAGACGTCTGAATCAAGAAAATTATATTTAAAGAGGTGGTGTTACACATTTTTACATCCCTCTATAAAACCTCTACAATCAAATATTAAGATAAAATGTCAGATGTCAACACTAAATGTGGGGAAAAGTTTCAAATTGTGAAGTAAATGTGAGTTTGAGTGGTCCCAGGATGAGATAGTTGGCCGCTCTGAATGGCTTGTTACACAAGAGAGACACAGATTTGCTCAGATTGTTATATCACCAATTGCTTAATCATCTTAAAAGTGCATGATAAATGTGGCACTTCCCTGTTCTTTGTTGCTTTGGATTCTTTTTGACACTTACCAAACTTTCCCGATCAGATTTGGGGTCAAAAACATCTGGCCAGATTTCAAAATTTGTCACTTTAAAGCTGCTTTTGGTAGGAATTAGTATAAAAAATGTTACTTTTTTCTGCTGGGTTTGGAGAAAAGGTCATAATGTCCATCGGTACTCATCAGTAAGTGAAGTAATTTGAGACTATTGCAAAATATCTGCGTTTTCCAATGCCTTTGTATCAAGCAATGTTATTATTCCCCTCGTTCCAGTTATGACGGACTAATCATAGCTAATCTCCAATCCTCTGTCCTGATTGGTCTACTACATCCTCCAATTGGTTATGAGTCCGGCACTATCATGACTGCACACGCCGATCTGTGTTGGGGGGCTAAGAGGAAATCTGGTTGGGAGGGATAGTGTTGACATTCGAAGTCCCTCTCTCTGAACAGATGTTTACTCTGTGACTAACAGCAGCTTTAAATGGTGCAATATCGGATAATTCAATGACTGTTGTGCATGACTTAAATAATTCATGCACCAATTTAAAGCCAAATTAATTGTGGTGCTTGACAAGCAGAACAACTAATGGCTAATTTATAGGGAGTACATATAAGGATTATACAAGGAGTACTACATGGGACGAAACAAAGCTGAAAATTCCTTCCAATCTCCACTTTCCTCCTCAAAGCATAATGGGATAGCTCTCAGATTTTTTAAAAGCTTTCTCCTGTATTACGTTATATAATATGGGAAGCTTCCCACCTACCTTACAGACTTGTTTGAATGGAATTATGGATCCTTCGGGACTCGCGATTCTGATTGGCTCATTCTGAAAGCACCTCGAGGTAATAATGAACTGGGTTGATCAGCATTTTCCATTGATGCCCCTAAATCATGGAATATCCTCCAACAGACTTTACAGCTGATATCCATACCCTCTTTTGCAGAATTTAAGACTTTGATCTCTGACCACTGTGTCTCAAACTGTATCTGTTTTAATTCATCTGTTGTTTTGTGAATGATTGTGTGTTTGTTTGTTGTTTCTAATGTGCCTGTGATCTGAACAACATTGGAAATGAGGGAAACCTCAATGTCTTTTCATGAATAAATAAAGGTTTGGAATTGAATTGAATTGAATATAATCTAGAGTAACAGTGATACTGTATAGAAAATAAACTATGTAGGAAGCTGGTTTTGTTGAAAAGAGTCCTTAATTCAGGATGAGTGACTTGCAGAGGTGGGCGGTATGACTCCAGGCAAGTTGATCCTTGTTGTCTGTCCGTACCACAAAGCAGGGAAAATCTACTCACTGTGATCACCGTCATCAGCCCACTCAGTCACTGACACTGAATGCTTCAGACTATAACCTGCTGTGTTCACACATCAACTCATACTGACTGCACAAAGGGGCTGATAGGAAAAAGTCAGCTTTGAGTCGGGCAAACAGATTCAGCATTTGCGTTCACACATGCAGCCCACTCGGACAGTATCTGGAAACGCTCATGAGAGCGGTGCATGTGTGAAAGAGGCTAATGCCAGCACTCTTGTTCAGTGAGACAACCTGGTCAGAACAAACCGTTGTATTACAAACAATATAGTTGAAGTATGTCTATCAAAATGTCACATAAAAGTCTATTTCTCAAGTGAAATGTTTCACAATAACTGACAGGAAATCAGATCAAAGTCTCAGCTAACCCTCAGTGTATCACTGAATATGTTTCTCTCTTAAAGACTCCTTCAACCAACTGTTAGACATCCTGTTCCACACTCACAAGATGACGACTCAGCCTAAAAATAACAACAAAGTGTGAAATGGTTTCAGGCTTGCAAACTGCTCCTGACTGTGAAACTGAACGAGAGCTCTGGTGACCTGTTTGTTGCAGATCTTAGCAATTTAAAGTTGGTACGTGGGCCTGTTCTGCCCGGAGTCCCTGAGCAGAATTCCAACACAGGATTGTTTTATTCTTTTCCTCTGCATACTCAAGCTTTTTAATGCAGTGTGACTTTGAAATATTAAGAGTATCTTTGTTTTCAGGCGATACATTAACCCCTAATTTGTCTTTGTATTTAGCGTGTTGCAATAACAGGAGCCAGCTGCAGCTGCTGTGTACACTGGGGGAAGAGATCAGATGATGGTTTCAAAGCTGGGATGTGTATTTTGCGTTAGTATTCCAATAAAAAGGATGTTGATTTTGTTAAAGCCTGTGGTCCTGATGCAAATGGGGTGTCTGTGTATCAAAGCAGAGATGCTCTCTTTTGGGGGAGGTGGGTCCTTTCATTTTCTACCTAAATAATTTGCATCAGACAAACTGAGATAAGGTGTTTATGCAGCTCTCAAAAATAAATGCAGTCTTGGTTATGCAGAGAAATAAGCTACAGGACAATGTATGGCAGACTCTATTATACTGAGTAAAACCAAGTTTCATTTCTCTGAAGTCTCACTTGAAAAGGGTAATTTGTGATATTTTTTAAAATAAAACATGACCTTCCTGAATTAACAAAGCAAAGACTCTTAAGTTTCAACTATTTTTAAAAAACTAATTATTACTTAGCTTCAGGAAACTTTTTAATATCATTTTTATTTCAAGGATTCAAATAAAGATGCAACACATGTCCTGGAAAATGTATATAAACTACATGAGACAAAAATATAAATAAATCACACAAGACAGGAGTCTAAAGCCACACAAGAAGCTCTGCCAGGCTTCAATTTGGCACAGCTACATGCCAACTGCTTCTAATGTCAATGTTAACAGCCTCATTTAGCTAGAATGAATTTAGCTGTGTTGGAAACGACATATATCATTCTTCTATTTATACTAAGAATGATGTCTCATTGAGTATTTAGCATGTTCTGAATATGTGCAAATCTGTGTACGCTAGAAATGCCAAGATCTATTCTGGATTGGCCAGAATGTAGACAAAATGAGACAGGAGTCATACTCAACCACTCCAAAATGCATCCTACATATTCAAACAACACAATAGTTTAACTAACCAGCCAGCTATAACCATTCTACAAGTACTACTGTAGGAGCCATGAAGGATTCATGTGTTTATTGTATCTTATTTTGAGGTTTAGGGTAGGATGTGTTTGTATATTTTTTGTAGTGTTATATTTGTTGTTTGTTTACAGTATGGTTTATTGTGGGGTGGGTTAATTAGCTTATTTATGGGTCATGTGTTAGGGGCGGGGATATTCCACCTGTTTTCTTTTGTTTGCAGGTAGAGAGAGATGGTGAGCTGGGTCTCCGTACTTTTTGTTGGCCGCTTATTTTTCGCTTATTATTGCTTTTTTTTTGTTGCTATTTTCTCTTGTGCACTTCATCATGAGTTGATTATCCTTTCTCGTTAATTAAAGGTTAAACTTCCTTTTGTGCATTAGTGATTTTTGCTTTTAGCGCATCCAACACTTCACTAGGCCCAACCTCAGCCTATCAGCTGCTTTTGGCTCTTCGTAGTTGCTATAAATACATTTTATAAGTTGTTGGAAAACCGCCTGTTGTTTCTTTGGCACAAAATGTGCTCTCAGCAACTCAATTAGCTCAGCTAATTTCAACTCTGCAGGTTTTAGCGGTGCGCACAAGTCCATTAACAGTGTGGTTCTTACGACCAATTACAGTCAGAAAAACGGCTTTTGACTTTCCATCCCTGTAAGTCAGCCCGTTGGCCACGAAGAATTGCTCTAGCCTCTCCAAATAGGCATCAAATCCTTCTTCATTTTCATCGAAGTGTAAGTCTTCAATCTTACCGAATGCCGTAGGCATGTTGACCGGTTCTGCTTCTGTCTCGACGGAGTCTTCACTTTCGGATTAACTCATTTTAAGCTAAGACAAATCCCATCCTCGTCGCCAAAATCTGTTACAATGTTACAATGTCATTTAGCAGACGCTTTTATCCAAAGCGACGTACATACGAGAACAAGAACAACACAAGCAAAGATCTAGACAAGAGGAAACAAGATCAGTAAGAGTAACAAAGTGCTTCAAGTCAATTTGGGTGCAGGTACTGCCAAGCAGTGTAAAGGCAATGCACAAAAATAAGTAAGGAATTTCTTTTTTTTGGGCGAAATAAGGAACATCTACAATGAAGCAACCAACCAATTTATGACCTTCCATTATCATCATCAACAATTAACATCACCACAATAATGACCAAAGTACCAAGTGCTGGGTCACTCAAGAGCTGAACACAGATTCCCAGAGTAGAGCAGGACAGTGCGAGTCAATTGTAGCTGGAAGACATGATCTGCCACTGGGGACAACAGTGGAGAACAGTCTAGCTAAGTGCATAGTGCTTCCTAAAGAGCCGGGTCTTTAGCTGTCTTTTGATGTGTGTCTTAAACACACATCAATGTTATTTCTTAAACAGATAAAAGTAGGATTTCATATTCCTCAGCTGAAAGACGAGAGCGCTGCAAGTTCTCAACATAGTTTCTTTATTGAACTCTGACTCTGACGGGGCAAATCAACGTGGCTCAGCAGAGCTCATACAATACAGCTCGCCCTCTAGCGGCGTTGACATGCAACAACATGGTGACTCCACACAGCACCTAAATGAGCACACACAACTTCTGCTTACTGTGCTTATCCTTTTAAACACCACACCGCCTGTCTAGCATGCTAACTTAGCCACTGCTGCTAGAACTGGATTTGTGAATGATGGAGTCATTTAACGTAGAGAGGAAACGCATTAGCATGCTAGTAACTGCATACGAGACATCAGGTTAGTCGGCAGTGTGCAGTACTGCTTGAGAATGTAGTAGGTAGTACAATAGTATGTGGTGTCAGACACAATGTTCACCACGTGTTTGTTTGTAATATTAGCAGGCTAATTGCTACTAGTTAGTAAGTTACAGTAAACACAGCTGAGGCTTATAAAGAGTCGAATTAACCATGGTTTCTGGCTTTTATATTATCCTCATGAAATATGAGAGCAACAAATGTCATGGTGATCCATCAAACAGATGTCTACACATATCACTAAATACCCCATGTGATGCAGGAAAGTCTGGGATCACCAGAATTAAGAAGATGTATCCTTTAAGAACCTTAAATAAGAAAAATCCATCCATCATTTACTCAGATATTTCAGTCCGGCCCACTGCCATCTTTAGATCCAAGCAGAAGTGTAGTGTAGCTTCAATACCCCCAACTTAATCTCCCTTTAATACAATTAAAACAATAAATCATGTTATCTTGAATTAGATTTAGAGTTGGAGGATTATGGAAGGCTAGTTTTCAACAATTAAGAGTTTCACTAGGCTGAACTGGAGGGCCGTGGGGAACCAGAGAGCTTATGCTAACAGTAACACAGTGCTAATCCATCACCCGGTCTCCTCAGAAGTAATTAACTCAAATTATAGTCAGCCTCCGCACCAGCCCCCACACCTTAATCTCCCTGCAGACGGGGACCCTGCTGAGCAACAGGTGGCCTCTCTTCATATGAACCTGCAGCCCACCATTGTCATCTGAATCCTTGGGAAACAATGTCGGACCCAAAGAGCCAGACAGCCGAGTTAATATATGAGACTAATGTGTAATTATGACGGAGTGAGCGTACGTGTGTGATATCTATTTCATAATTAACCACACACTGTGCCTTTGTGACACCTGTCTCTGTGTTTATTCTACGAGGAGAACAAAAGACTGAATAAGACATGCTCAGAGTTACTGCTCACAGAAAGCTCTATCTTAAAGTTACTGGATTACAGGGAAGTGGTGGTCAGGGACAATCTGGACCATACATCACATGATCTTCTCCCTGGACTCTGGGTTTGCTGAATTCCTGAACTAAATGTTGAGTTATGGTTGTTACTTTATGTATGGTGTTTTCCTTAAAGCAACAGTGAGGATTTACATTTTGAGTAGACCTTGGTGACTGCTGTGGACAAAGCGGTACCTCTAAACTATTTACAGATCCTGTCCTACGCGTGTGTGTCATGTTTTCTCATCAAAATAAAATCCTGGCCTGCTTTTTTATGTCTGATGCATGACTCAGTGTGAAATGTTGCCAAGGCAAATGTTGAGAAGGCTAATTTGGTCTGCATGCTGTAACCCTCTACATCCGACTGTGACTGGGTTGCAGCATTAAAAATAACTTTAGAATCAGTCTCCTCTCTGATTGTGTGGTGTGCTTATAGAGAGGCATCAAAATCAAATTCTGTCTGTTTTAAAACCAGTTAAATCTCCTCACAGTACTTTAAGAATCTGACTTGTAGTTTCTATGGCATTAGAGATGAATGTAACAAATGTAGGACTGGGAATTGATGACTTTTTTGATACCAATGCCATAATCAGTCTGATTTTTTATCTTCCCTTATAATTCCTGTGGATTTTCTGCAGGCTGCTAACATTGACACAAATAGGACATATGTGCCTTCACCTGCTGAGACAGGGAAGCACATTTTGACCGGTGTTTTGGTTTAAAGAGTGACCCTGTTAACTGGCGATTTTTCATGTTCATCTTTCATATTCGTTTCGCATTTTGTTCTTACATTTGCGTCTCTTTTTGTGTTAAACAAACAGCTGTTGCAACTGACAACCACTGATGCATGCATCTGAAAGTCGCAAGATAACAGGGTCACTTTTTAAACCAAAACACCGGCAGCATAAAGCGTCAAACATATGGCACTCCTGATATTGATACTGATGTTTCACTCTTTCTTGAAATCACACCGCCACAGACAATGCATATTGTGCTGTCAGCATCAATTTGCGCAAAAATAAGCAGCACATTAAAACGCCTCTGTCTCCTGTCCACCATGAATACTTCCTCAACTACTTGGTTGTCATTTACGCTGACTGCTCTTGAGATGCGTGCCGTCATTGTTTTGTAGGGCCTTCAGAACTACAGTAAGTGGAAGGCATGGAAGCTGGAACCAGTTCTTCCCATCCTTAATCATATGGACTGATTAAGACTCAAACAGACCCTATAATTTGTGTCTTTATGAGATTCGAAAAAGCCTGACAGAGACGTGATGAGAATATTTTGACTTTTGGGTGATTGTCAAAACAAAAACCCCAAGATGATTCTTTCTAGAGCAGATTTTACTTTTTAAAAATGCATACATTTCTTGGTGCAGACACTTATAAAACATGGTGCTGAGAACCCAGCATTCAGAGGACTGTTATTTTAAGTCCCCAGCAGGTGAAAGCTTCTGCACTGTGTGTTTATATATCATCATGCAGCATAAAGTGCCTATCAAGCTGCTATCGCCTGTCGTCACAGAAGAATGGAGAATTATACGTCCTTGTTGCAGCTGGAGACATTGAACTCTGATTGCTTTTCCCTCGTCTCTCCTCCACGACTGCAAATTCATCACACCAACAAAATCGCTCTCTGCATCCCACGCGGGTGTGAGTGCAATCAAACTGTAATGTGCACGCAAATTGACCCCAATCAGCATCTTATTTTTGAATGCCAGCCCCTTCATGTGATGGGTTGAAAAGACAAGCAGGTCTGAAGCTTCTCTATTCCTGTCTAACAATGGGTCTGGGAAAATTGTCAGTCAGTGCTTGCAGGAATGAAATCACATTATGGGTCTGCAGGGCCACTGTATACACAATGAGTGGAAGCATGACTCACAGTGCCGTCCAAAGATTTCATCAGCACAGCTTCGAGTTATCTCCACAAACATTTTCCGTGTAATTCTAAGCACATTTGTCAAAGACCCTTTAAAAAAACAGCTTCTTGTTTCTCTTATTGATGTCTCGGGTTTGGTAGACATTACTAGAGAGCTGATTTCTGACTCAAAAGAGCCGAGCAGTGGGAGGCAAGTGTAGCAGAAAGAGGCGTACTGCTTCTGCCAATCCATACTAACGAGAGGAAACTTCAAACATGCTTTTGAAAAATGCCCGGCTTCCAGCGCCTAACACGTCCAGAGTGGTGGGAGGAGCTCACATAACTTCAGAAGGTCTGGAAGCCTCAGCTGGAGCGGGTAAATGGGAGTGGGAATAGATTTGGCACGAGTAAAAAGTGAAACCACAACTGTCTGCAAAAGGCCTGTTTAGACATATCTAAATCACTGTCTCTCTTCTTTGCAGGATTTTCAACAGAAACAGAGTAAAATGAGATTATAAAGGAAAAACAGGATGGCTTCATCTGAGAGGACTGATACACCGCCATCTCTAATCAGAGAAAAAATCCTTTAGTGGTTTACTTTATCATTTCTATTGCCTATTTTAAGAGAGGAAGAGGCTCTATTAAAAGCAGTATGTGAAGTTTTATACCACTTCTCTATTAAATATGTTTCCGTCCATTGCCAGCCCTGGACCAGACTCTAGTTCTGCTACAGACTGCCAGAAGCTGGCAAATTACAGGAAGTTAACAAGCAGCCATTACTGCCGTGGCGTCTCCCTGCAACATCAGAGCATTTTAATGCAAACTATAAAGGAAATCAGGAAGAACAATGGAGTTCCTCGCTGTTTTAACAGCTGTGACAAACTAATTGTGTTAACTTTGCACAAAACACAGACTCTTACTTCCTGAAGTATAGTCCCTGTAATTCCCTACATGTGAGGACACTTTACCACCGGATTCATCTTAGACTGCTGGGGGACCTGACACACAGAGCTCCTGTCTCTTCCCCTGTCTGTTTCTCTCTTTATGTGTATGCATCATGGACTGCTTAACCCTCCTGTTATGTTGTGGGTCAAATTGACCCATTTTAAAGTTCAAAACTCTAAAAAAATATTGTTAAAAGTATTATTTTGCCATGAAATTTCTTCTGCTTAGCTTAATTAGCATAAACAACATATACAATGAAAATGGCTCATTTCACACATTTACAATATGTACATATGCACTACATAAAAAAAAAAAAAAATCAAAATGTAAAATAAAATAAAACAAAGAAAATCTACATCATGTTAAACTATTATATTTATATTTAGGGCTTTCCAATGTACATTTAAAAAAGTTTTAACATTAATTTTAATGGAAAACGAGTGAGTTATCCTCATTGAACCATGATCTGTGAGAATTAAAGAACACCAATGGACTAAATCTTGATTTAAATGGTTAGCAATGAGTTAAAAAATAGGATTTAAAAAAATGTGTGTTGTGATTTTTTGGGGTTCTGATACTTTTAAATAATTTAATGTGCCCCAGGTCAAATGGACCCAGGAACATTATTGCTGTTCCAGAGAAACAAACGTAACAGGAGGGTTAAAAGAATGAATGACACCACAGCTTCCCAAAAGTGAAGCCAAAACCACAGACTGTGCAAAATCGATGATGTCAACCCATTGGGAACCTCAACAAAGGACTTCACCATATTCAAAATGCTGACTCTACATAACTTTGCTTCACTGTAGATGCAAGGCAAAGAGGTAGAGCTGAGGTGGGCTTATAAAGCCTCCCAGCAAAAAACTATATCACATCCACCTGTCAGTCAACTCAGCCAGGCCCTTATTCGTGCAAATCTATTCATAACTCTTCTTCTAAATATCTGCAACATGGTAAGGTTACAAAAAACTTCACCTCCGTGCAGTGGGCACAGGAAAAAAAAGAGTAGCTGTTCAGACCAGAACTTTTTTTGTAGAAGACTGTAAACATGTTTACTTCTGCTGTAAAAATAACATTTACCACAGGTGTTCATGTGGCTTCCTTGGCTAGGGGCTGACTGTACAACCCGACTGGGCCTGCCTCCTCTATTATAACAGATGGAACATGAGTCAAATTATAAAATCAAAATACATGTTCTTCAGCACATGCATCAAAACTCATCTGAGCAAAGTTTTGTTTTGCTGTCAGCGTCTCTCATTCAAAAGGACTGAAGCCTTTCATTACAAATTCAGATAATTGTGACAGAAAAATGACACCAGTCCTCCCAAAATGACAGAGCAAGATCTGAAAGAACAAGAAAAGCAAACTGTTCATACAAGCTCCCAAAGATGTTTCTTTTTCATTTTTTTGTGACTTCTGTTTTTCAGGTTGTGACATGTTGCCCAAAATGAATTCATGGCAATTGTGAATGAATAATCTAACACCCTCCTACCTGTGTGCAAATTGAATTGAAAGGGACCAACGGTTTTATAGGAGGTTCAATTTATAACTCAGCGGAGATGAAGGGCTGCTGAGAATTTCATTACCAAGCTGACAAATCAGTTATTTACCGTGTTCGCAGCGTTTTCTTTGAGGAAAGAAGGTATTGAAATGTTTCGAGTGTGATTTGTAATTTTCTTTTAGTGCAAATGGAAAAAAAAAACAACATATAACTGAGATTTGATGATTGTTTGTTTGTACTTCAAAAGAGACACATCATTTAAAATCATTCACTACTACTCGAGGAATGTCAAGGATGCATTTTCCTGAAATCAAACTTACATGTGAAAAAAAATATTGCAATGTCTGAATTTGAATGTACAACTCACACTTGAGGAAAAAATTGTCGCCTAACAGACACTGCTCAGTGTATTGGTTCCCTCTCTTCTGCTGTCCAGTCTAAACTCAGAAATCTTGGAGTTATATTCGATCAGTCCATGTATTTTGATCACCACATAAAACTGTTGTCCCGGTCATGTTTCTTCCATTTATGAAACATTGCCAAACTTAGGTCTGTTGTGTCACATCCTGAACTGGAAATTATCATTCATGCTTTTGTTTCATCCTGACTGGACTATTGTAATTCACTTTTCACCTGCCTCAGTAAATCATCCCTCCATCGTCTTTGATTAGTCCAGAACGCTGCTGCAAGGCTGTAGACCAAGTCCAGCCAGACAACCCACATCACTCCGATTCTATCTTCCCTACATTGGCTTCCAGTTAAATTTAGGATTCATTTTAAGGTTCTTGTTTTTGTTCTTGTCCACCCCTACCTCACCAGTAGGTCACTCAGGTCTTCTGACCAGGGCTTGCTGGTTGTCCCTCGGGCTCGTCTAAGGACAAAAGGTGATCGTGCTTTTGAAGTGGTGGCACCAACATTGTGGAACACTCTTCCTGTTATATTCATTCAGCTGTCTCTGTTCTTGCCTTTAAAAAACTCATAAAGACACATTTATTTAAACAGGCCTTCGACTCACCTTGTACAGACTAATGTTTTAATTATGCTATGGTCTGTTTCTTTTAATGTTTTATGATTTGATTTTATTCTATGATTTCATTTTAAATTGAATATTTTTTCTGTGAAGCACTTTGTGATTTTATTTTATGAAAGGTGCTATACTAAATAAAATTGACTTACTTACTTACTTACAATTAAGATCAGATTTGAAGCCTGAGAACATATTTTCCTTTAAAAACACCGCCCACTTTGCAGGAAGTGAGGTCAAGGCAGGTCACTTCCTGCTCATGCTGCTTGGGCAACCTCACATTCTTCTTGGGAGAGAGTGTCTAACAATAGCCGCGACCAGGTTAGAGTTACTCCATTCATCTCCACACACACACACACACACACACACACACACACACACACACACACACACACACACACACACATAAATAGGTTTGTTCCTCTCTGGGAGGTGCTCCCAGGGCCAAACAGAAGGCCGGCGGAGGTGTTTGGTTAAATTTAGATTGTTTGCTTCTCTGCTGTGTGGACCCCTGATTGCATTTCAACACAATCAATACTGGCATATTGGATCTTAGCAAGATGGCAATAAGAGCCAATAAAGCTTTGAGGGGGCGCTGGAGCGGATTGTCTGTCAGGAGGCAATAAGCAGGCAGGCTGGATAAAACAGCTGTGTACAAACACAGCTAAACACAAGACAAACACACAGATCCACACACAGAGCTTCTGAGACTGCAAAACATGTCAGCAAACTCCAAGTACATGCAGCACACACAAACTATATCTCTGTTTCTATCTTTCTCCCCTCATTTCCTCTCTCTTCAAGACACTCACTTACTCATCTAATGACGCACGGATGTTCCCCACCCACATGCAGAAACTTTCATATCTCAAAAATAAAACCCAGAGAGCCCCAGGATGTGTTATCTTGTTGGAGCACATGGTGGTTCAGAAGGTGCAGTCATGACCAAAATCTCAGGAATCAGAAGGGGTTCAGATAAAAATCTCAATAAATCTGAACTTTTAAATATCTCTGAATCAACCTCAGTGTCACACTTTAGTTTCCTCTTTTTGTTTCCTTCTTTCCCTTGACTCTCTGACTTCTATTTCTGCCCAGTTGGGTAACCTGTACCACACTTGTCCTGCAGGCCGGAACATTCAAATCGAATCATGAGGGGAATATTTCTCCGAGCGAGGGAAATTACATTTGCATCAATGGCATACACACACAGTCCAGTAAGCTGCAATAACAAAGCCTTCAGACACAGGAAACAGTCTGCACAGAATATGAAGCATTACAAGGACTGTTAATCTTAAACATGCCGCCGAGCGAGAGACAGCGAGGAGGGGAGGAGAAAGAGGAAGGAACCGAGCAGTTTCCTGTTGCTGAAAACTTTGTCAGCAGTTGCAGCCGTTTGAAGCTCACGGAGTGGAACCTGCTGAGCTCCGGCTCTGTCACCCGCCTAAAACGCTGCCCTGACATCTTTGTCTCTGCAAACGATGGCGTGGCATTTTGCTGCCTGACTGGGTTCCAAACAATGCAAAAGAAGCATCCACTTAGTATGCAGCTAACTATCGATGCAGCCAGAAAGAAGAAGCAGTGACTCAGGGCTGAAATTGTACTGTCAGCTTGGAAGGTACCTGATGCATATTCCATCAGAGGTGGCAAATAAGACACTCAATACTTAAGTAGGAGTACAGATAACTGTTTCAGAATGTTTGTGGTTAAAGTAGAAGCACTGATTCAACTTCTTTGTCAATTGAAATGTTAAAAAGTACAGGTTTTTGAATGCACTCAGTTTAAAAGTAAAAAGTTTCCTTTAAAGGAACTATGTTTAAATGTTTGTATATTTTTAAAGCGCTTGTTGGAAAGCTCCCCACCTACCTCACAGACTTGTTGGAACGGAATTATGTATCCTATGGGACTCGCTGTTCTGATCATTTTGAAAGTCCCTCGAGTTAACACTGAACTGGGTTGATCAGCATTTTCCATTGATGCCCCTAAATCATGGAAAACCCTCCAACAGACTTTAAAGCTGACATCCATTCCCTCTTTTGCAGAATTTAAGACTTTGTTCTCAGACCACTGTGTCTCAAACTGTATCTGTTTTAATTAATATATTATTTTGTGTATGATTGTGTGTTTGTTGTTTCTAATGTGCCTGTGATCTCGACGACATTGGAAATGAGGGAAACCTAAATGTCTTTTCAAGAATAAATAAATTGAATTGAATTGAATTTAAATTGAAATGGATTTCACTGTCCATTTGCACCAGCCCTGTATAAGTTATGACTTAAGTTAGGTGATAAGTCGACACCACACCACATGCTGAAACTAGTTAGTTTGTAGCTGAAGTTTTTTCATTGTTTGGTTGAACCATGTGGCCAAAAGGTTCATCTGAACGATTGGAGCATAACGTCCAAATTAAACAGAATATAGTTGCAGAAATTACGTTTTCACCTCATTTGGCCAATCAGAGAAAAGCTTTTTCTTGATAAGGTGTTTGTGTTTGCATCTAGTGTATCTATACAGGCAAATGGCTAAAATGACTGCAGTTAACTTTTAAAAGCTTACATGGGCTGGCACCACCTTATCTGTGTGAGTGCTTGCACCTACATGCTCCGGCCAGGCTCAAAACTCGAGGTGACCGAGCCTTTGCGGTGGCTGCTCCCACACTGTGGAACAGTCTGCCTCATGGTATAAGGCATGCTCAGACACTTGGGAATTTTAAATCTCTACTTAAAACCTATTGAGCGAGTTATCATACATTTTATTTTTTGTTTTTATTGATTGTGTTATTTTAAGTTTGTACAGCACTTTGGCCAACTGTGGTTGTTTTTCAAACGTGCTATATAAATAAAGTTCACATGACTTGACTTGATATTTGACTAACAGCAAATTATTGGTATGTAAAATGTCACAAAGCATTATTTTAAGGTGATCATTCGATAGAGTAAAATAAAAATTAAGACATTAAGTGGTGAAATGGTCAACTGCAACACATGTAAATATAATAGTACTCTGACAATGAAAGCAGGAGTAGAGGTCAGTCATCATACTTTTTTGATTGATGTAATCTATCCTGGAGATCATGCTGCTGAAACATTACAGCTGGAAAAACTTTCTGCTCCTCTTCATCCTCCAAATTATCCCATCAATCTCCATCCTAAGTTAGAAATGACATTCAAGCTAGGCTATGTTTGAACTTGTGCACAGCTGGTGCAACCAAATGCAGCTCTTTATTTTAGGATGATACCCTAAAGAACACAAGTGAACTTAATGACAGATAATGACAGATACAGTGTGCTCTGAACAGAAGAAGAACAGTTCCAATCCTGGAAAAGTTTAACAGACCAAATGCTAATAGCTTTAACTTCAGAGAAAGTGAGATATTAGAAAAGGAAAACAGGGTGTACTCAAAAAGATATGAGGACTGTTGGCTGTTTTTGTGACGATGGGAAGGAGTGGGTGTTCTTAGGTGGGATCCTCATGCAGCATCCTGCCAGACTGAGGTTAACTTTGTGAACCTTACAGTTTTTAAATGTGTTTTGGATTTATGTTTTTATGGAAATGGCTTTCTGTCTGACAGCTGTCTGATTCCTGTTTGTGTTGGTGGGTACTTTGGTTAAGTGGCACCCGTCTATTTGTTTTTGTCATTAGCGTTTAAAAGTCAATAAATATATTGACGGAAAAAGAAGCCCTCTGAAGGATGACTCTGCAGTCTGTTTCCGTGCACAGCTAACTGAACCTCTCATCATATTTAGGAGACTGTTATAATAGAAGAAAAAACAATAGCACAAAACTAATGAGCATGAACTTTGCTCCAATATGCAAAACACGTAAATGGATTTAATGACTTGCTGCTCTGACTCTGCTCCAACATCCCTGCATGGTTCACTTTAATCTTTGGCTTTACAAGTTCTCTTTCTCAATCACAAACATCTCATTTAGAGGCTGTTTCTCTGCAGTGAGGTTTCCATCCCCTGTTTCTTTTCCTGATGATCATTTATGTAACTTTGTCTTGCGTGATTAGGCTGATGGATTCACAAAGGAATCTTCTTTACGGTGTGTAATTTTCCATTCGTTTAGGGGGAAATCAGTCGTGACGCTGGGAAAGTGGTGCACATGGAGTCAAAATGTAATAGAAAAAGGACAAATCCCATATCCAGTGTGTGGATGTCTGTGTGACATTGTTACGGCAACACTGTTCTGAGCATGGGTGTTATGGCTGTCAAGCTAAAGGTGGGCGGGCCTTCCTGGTCAAGTGGCCAATTAGCCAATGAGATGGGAACGCTGTGGTCTTGATTTAGCTCGGGCAGACACCTGTGCAGGAGGCGAGAAGAAAAGAGACGCCGTTGTCGGAAGCCATAGAAGACATTTTGAGAAGTTTTCCCATTGCGTTGAGTTATTTGTCGTGTGTTATATATGTTAACACAAATGAACTGTCATCTGAAACCCTGAGGGGTCATACGAAGGAAGCAGCATGAGCTGGTCCCGGAACCGTGCATGGTGGCCTGGAAAGAGACGTCGCTACAGTTAGGGTCTGCCTTTTCTTTTGCCTTTTGCTCGACAGCCACCTGTTTCCTTCCTTTATTATGGCACGGGCAGCCAACGCTTGGATGCCCTAGACCACGCTTGTGCCAGGGTTATGTTTCCGTGACATCCTCCATTGGTGTTTGAAGAGGCGTTATGGAGCACAAAGCTGGTGGTCGCCATATTGGAAATGCTGCTGACTCAACCAAACTTCAGCTAAGCTAGAAACCAGTAGGAAAGGTTGAGTTCAGGCCACAGCCTACCCGCCTGGCAAACAGCTACTATGTGCCCCGATTGTGCCAGCTGATGTATTATTAAAGTTAACATGGTCATATTTGGTTCAGTTATTAAATATATGGGACTCTAAAGGGGTTTCCTTGACTTTTGTAGCCAGCCTCAAGTGGACACTTGAGGAACTTTGCTTTTCTGCATTCATTTCTCACTGTCAAAAGTTCCCACTTGGTGAGTCTCTTCAAAATAAATAAAGCTTAAGCAACAAGCCTGTTATAAAATTGTAAGTAGTGGGAAATTAACATGTGTTGAAATGCAGATACTTAATGTTGTAAGTGAAAATAAATATCTAAAGTCCTGGTATCACTCAACCTAATGCACATGTCAGAAATACATTTGACAAAGTACCAGTCCTCACATTGAATACTGTCTTCAGGAGTGATCAGAGTGCAGAGACAGCAGGTCTGGAACATTAATTCAGCATTTTTCCAATAAATAATCATCACCTGGCTGTTTTGATTTCTCAGACCATCAGAAACACATTTCCCATTCGACTTGCTTCGGCCTGCATCTAATTTACAATCATGTTTTGGTTTGAGCCGTGCAGTCACACCCTGGGCAGCAGGGATATAATGGAAATGTAATGTAAAAACCAGATGACCGTGAATTCAGTCCTCAATGTCATTCTCCCCTTCAATAACTGCGATTCAATTCCACCTCTCCAGCTCAGGAGCCAGGGGATAAATCCCGGCTCTCCCCCCGCCATCCCAGGACTAATCTCCCCTCGGAAAGCCACTCCGGCGTGCGGCGTTCCTTCTGACCTCTCCTGTGGCTCTGTCTCACACTCGAGTGGAACGACTGGGGAGGGGGGGTGTGCTCCTGCGTGTCACTCACCTGGCGCCACTGCTACAGCTCATATTAACAAGGAGACCCTGGGCTGCAGGGGGTTTTGCATATAAATGACGCGTCTGGATCCAGAGATGATATCAAACAGAGTGTGTGCGCACTTGTGTGTGTTTGTGTTTTTGTGTGTGTGTCTGCTCAGCAGCTTTGATGTCAAGGGCGACATCTTTATAATTCAAGCTTTTTCGACCTCCCAGCCAAGGAGACGAGATGTGTTGATTATGTTTCATATTTCTCCTGACATTTTTAACATTTTGAAATCACATTTTGGGGAAATATGCTTCTTGCCACACATCCATGACTCCTTTGTGCTTGTGTTTTCGTTAAAATGGCTTTTTTTCCACACCATTCAACACAGCTACAGCTGCATTTTCTCAGCTCCCCGTTGGGTCATGATCTCAATATCAAACACACTCTCCGTTTTGTTTTTCTGCGGCTCTTCAGAGGTGATTGAATGGTAGCAGAGTGGCCATGAAGCTGAGTGCAAGCTCAAAATGTTACAGCAAAAACTCATTGGTGGGCTGAAACTAATATTTAGTATAGAGGGGGTTTATTACCTACGATTTACTCTTCCTTTCATCACTGTTTCTGCAGAGAGCGGCATTATTTTTGTACACTTGGTGGCTGGTAAGGAGCCTGCAGGGCTGTTGTGGTGGCTTTTGCAGAAAGTTATGATCAAACACTGTGGTGAGAAATTATTACAAACATTATTCACAGTGCAGAAGTCATAAAGAAGTGAACTCAACATCATGAGGGCATATTTCCAAAGAGGAGGGAGGTGAAACAGAAAGCAGAAGTCAGACTTAATTTTGTTCCCATTTAAAACGCTGATGAAGGATATTTTGTTTCTGGAGCATTATTTCTTTTTTTAAAGAAACACTTTGTGTTAGCATAGAAAATTAGACACTGACACCAAAAAACGGTTCTTGAATTAGACAGATTAACAATAAGTAACCCATGTCTTTCTCTCATGCAAAGCAGAGCCAACGGATGAAGTGTAATTTGCTTTAATACCGCTAAAAGCCTTATAGGATCAAACAAACATGCATCCATTTTCAAGTCACGGTAATTAAAGCCTCACTTTTGAAGCCAGGAAAGAGCTGGAGGGAGATCAGGCATCAGTCAGCACCCATCACTCGAGGTGCTAAATAACCATAAAAGGTTACAGAGTATTATCCCCAGGAGTCAAACACTGCCAGAAATCCATCCTGTTACTGCACAAATCTTCACCTCAATTTATGTTAGAGTGACCCCTGTTACATACGCAAGAATGACAATCCAGTTCCCTTATCTCTGAGCTGGTTCCCATGATAAGGGAATCAAGTGTGGCTCATGTGCTGTATAAACAGATTGACATAACTGCAACCAAAAGTAAAGCCGAAACCAATGGAGATCCTCAGAATAACTGGCTGCAGATTATCAACTCTGTCATTGCCTTGTTAACAGATGGGACATGGGTCAGATACATGTTATCAAACATGGTTCCTGTCAGTACCAGGGACGTGCGGTCAGGGCAGGCAGAGCCTTATTAAATAAAGATCTTTTCAAGTATTAGTTCTCTGGTCTGTGCTTTATATTGATTTTCTTTTTGAATCCAATAATGTCCATGATTTCATAGTCAAAATTCCTGAATTTGCGTATTTCCCGTTCAGATACATGGGCGAGACGTGAAGTGAGCAGCCTCACCTCACCTCAGATTGCGCAATCCCTCACTGACTTGGTTGAGGCTTGTAATCGGCGAGTGCCTGTTTCTGTCTCTCTTCACGTCTCCAATATAATGTCATCAGACACTTTTAATATGCACTCTAATTTTCCAGTCAGGCTAATGTATTTAATATTTGTGTGTTACATATTTAGTTTTGCTGATCACATAAAACCGCTGATAAAAAAAGCGCAAGGTGATGCAGACAGTACTCTGCCTCACTGAAGCGGGCCTACGAGAGCACACAGATTAACGCTGCTGCCGTTCTTCTACGCAGAGACAAAGCGCTGTAATTTCAAAATCAAATGTGCAGCTGCAGTTCGTTCATTCTAAAATTTTGCTCCAATTGAAAGCCAAACATGGAAGATATTATATCTAACCTTAACAATTTCTCCCTCCTCTGTCTGTTCTTTCTCCAGCCAAAAAGGACATGTTAGCGTTCACGACTTTGCTGGCCAGAAGGCTGATATTGTTAAATTGGAAATCCTCTGCCCCACCTACCCATTCAAGCTGGATTAAGAGTATACTCTATTTTCTTAAACTTGAAAAGATAAGGCTGAGGTGGCAGGGCTCACATCTTTAAAAAGATCTGGGACCCTTTCTTGTCTTATGTTGAGAGCTCGGCTTGCTGTGTGTCTTTAGACTGAGCATCAACATGGTGTGTCTTACTATGTTCAGATTATTGCTTTCATCGGTTTATTTTTGTTATATTTGCTTTTTATCTTAGGTTTTCCTTTTTTGGAATTCTATCTAGTTAGTCTGGAGGGAGTATGTGTCGGGGTGGGGGGTTATTTGTTGTTTTGTATTTAGTATGTCATTTGTGTGTTTTTTTGTTCAAAGAAAAGAGGAAAATGTGTAAACTTTGAATTTCGGATGTAACTGTTTTTCTATGTGAAAATCAATAAACAAAGTTTAAAAAAAAAAATTAAAAAAAAAAATAAAAAAATTTTCAAAACTGGACTACCAATCGAAAGGGGATCTAATTAATAAAGGAAGGCCGATCTGTTTCAAACATCAGGTCAGAAAATAACCCACTCCTTTCAAACCGAGCTGTTTGGCTCATAAATGTGTAAATCTGACTCTAATCTCTGTGCCTCACCAGCCATGAACCTCACCGCACGTCACTGGTCAGTATAATTAGTACTACAGTTAGTTTCATGCTGTTGTATGTCCAAGTGTTCCTTCTTCTAAGAAGTTTAGTTTGAATTTGTAAACTGATGCTGTAAAAAAAGGTAGAATGCCTTAATGACAGCTTTGTTGTCAATCTTCAAAACCCCTCTCCAGGAATGAATGGGCGACATCACAGAGACTACACACATGTTTTGTTCTGTCTATTGGATGAATAGGATCTACACTCTTTGTGTTATGTAGCTGGCACTAATTTACAGCTGTTTGATAGCTTGTAAAAAAAACAACAACTGAAAATGTGGAGATCCCCTCTGAAGCACCGCTCTAAGGCTGAGAGCTGATTGTCATATAGAAAGTATTCCCTCCATGCAAAAACCTCAAGAGCTCCTTCTAACACTATTCTCAGTCTGACTCTGTAAACGTGTTTCCTGAAAAGAGAGCCAGACATTTCAATCATTGCTAACGCCTAC
Source organism: Notolabrus celidotus (assembly GCF_009762535.1). Classification (NCBI taxonomy): domain Eukaryota; kingdom Metazoa; phylum Chordata; class Actinopteri; order Labriformes; family Labridae; genus Notolabrus; species Notolabrus celidotus. The sequence continues at coordinate 5,805,396 of NC_048283.1, read as the reverse complement.
ATACATGGTGCAAAGTCATTTCAGCCACGAGTACCACGCCAACTCTTTTACCCCTAAAAAATGCTGATCCAGTGAAATGGTTTATCCTCCAGGGCTACATTTACAGTCTCTAATATATCTCAAACATAATGTGCTCCTGTGGGAACACACACACACACACACACACACACACACACACACACACACACACACACACACAAGCGCACACTACTTTAAGAGTGAGAAATAGACAGAGGCGTAGTGACAGTGACAGAGAGACAGAGAAAGAGGAAACTGATTACAGTAAGTACCAACCCCCACCATTATAGAGAATACCTCAAGATAACAATGTGGAAGTGAGCCAAGCACACACACACACACACACACACACACACACACACACACACACACACACACACACACACACACACACACACACACACACACACACACACACACACACAATTTGACAAATAGGAGGCACCCAAGCACCTCCCACCGCCCCCTCTTAGCCCCGCCCTAACGTCAGGTCCCGTTTGAAGCAGTTTGTAAGCGCCTGCCTGCCCCCCCGGACGCCGTGTTCCCCCAGCTCCATCATCCATCCAGTCCAGTCATCCTGACAAACTAATGGAGACTAATCAACTGTCAGAGCGAACACGCAGCGCACTACATCTCCCTGCTTCCCATACCCACCCCCCTCCTTCTCCGCTCCTCCTCTACCGCTGCTATCAAACCCCCCCCGCCACCATCATTTCAGCTATAACTGTCATGAGCAGAAATAACGGAGTGATGGCTATATATAGCACGCATGGCTCCCTCCAGGCCAAGCACACGTACACACAAACACACACACACACACAAAGAACCTCTACTAAGCACATTAATTTCCCTTTCACACACCTCGACCTTAATGACCCCCATTATATACTTAACCTTAATCTAATCCTAATTCTGCACCTGATTTTAAACTTACCCTGACCTTAACCCCAGTGTTAATGTCTGTCTACAGAGAAGGTGTTTAAAAAAGGAGCAGAAGTTTGCAGATGACACTTCACTCTTTTTCTCTGGAACTCAAAATGTTTACAAAGAGTCTAAATATTAGAATTTAATCTCTAGCTGAGGTTAGATGCACACCTTTCTTTTTAAACATTAAGATTGAAGATTATACATCAGTTCTTTTTTCTTTATGATGATTATATTGTCTTGTATTAAAGCCGGACTGTGACTCTGCAAAAGTTATGAATACATCAGGCAGCTGTTTATTAGAGGACTATCAGCAGCACCAAAGCAGTCAAAGTAGGGATCATTGTTTTATGTCTCAATTTAGTTAACAACAAGCCTACAGTACACACAGAGGTGGAGCCAGGGGTGGCAAGGAGTGGCCATGGCCACCTCAAAAAACTGATTGGCCACTCCAGAGGCCACCCTGAAATTCTAAACATGATTCGCTATTTGCCATGTCAGAGGCATTACTTAAATGGAAATCAGCTATTGTGTTGATGTGTTTCAACAAGCTGCAGAGACAGTAGTTTCTTTGCATTTGAATATTGTTTTTGTTGATGCTTTGACTTTGGACAATCATCTTCATTTTGAGTCCTTAAAGAGTTCAGTTCAGCAGATATAAATGTTGACACAGTTGAGTTACATTTTTAATGTTAACATTAGAAATCTACAGAAATGTAACATTTGTTAAATTATTCTATAAAAAGAAGTTAAAGTAGATGTGATTATTGGAGGTAACCGTCCTAGGTTTGGGGTAAGCCCCTAATGTTTTCCATGCCTGGCCACCCCTTAACAGTCAGTGCCCCAGTTTGGCCACCCAGGTCAAAACTGTCTGTCTCCACCACTGCCTACACACACCACCACAGTAGGCAGTATGCATCCAGCCATTATATGCAGAGAAGAGGATATGCAAGCTGACAAGAGAGTAAAAGTTGCGTCACAGGTGTGGATGTTCATCACTATTTCAGCTTACAACAGAAGTATTCTGAGTCCTCATGTTTTAAAGCTCCTATGAGGAACTTTTTGCATCAATCTTCGTGCCCACTGCAGATAAATGGTACGGCCTGATTCTGTCCTGTACATGTCCAGATGGTCATTTCTGACATAAAATGTCATATTTTTGTCTCTTAACAATCAAATTCATCTCTCACTGTGAAACGTAGCTATGGGAATGTTAAAAGGCTGTTTCTTCATCATGCTGTGAATTGCTTTTCTTGACACCAACCCCCTCGCAGTGGTTAAAAGCATTAAAAATCATTACAAAGAAACATCAATTCCTGCCACTGATGGTTTGCTTTTATACATCCTAAAGAGGCATCAATAATAAACTTTAGTCTGTTCCACGATCAGCTTAAAATTCCTCACAATGGCTTTAAGAGAACAACAACTCTTAGGTTCTCATTGCAACAAAGATGCATTGAAGAAATAAGAAGCAGCAGTAGCCCCATGTAGCATTAGCACCAATAAAACAACGAGTGCCAATTTTAAGGACTGCTGAAAGTTTCATGAGTTAACCCAAGGCTTCAGCTATTAATGACAAAAACACAAAATTTCCAACACTTGATGATCCTCCTTAATCAGAGGTAGTTTGGCCAGCTAATGGCGTATTCAGAACAGTATCATGAGTCGCTTTGAGGACTTCTCCCTGATCTGATCAACAACTGGGTCAGTGACATACGCTTTACCATGGACGTATGGACTTCTGGTGTTAGTCCAGTGAGCATGTTTGACGACTCAGTGGATGAAGATGTTCACATGAAAGAGACATCACTACACGCACAGGAGGTCACAGTGAAATCCTGACAACGACAATCAGAGAGTCAGAACTATTCTTTGTTTTTTTGTGTTACAGTAATGATTTCACTTAGAATTTGTAAGTAAAGAATATGAATTTATATGCAACAACATATTCTGAAATACAAGAAACCCCCAAAGAACCCTCATTATGCCTCCTTAATTCAAATAAATCTCTGTCACATCTCTGAGCAGCTATGTTTCTGATGTCACTGAAATCTTATTGGGGGCTGTTTATTCTCATTATGTCTCTTTTTTAAAGCTCCTGTGAGGAACTTTCAGTTTGTGTTGATTTTGGCGCCCCCTGTGGATAAAGATGGTCTCTCTTAGCACCATGCTGTTTTTATCCTATACATGTGTAAATACTTTTCAACAAACAATCTTACCCTGCAGTCTCTTAACGATCAAATTCATCACTAAAAAAAGTTACTTCCGCTGGGTCTCCTATTTTTAAGTTTTAACTAACAGCATCAAAATGTCTATTATGTGAAGGCTCTTTGTGAATTCATTAGTGTGCCTCTCTTGATCTGGATATTCAAGGTAAACAGCCTATTTGTATGCATGTAAACATACTGACTGTGTCTCATTAGACAGCAGAAAATGTTGTATATGTGCACAAGGATCAGCATGCAGTCAATCTGCAGCAAAGGCAATGGGACTCAATACCAAAACATTCTTCTAAGAGTGTGCTTATCTTTTAGATTTAGTTTCTGATACCCTGAATATTTGATTATTTGAGTTCTTTGGGGCAGCAGAAAAAAAAGGTGTGCACACCTTGATTTAGGTTGATATGCTAATCTTGTAGTCAAACATGTGCATGTAAATTAACAGAAAATTTCATGTTACCTGCCGCTGGAAAATGTCCTAAAGTTTGCCCCTACATTAATATTATGCCTTGTCATGTTCACAGTATCAGTGAACGAGTGGGAAAGAACATGCTGGGGATAAATAAAGGACACAAAGCACTTTCATCACATGCAAAAAGATATCATGATGTCAATATAAGCCTGCCCACTTGCCAGTAGTGTATTTTTCCCAACTCTTCCTTGCTGTGTTTTCACATCAGCCCACCCTGCCTTAATGCAGGAATCCTCTTTAAAGGCTGATTTATACTTCTGCGTCTCCCCTACACAGCAGGGGCAGACGCGGCCATGAGCCCCACATACTTGTGCGTCGGTGTGTCCGTGTCGCGCAGCAATTCTCCGCCCAAACGCCTGAGGGCAGTGCGGTCTCTCTGATAGCCGGCCGCCTGCTTCCGGTCCCGCTACAATCTCTGTTTACTTTTCCACAGAGTTTCAGATCGTGTTATGTTAATCTACAGCTGATACATGTTGCTGTTTATCATACAGACATGATTACATGAAGAATAGAGAGGAGGAGATGAAAGACACGGCCAATGTGTGGCCGATGTCCGGGATCCCGGAAGTGTTGTAAATGCGGGAAAGACAAAGCCGCCGAGCGGACCAATCACAGAGCTTGCGGTCCACGTCGGCTCTACGGGGAGTTACATTTTGGAGGAGGTGCACGTCAGCTACGTGCGTAGGCCTCGGCGTAGGTACGGGAGCTACGCGGACCCCCGGCGTAGGGTACGCCGTTGATTCAACGCAGAAGTATAAATCAGCCTTAAGGGGCTGAAAGGAGGAAGTCTGGGTAAAGATGGGGTCACATACGTGCAGCCCAGTGTGCGCCGGTTTAGCTCAGTTCAAGGGTCAGGTGGGATAGTTCAGGGTTTGTTCACCTTTTTCTATCCATGGATGGATCTCAGCCGTTGTGGAAGGAAGTGGAGGGAAGCAAAGGACTCAAGAGGTAAGAGGACACTGTGGACCAAGGCACCAAAAAATAATTTAAGGAAATACAGAAAATAGAGAAAGAGGAACTAAGGAAAATAAAATAGACTAAAGAAATAGAAAATAGACTGAAAGAGTGAAATAAAAAGTAGAAGAGTGTGTGTGTGTGTTTGTTAAGCTCAGTCGGTAGAGCGGCTGCCTCTTGTACAGAGACTGCGGTCCCCATTATACTGGTCATAGGATCGGATTCCTGGTCCAAGCATGATTTGGTGCGTGTCAATCCTCCCTCTCTCTCTCTCCAAAGATTGGCCTTCTGGAACTCTTTTGAACTCTTTTTGAGTCTTAACCAACCCCTCAGGGAAATATTTCCCTCTTAAGCACTCTTGTATTTTCATCAGCTTACTGTTAATTCTGTCTCTCTACAGTGTAAAGCTTCTAAAGTAATTTATAGTGTGATTTAAAGAGATTTATGACTAAAAAAAGCTCCCTGGTTGAGCCTAAAACAGCCCTATGAGAGTGGTGAGAGCCAACCATAGCACATAGTTGTCAGCCAGACATTTATATAATGCTGTAAAATTCACTATAAAGCTTCATAAAGACACCAGGGTGTTTGTTCTCTGCTGGTTTATTATTTGCATAACCACTTTCACATTATCACAAGTTATTTGACACCTTGTTATTATAAACTTACCATAATAACAGCTTTAATTTAAGTCTGTCAAATCAGATCCAATAACTTCCAGAATCTAATTTAATCTCATCTTAATCTGTGATATCCAAATAATCTTAAAACAAACTTCAACTTAAACACACGTAAACCTGAAACTTCAACCGTCTTTTGGCAAATTACCCGTCTTTGTTGTAAACTTGCACCTAAGTTTAGAAAAAAAAACACAGACACACTTTAATACGCCTCCACACACACAAACACGCACACACAGAATCCCTGGAGTCTTACTTTAGGTCTTGGCAACTCAGGAAGCAACACCCACCTCCTATCTAATAAACACCTCAGACTGAGGAGGGAAAGGAGGGGAGCGGGCTCCGCCGGCCTTGTCTGTGTGTGTGTAAAGACTGTACTGTATCTGGCTGTGTGTTATTGTGTGTGTGTGTGTGTGAAGAAGGATGCTATCTCGGTGAAAGGAACTGATTCATTTCCATATTTTCATCCGCAGCACAGGGAGCCTCAGATTGAGTCCGGCTGTGAGCAACACCTCCATAGTTTACTTGTTGACATGTTTACAGAGCCTGAATCAGGCCGGTGTGTCACCCACTGAATACCGTAAACAACTGAAACACACTTCTGTGAAGTTCAACCCTTGGACAAAAAGTCTCTCCCTCATCCTTTACTTTATTAGCATGTCTTGCTGCAGAGTTGGAATCACTGCCATACATAATTGATGGCTGCCAGCAGGCTGTTTGGAGTTGATTCGGTTGGAAAATTCTATATCATTAGCACATCGTGGAGGCATAACTGACTAATTGTCAGAAAAGAAATTACAACAGTGGCTGCTAGACAGGGAGCAGGCGCTAATTAACACTCCATCATTACAACAAACTCCTGATGAAAATTATAGCCAGTGTGCTGCTCTTGCATACAATGATAGATCTTCTCTGCATCTGAATCCTCAGTGTTTTTCTTCTGGGGATAGGCGGGTATGATGGCATTTTAAGAGCCGGGTATAGACAAATTAATCACACTACAGGAGGCATTTGTCAGTATAACGCTCGCACGCAGGATAGAGTTGTAGATCGCAGTGCCGATCAGCAGTTTGTGTAATGTGTGCGGCATATTGCCGTCTCTTCATGCAGAGGTATGAGGCAGCATAAAGCCAAAGGCCTTAAGCTATTCATAGATTTAAACCGTGCATGTGGAAGGAACAATATTTCAGACCTTTATGACTCAGCAGCACAAAATGACCGTAACATTTCTGCAAAAGGAGGCAGCAGGGACCACTGATTAACAGCAACTATTGTCACACAGAGGAGACTTTCTTTTTGGAGCCCTCGACTGTATTTGGAGGAAAAACTCGAACGGCAATTCAAAAGATTTATGGTTGTAACATACCGTGCTTTGCATAAGTATAAACCCTGCTTAGACTTCTTCATCTTACAGCATTACAACCAGAAACTCCAGAGGACTTATTTCCCCTTTCTGTGTTGGACTAGTAAACAAAAGCAGCTCAAAAAGTGGGCGACTATTGGTCAGTTTTTTCACAGCAAAGCACATCATTTGGAATATCGCAGTATTCACCCATGCACTCTTCAAACATCTTTAAAACAGTTTTGTCTTACCGTCTTTGCCGATGAGGAAGTCCAAATATCGGTAAGTGTAGGCCACACCCACTTTCGTCTCCACCTGCGGTCTCTTCAGCGTAGAGTAAATCTTCCCCGGACTGCTCTCCTCCGACGTCGGCTTCATCTTGCGCAGGCCGCAGCCCATGGCTCCACAGTGTGTGTGTGTCTCTGTGCACGGACCCTGCCAAGCAGACAAAACAACACTGAGACATGTGTTTCATTGTCACCTGTGCGCCTCTTGTGTAGCTTAGCCTGTAAATGAGTGGGTGCAGATGGGTAAGTGTGTATGTGTTGTGTTAACACATTGATGCAACCTGTGGTGACAGAAGACTCAGATCCTTCACTCTGCTGAGAGAACCACGACCACATTGTTAAACCCAAGCCTCAAACCTGCCTCCATTTATGGTGAATGGTGAATGGTTAATGGACTTTTACTTATATAGCGCTTTTTTAGTTTTTCTGACCACCAGAGCTTTCACACTACTCGTCTCATTCATCCATCCATGCATTCATACAACATTCACTCACTGGTGGTTTAGGCTGCTATAGTAAGGGTCTATCAGTATTAGCTTATCTCATTCATACAAACTCACACTCCGCTGAACAACAGCGAGAGCAATTCACAGTTCAGTGTCTTGCCCAAGGACACTCCAGCATGTGACTGCAGGAGCTGGGATTGAACCTCCAACCTTCAGATTAACAGATGACAGACTCTAACCCCGGAGCCACAGCCGACCCTATATACAGTAAATTATATCTGTGGTGTAATGTGGGTTTGTAAAACTGGACACTGGGTATTTGAATTTCTACGTTTTTTTATAGAGATTTTTTTTGCCTTTTTATTTGTTAGGACAGCTGAAGAGAGACAGGAAATGTGGGGAGTAGAGAGTGGGGGAAGACATGCAGGAAATGGTCGACCAGCCGGGAATCGAGCCGGCGACCCCTGCGACGAGGACTGTAGCCTCTGTATGTGGGGCGCTTAAACCACTAGGCCACCAGCGCCCCTCTACATCCATGTTGAGGCTGTACATGGGACAAGAGCTGAAGATTAGCAGAAGCTAAAAACTTCACGTAGCTGGCTTGAATGTGTTTCAGATGCATCACTTTATATCCGCCATATTTGCTCAAGTGTTTCTCCGGGGTGGAGAGAGCCTTAATGCACCAGTGCAACATCTGCAAACTCAAGCTAATCCCAATCTTTACCAAACAATATTAAATTAAGACATGAGTATCCTTCAATGCCTCAAACCAAACCAAACAATACTGGATTAAACTGAGCGGTCTGTGCATGTTGGCTTCCTTGAGCGACCCTTCCATTTGGATTCTGAGGTACCAGTGTCTTGGTCAGTGTTGATTCAGAAAACACAGGTTTTATTTCTCTCAAGTTAAAGAACAAAGAAAGAATCAAACACATATAAATAATACAAAAATAATACTCATGATTCGTGACATGTAACTTCAATAAAACTGTATTTAAGTACAATACAAGAGTTAACGTTCATATTTACTTCCCCCTCACGCAGCTGATTGATGTAGGGCCAGAAAACCTGTCTGTAAAACACTGTACGTACACACACATATGTACACACACACACACACTATATGAAAACAAACATTCATGCACTCAAATATCCACGATTCCTCTGGGATTTCAGACGGAAAACCAATAAAGAAGAACATGCCGGATAAGCCTCAGTAAATAAATATATAAACACAACTAAATGAGCTTGATTCTTCACGGGTTCCCTCTCCTTCGTTCCCAGGGAGACCAAATTAACAGAGACAACCGTGGAGGGAGTGGAGGCCCTAAAGAGACGCCTCGCCCCAAATGGTTTGTGACAGCATCACTGCCTCTCTCCAGCGGCTGAGTCGGGGAGCAGGTGACATCCTATTGTGCGCCGCTGATTAAACTCAAGGATGGATGGATGGATGGATGAGTAGACGGCGGCAGTGCCCCCCTCCTCCCCTCCCACCTCTGCTGATGAGGAACCCTCTCTATTATTCTACTTACTAATTACAGAACGGCTCAGGGGCCTTGGCCGGAGACTAGGAATCTGAGCCGGCCGCCGCTCCAGAGACGACAGGACAGGAAGTAAGGAGGGGCGATGTGGGTGCTGGGGAGGGGGCGTCGGGATGTAGGAAGGAGTGGGAGGCGAGATAGGAAACGAGCAGACGGGGACTCTGTTAATGAGGTGAACGGCAAGAATGGAAAAGGTGAGAATCAATCAAGGGAGAGAGAGGAAACGGGGTTGGCCGGGTTGGAGATTGTCCGTCAGCGTGGGGGGAGGATCGGGGGGGAAGGTTGTGGATAATTCCTTGCAAGTAGAGTCTGGAGAGAAAAAGAGCGTGCAATTAGAGCGCATTGAAAAGAAAACGGGTGATCAACATACAACAAGGGAGAAAATGGAGAGAAAGAGTGAGAGATGAGGAAGAAGATTCATTACATTGTCAGTAAAGCCAGTGTTTCAGTGGCACTTACACGAAAGTCTTTGTTTGGCATTATGAATCTCAACATGCATCATAATCATATCTCTGAAGGCCTCAGAACAGCTCCCTGAAATAGACCGCGGGCTGACGGACCGGTGATTAATACCAGAGCACACTGAGGGAGAATTCACAAAGAAAAATGGATTGCAGCGGCTGAAAGCCCGATCGTTTGCACATCACACGTGAACCGTCTGCCCTGACTTGAGCTCCAATCACATAAAATATCACGCTAATAGTATTTCTCCAGAAAACACGTCAATAAAGTTTTGCAGCTCAGTTTAATTTGCTTGTATTTTGCGTTTGTTTGTAAAGACGATGACCTAAACCCTGCTGTGAGACTTTATCATGCTAATAAAGCTTAACTCTGTCCTTGTATTGCTGTGGCCGAAAAGAGAGGAAGATCTGCAACGGCCTGAACAATCGTCATGAGGAGAGACGTGCTGCAAATGCAGAAACGATGCAAATTCAAAAACATATGCAAAAGATCAAAACAAACACAAGAACGGAAACACACTGCAAATGAAAAACCATGCAGCGTCGGTTTTGATCTTCTGCACGTGCTTTTGAATTTACATATTTTCTGCATTTGCAGCATGTTTATCCTCATGGAGATCGTCAGTGCTTGTCGGTCCACCTTATCATACAGATGACAAGCTAGGAGAGGAAGGGGAAGCTCTCTTACAGCTTTATTACCAGGTCCACAGTTGACAAGTGTGATAACAGTTTTACCCCAAAAAACACAGCATCTTTCAAAAGTGAGCCAGCAAGAGAAGGCCATCAAGAAAACTAACTCCAATCTCTGTCAAGATGGAGAGTAACTGCTCCAGACTGTATCCACTAACAACAAAAAGGATGCCTTTGTGTCACAGGCCTGAACAATCTTCATAAGGAGAGATGTGCTGCAAATGCAGAAACGATGCAAATTCAAAAACACATGCTTAAGATCAAAACAAACGCAAGAGCAGAAACACACTGCAAATGAAAAACCATGCAGCGTCGGTTTTGATCTTCTGCACGTGCTTTTGAATTTACATCTTTTCTGCATTTGCAGCATGTTTATCCTCATGGAGATCGTCAGTGCTTGTCGGTCCACCTTATCATATAGATGACAAGTGGTCCAAATATGCTGCTGCTAAACTGTTGACCAAATCATCCAGGAGATCTCATGTTACACCGATCCTCATGTTAATGCACTGGCTTCCAGTTAAATGTAGGATCCATTTTAAAGTTATTGTTGTTGTGTACAGAGCGCTCAATGGTCAGGCTCCAGTCTCCATCAGGGAGCTGGTGAAGCCTTATAACTCCAGCAGGAATCTGAGGTCCTCTGATCAGGATTTATTGGTTGTGTCTCGTACCAGGTTAAAAACTAAAGGGGACTGTGCTTTCCAGGTTATTGGTCCTAAACTCTGGAACAGTCCCCCCCTGAAACTGAGAGCTGTGGACACTGTTGACAGGTTCAAAAAACATTTAAAGACCTATCTGTTTGGACTTACCTTTGTTTAATCTGTCTGTTTTTGTGTCATGTTTTTGTCTGTATTTGAAATCTCTGTTTTGCCTTTTAATGTATTTCTATTGTTGTTGTTGTAAAGCACCTTGTGACCTCTGTTCTTGAGAGGTGCTCTATAAATAAATCCTACTTACTTACTTACTTACTTACTTACAAGCTGGGAGAGGAAGGGGAAGCTCCTTTACGGCTTTATTTTCAAGTCTTAAATTGAAAAGTGTGGTACCACTTTTACCCCAAAACACAGCTTCTTTCAAGAGCAGGCCATCAAGAAAACTGACTCCAATCTCTGTTCAGATGGAGAGTAACTGCTCCAGACTTTATCCACTAACAACAAAAATGATGCCTTTATGTCACAGGATTGAGACATTATAACAATTGTATCTTTGTAAGATAGAGATGGCTGGTTATAGATCCTCCACATAGACACAAATAAAGGGAAATGGATGTATAGATTTGCATAATCAAGCGTGATAATAATCAGTAGGTTGCCAAATTAATTGTTGGTTCTGGGGTTCTACTGAGGAAGTGTGTCTCAGCTTCTCAGCATGCTTTAACAGCAGGACTGATGTCTTCTTCCATTTCCAACAACAAACAAACCTAATACAATCTACAGAAGCTGGCATAGTCAGTCCCTAAAAGTGCTTCATTCCTCCTCTAAATAGTCACTCAGGACTGCGCTGCTCTGTGCTGCAGTTCACAGCGCAGCATCACAAATGGCTCTGGCATCAAAGAAAACAGGGGAGAAGAAAAAAAACAGATTTTTTTCAAGTCCTGGATTTTCACTGTTGCCTACAGTTACTTGTAAATAGCTTTTATCATTTCTTCCCCTGCCCTGGAGAGAAGCAGCAACAAGAGGGGAGACGAGGCTCTGTCATGTCGTCTACAGGAGATGGAGAAGAGGTAGTAAGAACAATAGGATGGGGGGTGTAAGGGGGGGGCTTAAAGGGAGGGGTGTGGAAGGAAAACAAAGTGGAAGAGAAAAAAAAATGGAGGGGTTGCATTTGCATAGCTCCATGAGACCAGAGAGGAGGAGATGTGAGGCAAAGGCAAACAGCATTATTTTTAGAGCTACGCTGACGGAGGAAATGTGCAATGTTTATGATTTTCGACTCACTGTTTGTTGCCTCAGACCTGTCCTCGGGGGCGAGAGCTCTGGGCAGTAAGCAGCACCTGAATGCCCCACCTCTACTCCTCTGTGCCCTGCTGTTTTCCTGAGATTGATAGGCAGTGAGTCAGAGAGACTTCATGGGTAGACAAACGCTTGCTAGCTACCGAATAAAATAAAGAAACAGGAAAAGGACCATTGATTTCCATTTTGCTGAATTAGCAACGATCCTCTGGCCATTTTGTTCTATCTTTTGTCTCTTGCTAATGGCTTTTTGAGGTTTTATTCGATAAGATTCTCCTCTCATAAACCCAGATTGATGTTCTGATGCTTTGTTGTAGCTGAGATGCACTTAGCTTTGGCCCATACAAGCAAAACATCCCGTAGCTCTTTGTGTTGTGCTGAATAAGAAAGGAAACATCAGGGAGATGCTTGTCTCTCACAGCCATGCTTCCGATCTGTCAATCACGCCAGCTTGAAGACTTAGTTTGTGTTGTTTCTGCATCAGCGTCGGTCACTATCTGATCTCTGGTGCTTTTATGAGGATGTAGAACATTGTGTAAGCTAAAATGTTTCCTTGTTGGAGTGGAGTGAGAGAACTTTACTGCAAGCTGAAAGTCCTAACTTATACGTTATCATCCAAAGGTTGCTTACCAAGGGCGTAGGTTTGATTTTGACATTGGTGGGGACAGGCACAGAAAACAATGTTTTGCATTAATTAGTGGTTGCCTGTGAGGGGGAACTATTTTCCTCTTGTGACTCACACTTTGTTTGTTGATATAGCTTCTAATGTCCATCTTTCTTTTCTTGCCTGCCGACATCCTCAGACATGAGTGCAACGTCAACACCGGCGAAACCTGCAAGTGAAACAGCCTACAGGGGGCTAAGCCAATCAAAAAACAGACTGGTCTCCAAGACGTATTTGGGAGGCGGTGCCGAAGTGGGAAAGGTTTAACCCTGTGTGTGCTGCATGAAGCAAATTTTTTCCCCTTCAAACTTAATATTGGTGGGAACATTTCAGCCATTTATTGAGATTGGTAGGGACACGTCCATACAGTCCATTCACAATTCTACACTATTGTTGCTTACTCATCCATCTAGAAGACTTGGAGCGACATAAGCAGCTGCTGGGAAGTTAATCTTAAGTCAGGTCAAGTTTAAATCAAGCGGCAACCTCTGGTCTCAAACTATGAAGCCCATGTGGAAGTGTTATAAACTGCAATTCATCGAGAATCCGCTTGAGGCTGGCTGGAGAACAAGAACAACACAAGCAAGATCTAGACAAGAGGAAACAAGATCAGTAAGACTAACAAAGTGCTTCAAGTCCATTTGGATGCAGGTACTGCAAATAGTAAATAAGGATTTTTATTTTTTTTGTAAGATAAGGAACATCTACAATGAAGCAACCAAACAATTTAAGACCTTCCATTATTATCATAAACAATTAACTTGTCATCACCACAATAATTACCAACAAAGTGCTGGGTCACAGATTCCCAAAGTAGAGCAGGACAGTGCGAGTCAACTGTAGCTGGAAGACATGATCTGCCACTGGGGACAACAGTGGAGAACAGTCTTTTAAGATATTAAGATTTCAAGTTTTTGCCCAAATAAGGAGATGACTGACTTGACTCCCGGACGGGAACACACGGCTATTGGCTAGGAGGCTCAAACTCCACCTCTTTACGTCACATTTTGACTGGTTGAGTTCCGCATTTCCAGTATGGCTGCCGCCGTCAATTTGCTTCATAACAGCACTCAGGAACAGACGAGAGATACTACGTCCATTATTTATACAGTCTATGCTTTAAATGCAATATTAACTGTCCTTTTAGCTCTCCAAATCCCTCCTCCCCTCCACCCAGAACTTCTCACTACGCATCGACAACCACACAGTCACACCCTCCCCCAGTAGTCCGTAACCTCTGCATCATCCTCGACCCCAACCTTTCCTTCAAACCTCACATCAGAAACGTCACCAAAGTATCCTTTTTTCACCTCTGTAACATTCCACGGCTCAGATCTTCTCTCTCCTCCTCTGCTGCAGAAACCCTCATCCACGCCTTCATAACCTCCCGACTTGACTATTGCAACAGCATTCTCTACGGCCTTCCCTCCACCGCCCTCAAAAATACTTCAATATGTCCAAAATTCAGCTGCCCGATTACTGACCCACACCCGCTCCAGAGCCCACGTCACACCCATCCTTCAGCACCTCCACTGGCTTCCCATTCAGCACCGAATCCACTTCAAGATCCTGCTCATCACCTACAAAGCCCTCAACAACCTCGCCCCCTCTTACCTGACCGACCTTCTCAAACGCCACTCCCCATCTCGCCTCCTCAGATCCTCAGATGCCAACCTCCTGTCCCCTATCACCAAGTCCAAGCACCGCACCTTGGGGGACAGAGCCTTTGCCATCGCTGCCCCCACTCACTGGAACTCTCTCCCTCCACACATCCACAACTCTGACTCACTTCAATCATTCAAAAACCACCTCAAGACCTACCTATTCCAAAAAGCATACAACACATGACCTCTCCCCCTGCCCCACCTCTGTCCCTGTTTTGTTTTATTTAGATGTTTTATTTTTTAGTTTTACCTTTTGTAAAGCGACTTTGAGTACTTAGAAAAGCACTATATAAATTCTATGAATTATTATTATTATTATGACTTTGGTTTCCACCAACTTGTGCCCCAGTAGAAGATGAAACAGGGTAAAAAAAAACTACACAGAGCAGCAGACTTTGTGAATTAGTCTCCTTCACATTTTACTATAATTTGATCAACGCTCCATATTATCATACTGAGTAGGGCCATTTTCGACTGAACCCTAATTTTAGTGATGAATTAAATTTTAAAGTCATGAATCAATGTTGAAAATGATCTACAAGAATCTTACCTGCACTTTTCGACATCCCAGCATCAGGAACAAGAGGAAGCTGCACTGAATAATTATCCTTAATGCTGTCTGAGATCTTCCTCGTATTACAAGCCCATGTTACAAAGCTTTGATAGCAGCGATGCTGAGATCAAACCCAGCAGCATGGGAAGCTTCAGAGTGGATTAATGTAGGAAGACATTAATTAGGACACTGTGTTCTTGTGTTCGTCTCCATGTAGTCTCCCTTTAAAGCCCGCTCTCTCTGTCTCTCTCCCTCTTTATCTCCCTCACCCGCTTTTTCTGACTTTTGATCTTTTTAATCTGACAAGTAAAGTGGAGCGCTGAGCTGTGTTTTGTGGTGGGTACTGCCGGTCCAGTGCTATCATCCATAGTTTATTTGAGCAGTAGCCTCAAGGGCTCTCTGAGGCAGAGTGGTTAGAGAGAAACCATCGAGAGGATGAGACTGACCTCACAGGAAGAACAAGAGCAGGGATTGTTGGTTTAAATGCTTCAAATGACCCATGTTTACACTGAATATTTTTCACATGGAGCCTTCTGTGGTCATTTGAGAAATACAGTGTTCGTCATTATTTTAAATGGTAACTGTGAGGTAAGAAACAAAGTATAAAGTGATCTTCTTTTTACTGGAAATTGTGCATCATGTATTTTGTTTTTGTCCTTGGCAGACGACCAGTCCTGAATTTGCCACACCTCACCCGGGAACGAGTGCACCAGTTGGGCATAAACTAAGTAGAATTTTGCAACAACCAAACTCTTTCACTCAAATTATACCAAATGCAACAAGTCTGACTGAGAACGGTTACACCTGCATGTGCCAGGTCTCATCATGTGCATCCACGAGAACATTTACAGAGCAGTGAGTGTTGCTAAGTGACACACTTCATCCACTGTCTTCTCCAATTAAAATATCTGAAAGAAGTCTGAATAACACAAACCAAAGGAGAAGACAAATGGATAGCAACATTTAAAAACTTGAAGAGTTTAAAAATAAAAATGTTCTCACTGGGAGACTGGACAACAGCAGCACAAAAATCCAAATCTATCAACAAGGAAGTCGGGGAGGTCTGTGACCAAAATCTTCACAATATAGCAACATAATCTTTGACATATCGTCATTGTCGGGCAGAAACCTTGTATTTCCAAAACCACTACTTTCCAGGAAGTCAAACACACTGCATGAGATTCAACTACAAGCTTTTTAAAATGATTTTCATCATTTTAATTTTAGAAAGCATATTGATCTCTTAAATTAGATCAATAGCATTGATTAATGCAAAAAAAAAAAAAGGATAAAAAAATGGAGATACAAAGGTTTCTTCCTGAAAGTGACAATATATTCTAAAATAATTCTTTCACATTCACTGGACTGGATGGCACTGACAGCTCAGAGCTGACGGCCTTATGTGCATAAAACCTGAGAGTGATCAGCAGCAGCAGGGCGGCAGACAGAGACCCTTTTCTGTACGACATATGCCAAAGACAAGGGGATTCAATCAGGGCTGAAAAAGAAACCTCAAAATCAGCTCACTGCATATCTGATCAGGAATGACTCCCTCAGGCCTGAACGCTCTTTCATCAAGTTTTCTGACTTTACTTTTCTATTTGTTTTGCCTTGTATAGACAGAGTTGTCTGACTTTACAAACTTAAACCTGCCTTGCTCTAGGCTTAAAAGTTAGACCCAGGTGAAAGTATTTAACAGGATGAGCAGTAAAGATAATTCATGGATGGATGGATGGCTTTTCATGGTTTCTATTCTTGTTACCTGCAATTTGGGCCAATAAATAATACACCTTATCTATCCCTATCAAGGGTTTGATGGTAAGTGTCAGTGTGAGGGTTAGAAACATGTACTCATTTAAGTAACAAGACAAAAGGGAAGGTGTTGGTGTTTTCATGGATCCACTGGAGAAGTTAGAATATGTCTTATGACTAGTAACTTTATGCCGTTTATGGAAGCCAGCATGTGTCACATTATGTAGACTGACATAAGCCGGTCGAGATCAACATTTGAACAAACATTCGACCAGTTTAAGTATTGTAATGTAAAAGCCTGAAGGAGTCACAGAGCTTGAAGAAAAGTGAGAGACTTTCTACTCCAGCAGTCTGACCACGATTTACATAGCGGCACTAATTAGATCAGTTCCCCCCACACAGCTTTGAGAACAGCTGGTTATCTCACTGTTGTAATAGTCTAGAATATGTTTGTATTTGTGTTTTATGATGCTGTCATAACAATATTTTATCATAACAGGAGTTGTCTGTGGCTGTTTGAGACACTCCCTGGCATGAGGTTTTGATTGCATGAGATGAAAATTATTCCTAATTCTTAGCGGGGCATTTCAGAGGAAACAGGCCTCAACAAAAGCGTCATCATTACAGCACTGAACACAAATATTTAACATGCCTAACGTATACTTGTAAAACACACTTCATCATCTTTTACATATGTGGAAATAGCAAATCTCAAACATCATGGACCTGGCAGCTTGATGTCACAAACATTTACAAAAATCTACACAAGGACGAACTTCTAACTTCTTTGTGAGTCAAATGTGGTTTGATTTAATCACCAGTGTTGTCAACACTATTAATTGATTATAAAATCCACATCTGGTCCAAGATTTGACAGGCCAGTCCTCTGCTCATGCTACAAACTAACATAGAGTTTCACTATAATGCAGCTGCTATCTTTTCCATAACCCTGCTGACATGAAAGTGGCTTGAAAGCATTACTTCTTTTTATTATTACTTAAAACTTCTCTACTGAGCAGTTGCTGCAACACAATGTAAGCTAGGTAGCCCTCAAAGACCTAGACAGCTGCCGGCGGCTACTTGTTCTTAAATGTTTGATAACTTTTGAACCGCTAAAGATCCTATCAACAAGCTTTAAAAACTCAGTTACAGCCAGGGGTGCAGCTCGCTCGGCTGGAGGTGAAGCTTCCACCAAAACTCTGCCCCCTGGTGGCTGGCTGCAGTATAGGTCAAAAACTCTGTCTCCCCTATTCATTTGAATGGGGCTGCAGTCAAACTTTAAAAAATAAATACACGCCGTACGAATGTTTCTCACATCCGTATGCTGTGGTGATGTGTAGTTATTATTTGACTGTTTTTTGTTCAAGGCCTCTTTTTTCTGAAAAGTTAATTTTTGGTTAGTTATTAGAGGTTAAAAAACAAGGTTTTACTTCCTGGTTTGCTTTGACTGACAGCTGGAGAGGGAAACTCCAGATCTCGTGATGCTATGCTGTAGGGTGGAGCTCGTTACCGTGGCAACACAGAAATTACAGTGGCAACCACTGAAATGCTCTACAGCTCAGACTCTGGCAACACAATGGTTGCGCATTGGAACAGGTTTCTTTTGGCTTCAAAACCGTACGACAGGAAAAGGCGGAGCAACGCTGTCCATTTTATACACAGTCTATGGTTACTTTCTCAGCTTTCCATTGATGCCACATTTGTCTCATTCAGCATATTCAAAATAAATTCAGGAGAGTCTGGCGCCCCCAAAGATGGTCTAGGTCTTTAAGGGTTAAACAGACAAGATAGTGTGCACGTTTAACCATTGAGTTGACAAACGTGCACAACCCCTAGTTTGTATCAAGTTTTGGTCGTTCTAAAGGAAAAGATTTGTGTTTCCAACTTTCAAATGTATCTCACAATCAAAACCCTGACTTCTTTATTCTCTCCCTCAGATGACGACAGCAGCTTGTTAGAGAAATAAAACAGTTAATAGAACAAATGAATAAACAGGCTCGGCTGTTTGTGATTCACCCAGAGAGCAGGAGATTACATTTCACACCATGTTTCCTTTCATCAGTCATCCTGGAAAATAATATCCCAATGCACATTAGAGTTACTATAGTTACCTTGTATAAACATCAACTATCAGCTATAAGTGATGACTGATCACATTTCACAATAACAACTGTTCTGCCCCCTGTTGATGCATGGCTCTCAAACTGTGAACAAACCAAGAAGAGGTTAATATCTTCAGATTTAAAAAAAGACTTTAATGTAATGATTGAGTTAGCTGCAAAAGTGATCGCATCAATTGCACAAGTTTAACCAACCACCACCTGGAAGCTCACAAAGAAGAAAATGCTCATACGACTTGATTTCCCTGAACAAGCATCTAGAAACCACCAATACTGAGAAACAGCCCTTTTGTCCGATAACCTCATGTCATATAATGACTCATCAACCCTCTGAACTCCAGCCGCTCTAGATGACAGTGCCAGTTAAAAATGTTACAACACTGCATTTTGGAAATCCCCAGCTCTCCCCTTTCTCTCTTTAACACCTTGACTCCTCACCCTGCACAGGGGCAGAGGATGGAAAAAGAGGTATCCCGAGGAGAGAAGGAAAACAATGGATACTGAAGCAGGATGTTGATGCAGTAGCATTCAGTGGTCATTGTGAGACAGCGGCCTGCAGAAAACAACTACATATGTGTGTGTGACCCTGACACTGCCTGCAGGCTTGTTAGGTGGATTGGTCCCATGTGGTTGAAAAAACACTCATTCACACTGTCAGCTGTTTGTTTTTCCAACACTTGCTTACTCTTCCTTTGAGCCTTTTGAGCGACATATAAAGCTCTCCTAGCTACCGTCCAGCAAACATAAACTGAGTTTCAGCACATTTTGGTAAAATTATCCAGCATACATGGGCAGAGAACAGAAAAGAAGTGCTCCATGAGTGTCCCAAAAAGCCTCTATTGATGCTTTCACATGTATTTTCACCATCAAGCAGGAATCCATTACCTGTAGTGAATCTGAGCTGAGTACATCTGTCAGTCTTTCAGAGAGGAGAAAACATCGACTTCCAAAGGGAGCATTTTGCATGTAAGGTGCTGAATTAAACGCTCAGAAAGCAGAGCATTTTGAAAATCTCTGTGATACACAGAGCCAGGGGTGTAGAGATGTTTTTATCCTACCAGAGCATATTGAAGATGCTCATTCATATATGCCTGCACACAGTTAAGGTGTCTCCTTTCGAATGTTGTGTAACAACCACTCCTACTATGACACTTTTAACGTAGCATTAGCCAACTGTAGAACACCCAATTAACACATGAGCTTAATTAATGTTTTAAGCATGATGGCCTGATGATATGAATATGAAAACATAGTTGGTGATAGCCAAGTGGCAACCTCTGGTCCCAAAATATGAAGCCCATGCGTAAGTGTTAGAAACTGCAATTCACTGAGTGTCTGCTTGAGGCTGGCTGCAGAAACACTGGAAACCACATACACACCCATTCAAAAAGGCGATCTTTGCAGCAGAAATAAACATGTTTACAGCCTGGTTAAAATAATGGCTTAGATCTGATTAGCTAATTTCTCTATCAGCACACACTGACGCGTCGGTTCAGAAGATATTAAGATTATGAGTTTTGCCCAAATAAGGACATGACTTGATTGACAGGTGGGAACACATAGCTGTTGGCGAGGAGGTTCAAAGCCTGTCTCTTCCCCTCACAATGAGCTTGGTTGAGTTTAGCATTTCCAATATGGCTCCTGCCGACGATTGGCTTCAAAACAGCCATTCAGAAACAGATAGGTGACGTCACAGATACTACATCCATTATTTATACAGTCTATGGTGATAGCACATCTGACATAACACTTACATTTGTGACTGATGGCGCACATGCATATGGGTTATGCTCAAATGCACAGTGCGCATGGGCCTTAGGCCATTACCATGCATTCACCAGGTAATAATGAGCTGATTTCAGGGGAGAGAGGAGAGTTGGATACACACAGAGGCCGCCACAGTGCATAAGATTGCAAATGGTCGATCATGGCTGGTGGGACCAGACTGCAGGAAGACCAGACTATAGTAAAAGCATGGCGCCTGAAGCCTCCTGTGGTGGACGTTGCATGTGGATGAAGATTAATTTGCTGCCCTTTCATTGTGACTACAGTACAGACCAAAGAAAACTCATTTTGTCTTGAAAATCAGATCTTGAAGCGCTTAAAAAATCCTAACCCATGGCACAAGATTAGAAGTCACAATCGACTTCCTATCTAGAGGAAGTAAGAGTCGTAACAAGGTTCCAGTAGGTGAACCCTCCTCCTCCTGCAGAGTTCTGCTTTTGTTGAAACTTGACAGCCTGACAGCATTCGGGTTCCCCGTTTACTCCATGCCACTACAGCGATCAGTGAATGTGACCTTTTGTGTTTTACTGAAAGCAAAAAACAAGTCAGGAAATTATTGTACAAGTATACAGGCTTCTAATTGAGACCTGCCTTTATTAGTCAAAACGTGCAGCTACACCCTGCTGGGAAATGAACCCTGCCTTCAGTTGGGCTCAGCTTTGTATTGGAAATGGTACTGTTGTTGAAAATGGTTGTTAGAGTCCATTTCTTGGATTACACACAAGCAAATATCACAAAACTGTTCCACAAAGAAGCATGTTGTGTGTTCAACAAAAGGAAAAATGCATCACCATTTTGCTGAACTACTATTTCAGTGAATTGTAACACCAGTACTACAAAACTCATAACAGCTTAGTTTTTATTTGAAGTGATAAAAATGTGGAAATACCAATTAACCGTGAAGAAAAGTCCTCACACGGAGCTCCAAGTGTTGTGAGTGAATGTGCAGTAATGTAAGAGTCCTCTTTCTCCACGTTTAAACTCTCACTCCGCCACGACGAGGAGGACCACGGATGCCGAAGGTGGAATTGCTTTTTCAACTCACTGAATTTTGTTGTATTTTGCTTTGAATGTACAAGGACGATACATAATGGCGAGCGTGCAGGAGGGAAGAAAATATGGAAGATGAGAGGTTATGGAGTGAGGCAGCGTAAACAATAGTGTCTGTCTGAGAGTCTCCGTCGTTACAAGGCTCCAGTTGTCTCCGCGGTTCGCCATGGCCTCGGCCAACCTCGTCTGTGTACAGTCTCAAGGCCCTGCATACACTCCGTCCACACACACACACGCACGCACACATCGAGAGAGAGCTATTGCCATGGGAACCAACCCCTCTATGACTATTCCCTTCTCTGGAGAATAATAGGCACCAATCTCTCTAAACCTCTCTCTCTTTCATTGTCAGCTCCTCCTCTTTCTTCTCCTCTCTTCTTCTATAAGCTCTCACCCTCTTCATCACATAGACTCCCCTCTTTCCCCTCCTCTTCCTCTTCCCTCTCCTCCATGAGCAGGAGCAAACACTCATGTCCTCCTGTTCCTCTCCTCTCTGCTCTGACAGTCACGAGTATGATTTGTTATGCATAATCTATCCATGCTGGGATTAGTACAGTTCTTGCAAGTATAAAGCAAAAACATCATCTCAGGCCCAACCTGCACGAACACG
This sequence comes from Notolabrus celidotus, assembly GCF_009762535.1. Classification (NCBI taxonomy): domain Eukaryota; kingdom Metazoa; phylum Chordata; class Actinopteri; order Labriformes; family Labridae; genus Notolabrus; species Notolabrus celidotus. The sequence continues at coordinate 5,783,215 of NC_048283.1, read as the reverse complement.
ACGCCGGTTGTTTTCAGAAACATGGTGAATGGGGAGTTTTTGGATTTCAATATAATAGAGAGAGAAGTGTTTAAAAATAGAATAGAAAATCTGACCCTCTTTTGCTTTCTTTCTCTTAAACACAGAGGATTTTGAAGAGATTTCCCGTGAGTGAGTCATTGTTTTTCTGTGAACTCGCTCCAGGCGGGTCATTTTTTATTAAAGCCAGCCGGGCCGAGTTCTTAGGTTTTCAGACACCCTATCGACATGTCCGTGTTGGACATTACCCAATCAATACGGCTGCAATTTTCTTGACCACCCATTACAACAGGAGTCAATTTGCCTTATAGAAATATCAAGGGCCATTCTTTCTTTTTTCTTCTCCTCCGTTCGAGCTAAGCTGCTACAGAATTGTCTGAATACTGGAAAACTGGCTCCTTTGTTTCCCCGTCTTGCCTGGAGGATTCATCCTAATATGCCGTCTCAGGTCTAGGGCAATGCCAGAGGCTTGAATAACTTAGTATCTTCAAAAGCACGATCACTGTCACCTGGCAGGGGAGCGAGGGGAAAAATAATCTTTGCCCGAGATCTTGTAAGCGAGCATTTCACGGGGAAAAGACGTGAGACTCACAGCAGAGGCTGCAATCAAGATGACACCCTGTCATGAGAACTGCATAACTCACACCTTATCTCTCAGTGTGTCATTCAGCCATGTTTACTGCCCAGAGTTTATATTACTGCCAAAAAAAAGTGGTGCCAAATCTGATTTCTGTGCAACAAATGAAACCAGACTTCTTCTAAAAACTCACCAAAGCACAAAAAATAACTGAAATTAAGTTTTATCTCCAAAATACAGACGACTCTGTCAAGCAAAGTTTTCCAATTTTCTACTTTCTTTTATTTTGCAGGAGTAGAAGTCACCTCCAGGCAACTTATTTTGGAATCAAATTCCTCTCATGTTTATATTTCATCATGTCCCAAATCTGAATCTTGTGTTCCTTGTTGTCTGGCATCAACAAGCGCAGCATGAAATGAGGAAAGAATGAAATTAAGATGGTTTAAAAATAACCACTTTCAATTAGATGTAGCCCAGATTATTGTTAGTACAGAAAGTTCCGGTAGTTTGTTGTGTCTGCCTGTGGGTGTTTGTCTATACATACTGAGCGGAGACGAGTACACACTACGGTTTACACACGCCAATGCTTGCCAATTACCTTAATCAAATTTCACACCACACAGGGGGATCGACTGCGCCCGGGATCAGATAGCAAACATAAGTTGATTAAAATACATGTTTGCTAAAAGACTGGAGTGAAAAAATCAACATGCAAAATATACAAACTGAGGGCTGGAAGAGAGGATGCAGAGAGTAAATGAGAAACATCTGAAACGCCATGACTGTGACGATCGGGTAAATCAGAAAGGAGTATGTTCATGTATCTAAAGGCACTGTGAGGGGGTTTCATGTTGTGTTGGATCCGATGACTCTTCTGGATGAAACCAGAAGTGGTTTGAAGACTACATTTCCCATGAGCACCATAACCCGCTATCGTAAAGATGTGGCTCCTGCCACAGTGTGCATTTGTGGTGGAAGGAAATGAATGAACACAGATCTTCTTTCAACGCTACTTTTCTTTGTTCAAGATAACTTTTAGAGATGAGGTATGTAAGATAGTTTAGCCAGAGGGTTGATGGTGAAGTAGGAGGCAGACTCAGAGCACTTAAATGAACAGTTCCAACCAGGAAGCATATAAAACATGAAGATGTAAACTAAATAAACAAAGAATAACTAAACTCACAACAGAATAGACCCTGGTGTCCTTGACAGACCGTTTTCCCCCCTTTGCTTCTCACAGCATACAGAATTTATGGAGGCAAGCGTCCCCATCCCCAATACTTGGTCACAACCATCCTCCCTTGCAGAGTTAAGCACCCCACACATAACAAGCATGATAAAACCAAGCGGCAACCAGTGGTCTCAAAATATGAAGCCCATGCAGAAGTGTTATAAATTGCAATTCATCGAGAATCAGCTTGAGGCTGGCTGCAGAAACACCGGAAACCACATACACACCCATTCAAAAAAGACGATATTTGCAGCATTAATAAACATGTTTATTAATTATAAACATTAATAATTAATAATTAATAACCTAATATAAAATTATTAGGTTCGGCGGTTCGGCGGTTCAGAAGATATTAAGATTACAACTTTTTGCCCAAATAAGGACATGACTGACTTGACTCCCAGACGGGAACACATAGCTGTTGGCTAGGAGGCTCAAACCCCGCCTCTTTACGTCCAATATGGCTACCGTCAACGATTTGCTTCAGAACAGCGCTTAGGAACAGATGGGTGATGTCACGGATACTACGTCCATTATTTATACAGTCTATGGATAAAACACACACACATAGACAACATATTTTCTCAATAGTCCAATTTCCCACGGCACTTGAACGCATCCCAAGAAGACAAAGAACTCTGCAACAAAACAACAAATAAAAGTAATTTAAATATCACCCATGTTTGTCTGCCATTACTCTGTCAACCTGTATTTAGATATGGTGGAATTATCAACTAAATTTAACACAAACAGACCCAGGATAGTATTGTGTATTAAGTCATTCAGAGATGTTAATGGTTAACATATAATTTAACTAAACAAACAAAAGATGTATTAATGAGACCATGTAAACTAAGTAAAACATAAGTGACAAATGACACAACTGAGTCCACTTTGTCACAAGATAACATTGTCACATTGATTTGTGGCTAGGTGAAATTATCAACCGTGATGTAATAAAGGCTAAACTTTTTAAACTCTGATTTATTAAACTATATATATGATATACTCTCTGCTCTCTGTAAATAAACATGTAGATATACAATTGAACAATTCTCCAAGCAGAATTCACATATTTGTATTTATATTATTATTTAACTCTCATCTACATATACTTTTTTAATGTAAAACTACCTCTGCACTATTCACCACTGCACTATTATCATATTATTTTAGCCTGTACATATTAGTCATGCCTATTTGTTGTTCTTTTGTGTTTATAGTTTATGTTATTATTAATATATTTATTTTTTTGTTTGTGTGCCGTATTCCTATGCCTTGTGCAGAGAGCACAGTTTACCAAAACAAATTCCTTGTGTGTTCAAGCATACCTGGCCAATAAAGCTGATTCTGATTCTGATTCTGATTATTAGCATTAGTTAGCTTCCAAAAGGTGATCAGGCGTACCGGTTAAATGTTACCTGTCACAGCCAGTGTCCAAATAAATGTTCAAGTAACACAAATATGCACATAGTTTAACTCTTCAGTCCTCAAAGAGCAGTGATGCATTCACATGCTGACTTAAACATTAAATCCTGTTCATAGCCTTTCAGTTCATTTAGCTAGGAAAGTCCTGGTTGTAGAGTTTCTCTGTCTAAAACAAAACTTCAACAGCAAACAATCATATTTTGCTGATCTCCAGTATCAGCCATGAGGACAAAACAATATGTCAAAAGAAAATCATCTTAAGAAGGATAACTCCTCCTTCTTGCTAACTTTCTCCTCATTGCAAAACTTTAAAAGCAGAGTTCTGAATAAAGCCATTTCAGATGAGTGGTGAGTATTATCTCAGCTTTTCTCACAGGAAGTCCAACCACACACCAAAATTCAGTGTGAATAAACAACCTGTCACTGATAATCATATTTAACTACGTAGCTCATAAAGAGGCCGCTGTATAGGAGGGATAGTATTTCAAAATGTGTTAAAAACTTCTCACAGTGCCTTCAATATGTAAGATAACAGTCATTTAGTCCAGCCTTACAAACATTTTATCACTTTCTTCTACTGCTTTTGTGTATGCAGTTTGTTTTATGTCCCCAAGGTTTGAGTTATCCTCCTGAAATGCTAACAAGTCATAAATAAAAGCTCATAAATCTGCAGTCATAAACAATGCCATGCCATTAATAAAGGTTAATGGATCTAACATTCTCAGAAGCCATCAATCCTGCAGAACAAATGTTAATAAAGTCATTAATAACGTGAAGTTATTTTTTTTCTCTTTCTAATAAGCTGTCACTGCAGGGCTAGTAAGCCATTTGCAACTCTTAATGTTAATAAATCATCAATAAAAGGTCTTAACTACAATAGATCACGTCTGCTGTTGTGTGTTAAAGTTCCAGAAGAAAGGACGGATCTACATATTTCAAGTCTTAATTAAATTAATACAAGAACTGCTCGTGTGTTCATGCATTAGAGGAGCAATCGCTCTTCCATACTAAACAGGTCTTAATGTGTTTCTTCTTGCCTTGCCTTCAGAGTTAGATCCAAAGAAGTGCAGGAGTGAGTATAACCCCGTGGAGTGAGGATCTGTCATAGTTACAGTCTTTATAGTACCGAGTTCCTGCACTGCTGCTTTGCCCACGAGCACTGTCAAGAACACAAAAAAAGTTTCTCCTGAAAAAAAGAGAGACTGCAACTCTCCAAGATACCCACTTGAACTCAGACTGCTGAGGCCTAACATTATCTATTCAGCTGAACTTAAGACTCCTTGTTCTAACTGAAAACTGAATATATTTCTACTCAGACAAGGACTTTGGATTTTGTCCCCTACTGCACCAGGAAGGGATCACTTTGCACCAAGCATAGACAGGAGGAATGATTTTACATAAGCAAGATTTATAAAACTCTGAATTGATTCTTTAATTTATGAAGCAGGACTTTAATTCTGAGCCCATCAATGGTTGAAAGTCCACAGGCCCAAGAACACAAGAGTCTTTCAAGAGGATAAAACAGGAGCAGGACAGTTTCATGAACACGTATACCAGACATCTTCCCAAGAATGGCATAAAACTGATCTGATACTGATGTGTTCAGAAAAATATGCTGATTTAAGTCTCTCATTTTCTAACAAGATCACAAGAAGTTTCACAAGTAACCTGTTAGCTAAATATAACAGTTTTAACATGAAAAACGTGACATTTTCTGCGATGGGATGGATGTAAAAATAACTTCATCAGGTACAGAGATGTGAAAAGGAGACATGCAAATTACTTTTAAGACATGTTTGTTGAGGTTGGATCGACCATATCAGATGCAATCTCAATGGGATCATGCAGGATGTCAATACACTGTATAAGATATGGATATAACTCAGCCACAAATGTTAGTATGCCAATTCATGCAAAATATTTTACAAATAAAGAAAGAATCACTGCCTGTAGAGTTGTCATAAATAAAGAAATAAGCTATTGAGACCAAGAGCTTTAGGGCCAGCTGCAGTCAACACTTGGAGTGGACAACGCTGGCTCCATTTTTCAACATATGGGGTTGCCAGACTCGATGCTAACAGACCTCAGACACTCAAGTTGATATAATTCAGCTGGTGCTAAAATAAGCATTACATTACATTACATAAGTGTAAATCGCATCGCTTGGTGCAAATATGGGTCAATGTAATGTCTCTGTTTGCCACACTACTAATGAATTCAATTCACTTATGGTTTACAAACAGCTTTGGAGAGATTTCTATTATCAAATGTGTCATAAAGCTTAATTTTATTAGAATAGAAAACAAAAGTCACAAAAACTGGTGTCTTGAACGTTGGCAAGTAAAGCCTGTAGGAGCCATGAGTGCATATAGAATTTTCTAGTAGTTTTCAGGTATTAAGTGTGCAATTGTTGATATTTTTTGTGGTGTTACTTCTTATTTCTGGTATCCTTTGTCATCAAGGGGGCAGCTGTGGCTCAGCTGTAAAGTTGATTGCCTCAATTGGAAGGATGGTGGTGCGATCCCAGCTGCCTAAGTGTGCTTTGGTAGGACACTGAACCAGGAATTGTGTCTTGTGGCAGTTTGTGAATGTATATGAATGGGATAAGTTAAAATTGATGGACACTTTACATCAGGGGTTCCCAAACTTTTCGGGCCCATGACCCCCAAAATATATGGTGCTAAAGACCTGCGACCCCCACTGTCCCTCGAAATGATTAAATGTAGCTTCATACCTAGTTTAGCTAGTCTGCAGAAAAGTAGCCACCTACATGCACATGTGGCTGTGTTTCCTGTGCTGTTACGAATTAACCTGCAGCTACTGATGCTTTTGTTAATTAACTGTAAACTCACCCTAACCTTAGGAGTCATCTAAAGAAAGGCAGAAAAATAATGAAAAAAATATAGTTGCAAGTTTTTACTTCCAAATGAATTAATTGTTAAAAAAATATATTTACAGTAATAAAAAATATATTTTTAGATTTTTAAAAAATCTTGCAACCCCCAATTAGTGTATGGCGACCCCCCAATCAGCACCGATCCCCACTTTGGGAACCCCCGCTTTACATAACAGCCTCCGCCATCAGTGCATGAATGTAGTGTGAATGGGTGAATGTTACATAGTGTGAAAGCACTTTGAGTGGTCAGAAGACAGGACAAGGGTGTTTTAAGTATCGCCCATTTCCCATTGATTGTGTGGTCTTATTGATTGAGGGAGTAGAGGGTCACATGGGTAAGCCACCTGTTCACCTTTCATGATCAGTGGGAGAAACAAGGTGAGTTGGGTCACTGTTGAAAGCTATCAACTCTGATTACTGGGATTACTATTTCAAGTTTGAGCACAACATAAGTTCCTCATCTTGTTGTGTTAATGAAAAGTAAAATGCACTTGTGGATTTTAGAGATCATCAGATAAGTGCTTATCCTGACCTCAGCCTCCCAGCGGCTCATATCTTCCATGAAGTTGCCACAAAACCAATCATTGCTACATATCATCATAGATTTTTTTTTCAGAATTTGGGTGAATTAACCCTTTAAGTCAAAGGTCCCATCACCTTCTGACCTGCATAATAATTCCCTTTTAAAAAAAGGACACTGTGGTGTGACAGAGCTCAAACCTCAACCACTTCCACATTTCTTACAGTGGAGCCGCAGAGTGGTCAGTGTACGACGCTGCCATATGGGCTTCCTATGGTGGAGTGTGCTTTTCTTCCTCTGAGTGTGCGTCTCATGTTTATGCACTCATTCCGTGTGTGCAGCATGTATGCATGCTCACATGCTCAGGGATGTTCCACGAATAATTTAGCCTTTGATGTACACACTTGACACTGAACACATGGCAATTTTCTCTGTGCACATGCGAGTGTGTGTTTATCTGTGAGTGGTGTGCATACAAAATGAAAATGTGCTTGTGTTTATTTGTGTGTGTTGTATGTCTTGCATGTTACAGCTGCTTTCTTCTTGTTTCATATATTCATAAAGCTCCATATGCGCTTAATTTTTTTGTGTTGTGTGTGTTTTCATTCTGTGTTTATGTTTTATCTTTGTGTGTATGAATTTGTGTGTCTTATGTTTCAGAGTTTGTGTCTTCTGCCCATATGCTGCTCGCCTTTCGGGTGATTGTTTTTTAATGTTGCTGTATTTATCAGTTAATGTTTTCCATGCATATCTGTGTTGGTGTGTTTGTGCATGTGTGTGTTTGTGTGTGTGTGTGTGTGAGACAGAGAGAACTCCTGACCCAAACGCTCTTTAGAGTTAATGCAGCCCGGCGCTCCACAACTCACCAGCTGGAACTAATTAACAGCAGCTCAGTCAGATGGAGCTCTCTCACTCACTTTCTCTCTCTCTCTCTCTCTCTCTCTCTCTCTGTCTCTCTGTCTCTCTCTGTCTCTCACACACACAAACACACACGCACACTGTCTCTTCCTCTCTCTCATGCCCCTGTCTTCCTCTTCCCTGACATCCCCCCCAACCTTCCTTCACCTCCTGCCATCTCTCAACTTGTTTTTCTCTGTAAACCTTCTCTCTCTCTCTCTCTCTCTCTCTCTCTCTCTCTCTCTCACTCTCTCTCTCTCTCTCTCTCTCTCTCTCTCTCTCTCTCTCTCTCTCTCTCTCTCTCTCTCTCTCTCTCACACACGCATGCTTGGATGAACATATTGTAGTCATGTAAACTTGAACAGTCACACAGACTTATCAGCATGCACGCTAACCTATACTTTCACCCATCATCCTTAGAGAACACAATATCTCAAATCACTCGTTCCCCTGCGTTTCTCTTCACGAGTGGGAGTGGTGTGTTACTGTATGCCAGGCACATCTTGAATCGCTGTCAGGGTTCGGTCTGTGATTGGATCCAGGTAGACATTTTTGGCATTCTCAGCCCTGTTTTGTACCATCAGTCATGCATGTGACTTCAAAACAAGCAGCCCTATTGATGTGCATGATGAATAGCAGGAGTGTGTGTAGATGTGGGAACATGTGTATGTGCGTGTGGTGGAGCTGCATATTGAGCTTCTTGTTAAATACAAAGATGTCAAACTTGTGGCTTTCGGCTGATAAATCCACTCTCTGTGGCAAACAGTTGTGACCATGCAGTCCAAGTTTACAGCAGAAGCTTTGGAATCAAGTGTGTGTGTACAGCAGCACATCTGGCAGGAAGTTGAAAATCATGCACATGTCAGAACGCTTCAACAGAAAGAGAAAGCGGACTTACCTGTTTGACAAAATCAGTGAAAAGTTCACTGCTTGGATGCAAAGGCAGCAACTGGACCAGAGCTTCCAGTAGAGAAACACATTCTTGGTGGAAGGAAACCAGCACAGAAAGAGGATGGAGGTTCAGATCCCGTCCGATAAGCTGGCTGAGGTTGCCTTGGAGCTGCCCAGATTAAAGGAAACACAATCCTCAGGCAGGCGGCAGGCAACAGACGGACCAGAGCAACTGTCAGCAGCAGCAGCAGCAGCAGCAGATCCAGCGGTTTGCTTCGTCTTCCCCTCTTCACCACCTAACAGAGCTCAAACACACTTGTAAGCTCGCCGTGTTTAGGTCATGCTCAAAGTATGCCTGTGTAACGATGTTCTGCAAGCTCAGGGAAACCACATCCTGTCACATATTTACCTCCCTCCCCTCTCTCTCCCTCTCGTTTCTGTGTCTTGTTCTATCTTTCCGTGTCTTGTTCTCTCTTTCAGTGTGTGTGTGTGTGTCTCGTTCCCTTGATTGTCTGAAGCAAACTGAGCGCTCCGACCCAGCGTCTGCTCAGCACAGCCCTCTCCGCCTCTCTGCCTCTCTGCCTATCTCTCCAGCAGCCGCACCAGTTCCACTCGGCTGACTGAAGAATCCATCTGAGGGAGAGGAGGAGGAGGAGGTGGAGGGGAGAAAAGAGGGGAGGGGAGAGAAAGAGGGAAGGGAGGGGGCTTGACTGGGAAATACCAGAGTTAGAGAGAGAGAGAGGAGGAGGAGGAGGAGGAGGAGGGTGTTGTTTAGGGGGGGATGCACTAAAGAAAGATGGGAGGACAGAAATAGGAATCAATAGTTAGTTTGAGAGAGAGATGGAGAGAAGTAGAAAGGAAAGCAGGATAATGATGTGTCACCAAGTCAATACTCTCTCACACACACAAACACACACACACACACACACACACATGCAGGAGCGAGTGAGGTGTTGTTTAAAAGGTGTTGGACTACAAAAAGGTTAAAAGGTACATGTAGTAGAGATGTTTCGTTGAATACAGATGATGTTGTGTGTGTTTGTGTGATTCTCAGCACTCCCCTCTTCTGTAGTGGTTATGCATATTTAATACGTCCGGGTCAGGACCCCCTATAGCTCTGTATTCATTATTTAAGCCAGTTTGTATGAGGGGCCACAACTCTTACGAAACCACACGCCTGATACATAAACTGTGATTTCCACCACAAAACAACAACCACTTCCTGAACAACAACAACAACAATAACAACAACAGCATCACTGGGATCCTTCGTGGTGCCTGAGGCGACACGTGTCTGCATCACTGCTGACATCAGGGAAGAAGTTTCCATCACTGTCTGTCTCCACCATTAACTCTCTGCAATGCTTAAAAGTCTATTGACAGATTCAGTAAGTGACTGTGTGCTTTGGCCCTCTTTGGGAGATCTCTGCTGAGTGTAATGTACAATTTGATGAATGTTTTTAATGCAGGAAGGATAAATATTTTAATAATAACAATAATGGATTTGCGGGAGACAACAAAGCCTTTTAGCATCTGGCTCAATGTTTGGGGTGTTGATTTTGGACAGACATCCAGTAAACAAAGGTCAGATTGATCTCATGCAACGTACTGTACCTGCAGACATCGACCGGCCATGCTGTCCATGTGCCTGACTTGCATATCCCTACTTGGTCTTAAGGCTATGTGTCCCATGAGGGGGGAAAAACAATGAAATGATTAAAGACAGCATATCAAATAGTGTCACATCAACCATGACACTTTGAAGACCAAAGCAACCAATGGGACCTCCTGGAGCAGGCTTATCCATGAAGTTGCTGCACTATCTAACAATCACCCCCTCCATGCCTCAGATGAAAAACACAGACTGAAAAAGTTGATATCCTTCATCAGAAAGGTCCGAAATGAAATTTAACACCATCACCACTCACCTCTGCCCACTCTGTGCATAGTACGTGGGTCCAGAATCAAGCTCTGTGTCCACCTGAAAACCCACAAGGAACAGGAGGAAGGATGGTAATACTCCAGCCTGAGCGACCACCATTGATGATGATGATGATGATGATGATGACCTGCAAAGAAGCAAATGTTGGTCAATAAATGCTGCCAGCTAGCCTCTTGGTGTAGACCAAAACAAAGCCAAAAGGAGAACAAATTCTGGACTTCAGCTCATTGCTCTGTCTGCTGGATGTGTGAATAGGTAACTGTTAACTAGTATCAACTTAAAAGGTGGAGATATGCCAGTTCTATCTACAGATCATCTCTGCTGCCCCAAAGTGGCCAAAAAGAAAACAACAAAAAACGGCACTAACAATATTTTCCCAGATATAGTTGGTTTCTTTGCTTTTATGCCCCCAAAGAGAGCAGGGGACCCCAAAACAGAGTGGCTGGATGTGTCTGGTTCTGCTTGAGGTTTCTGCCCATTAAAAGGAAGTATGTCCTTGCCGCCATGACTTGCTAAATACTGGAAGGTGCTCTGCTCATGGTGGATTAAGATGAGATCAGACTGAGTCCTGTCAGTAAGATGGGACTGGATCCGGTTCTGTCTTGGTGTTGGGTCTTTCTTAATAGTCTAACATAGAGTACGGTCTTGACCTGCTGTGTTTTTAAAAGCGTCTTGAGATAACGTTTGTTGTGATTTGGGGCTATGATTGATTGATTGATTGATCTGATCTTTCTGGGATGAACTAGCTGACTGCCGAGGATATTTTGAACTTTAATGACTTGAATCAATACATCTTCCAAAATTGGAAAACCTTATATTCTGTAAGTTAACAGATGTCCACTTATGAAATGATCAATTAAACATGAACTCTGAAACCATTGCCTGAGAGAAAGAACATGACCCTTACTCTACAAACATTGGTGTCTTCATTCCATTTGAATGTGGGAACTCTGTCCCTTCAGCTGATCAGTATTGGTTATGACTCTGTTTGTGTGTTAAGACTTATTGCAATTGCAAGTTACATACCCTGTAATAAAACTCGTCCAACTCTAATGACTTTATTTTCCCAAGAGGGAAGTTACAACAGTTTCCACAACACTGAGCTCTGAAAATCATGGAACTGTAAAAATGAAACCTGAATGATTTGGTAACTCACTTTTAAACAGCAGTTACAACAACAGGAACTCCAGAATCATGAAGAACCTTGCCTGAAAGTCCATGATTAGGTCATGTCATAGGAGCTAAACCATCCCCTCAACAACAACTGAGTAATGGATGACTAATCTCATATGATTCAAACTTTGGAAAGAACCATTAGTCTGGCTTTGAATTAAGAGTTTTGTGGTAGAGTTTCCTTTTATTGTAAGTATACAAAGCGGTGTTGAGCGGTGTGTCAGTGTTGATGCTGGTTTTGACAACTGTGAGGAAAATAGCCTGTTTGAATCTTATATTACTGCTGCCTCTTTTCAGCCATAATTATTGGCAGACACATAAAAGAGTCAGATTTTTTCTCAAGTTTTGTTGGAACAGTTTCATTTAACACAGCATGTCTGGGTTGCTGATTCAGAGGAGGTGCTGAATAAGGATATTTCACAATGGTGTCTAGTTTCACAGATCATGGCATCTGTTTTTCAAAAAAATATGAGAGCTAAGAAGAAAAAGTACCGTTTCCATAACAAAACAGAAAATATTGTGATATTTCTTTTTACATTTAAGCAGTTGGAGCTTGGTGCAGTGACAGTCTGAAATATCACAACACCTTTTGCATTCAGTGATGTAAGAACTCAGTCTTAGACGACTAACAACCCTAATTAGGACCCTTTTGTGACTACCTGGACACACCCATGACTGTAAGAGGCTGATAATTTCTAGCTCTTCCCCAGAGAGGTGAAACATCTTCAAGAATTTCTACCACTGCAGTTGCCTTACGGATCAAGCTTTGGATTACAATGACCTGGATGACTGAGAACCTTCACAGACAAGTTAAGACGTATTGTTTTTGAGTTAAGACAGATATTTAAATATAAGCATTGTTGGATTAAGTACATGCCTTCATTACTTGAGTCAAAGTATAGATCCTCCTAGTAATCTTTAAAAAAATGTCATGCTCCACTTTTCCTGTTTTTTAAGCTCCAAAATAACAGAAGCAATAACAGGAACAACCAACCATAGACTACAAGCACAGACAGCTTGGTTTAAAATGTCCATCTGGAACAAAACAAATGTTTCGCCACATTCTCTGATATGCTCCCTCAGGCTGGACGGTGAATTTCTGTAGGCTTGTGCTCAGTAAACAAACAGTATGAATCATTTTTCATTTCAAAAACCTCAAACATGATCTGAAGAAATGGTCATGGGTGCTCAGGTGAAGTTATCATCCTCCACTGTAGCCATCTCTTCTACCACTGAATGAACGCCTAATCGGAGTGATGTTTGCTCTACCTTCAACCATGGAGACCCTCAACGCACAGGTATGACATCATCGCTGAGACAAACGAACAGTCTTTCAGGTAGACATAGAGAAAGAAAAGAAATGTAGTGGATACTCAAAAAAAAAAAAAAATTGTACAATATTAAAGTAAATTTAAACTTTCCATTTATTTTAACAACCAAATCATCCAGAACTAATGACAGTCCTATCAGCTATTACCAGATGTGTTGTGTTCTGTGCTAATTAGCATATAGTAGCGGCTTACACACTGAACCAGCCTAGAGATCATGCTATGCATTATACCTGATAAGCATGTTGGCACTGTCATTTTGAGAAAGCTAGCATGCTAATGTTAGCACTCCCAGTACATACTGGGAATAATGAATCTTAGTTAGAGCATAGGAAGGAATCAGAGCAGGGATTTTATTTTTCACAGTGTTCATTTTTTTTTTTGAGAATTATTTTCAGAGATCCTGAAAAATGTGACTGGAATCAAACAATGCCTCAATGTGGAGAACATCTGCAACGTGTGAATATAATTAAAAGACTAAATATGAAAAAAAAAAAAAAAAGCTGAGGAGAAAACACAGCTGATTAAATACACTCGACAAAGGGTTGACTTTTTGATGCTTTTTGATGAGCTGCCATAATTACTGCTGAAAAGCTAAATGCACTGTGGTGAGACTTACTACACAAAGTGATTGTGACACTGAGCTCTTCTCAAAGTCATTTCTAGCCTGAAAGAGGATCCATTCACTCATTTGCCAGGGTTGTAGCTGCCTTTTCAAGCAAAGACGTTATTGTGTCGCTCAGACCTTTTTGTACCAAAATCTGACTCCAGGCTGCAAAATAATGATATCTCTCTTGTTATAGATGGAGGATTCCTGCCTCTGTTTTCTGTCACATCGGGTGCACCATTAGACTTTAATCACCCTTCCTGGAAGCAAAAGCAGAAACAGCCAATACGTATCTAAATCTGGGCAACAGGAATCAGATTTTGGAAGGGCATTTTTTTTCAGCATCACATGAAAAAAGGTTCAGCGCCGGAAGGGGGTCATTCTGGCAAATCATATCTTTGAAACACCCGGGGAGAAGCCAGAACAAAAGAAAGTGAAATTGTTAACACTGGGTGGATGCTTGACTGGTTTCCCAGCCCTTTAGCTCAAATGGAATCAAACAGATGCCAAAATGTAGAAACCATCCTGACTGGTGCTGAGGTCTGAATGGAGTTAATGATCACCCACAGCGTAATAGCCTGCATGCTTTAACTTAGGATGGTAGTTGAAAAACACCAAGAAGTGATGAAACACTTACATGTGTGACAATGTGACATTTGCATGATGTAATTTTCAAATCCTTCACTCCAGTGGTTTTATTGTTCTCTGTGTTTAATGTTGTGTTACTTGACCCCACAAAGGGCACCCTGTGAATGTCTTTTGTGGACGTTGTGGGACAACTGAAATGGGACAAATAATTTGAGACAAGTTATAAAGAAGTGCAGCCAAGCATGGTGTTTGTGCATGCTAGTATTTGTGGAAGCAGCAGTTTTACATGAGTGAGTGAGTGCAGTTATTGTGGTATAATGTATTCATAGTTTTTTCAAAGAGAATATTTGTGTTTGGTCAGTGGACCTCAGCTGCTCTCACAGCTCCTCTGTTACCAGAGATCTGACAGTGCCCCCTAGTGTTTAAAGTGATAATTGAGATTTTAAATATGAGTTGACTACTAAAGAATATGAGCATGTCTTTATTGTGGGCTGACCTTTTTTTTCTCAATGATTTTTGTGTGTGTGTTTTGACTGTTTGCATCATTTCATTATCAATTTGAAGATACATATCCATATCTGATTATTTTATTGATCTCTGCTTTGTGTATATCCTCTTTCATTACTTTATTCCATACCTCCTTTTCTTGTTATGGTGATTCAGGTACATTTAACAACGTTTATTAATGTCTGATCCTGTTGAATAATCCAGTGATAAGAGAAACAAAGTGTATTTTGTGTCAGGAGACCTCAGGGAGAAAACAAAAATCACTTTTGAATCAATCACATTTTTCTTTTTTCTATTACTTTTTGATGAATCTTAAATGTGAAATCCCAGATCGAATACAAAACAGCAATGGAACAAAAATCTCTGTGGGGTTGGGACTCAAATGAAATTCTACCAACTGTACTTCATTTAATCTTCTCTGATTTGTTTGTGGTTTGCAAATTTCCCTTATTTACAGCAACAGCTTCACTATTGTGACAAGGGATGTGTGTGTAGTTGACTGGGTGATTAAACATTGTCGCTTTTGCTTGTCGGCACCAAAATTACTATTACAGTGAAATTAATTACTGATATTTTTGTCTGAAATGCTGGGCATATAATGTGTCCACAATGTCGTGCAGCTTTGACACAACTCCACTAGCAGGTCTGTACCTCCGGTTAACAGCTACTTCCCTGATGCTGTAGCGCTCTACTTCCCTGAATGTAAACCAGCATGGGTGAAAGAGGACATCTCAACGTGCAGCATGGTTTGTCTGTGTTCTGATGCAGAAAATTGAGTTTGAGTTGTAACCAGAACAAGTATTTAGACGCTAACCTGCAAGGAGGACCTGAGGCTGGTGTTGCTAGATCTATTCAGCTTACAAACTTTGTTAGCCTGCAGACTCTGAGGTCCCTTTAGCTGTATTTGATAAATCATGCTCAGCTCTGACTGTTTTCTGGGTGTTTTCTTAGTCAGACTTTAACATCACCAGACTTTTATGAAAATGTTTAACTGTTGTTTTGTGGAATCAGTCCTGACCTTTAAGACCTTTGTTAGCTGGTACTGTTTACTTAACAAAAGAACAAAAAACGACTACAAGACTGCACCAGACTACGTCTCAGAGATGCTTTTAGTATATAAACCAGGTAGGTCTCTCAGATCCTCCGGCTCCTCTCTTTTAGCTGTTCCAAAGAGCAGAACTAAAACATTTGGTGATGCTGCTTTTAGCCACTACGCTCCCAAACTATGGAACAGCCTGCCGGAGGATCTGAGAGGCGCTGATAGAGATATTGAGTGAAGTTGTGTGTGAGAATTGCAGGCAAGACCTCGACTGAGCTTTCTCAGCTTTACAAGTGGAGGATTTCAAAGAAGGCTGAGTCCATCCTTGGAGACCCCAGCCACTCTCTGTCAGAGACGTTCAAGGTGCTTCTTTCCGGCTGCAGATACAGCCTGCCGAAATGCAGGACAAATCTTTTGTCACTGTTCCCAGTGATGCTCAGACGTTAATACAATTTGTTTTTAAGTGTTGTGTTTTCTTCTCGTATGAATGCTTGCTGCTAGCTGTACAACAAATTGCCCATTAAGAACAATAAGGATTACCTTGAACCTTGATAAGCAGAATGTTTATTTCCACTTAAAGGTGACATATCACGCTTTTTTCATCAATATATATTGGTCTAAGAGGTCCCCAAAACATGTCTTTAAGTTTATGCTCAAAAAAACACTTTGAAATCAGATTTTGGTCTGCCTGAAAATCCCTCTTCTTCAGTCCTCCTCAGAACACTCTGTTTTCTCTCTGACCACGCCCCCTCAGGAAGTGGATGTGCCTCGGCTGTCCAGCACGTTGATCTAATGTTTACATGTTGGCTGAATATACACGGCTGCTGTTACTTCAACCCTCTGAGTCTGATCCAGAATCTGATCCTGACGGAGAGGCACCTGTAGCAGGACCTTACTGAAGGATTGGTCACAGATTTAGTGTTTCTTGTTGTTTTATTTGTCAGTATGTCGACGTGTGTCTTGGTACACAGCTACAGCTATGAACATGTAGCTATGTGGCTATGCTAACTAGCGCTAGCACTTATCCATGATAAATAAAAATCATCCACTAGATGTTCAAATCTGCAGACGTGGGGAGTAAAACCGACCTTTGTGTTTATTAAGACAGCATACCACTAGCATGCCTCCCTCCTAAGCTCCTTGTTACCACACATTTGTGCAGGGAATGAAAAACGGAGAAGTTGAGTTGTATTTTATACAGTCTATGGGCTGAACAAGCTCTGAGCTCTGACTCCGTTACAGACCGGATATTGTTGTTACGTAACAAAAACACGGAAGTCTGAAACGGCTCGTTTCACACACATTTACAGAAAGGTGTAGAAATCAAAACAGGGGCAGAATGGATTTTTTTCATTCTAGGGGGGTTTGTAGACATGCCAGGGACACATATTTCAGGTAGAGAACCATTAAAAAGTCAATTTTGCATGATATGTCACCTTTAAATGACGGATGAGGAATGTAATCTTAAGAGTACTTTGTTAACTTTGTGTGCATAATTTTCTGCTGTTGTAAACATTTTTCAAAAGCTGTTTTCCGGTGTACTTCATACATTGTGAAGAAGTATGCAGCCACAAAAGTTACTTTATGAAATGTATTATTAGACTTCATGTTATTGTTCTGTAGGTTTTTAATGGAGCATGTTGAATCAAGCAGCAGGGGTGAACACAACAGATTTCAAACAAAAGCCTTCCACCTTTCACACATCATCCCCACAGAGCTAAGCTACATTATGCCGTCACTTTTCTGCCCATGTGTGCCTGTGGCTGCACTCAGGTCTGTCTAACACATGTTCTATAATGGCCAGCCTGGCCTACCTAATGGGTGTCTTTATTCTAACTTCATTGAAAGAGCTTTGTTCCTGAGAAACTACATTTGAATGTGCACAAAGCCATAAGAACATATATCACCAGACCGTGAAAGCCATCATTGTGTAGAACGTTAAACACAAATCAAATTGGCTTTATGTTTTCTATTTTCTTTTGGCTTACCTTAAAAAATGTGAATTTTACTTCTGATGACTTACACTAATCTTGACATCTTTGTCCTGACCACACTCTTGACGTGGCTCGAGAGATGACAATGTCCGTCAGCCTGTTGGTCTAAGCCATTCTCATTGCCTGTTTGTCAAGTCAGAGACAATTTGTCACACCCATTCTGTCTCTCGCACAGTCACAAGATCCCCATTGTCGTTTGTATAAGATAAACTGGGCTTTCAGTTAAATCCAATGTAAATTAATTAGCGTCAAATTGAGATACACAGAGCCAGCACTCCATCCGTCCAGTGCACACATGAAGATTGAGAGAGTCCGTGATGGGAGGACATTTGGGTTGATTGATGGGGTCCGACAACAAAGAAGTTTCAGCCTTGAGAAGAATCACATGTGCAACTAAAAGTCGGTGTTATTTCTGTTCACAGATGTTGCATAAAAATGCAGAATCTAGGTATAGAACGGGACTTTGGTATCAGAGGTCTGGTTTCAGTTTCTGATTCCAGTTGATGTCAGAGTAGTTTTGTCTTGCAGTACTACAGCTGGTTTCAGATCCATGCATGAAAAGGAGTCTGTGTTTGTTCATGTGGAGAGCAAAATTAGGCATACCCATCAGTGATTATCTAAAAACAATTCAGCTTTATTTAATCTCCATAATCAGATATCTGCACAACATTTTAGCTTACAATCTGCTCTAACTCAATCTGTCTCTTACTCAATGACTCCATTCTTGCTTGTCAGGTTGCTAGCTGGACTTTAAAAAACAGCAACACATAGAAAAGGAAGTGTTGACCTGAAGCCCTGTAATGCTAACCACTAGGGATGTTTTAGGGCCGTAATATTCTCAGCCATTTAAATAAAGAGTAAAATGATGTCAACCCAACTACTTTGGAGGTAAGAAAATATTCAGATAACAGTCAAAAATTAGCATTATTCCATTAACACGGCTAAATATGGGATCAAAGTCTGTGGGTAAACAAAGTCAAATTGGTTTGTTGAGTGTGGCTAACGTTAGCACTAGTGCCACAAGCCTTCAGTCCTCCGTGGAGGTTAGCATCCAAATGCCTGTGCTGGTGACACATTGCTCAGGTCGAGCGGTCATACGCCAGTTTAACCAAACAGCCTATGAACAACTGTATCTCCATTTTCTAGATCAAAATACTGACAAACCACACCACACTACGAGATCCCATCTGTCATCTGTGCTTGTTTACATCAGAGTAGTAGAGCGTTAAAGCATTATGACAACACCACGAAACCAGAGCTACTGCCCCAGCTAGAGGCAGCTTAAGGCTGATTTATACTTCTGCGTCTCCCCTACGCAGCAGGGGCTGACGCGGACATGAGCCCCACATACTTGTGCGTCGGTGTGTCCGTGTCGCGCAGCAATTCTCCGCCGAAACGCCTGAGGGCAGTGCGGTCTCTCTGATAGCCGGCCACCTGCTTCCGGTCCCGCTACGATCTCTGTTTACTTTTCCACAGAGTTTCAGAGCGTGTTATGTTAATCTACAGCTGATACATGTTGCTGTTTATCATACAGACATGATTACATGAAGAATAGAGAGGAGGAGATGAAATACACGGCCGATGTGCGGCCGATGTCCGGGATCCCGGAAATGTTGTAAATGCGGGAAAGACAAAGCCGCCGAGCGGACCAATCACAGAGCTTCCGGTCCGCGTCAGCTCTACGGGGAGTTACATTCTGGAGGAGGTGCACGTCAGCTACGTGCGTAGGCCTCTGCGTAGGTATGGGAGCTACGCGGCCCCCGGCGTAGGGTACGCCGTTGATTCAACGCAGAAGTATAAATCAGCCTTTAGACACAGCATATGATGGGCATTTCAAAGCTACACTAGAAGCCCCAAAGAGTTTTCAGGAGGTCTTTTATTTTTGACAATAGCTGGTTCTGAGAATGCATTCTTTAAACCATGATATTGGGGCGCCGTTGGTCTAGAGATCTAAGCACGTGCCCCATGTACAGAGGCTATAGTCTTTGTCGCAGAGGTTGCAGGTTCGATTTCAGCCTCAACCATTTACTGCATGTCCTTCCCAACTCTCTTCTCCCTGTCCTGCCTCTCTTCAGCTGTCCTGTCTATTAAAGGCAAAAATGCCCCCCAAAAAATAGAACTTTAAAATGAACCATGATGTTGTTGAGCCCAACATAATGAGCTGAAAGACACCAAACATGTTTCATAAAGCTAAAAGGTTATTTCTCTTTTTGATTTTATTCTTATTAAAGACCTCTCTGAACACATTAAAAACAAAAACATAAGATGTGAAAAATGTAATATAAAAACAAAAATATTTAGCAGCACAGCTTTAAAAACTGACTTTTCTGAAAGATTTTGCATATCAAAAACTGTATTTTTATCTCATAAGCCATTACATTTTTTTTAATGTTGAACAACAATGTTTATAAAACCAATTCTGACATGTATCACATATTTTAATGCATGCAAGAAGCCCTTCATTTCACATTATAAAATATGTAAGGTTCATAATGTCTTTATCTTGGGCTTGTGCAGCTATTTGAAAGAAAATATTTAACAGTTTTGCAGTCAGCCAGTTTTCTTTACAATTCATTCATTTCACATGACCTGCTGAGTTTTTTTTTTGTCAGAGCAGTGGGTGTGTCTTCAGTCTAAATGAGCTGTATTATGTTAATCCATTTACATACAGTACAATATGGCTATATCTCTTAATCTACCAATGCTCCATTTCTTTTATTTACATTGACCTTGGACGCCTTGCCATTCTTAACTGTGTAAACTTAAGCCAATACATCAGGCGCTCACTACACCCTATAGCCTAACAATTCATATTTACTCATTCAGTCATCTTATTTTGGAAAAAAAAAAGAAGCCAGGTCAGAGCTGCTTGATGGACTTGTTTTTGTACGTAGTCCAGCCCTGATTACTACGTGTATGTTTTTGCTGTATCATAAGCTGCTGGAGGGATATGTGTTGTACCTGGGTTGTGTATAAAAAGAGAAAGGGAATACTGACAACTCACGTCCACCTGCTGAGGACCAAGGAGCGGGTAAGTCTCTCAGCTGACAGTTTCATTTTGAAATCCTCCTTTTGAAGAATATTTTGTAGATATGAATGCATTTATTAGATGTGAAAACTATCTAGCACCTAAGAGGGGAAACAGCACCCTCTTCATAATGGTAGTTTTTCATTTGCTGCTTTGTTTTCTTGCATATTTCCCTCTGTTTTTAGTCTACTCAGCTGTCATTTAAGACAACAAAAACACTCTTTTGAATAAAGTCTGTGAAAACATCCTTTAAATTTGTCTAAATTATTCCTTTTCAGTAACATTTCTTAGTTCAACTCCTCTCTGAAAACATCCCTCTCTCCTCAGGACAATGTTTGCATTCTTGATTTGCATCTTGGCGCTGCATCAGGCGCAGTCTGCCTGTGTTCTGGTGAGTGATAGTTCTGAATAACTTTGAGTATTATAGGACGTATTCATACAAAATTCAATGCATTACACATGTTTATCATATGTTGGGAAGTATGGAAGTTTACCTTAGTTGAATACAGTATTTAAAGATCTAACACAGAGCTGCAATATAATTTGATTTTATTCAACTTTGTACATATTAGACAGCTTGTAACCAAATCTAGTATTATGCATTATAAGGTTAACTATGCAAAATCAATGATGAGTAGGTTTAACTTGATCCACCGCTAGTCTGATCTAAGACCGTGCAATTTATGAAAAGATAATAAGATGCACCTCTACTATCAATACAATTATTTAAGTACTGAGAATGACTGTTCATATACTGCATGCTGTTGATATAATCGCACTGGACATTGGTTCACTGAAGTACAACTAAATTTAAATTATGCACTATAATTCATGTTTAAGGGAGGAACATTTTATAGCATTGGTTTATTACAGAATTACTCTACTTTAATTGGTCATTTAGTTATTTTGTTTTTTTTTTTGGGGGGGGGGGGGGGGGGTCTTTTTGCCCTTATTTAATAGGACAGCTGAAGAAAGACAGGACATGTGGGGAGTAGAGAGCGGGGTAAGACATGCAGGAAATGGTCGCGGCCGGGAGTTGAACCGGCGACCTCTGCAACGAGGACTGTAGCCTCTGTATGTGGGGCGCTTAGACCCAGGTCATTTAGTACAAATCATTTTTATTCAACTTTCTGACTTTGAGGGTTTTATATTTAATTTTACTTTCAATGGTCATTGTTTATGACAAACTTTTTGCAACAATCCTTGCTAAAGTACCACAGGTGTTATAAAAATAAACACATTTAATTTATTATCATTATAATGCAAGCAATACTTCAAACTAACCAGCAATTTTTGCAGCATGAACAATTTCTAATGATTTAAAAGTATGACTAATTATCTTGTGTTACAAATTTTAGTTATGCTTTGTATCCTTTTTTCACCGCTAATGCTTGAAGTTGACTTTGGATAAGAACATGTTTAAGCTAGTGGTTGTGTTTCTATGATAGCCCAGGTGATTAAAAATAAGGAATGATAGGACTGTTTTCATTCCCATGTGATACTGACGAACGCTTCTCTTTCCAAACATTCTCCTCTGCATTCTTTGGTGTGTCCACAGCAAGGTAAGCTCTAATTTTAGCTCCTCTGGTTTGTTTGACTTTTCAGAACTACTGGGAATTTATGGTCCAGCATCAAGTTTTAGACCACACCGATAAGTCTCTCAATAAGCTGATGGGATTTGACTCAATCCTTTGGTGTTTGTTATTTTTCTAAATTGAGCCATCTCAGAGTAATTAAACCAGGATGTGTTTGTGAGTCATACTGATGTTATTAAGCTGCCAGAGTAAATATCACTCTTTATTATGTCTTTAATCTTTTGTTGACTCAGTGGTTTTATGTGTGCATGCATGTGTGTGTTTCTGTGTGTGTATTTGTGTGTGTGTGTGTGTGTGTGTGTGTGTGTGTGTGTGTGTGTGTGTGTGTGTGTGTGTGTGTGTGTGTGTGTGTGTGTGTAGACATTTGCACGGACAGCAAAGCAGTTCAGGATGAGATCGTTGAAATGCATAACGGCTACAGGAAAACTGTCCAGCCCCCTGCCGCAGACATGCTGAAGATGGTCAGTCCCATTTTACACCAGCACAATAATACACTCATTTAAACATATTTAAAATATACAATAATCCTTCTCCACCAAGTCTGTTCTATGAAATGTCATTATATTCTACACACTGTACCTTTAAATATTCAGCTATAACATCATCATTATGCTTGTGCAAATGTTTCACCTTAGGGTATATCTGTGATTTTCAGACATAGTTTTTGACTTGAAAGTGGCTTATTGCTGATGTTCTGATGGTTGCTAATACCTTTTTTAACTTAAAATATAGCCTGATGTCTCTGTGGTGTTCTCTGTCCCTTGTGTCAGAATCAGAAATACTTTATTTATCACGGGGAGGGAAATTCAGTCAGTTATATTATTTTATTCTTATCTATATCTTATTTTATTCCCTCTTTTTATTAATATTTTGACTTTTTCATGTAAGAGCATTCTGTAACAACTGAATTTCCCCCCGGGTAAAGTATTTCTGATTCTGATCCTGATTCTGATTCTGATTACAGAGCAAACAGCATGTAAGAAAGTCAAAATATTAATAGAAGAAGGAATAAAATAAGATATTAATAAAATAAAATAAAATAAATAAAAATTAAATTAAATTAAATTAAATTAAATTAAATTAAATTAAATTAAATTAAATTAAATTAAATAGAATAAAATAAAATAAAATAAAATAAAATAAAATAAAATAAAACAAAACAAAATTAAATTAAATTAAATTAAATCAAATTAAATGATTTCTGGCTGCTTATCAATCAGAGAGCGCTGTCATGTCAATTTTTTTTTAGATTACAATACCTGGAACAAAGCAGTGCGGCACAATAACAAGAGTTGAATATCCCACCATTAGTATGACATCACATGAAGATGACCGCCGTGAGATTATGGTCTGTTATTCTAAAGAAGTGATCTATCAATAGTTAAATCCGGTCAAAACTTAAATGTGTAAAACATGTATATTTTTAAATGCTATTGGAAATGTCAAAATAGTTTTACACTGTCACTTCTGTCAGTCCACGCTGGATATAATCCTGTATGCTCAATGTGTTCACATGTTCGAACGTTAGGTAAAGTCCCTTCTTTCCCTGAAATCAACATCCTCTTACGTCTTCAGTGTGGGAGGCCGAATCCAGCCATCCACACAAACACAATGTACGCTCTTAAAAAGTCCCATTCCACAAAGCATAAGGGTGATTTATTTCCTTTTCGAAAGGAGCTGCATACCTGATGGTGTGAGGTTTCTGTTTGAAAGCAAAAAGAAAATTGTCCTGTTTATATTGGAATTCCTTTTTGGCTTTCTGCCTCGAAGTGGAAGGCCACTTCAATCACAGCCTCCACATACTGTAAAGGCTGGAGTGGAACGTGTTATTATGGAGGACTCTATCAGAGATACTTTCTTATAAAACCACAATCTAGTGTTCAAAACCAGTTTCTGCCTGCATTGTGGGTGTCTGAAATGAAACTCTTGACTTCTTGAGGAATTTCTCTCTGCTTTCTTTCTTCCATTACAGAGCTACAGTGAGAAGCTGGCTGCCAGCTCTCAGGCCTGGGTTGACGAATGTAATGTGGCTCATGGACCACCCAGCACTCGCATGCTTGATGGTATTTTCTACCTTGTTTTCTCCTCCTTTAACTGAGAGTATAACATTCCCTTTAACCTCTTACTCCACATTCACCGGGAACTTCAATAATCCCTCAGAGATGAATCAAGCGTTACGGTTCACTGTGAACTGACTGACCTTATGACTGATGGTCACACTGAGCACCATCTTATCTCCAGTCATTCTTTTATTAACAAATTACACAGATTTGATATGTTATCATTTTAAAGATTATCATCAGCCTCTTAATGAACCCTGTTTTATCTAAATAAGTTCATCTAGAGGGACGTGGAGTTCAGGCTGTGTATTTGCAGACATCCATTAATCAGAGCTGTCATGTGTTTCCCCTCCATGGAGCAGGATATGAATTAGGGGAGAATCTCTTCTACTCAAACTCACCAGTCTCCTGGACCGAGGTTATCCTGGCCTGGCACAACGAGGCGCCACTTTACCAGTATCCTGAAAGCGCCAAAGTCTCTACTGGTCACTACGTACAGGTAACACTTAGCTGATGCCCTGGTAACATTGAGGTGTCTGCAGACATAGTTGTGTTTTCTTTAAATAAAAGTTGCAGGGGCGTGGGTGGCCTAGCGGTCTAAGCACCCCACATACAGAGGCTACAGTCCTCGTTGCAGGGGTCGCCAGTTTGATTCCTGGCTGGTCGACCATTTCCTGCTCTCTACTCCCCACATGTCCTGTCTCTTTTCAGCTTTCCTATCCCAAAAAAAAAAGAAAAAAAAAAAAAAAGTTGCAATGGAGGGAACGTAATTAGTCACACATCATATAGCAGTAATGACAGCAGGTGTTGGCTCCTTGACTATGTGAATGAGGCCTCGAGCTCAGCACACACACAGAGTACTGGAACCAAGCAGCAACCTCCAACCGCGAGGATTGAAGCCAATGCAGAAGTGTTAAAAACTGCAGTTCATCGAGGGTCCACTTGAGGCTGGCACCGGAAGTACCGGAAACCACATACACACCAATTCAAAAAAGACGATCTTTACAGCTGGAATAAACATGTTTACAGCCAAAAAGAGTGTAGTCTGGGTAGTTCATTTTTCGATCGGCACACACTGAGAACACTGTAGCTGTTGGCTAGGAGGTTCATAGCCCGCCTCTTTACATCACACTCGTTCGACAGACTTTAGTTTGAGTTCAACACTTCCAATATGGCACCCACCGCCGGCGATTGGCTTCAAAACAGCGCTTCAGAAACAGATGGGTGACGTCACGGATACTATGTCCTTTATTTATAAAATCTATGACTGGAACACAAGACATGAGACATTAGGCAAGAGACCAGTGGCAGTTCTGGAGAGGGGCCAGCAGGGGCCAGTGCCCCTGTAAAACTGAACCAGGACCCCCCTGTGCCCCCCCCTCCACACCAAAATAATATTATACAATAATAAAAGCTTGGGTATCGCGCCGATGTTACAGGCGGAACACATGCGTGTGGCACTTGGTTCCAGTCCCTTAGAGTGCTAAGGGACTCATGTTGAGTTTAAACAGCCAAACAGCTGCTGTCAGTCTGCATGTTGATGTAGTACACAGTAGTTTATATGTCTAGTATAAAGGGATGCACTGATGTTTTGCCAGTTTGTTCTTAGCCGGTCCTTGCCCTTCTCAGTCTCTTTTGTCAGGGTTGAATGTGTCCCTCTGACAACACCCTTGGCCCCAGCCTGGCCCCCCCAGTAAAATTAGTCTAGAACCGCCACTGCAAGAGACTACTAAATAAGACAGGAAGTAACAACCAGGATACTAAAGAAGAAAGAAAGGTACTTCATTGATTCAATTTTTTCACTCATGCTATTTTTGGACATGCTACACATACAGTTTTTTTTTGGTATATACATACAAATGCACACACATGCAGTGAACATGCTTAGGGAGAGATGTCAGAGTGAGGATACTGCCGTCAACCAGTGCACCCAGAGCAGTTGGGGGTTCTGTGCCTTGCTCAAGGGCACCTCAGCAGTGCCCAGGCAAGTGAACCAGCACCTCTCCAGCCACCAGTCCACTTGCCAAACTTCGTACATGCTGGGACTCGAGCCGGCGACCCTTCGGTTCCCAAGCCAAGTCCCTATGGACTGAGCTACTGCCGCCCCCAAGAAAAAAAAAAACAAACCTTACAAAAAAAAACTCATGACATATAACTCTTCTACACAATTACTATTGTGTCACTACTAGCATGTTTTAAAAAATATATACTTCTGGTATTTATCAGAAATACAAGAGAAGAATCTGAGTAATATTCTCACTTTCACTATATGTGTTTTAAGAACTGTTTAGAATGAGATCTGAAATCATGACAGTGTTTTGCATGACTATGTTTTCCTGTCACAAATGACAGAGTCACTCAAACACTTACCTTTTGTTCTTATTATCAGATTGTGTGGAACAGCTCCTACAAAGTCGGCTGTGGAGTTGCATTGTGCCCCAACAACATCTACTTCTACGCCTGCCAGTACAACAGAGCGTAAGTGATCCCCATAATGTACACACATAGGATTGTATGTTTGGGAGAGCATAACATTTGTTTCAAATGTAAACTGTCAAAGTGTGTATGTTCATAACACAGATAAGCTCTGAGCTGAATCCATTATCTTAAAAAAGGGTAAACTTTGTGATTTGTTTAACAGAGGAAACTTCCAGAATTGGCCGCCTTATAAGCCTGGATCCCCGTGTGACCTCTGTCCAAATGACTGTGAGGACAACCTCTGCAGTAAGTCACAGACTTTATTTCAACTACTCACTGTGGTTTCTTCTTAATCTATATAAATATAATTCTTTGTCTGTTTTTGTTTCAGCCAACCCGTGTCCTTACATTGATTATTTCCTCAACTGCCCAAGCATGAAAGCAAAGATTGGCTGCGGCCATAAACAGATGAAAGTCTCGTGTCCTGCTTCCTGCACATGCTTTGACAAAATCATCCCCATATATTAAATTCAAGCCCTTCAAATACTCTATCCAATATGTGTATAACACAAATCTTTTCTCTTAAAGTTTAATTCTAAAATATTAATAATCTCTAATCTACACCCAGCGGGAATCATCAGGGTTTGGAGATGTATTCCCTGTGTTGCAGGACCATGGAGGATATCATTCAGGGACACGTCTCCCTCTGAGCATTAGGAATTGCAGAGATGTTAGCAGAAATAAGAAATGCTATTTTAGTGCTTCCATGCATAAGATGATACAAATTGAAAATGTTGATCTTACACAATATCATACAATAAAGATTACATCAGAAAGAAAAGTGTGCAGACTGTACTTTCGTTATGGCTGATAATACAAGTTAAATATATATTTTTTTCCACATAACATGAACTCTACAGTGTTCAGTGACCACTATGGTTTTCATCACATAAAAAACCCCACAAATAATAATAAAGTTAGTCTTCTATTACAAATAAAAGAACAAACATTGAACATAAGGAGGGACCAGAGATATGTTATTACTTAATTTCCACTGTCAGCTACATATTCTGCATTACAGCATACATTTATATTTGTATGTCATTATATTTCTGTTTGCATAAAAATGTATGAAAGAAACAAAATACTGTAGTGTTCCGCTTATGGATGCTACGAGACAAAACTGGTCCGGTTTGCATGGGCCTTATTGTCAACTCAACACAGGCTACTGTGGGCCGTAGCCAACGCCAAACAACAACTCTGGTAACTTGCCTCTCTTCTATTCGTCACCTTTTCTCTGTCTCTCTCAACTCTCTCATACACACACACCTCCCGCCTCTCTTCTCACTCACCCAATCACAAGCATGCTATCCTGTACAGATCACTGTCATAGGTATCAGGAATGATTGACAGGCTTACAGCCTCTAACATAACACTGGTCTCACTTTAACACATTCACTGACATTAGCAAAAACTCAGTAACTCACATAACTTTAGTCTTTTACTTGAACATTCTGTAACTAAACATCATGGTAGCAAACACCAGAAACCCAAATCTGTTAGAATACAACTGGGTTTAGCTGGCTAGCTGACCAGATTCTGATACAAAGATATTTGGGTCATATATAAGAGGTTTTATTTGTAATAATTTTTAACATTTGAACAAAAAGCTGACACATTTACCCAGGTTGGTTGGAAACAAATTAGGACGCAGCTCATGTTAAATTCTCCATGCTCACCATGTCAGCTTTGCAAATTAATAACAAGTCTATAATGTGCTCACAGCTTATAGCGCTTCCATTGAGTGGCTGATAAAAGAAACTCATGCAAATGGCAGCAATATATCTAGTGAGAGTTAGGTGATGACTACAACAGGTGCTGTAGTATGTCGCTTATCGACTACTGCAGCAGGTAACAGTCGCTTCTGAATAATGCTGAAGTTGCTCATCAAATGTCAACAGACAGCTTATCAACTGATTTTGGGTGTTTCAATGCCTTTATGTTATCTATAAGTGACTGCACAGCCAAGACCTTTTTTTTCTGGAGCCCTGAGTGCACACCTCCATACCTCACCTCACCCAAAACATTAGATTCAAAGACATACTTTAAGAAACCTTCAGCATCATTTACTTGACGTCCGCTTACATTTGGAAAACTGTGATTTTGTACGCCTCAGATTGAATTAAATTTACTAACAACAAAATGACAATTTTGTTATATGTTGAATGACACAGGTGTCCATGCAGTATTGGTATCTTAAGAAACTTTTACCTGTCAAGCCTTAAATGTAATATCGGTACTCATAATTGTCACCTGACTTCTACATTTGTGTTTCAAACCTGAGGGGCTGGAGTTCTCACAAAAGATTTAACTCTAAACTGATTGGTTGCAAAAAAAATGATAAGGCAGGAACCAGAAAGAGCATTACAAAAAATGTTACTGCTCTTCTAAGTATTCTGATTCTTGTTTTAAATAAGAAAAGATCAGCCTCTCATGCTCCTGGAGAGCCTGCAAGGAATCTGGGACAGGCAATGAGGGGTCAAAAGCAGGTAATGCTTGTTGTATGGAGTTTGAAACTATACCACTTGATAATAAAATGTGGTTCATAGTATAAGTTTAACTGTATTTTTAGAGGAGATCATTAAAAGGATTCCAGGAAAATCTTCCCAGCAAATGAACCAATCACTCAATAACCTCTGCAGACCAGCAGATGGCTCTATTACACAACTCAGTGGACCTGCTTCTGTACCTCACAGTTTAGTTCAAGGCTGTGGTCTGAACTAGTGGCCTATGAATAAACTGCATTTAATCACGTAGAACAGTGTCACGCCTCATTACTCTCTCTCCTCTTTCTTTCTGTGGAGTTAAGCTATAGTATAAGGCCATATGAAGCACATAGCCTATCATGTACAGTATATGTGCTCTACATTTTATGTCTGATGTTACAAAGTTCTTTCTTCACTCCATGAACTGAAGCTTTGTGATGATTTTGTTTGGTCACGTAGGTAACCGTGGTTTTATTTTCAGGAACTGCGTGCAACATCAGAAGAGGCTGTTATTTACTGACTGCTATTACTTCATTGTTAAGGCCTGTTTGTTGTCA
This sequence comes from Notolabrus celidotus, assembly GCF_009762535.1. Classification (NCBI taxonomy): domain Eukaryota; kingdom Metazoa; phylum Chordata; class Actinopteri; order Labriformes; family Labridae; genus Notolabrus; species Notolabrus celidotus. Next base: position 5,753,375 of record NC_048283.1, on the reverse strand, counting down.
CGGTTCACTGTCCTCATAAAAAGGAGGACCTCACACATAATGTGACTTTTAAAAAAAAGTCATGTGAGTCATTTTGGACGACTATGGCTGTCCTCAAGAGATACTCCAAATAGCTGACACCAGCATGAACAGGGTTAACAATACAGAGAAGAGAAGGAACCATTCCATTGCACAATTAGATAAAATAAGAAGCAAAATTATGTTTTAATGCATCCTTGGTCTGTTTTAAACCACCATCATCACTCTGTTTTAGATTGGTAGAGGTAAAAGTAAAAAATAGTAGACAGGAATAAACATCTTCTGGAACTCTCCCTTCACACAGCTGCAGCTCTGACTCACTTCACTCATTCAAAAACCACCTCAAGACCTTCCTGTTCAAAAAAAGCATACAACACATAACCTCTACTCCCTCCTCATATCTGTCTTGTTTTGTTTTATTTACTTTCTATTATATTTTATAGCACTTTATTTAGAGTATCTTTGAGTACCCAGAAAAGCGCTATATAAGTCCTATCAAATGTTGTTATTATTATTAAAGAAGATATGTTAAGTGGAGCCAGAGAGAGGAAATAAATGTGTGTTTGTGCGCATGTAGGCTACTTTATGCTATATGTTGTTAGTTTGTTTGTATTTAGACTTCTAGAATTCTAAAATGAAAGCCTCTACTTGATGACTTTTATGTTTTGTAAATGTAAGATACTTTCTTCTTGTCTTTTGTATTGTTTTTCTGTATTTTCTTGTCGACTGTTGTGTTGTTGTGTTTGCATGATGTCCCCTGCAGGGGTGTCAAGAGGTCTGAGCCAGCTTCGGGCTGCGACTCAACACAGAAAAGACTCAATGTGTGAGACTTAATCCTTGGGAAGATGTTCTGAGATGAATCAAATAATTAAAGGGTTAATTTCAGTTAAGATAAGATCAGTTGTGATTCTGTGTCCGGCGAAACAGTAAGACTCTGCAAGTTATGGACTTCAGAGCAGTGAAAGGGGGCTGATTATTTAGAATAATCCCTCCTAATTTAAACAAATAATAAGACCCAACACTGTTTACTTTGTATGTTAAGTTACATAAGTATACAGAGAGAGAGAGAGTAGATCAAACATAACTGGCTGCATATCAAATTTTAATGTTTGAAGTGTTTGCTGTATGTTTTTGTGGATTGTTACTGTTCTGGTTTTTGTTTTAACTCTGTAACGCACTTTGAATTGCTGTTTGTATGAATGATGCTTTATAAATAAACTTGCCTTGCCTTGTTTTGTGTTTCCTAACTTTGGTGCTTTATGCATTTTTTCATTGCTTTGTAACATTTATGTTGTGAGCTTTCAGCATGCTCTACTGCAACAAAATACACTTTTTTTTTTACTATTTTTATTATTTGAATCATTATTATCCAAACCATTGTTTTAACATGAATTTATTTATCTTATTTATTTCTTGTGTTCATCTGATCTTGTTAACTCTACCTTACTTTTAAATTTTCTTTCCACTCTTACTTATTTTATTAATTTCACTGTGTTGATTCTCTTTTATTTTTTAATCATGCCTTTTATAATTTTACCATTGCTGTTGTTTTCTGACTGTGGGGTCCCTGAGCAGCTCCTTCAGCAGCAGACTGAGACTCCCACCCTGCAGGACGGAGCGCAACCGCAGGTCCTTCATCCCATCTGCAATCAGACTGTTTAACACCAGCACTGCTGTGTCCCGTTAATCATCTGTTCTCATCTTTCATTCCACTACATGGAAGTTACTATGTGACTTGGCACATTCACAAATAACTACTGTATCCATCTGAATCGCACTGTTCTTCATACTGTGTATGTTTGTTTTTAAATAACATGGTGCAATTTTTAGCGTGCAATAACTTACCTTATCAATTTATCAGATAGAAGTGTGCATAGTGTGTATACATCTGTAATAGTTGCCATATTTTCTTTTCTTTTTACTTTATTTTCTTTTATTTTCTTTTATTATATTTGACCATTGTCATTGCTATTATTATTGTTATTATGTTTTTTAACTATGTTAGTACATTGTTGTATTCCCCTGTCCCGTGTTGTAAGCTGCTGTAACAACAGAATTTCCCCCAACAGAGGACAAATAAAGTATATCTTATCTCTCTTACTCTGTGAAGCACTTTGGGCTACATGTTTTGATGTATGAAAGGTGCTTTATAAATAAAGTTGAGTTGAGAATGAAAACACAAGTAGACTGTAAAAATACAGAGTGACCAAAACAGGACAATTTGCAATTCCTTTTAACAATTAAACCACAGTACACTAACTGTATCATGAACTTTGGTGCAGATATACAGGTGATTTTGGATGTTTTGCAAAATAAAATGATTATAAACACTCTTTTCGGTGAAAACAAGCCTAAACAGGTTTGATTGACACCCCAGCCTGTACTGCCAGCTGCGCGTTCACGAGACACAAACGACTTTTGTTCTATGGATAACTTCATTTTTTCATTGCTTTGTAACATTTGTGTTGTGAGCTTTCAGCATGCTCTCCTGCAACAAAATACACATTTTTTTTTCTATTTTTATTATTTGAATCATTATTATCTAAACCATTGTTTTAACATGTATTTATTTATCTTATTTATTTATTGTGTTTTTCTGATCTTGTTAACTCTACCTTACTTTTAACTTTTCTTTCCACTCTTACTTATTTGTGTTCATTCTCTTTTATTTTTTAAGTATTTCTTTTTAATCATGCCTTTTATAATTTTACCATTGCTGTTGTTTTCTGACTGTCTGTTACTCTGTGAAGCACTTTGGGCTACATGTTTTAATGTATGAAAGGTGCTATATAAATAAAGTTGAGTTGAGAATGAAAACACAAGTAGACTGTAAAAAGACAGAGTGACCAAAACAGGACCATTTGCAATTAAACCACAGTACACTAACTGTATAATGAACTTTGATGCAGATAAACAGGTGATTTTGTGCCTTTTATTTTGGTGAAAACAAGCCTAAACAGGTTTGATTGACACCCCAGCCTGTACTGCCAGCTGCGCGTTCACGAGACATAAACAACTTTTGTTCTATGGAAACGACTTCAGAGAGAGTGCAGTTAAATCAAGACGCACTTCTGAGCGTCACACCTAACGGCAAATCTCAGTTTAAGACTTAAAAAACTCAAACGGAAGAAACACTTTTACTGTCGACTTATTTTGAAGGCGGAGGGATTTTTACTTCTTTTGTTTGCACACCCGGCGAAAAGCAGGAGGAGATCCCCTGAATGGACTTTGTTTGAGTGGGCTGAGGAAACCAACTCCAGTCAGTCAGCTAGCTTACGAGTGAGTGGAGGCTAACGTTAGCTAACCACCTACCCTAGCTGTGTGCACGGCTCAGCAGCAGCAGCAGCAGACACCAGGAGAGGATAGACTGACTGCTCAGCTGCAGCCACAACTTCTCATGGAGAGACAAGGCAGCAGCTTTAAAGGCAAGTACTTGAAGCTACAGTGTATTTTTTTAAGGTTACCATGATTTTCCAGAGATTGATCAGAGAACTCAACATGCTTTTTTTGTTATTTAACTTAACGTGCTCGACAGGCTGGGTGTCACTACTGTAACATGCAGAATAATCTCAGGGGTTTACACAATTAATGCACTCAAATGTTAAAGTTAGTGATAATGCAACACAGCTTGTAGATATACAGGGAAGCGTTTTTCTCATGCTGCATTAGCCTTAACTGATTCTAAGTTAACATCCGCTGCAACGTGAAGCACTCCACGCCTCAGATTCATGCCTTCTTTGTATGCCTGTGCAACCTTTATTACATGCTACTATTAAAGCACATGCAGTTATTAATGTCTTAATACACATTTATGCTAAATCGATGTGGTTTCTCTTCACAGAGCACAATGCACGGAGCGAGCCCCTGTGTCTGTAGGAACCTGACAGATATGTGCACCGAGAGATGATATGGCAGAATTGCGTGTTACAACAAGGCGATAGGCCAGGCAGGAAATTGGAGTAAAGCTGAAACATAAAGGCTTTGCTACCCCAGCAGCTTGCCAGCTTGTGTGAGTGTGTGTGTGACTGTGACTGTGTGTGTGTGGTTGAAGTGCCTATGGCGGAGTTTGGGGAGAACGGCAGCCTGCCTCCATTGAATCTCGGGGATCCGGCCGTGCCCAGCGACGGAGCAGCAGGGAAGACGCATTGCGAAGTGTCGGTGTTGAATGGAGACTGTGGGATATCAGAGAATAACATGGTCGGATCGGGATCCCTGGTGTCACCTGGACAAGTCGGGGGGGAAACCGGCAACACTTCTGGAGGATCGGATGGGAAATCTGAAATACCACGCAGGAGCAGCATTATCAAGGTAAATACTGAAGTCTCTGTAGAGCAATTCGTTGTGCCTGAGCTAGCCTGCACATCCACACTTGCACATAGAGGGTTGGAAGTTAAATGCAAAAAGCCCTCTTAGTGTATTAATCTAATTTATAACAGCTTTTTATTAACCTCACAAAAGCATAACATGGTCAGGGTTCCCCATGTCCTGGAAAAACTGGGAAACCTGGAAAACAGTTGACCAGTTTTCCAGTACTGGAAAACACCTGGAAATTGGGAGAGCAAGTAAAATGTCCTGGAAAATCACAGATTGTCCTGGAAAATTATTCCAACAAAACACATCCCCATTCAACATTTGTGGCCATTTTTGTCTTTCAGATCTATTTAGGTCAATTTATGCACTGATCCTCTGATTATTATTATTATTATTATTTATTTATTTATTTATTTCAGTAAGGCAGCTTCCTGAGTCCTTTGCTGACTCTTTTGTTTTTGTCTTAGCTAATTTTATATTTTTTGAGAAAAGAGAAAGTTGAGATGAGAGTTGCCCATCATTGTTGCTTGGTTGCACTAATAAAGTGAAGTGCTGTACATCTGTGGTTGCATTATTCTATAATCAATTTGCCATAAATTTTAAGCATGTAAGAGATGATTTCATCCATAGCCATAGACTGCATGTCTTCAATGTAGACTTCCACTGAGAGGAACATATTAGACTATTTAGAAACTGAATTAGGAACTAAATTTAGACTGTCATACCAGCTTGATCATCACTGAAAATGTCCTTGAAATGTCCTGGAAAATGATATCTGGAAAAGAGTGGGAACCCTGATGGTTTCACATTTAAAAAAAATGATGGTTTTCATAAGAAAGGCCTGAGATGGGATCACATAAAGCACTGAATTTAAGTGAAGAAGATCATCTTTGATCCTGTATGGCAGTAAGCATATAGCTGTATGTGTTTGCCTGTGATAAGGTGATCTACATTGTTCTTTGAAAGGGGGATGGAGTGTCACAGATGCAGAACAGTACAGGGCTACATCCACAGAACAGCTCATGTTAAAAAGTTACCATTTGCACAACTCTACAAACAGAAACCCATGGTTGTAAGCTCTCAAGTCACTGTGGATGCTAGAAATGTATTCAAATGGTTTGAAAAATTACAAAATCAAGGTTGCACATGCATGAAAGTGGAGTGGAGAATGATTTGTTTGTGAGCAGACTGGACAATAAGTCAAATTATATTACATTTGGGTAGGAGGAGATGAAGTTGAGTCTGTTCAGTACATCTGCACATAATGTAGAATAATAGTGAAAGTGATTTCTTGTCAGAGAAGAGAGTGAAGCAGTGGGGAACATTTTGTTTGCTGACCTCCCATGTGCACAGATTATTTACAAACTCAAAGGTAGGATTGTTGTACGTACTGTTAGCCATTTAGTTAGGGTGTTAGAAGTTAAATGCAAAAAGCCCTTTTATTGCATTAATATAATTTATAGCTTTGTATTAACCTTCAAAAGCATAACATGGTTTCACATTTAAAAAATGATGGTTTTCATAAGAAAGGCCTGGGATGGAATCACATGAAGCACTGAATTTAAGTGCAGAAGAGAATCTTTGATCCTGAATGCCAGTAAGCATATAGCTGTATGTGTTTGCCTGTAAGAAGGTGATCTACATTGTTCTTAGAAAGGGGGATGGAGTGTTACAGATGCAGAAAAGTAGAGGGCTATAGCACCGAACAGTTCATGTCAAAAAGTTACCATATGCACAACTCTACAAAATAGGTACAAACAGAAACACATGGTTGTAAGCTCTCTAGTCACTGTGGACGCTAAAAATTTAAAAGGTTTGAAAAATTACAAAATCAAGGTTGCACATGCATGAAAGTGGAGTGGAGAATGCTTTGTTTGTGAGCAGACTGGACAATAAGTCAAATTATATTACATTTGGGTAGGAGGAGATGAAGATGAGTCTGTTCAGTACATCTGCACATAATGTAGAATAATAGTGAAAGTGATTTCTTGTCAGAGAAGAGAGTGAATTGTTGTGCGGACTTTGAGCCATATAGTTTTAGAATATTCACATAAGACTAAAGAGATGGAGGTTGATGATGGTGGCTCTAACTCATTAAAAAAAATACACTATATAGAAGTGTAATTTAATGTAAATCAGCCAATTTTAAATACATGTTATAGTTAAAAAGTTAAAATAAGATTGAAATGTACTCTTATAATTAGAGTAAAATTCAGAATATAAGTTTCACAGGTATAATAGAAGACCTAGTCTGTATTTGGGGGGCTCCTAGAGGGAAATAGATTTGAACTGTCTTCCAATAGACTTCCATTGAGTTTAGCAACATGAAGTTTCTGTGCAGATGTGTAACTCTTCCTAGTACCTTCTTCTTGCACTTTCAAATACATAAAAGCAAACAAAATGTGAACAAACTAAAAGGAAGACCTATCATCAGGCTTGCACAGTAGTCTGTTGTCAGAGGGAATTGTCAAATATTTGCTCTTCATTTTGGGCGCCTATTCAGCTCAGTTGGTAGTCCTGGTGTAGGCTAAAGTCCTTATCTCAGTGGTCATGTGGATGATTCACGGTCCTGGCATTAATTGGAACATGTCGTTCCCCTTTCTATTTACCTAACCCACATTCCCCGTCTCTGTCAAACTATTCTATCAAAATAAAAGCACTGGCTTCAATTCTCATGGCCTAGAGGTTGCAGCTTGGTCTGCACCAGGCAACTAGGGTAAAGAAGTTGGGATGTTTATGATTGGGCAAACATGAGTTGACAACGGTTGTGGTTTGGTTATAACCATACTATGAGTCTTTTTGGCCACAGGGCGTCATGGATGCACCAACGTAATATTTGGTGACAATAAAGTAACTTTCTGTGGCCAAAGGCGACCAGGCTGAGGTTAGAGTCAACTCAGAAGTTTATGAACTTAGTAAAACATCACAATCTTTATCTCTGTGCTGGAAAAGAAGACGGTTATCAGAAAGTCTCTGGAAAAGGAACTTATGCCAAAAATGGCTACAGATGGTGATCTGCACACTTCAGGGGAATACTTATCAATCATCAATCTTTAATTGTATAGCGCCAAATCACAACAAACGCTATCTCAAGACGCTTTTACAAACATTGCAACAGAGAGCCAAGACCAAGAGAGGATACGACTCAGTCTGATCACATTTTAATCCACCATGAGCATTGCACCTCGCAGTATTTAGCTAGTTACAGCGGCGAGGACAAACTTCCTTTAACAGGCAGAAACCTTGAGCAGAACCAGACTCATGTTAGACAGCCATCTGCTTCGACCAAGTTGGGGTTGGAAAGAGGAATAGAGGAGAGAGAGAGAGAGAGAGAGAGAGAGAGAGAGAGAGAGAGAGAGAGAGAGAGAGAGAGAGAGAGAGAGAGAGAGAGAGAGAGATGTCCGCCCGTATCAGCAGGAGGCCGTCTAAGGCAACTCAGAGGAACCTACGAGACAAGGGAGCTCAGGGACTCTAGAAAGGTCTATGGTTAGTAACTTTCAATGGGACAGGGAGAGTTAAAGTGAGTGATGGGGGTGAGATAGAATCCCAGTGTGTCAGTGCGCCAGTTGCCCTTGCAGTCCAGGCCTATAGCAGCATAACTAAGAGTTGGTCAAAGCCTGAGCCAGCTAATGAGAAAACAAACAATGCTTTTAACAAGTCTTAACCATTCGGCATTGGAGTTTGCATTTCAGGTTTCCCATCCCTTAGAAAGGGATGTTGGGAGTATTGCTTAAGGAGCATCAAAGATGATGACACTTCCTTCCGTTGCTTCAGTCTACTGTATGTTGAAACCCTCTGAGACTGTGTCTGTAGCTCGTGTCAGCAGCTCCAGTGCAAGCCTTTCTCTCTCTGCTGTATCTGTCATGATGTCAGCCAGAAGGAACAAGATAGAACATGGTAAAAGGGAGTTACTAGACAATACTGGACAATGCATTTATTATTCTTTATGTTATCGCATTGTCCTTCTCATTAACATTATTCAACCTCTGCAGAGCCCTTTTTTGATGATGTTTACATTTGTGTTTTTAGAGGTCAGTAAATTAGTAGTCAGAGTTTCGTTCCCTCTAGGGCCAGCTAGATTTAAAATGCATGAGCTGGTGTTAGGAATGTGTTGAGTAGCACTTTTCAAATGGCAGTGTCTGATGTGTTTGAGTGCATTTGGTGGCTTAATCTTTTATTACCATGCACACAATCCACCCATTATAAGGTCTGTGATTTGATGCATGACGTGAGATGTCTTTGCTCTGGGTGCATTCTCCAGTACAGCAGCAGAAGTGGGTTCAGCTGTGCATCATTTTTGCCAGTGGGTATTACAGGCAACACATTCTTGGCACCTTGCTGGTGCTGAACTTTGATGTGCCCTCTGCTTGAGGATTGATGGGGATAATATTGACATTTCTGCCTTGTAAAGTTCCAACTAATCTCTCACTACACAAGAAAACTGTCTCACTTCTCAGGCCATTAAAGTGCAATTTATTTCAGTATCCAACTCAGGATGTCCAATCCTGTAAGCTATCAGGTCTGGGAAAAGGAGTTGAAGCTTATTCAAATAAGCAAAGTGTCAATTTTGGACTCATTTTGAAGACATTTTGGATCCAAGACAAGACATACATTTAAAGATGAGAGTAAAGCGTCTTTATGTTACATGTTCCTGTCCAGATTTATGCCACTGTCCAATTTAGCGAGCTGGACCAGAGGTTTCTACATGGTGGTCCAGTGCCTGGGTAACCATGCAGACAAGACATCATTCTGAAATGCTCAATGATCTGAATTCAATGAGGTGCCGTATCCGACTGGACAATACAAGCCGTCATGACAAGGCATTAGAAATAAGGAATAGGCACAACAAGTCAGTTTGAAATGATTCTGTGGTTTCTTCTTAGCAACAGAGCACATGGTTGCATAAACATCCGGTGAGTCACAGCAGAAATGTTGACTTCCGATAAGTTGAAGCCAAAGTTAATGTCATGCCAAATTAGTATTGGAAAAACATGGTCTGTTACCAAGGTTCGGGTTGATGCAGGAAATGGAAGTTGTTAAAAATAGAAGAAAAAAATCTGCAATACACTCAGAAATGAATGCTGTTCATACAATTAGGGCTGGGTGATAATTCGATAAATATAATTATAGAGATCTAATTTTTCTCAACACAAATATGACGAATGTTCGATAAAGAGTCGATATAAATAAACCTGTTATTACACCCCAAACACTTGAAAGGGAGGGGCGCTAATGAGCATTAAACGTTAGTTGCCACCCAACATTAGATAGAAATAGAAGACGGCATTGAACAGCCAATCATGTTGCAGGGTGAGAGGTAGGCGGGGCTTAAAGACATTTAGAGCAGAATGTAAACACAGCTGAAACAAGCAACACTGAAGATTACTCAAAACCTACCAGTTCAAAGCAGAGTCGTAAATCTAACACTGAATCGACTCTGCATTAACTATTAACTTAACACACTTCATTAAATATACTTTAGGGATGTGGGCAAAGGAAGAGCACAGAGACAACTTCTGCTTTGAACATGTTTAATGTCCACTGCGACCGTCGTGAATAACCGTGATGCATTCACTGCACTGTGGGAAACAACATCAGTCTACCCGTAAACCATAATCTTAAAGGGGAGGGCACAACTCAAAACAATACTCTACTAAACTAATACACAGTTTACAATTTGATATATCTTTGTTGTAAATTTAACTCAAAGTAAATGCAACCTGAGAAAAATAAGAATCTACAAACTAAAACGTCCCAAAAAACTAATCTTACACAAAAAACCTGCTTCCTGTTAGCACCATCACAAATGATGGATTTAAGGAACTTATCAGAAAACTAAATCCAGATACAAGTTAACAATCTGTCTGGTTTCTTTAACTTTCACTCCAACAACCATTAGACAAAAGAAGAAGACGGCATAGAACAGCCAATCATGTCGCAGGGAAAGAGGTAGGCGGGGCTTAAAGATGTTTGGAGCAGAATGTAAACACAGCTGAAACGAGCGACAGCTGCACTGAAGAAAACTCAAAACCTACCAGCTTAAAGCAGAGTCGTCAGTCTGACACTGAGTCAACTCTGCTTTAACTATTAACTTAACACACTTCATTAAATATACTTTCAGGATGTGGGCAAAGGAAGAGCACAGAGACAACTTCTGCTGTGAACATGTTTAATGTCCATCGTGAATAACCGTGATGCATTCACTGCACTGTGGGAAACAACATCACTCTGTCGGCAACCCTTAGTAATCTTAAAGGGGAGAGCACAACTCAAAACAATACTCTATTTACTGATACACAGTAAATAATTAATATATCTTAAGTTAAATGCAAATAACCTCAACCTGAGAAAAATAAGAATCTACAAACTAAAACTTCCCAAAAAACTAATCTTACACAAAAGACCTGCTTCCTGTTAGCACCATCAGAAATGATGGATTTAAGAAGCTTATCAGAAAACTAAATCCAGATACAAGTTAACAAACTGTCTGGTTTCTTCAACTTTCACTCCACCCACCATTAGACAAAAGAAGAAGACGGCATAGAACAGCCAATCATGTCGCAGGGAAAGAGTCGTCAGTCTGACACTGAGTCAACTCTGCTTTAACTATTAACTTAACACACTTCATTAAATATACTTTCAGGATGTGGATAGGAAGAGCACGGAGAAAACTTCTGCTGTGAACATGTTTAATGTCCATCGTGAATAACCGTGATGCATTCACTGCACTGTGGGAAACAACATCACTCTGTCGGCAACCCTTAGTAATCTTAAAGGGGAGAGCACAACTCAAAAAAATACTCTACTAAACTGATACACTGTAAATGATTTGATTGTAAATTTAAATCAAATGATGCAAATAACCTCAACCTGAGAAAAATAAGAATCTACAAACTAAAACATCCCAAAAAACTCATCCTACATAAACGACCTGCTTCCCACAATTAGACAAAAGAAGAAGACGGCATAGAACAGCCAATCATGTCGCAGGGAAAGAGGTAGGCGGGGCTTACAGATGTTTGGAGCAGGAGGTAAACACAGCTGAAACAAGCGACAGTGGCACTGAAGAAATCTCAAAACCTACCAGCTTAAAGAAGAGTCGTTAGTCTGACACTGTGTTAACTCAGCTTTAATTATTAATTTAAGAGCTTATCAAAAATCTAAATACAGTTACAAGCTAACAAACTGCCTGGTTTCTTCAAATTTCACTCAGAAGCAAAAATCTGCCTTTAAATTTAAAGGAAATAATGATTTGATATTTATCATGATAATTATCAATATCGACTTCTATGGATTTTTTATCGTGTTAACATCTTTTTCAATATCGCCCAGCTCTATATAGAATGTCAAACCAGAATGTAAGTCTAAATACACAAGATTTTACTGATTTCTATCTGCCATACATCAACACTAGTTGAATAATTTGGAATCTCAGTGCACATAATCATTTTAATCTATAGTTGAACCTCCTGAAAGGGAACATATTATGTCATAATCCCTTATTTTCTGGTTGTGTAAAGGCAAAACTACATTTTCTTATCTGAAGCAAATCAAGTATTCAGCAAGCCGTGACCTTGTCTGCATGCCCATATTCTCTGGAAGGTATTCATTTTTGTTTTTGACAGCTATGAAAGATCGAATATTGCACTGATATGCTGGTTGTGCAGCGTTGGACGAGTGTAAACAAGGCAGTCAGTTTCACGCTGTCAGTCAGAACCCTCAGTTCTTGTTAGACTACTTCCCTGAAGTGATGGGAGGATGTGGTCGGGGCAACACGACCGCAGTCTCAAAGTAACAGCTGTTCTACTGAGGGTCTCACATTAACCTGCTGTAAAGGTTTAGGTTTGGTGGTATGGATGCGTTTGCATGCTTGTGTAGTGAAGCAAATGGCACGTCTAAACTGTCAAGTTGAGAGCTTTCTTTTAGAAATGGAAAGAATCTGTCTTAAAACAGTAAAGCTTGCAGTTCTCAGCTGACACATAAAGCCTTTTGTAGATCTTTCAATTGGATGTTTCCTGAATTCTAAACTGAAAGAAATACTCTACTCATAATCTACACTCATCGTCCCACTCATCTTTCCAAAGATGGCTAGTTTTCAAGTACCAATATATCCATGTAAGCTGCTGTAAGCCCTCTCACTGTCTATTTGTGTGCTCAGTGTATTTCAGGCTTTTGTTTTTTATAAAGAAATCACCAAATATGCCGCCTCACAATCACCCAAAATGAAACTCAGATGTTCTTTTACTTTGGCAAAGATTTTGTGGACGTGTCCAGAATACGGGTTACATCAGGAAACAGTATTATGTTGCAAGAGAGTTAAGAACATTATTAATGGCTGTTTTCTTACTTTGGAAACCATCTTTGACCACAACCTGTGACCACATCCTCTCCTCGAAAAATAAAACAACCAAACTATAACAGCTGCTTTTGTCCCCCAACCGTAACAGGGTAAAATACAAAATAGATGCTTGGTTGTGAGCTTTTTTGCCAACCTTCCTTTCAACAGATAAAGAATGTTGAAGTAATAACCTCCATTAGGGAGCCAGCATTTCCAGACCTAGTATTTTGTGACTGTTTTTTTGTTGTTGAAATTGAGACAGGAAGAAAATACTTCAAAATGAATGGTCTCCTACAGTCTCTTTAAAGGTAAAATGTAATTTTCTTCATAGTTGTACACAAGCGGCAACCTCCGCTCTCAAAATATGAAGCCCATGCGGAAGTGTTATAAATTGCAGTTCATCGAGCGGCTGCTTGAGGCTGGCTGCAGAAACTACGGAAACCACATAGACATCAATTCAAAATAGACAATATTTACAGCAGAAATAAACATGTTTAGAGCCTGGTTCAAAAAACGGCTTGGGTCTGAAGAGCTTATTTCTCTATCGGCACCAGACTGTAATGGACAGTGTCTCTCCGCCTTTTCCAAGTGTACGGTTTTGAAGCCAAAATACCCCGTTCCAGAAAGCAGCCAGAGTCTGCGCAGTAGGGAATTTATGTTTCCAGGGTAACAAGCTCCGCCCTACAGCGTACCGTCCCTGAGGTCCTACGGAGTTTCTCTCTACGGCAGCTGTCAATCAAAGTAAACCCGGATGTAAAACCACGTTTTTTAACCTCTGATAACTAACGAAAAAGAAACTACGGATGTGAGAAACGTTCGTACGACATGTATTTATTTTTTAAAGTTTGACCGCAGCCCCATTCAAATGAATCGGGTAGACAGTTTTTGACCTATACTGCAGCCAGCCACTAGGGGGAGCAGTTTTTGTGGCGGCCTCACTTCAAGCCAAGCGAGATTACGTCCATTTTATATACAGTCTATGATCGGCACACACTGTACGGGGGTTGAATTATTTTATAACCTATCAGTTCTGAAGATATTAAGATTATGAGTTTTGCCCAAATAAGGACATGACTGACTTGATTGACAGGCGGGAACACATAGCTGTTGGCGTGGAGGCTCAAAGCCCGCCTCTTTACCTCACACTAGCTTGACAGACGTTAGGTTGAGTTCATCATTTCCAATATGGCACCTGCCGACAATTGGCACGGATACTAAATTCATTATTTATACAGTCTATGGTTGTACATCATTATAAATCTGATATGAGATTCAGAGGCGAGTACAACCTGAATGCAATCTTAAAAGTTAAACAGCTGTGTATACTCAGGTTAAATAGTGACTGTGTGTTACAAAGGCACTCCTGCATGACTTGACTAATGGCTGAGGTGTTTATAAATTCATTTAAACTCAAGTAAATGATAACCATGTTGCATGTGGGTGGCCAGTGGCAGCAGCAATAATGAGCCTGTGGCCACACTCTTTTCCCACCCTACATCTCACCTCAGATCCTTTGCAACAGAGACAATCTCTCCATGCTTTGTTAAAAATACTTATTTCACAGTTTTGGTTGGAGGAGAAAACAATATGGTATTAGTTATGGTGGAGCAGCAGGACTGTGTGTTTCTATCGTCCCAGTTAGTCAGGCTCAGTGGAAATGTGTTCTGAGTTTCACAGATCAGTGCATGTCACTTGTTCAGAAAAAAAAGAGAGCATTATTTCTTAAGTCTAATTTGAGCTACACAAGCAGCAGGAAAAACAAAGATCACAGAGCACAGTCTTCTTACCAAGTATGACTCATAAGACTCATACTTGGGTGACATATTCAGTGGGTTGCAGAGGGGAACTCCAGTACCAGGGATGATGAGAGGAGACAGGTTGAAATTCATCATCATCCCTCTGTACCTCTGTAGGTGTGTGTTGGCAGTTTTGCAGTGAAGTCTTAGAAATATCATCAACCTCTCTGCGGCACATGCCTGCTGTTCCTATTTTAACCCTTTCTTTGTGTGGAAAGAAGTCTCTCATGTCATTTATGTGATTACTAAATTTCCATTTGATAAAGATTATTTAAGTTAAGTTTCATTTTTGGCAGTTGAGGCAGCACTATGTTATCAATGTACTTCAAACACTGTAAATGGTACACATATATGCAAGTCTTTAGAGTGCTTCATCTTGAGCAAATGTGGAAGGATGAAAGTAGAGCTGGGCGATATTGAAATAAAATATTTCATATCAGTTGATATAGATAATTATCATGATAAATATCAAATCACTATTTCATTTCAATTTATAGACAGATTTTTTTCTCCTGAATGAAAGTTGAAGAAACTGAGAAGCTTCTTGAATCCAAAATTTCTGACGGTGCTAACAGGAAGCAGGTCTTTTGTGTAAAATGAGATTTTTGTGAAGTTTTAGTTCGTAGATTCTTATTTTTCTCAGGTTGAGCTCATTTGCATAACTTGATTTAAATTTACAACAAAGATATACCAAATTTTATAATCTGTATCAGTTAAAAGAGTATTGTTTTCAGTTGTGCACTCCCCTTTAAGATGACTAAAGGCTGATTTATACTTCTGCGTTGAATCAACGGCGTACCCTATGCCAGGGGTCCACGTAGCTCCCGAACCTACGCCGTGGCCTACGCACGTAGCTGACGTGCACCTCCTCCAAAATGTAACTCCCCGTAGAGCCGACGCGGACCGCAAGCCCTGTGATTGGTCCGCTCGGCGGCTTTGTCTTTCCCGCATTTACAACACTTCCGGGATCCCGGACATCGGCCGCACATCGTCCGTGTATTTCATCTCCTCCTCTCTATTCTTCATGTAATCATGTCTGTATGATAAACAGCAACATGTATCAGCTGTAGATTAACATAACACGCTCTGAAACTCTGTGGAAAAGGAAACAGAGATCGTAGCGGGACCGGAAGCAGGCGGCCGGCTATCAGAGAGACCGCACTGCCCTCAGGCGTTTCGGCGGAGAATTGCTGCGCGACACGGACACACCGACGCACAAGTATGTGGGGCTCATGTCCGCGTCAGCCCCTGCTGCGTAGGGGAGACGCAGAAGAATAAATCAGCCTTAAGGGTTACAGGCAGAGTGATGTTGTTTCCCACAGTACAGTGAATGCATCACGTTAATTCAGTGTTCAGTTGTCCTACGGTTAAATTAAATGTGTTAGAAATGCACAGCAGAAGTTGTCTCTGTGCTCTTCCTTTACCTACATCCTGAAAGTTGACTTAATTAAGTGTATTAAAAAGTTAATAGTTAACGCAGAGTCAACTTAGTATCTGACTAACGACTCTGCTTTGAGATGGTAGGTTTTGAGTTTTCTTCAGTGTCGCTGTCGCTACTTTCAGCTGTGTTTACATTCAGCTCCGAACGTCTTTAAGCCCCGCCTGCCTCTCACCCTGCGACATGATTGCCTGTTTAATGCAGTCTTCTTCTGTCTAATGTTGGGTGGGTACCGTTTAAGGCTCATTAGCGTCCCCTTTCCTGTGGTTGTGGGGGTGTTACAGTTACAATTACATTGAGAAAAATTACATCATGATAAGTAGCGTTATCGAATTATCGCCCAGCCCTAGATGAAATACATAAAATAATGCTTTCAATATGCCTACTGTATATCTAGTACTTTGTAATATTAATGATGCAGCTTTCACTATGATTTGAAATAGCTCCAAAACGCTGACGCTAATAACTGTAGTAAAGACTACAGCACATTGGTCCATGCGAGCACCTCTCTTTAAATGGGTAAATGCAGTAAATTGCCTGTCCTACTTTGTACGACTTCCTGGAGGACTGGAGCAAGGTAAATGAATCAGGGGAGTTCAGTGTGAAACTGAATCTCTCCTGAACTGTGAAAAAGGCCTTGAGCAGGAGACCTAACGTTAACTCATTCACATAGAGCATCTATGTTTGAGTAAAGTCCTCTGAGTGATAGCGTTCAGCGTTGCCTTAATTCATTAATTCTGTCACTTAAGTAACTGCTTCTTCAGCGGACTCCTCTGCTATGATTCAGGCCATATCTGCACGCCACAGATTTTATGTTTAACTCAAACTCATCTCTTCTGTCCCCTGAGAGGGATTTCCTGGATGTCTGAGCAGTGCAGCTTGCATGTTTGAGTGTAATCCAGTTACCCAAACCAATGCCCCGGGCAGTTATAGGGGTAATTTATTACAGAGCTTTCAACAGCCATTCTTGACGTAGGGTCCTTTTACTGTCTCTTATTCACTCGTTGTGCCTTCATGTGTTTTAAGTATTCATTCATCTGCTCGGATGACGCTGATTGACACAAGTGCTGTTTGCCTCACCCTGTTATTTCAAGGGTAACTCAAATGACTTGACAGTAGTTCTGCCACATTAGTGGGAGTGGTGGTTCTAAACCTGAATGATCACTTGAATTCATATTTCCATACAATAAGCAATAAAGAAAAGAAATGAGGAACATATTTTAACATTGTGTTCAATATCTGCAATAACGATCCTTAGCCGTTATCACATATAGGACTACTCAGAGTGAAGGCTGAGAGTCTGTGAAGTGTTTTATTAAAATCACAGCTCTCATAGGAAATGAACTCAAATCTCTTTTGATATCGGATCAAGGAAGCTGTTTGCTTTTGGCCCTGAGTGCTGATCTTCACATTTTGTCATTTGACTTAAATATCAAGTGCTAATGAACACCATTTAGGCTTTAAGTATGTCAATACTTAAAGCAACAATGCTGTGAAGACTGCTGATCAGAAAACTGTGATCTGGAAGTTTTCTCAACCAAATAATTCAACAGTCTATCCAAAAATAACTGCTGGATTAATCAGTAATGAAAATCATTTTGGTTGCAGCCCTAGAAAGTTGAGCTAATTTCACCAGTCCTTAATCACTGCAGTTTGCCTTCTGTGGGTAGACTTTAAAAGCTCTACGACTCTTAGCACTAAAATGGTAACTGGCATGAATACAGTCTGATTTAACTGTAAGCTAAGAAGCATTAAGAACCCTCAGGTTATCAGGAACAAGTAGAGCTGGGCGATATTGAAAAATATGTAATCACTATAAAATATTTCATATCAGTCGATATCAAATCATTATTTCACTTCAAATTTAAAGGCAGATTTTTGCTCCTGAGTGAAAGTTGAAGAAACCAGACAGTTTGTTAGCTTGTATCTGGATTTAGTTTTCTGATAAGCCCTTAAAATAATAGTTAATGCTGAGTTAACACAGTGTCAGACGAACGACTCTGCTTTGAGCTGGTAGGTTTTAAGTTTTCTTCAAAACCTGTCGCTCGTTTCAGCTGTGTTTACATTCCCCTCCAAAGGTCTTTAAGCCCTGCCTTCATCTGACCCTGCGACATGATTGGCTGTTCAATGCCGTCTTCTTCTTTTGTCTAATGTTGGGTGGCAACTGGCGTTTAAGGCTCATTAGCGCCTCCTCCATTTCCAGTGTTTGGGGGTGTAATTACAGGTTTATTTATATCACATTTTTATCAAACAGTTGTCATATTTATATAGAGGAAAATATATCACGATAATTATCGTTATGGAATTATCGCCCAGCCCTAGGAACGAGTTTACTTGGGGTTCTTGGGACCAATACAGAGCAAGAGGGACAATCAGTTTTTATGTTCCCCACCTTTGGGACCAGACTGAATCCTTCTAAAACTCTCAGCTCATTTAAAGCATTGCTCAAAACACTTTTACTACCTCTTCTATCAAATAAGATACACAACTTCTTCTGAAATCTAACATCTTTATTTTTCTTTTGTAAAATAATAACACTTTTTTTTATCGTTGCTGCCAACTGTAGAGTTCCACACTTCTGAGAGCTTACATTTGAACAGCCTCTATGAGTAACAGTTTCCTGAACACACTAAATATTGGAGTATTTGTCAGGACTGTCCATGTAATTGTCAACCATGAGAAAGTATGAGTGTTTACATCATGTCTAACAGTGTTTACTTTAGTCTTCACTCGTTATTTGATCCTGAAACTTGTTGACTTTAAAACTTGAAACCTCCGTTTGATTGAATCACAAACGGGACCGCCAAGATGTAGTTTACACATCTCTGTCATTTTGTGGGAATTTGATCCTGAGAGTGGGCCATACAATAATGACTGACATGTTGACACATTTTATTAGATTGTAAGTGTTTACATACTCTTGTTATTGCTGTGTTTACGTCCCAGAGGGAACAGCCTGATGATTGAAATCCAATTGACCAGTTAGTTCTTATTCCAAGTGCCTCAACATTGTCTTGCATTGCTGTTCAACATTAAAAAGGCTCCAAGGATGAATCTGCTCAGCTGTTTTGCAATAATAACGATGCTGGCAGTGGAAAGTCTTATGAAATTGGCAGCTGATATCTTCATTGTACTCACAGAGCAGGCAGTTCGTTTGAAGCCTGCCAGGGCTCTGAAACTGTCTCATCATGGAGGCCTTATCAGATGCTGAGCTGAGCTGATGCCGCTCGCTCTCTCCTCAGTTAGTCTGAACTGTGACATGACAGTTTTGCTTGATCCTTTTCTGATTGAGGTCTGATCAGAATGTGAATAACATCATTTTTTAGCTTTTGCAGTGTTGACCTGATTGAACAATTCAGCGGTGCTTCCAAACTTCTACCCTGCACTGCTCACAAATACATGGATTAACAGTTCTCAATGATGTTTGTGTAGACTTGAGCTGATGGGGATCTGGATCTGGACTGTGTTAGTGTTCTCTCATGGTTAAACAAGCAGCAACCTCCGGTCTAAAAATATGAGTCCAATGTGGAAGTGCTAAAAACTGCAGTTCATGGAGGATCTGCTTGAGGCTGGCTCAGGAAATACCAGAAACCACATACACACCAATTCAAAAAAGCAGATCTTTACAGTAGAAATAAACATGTTTACAGCCTGGTACTAAACATGAGTGTAGTCTAGATAGCTCATTTCTCGATCGGCACACACTGTACGGGGGATGAATTTTTCATAATGAGGTAATTTCAAAGATATAAGGATTACGAGTCTTCCAATGAGAGGCACAGCTGACTTGATTGACAGGCAGGAACACTGTAGCTGTTGGCTAGGAGGCTCAAAGCCCGCCGACGATTGGCTTCAAAACAGCGCTTCAGAAACAGATGGGTGACGTCACGGATACTACATCCATTATTTAAACTGTCTATGGGTTAAACTGGGTACAATGTCAGTTATCTATCAATGGATCTAAAATGAAGGAAGAGGTGTTATCAGGCTGAACAGTTCATCTTACATGTTTATGTGCTTCCTTATTTTACTTTTAGAGAAGTGAGAAAGTTATGCTTCTGATATGAAGCAAATGTACTGTGTCTTACTCCAGTATCAACTACACTCATTTTTATGTATATAGCACCTTTCAAACATTCAAGCATGCAGCCCAAAGTGCTTCACAAAGGAACAGAAACAGAAAACAACAGCAAGAGATACAATGATACAAAGCTAAAGGAAGATAGAGGAATGTGGTATGAAATACTTTAGAAATAACAATGAAATAAAATCAATCAATTAAATAAAATAGAATAAATACAAGAACAATAAGATAAAATAATTAAAAAATGATGCAAAAACAATTGCCATAAAAGTAATAATGCAGTCAAGTGCCAAAAGGAAATCACTCCAAGTTAAAAGCCAGATTAAAAAGGTAAGTCTTCAGTTTACTTTTAAAAACACACATCTGTAACATTCAGTTACACTTCTGCTAACTTTGCCAGAGTTGATAACAGAGTTTTCTTTGCATGGCATAAAGATAATTTGGTATCTAATAGGCCAAAGTAATTTTTATAGCACCTTTAAAAACAACAAAAAGCAAAAATACCCATAAGAACAAAGCCTGGAAGAAGGTGCAACATATCTGTTTTTTGTTCTATTTTGAAAGAGTAAATGTACCCCACAAACACACAACAGTTTCACACTCAGTGTTTTTTTAAAGGTTGAGGATTGTTTGTGGAACTTATTAAATTCAATAGAGGAATTAGAAAAGGCCTGAAATACCAAAAGGTCAGCTGCAAAACTAAACTGTGATGTTTTTCAACTTTCTCTAATCAACAACAAAGGGTCAGATATAACAATCTGGCAGACTTTTTGTTATCCAGTTTTTAGAGAATACGTATTATGAAATAATAATAATACTACTTAGCCTTCTGCATTTGAGCTGCAGGCAGGAGAATCTTGTCATGGTGCAGCTAAATGGCAACTAAAGAAAGAGAAAAAAAATGCACCATTATAACCTTTTGTTGCCTTATCCAGAGGAAAGGAAAGAACAGGTCTGATTGTGCCAAATGGGAATGAAGTGTGATAACACATACGCCTCCCCTGTGTTTATCTCTAATATCACACCGACTCTGCATTCACTGCACTGGACAGTGGCCAAACACCCCAAGATGGTTATGTGGAAGATTATCTGATATATAGGTGTTCTGATTGCAGGCAGAGATGTTTCTCCTCCTAAAGGCCCAGTACACTATGCGGTCTGTGTGTGTGGTATACAACAGTTTAAACACATTTTTTTTAAGGTGGTGTTTTTTGTTTTTCTGCAGATATTACTCAGATTACACTTTGGGGAATGACGTTCTCACTGGGAAATAAGAAACAGTGCTGGTAATGATTACAAACTTGACTGTGCGTGACTTGTTGTGAAACATTCCTCTCAAGGTCCCATTGAATGTTTTATTCACACCAGCATTACACGCGTTATAAAAACAGGAGTGATGGGTTACATGATCATGGTGGAGTCTGGCTTGCGTGACAAACAAACGATCGGTACACAGTTAGAAGAAAAAATCAATCACTTTACTTTTGATTGCTGATATCTGTGTGGAAGAGATTGTGAATGGTTTAAAGAGATATATTTATCAGCATGTCCATCCATCCATCTTCCTCCGCTTATCCGGGTCCAGGTCGCGGGGGCAGCAGCCTCAGCAGGGAAGCCCAGACACTCCTCTCCCCGGCCACTTCCACCAGCTTTTCTGGGAGGATACCGAGGCGCTCCCAGGCCAGCTGAGAGACATAGTCCCGCCAGCGTGTCCTGGGCCTTCCCCGTGGCCTCCTCCCAGTCGGGCATGCCCGAAACACCTCCCCAGGGAGACGCCCGGTAGGCATCCTAACCAGATGCCCGAACCACCTCATCTGGCTCCTCTCGATCCGGAGGAGCAGCGGCTCTACTTTGAGCCTCTCCCGGATGTCCGAGCTCTGACCCTATCTCTAAGGCTGAGCCCAGACACCCTGCGGAGAAAGCTCATTTCGGCCGCTTGTATTCGCGATCTCGTTCTTTCGGTCACTACCCACAGCTCGTGACCATAGGTGAGGGTCGGAACGTAGATTGACCGGTAAATTGAGAGCTTTGCCTTCTGGCTCAGCTCTCTCTTCACCACGACAGACCGGTACAGCGCCTGCATCACTGCAGACGCCGCCCCGATCCGTCTGTCAATCTCCCGCTCCCTTTTCCCCTCACTCGTGAACTAGACCCCGAGATACTTAAACTCCTCCGCCTGGGGCAAAGACTCCCCTCCGACCCGGAGAGGGGAAGCCACCCTTTTCTGACTGAGCACCATGGCCTCAGACTTGGAGGTGCTGATCCCCATCCCCGCTGCATCATCTGCAAAGAGCAGAGACGGAATCCCAAGGCCACCGAACCGGAAACCCTCCTCCACTTGGCTGCGCCTAGAAATTCTGTCCATAAAAGTTATCAGCATGTAAGATAAGATAAGATAAGATAAGATATTACTTTATTGATCCCCCGGGGGGGAAATTCAGTTGTTGTGAACCAGACATCCTTTTCTCCTTATTAGAACTACGGTATATATTGTTATGTCTTTTTTTTCTTCACTATCAAAAATTAAGATAAGTTAAAAACAAGTTAAGAAATTTGTTAAGCCAGTACACAACCCATTAATTTCTCTGTGTGTTGACCTGCCTGTGCTCACATTCACTGTAAAGTTTGCTTTCTGTGTCAGATGATATTAAGAAAGCTCATGTAGACTCAGCTGCATGCTCTGCAACTTAATACAGCATCAGCACTGAGTAAAGGTACTTATTAGCATTAGTTAATTAACAAATGAATTTGTTATTGTAACTGTGGTTTAATGGCTCAATCGATGTTTGAGAGCATTAGAGACTCCCTCCCATCACCCGGAGCCAAAACACTGCACTAAGAAGTGATGATGTAAACTCTGGAACAGTTCCATAGAGAACATTTTGGAGGAAAATGGTGGTGAGCAATTATCCGAGGGCACCTCAGGCGATTTTTCTAGTTATTGGTTCATGTTCCTTTTTTTTGTTTAATTTTAAAGAAAAAACACTGTGGAAATTGTAACTTTATTCAATACTTGAAAGAAAGCTTTTATGGTTTCAGCGAATCATTTCGGTCTAATAAAATGAACCAGATGTGGTGTGATATTTTGTAGTCTTTCTAAACTGCATGCTCATTTTGCTGCATGCTCATGACACTTCTGCACAAGCGCCGGTGTTATGCAATGGATTGTTAGGTACTTAAAAGTCATGCAATCCAGTTGACTTATGAAGAAGATGGTTCTAAACCAAGCGGCAACCGCTCTCAAAACATAAAGCCCATGCAGAAGTGTTATAAACTGCAGTTCAATGAGCATCCACTTGAGGCTGGCTGCTGAAAAACCGGAAACCACATACACACCCATTAAAAAAAGATGATCTTTGCAGCAATAATAAACATGTTCACAGTCTCATTTAAAAAAATGCTTAGGTCTGAATAGCTAATTTCTCTATCGTCACACACTGTACGGGTTATTTTTTATAACGTGACAGTTCAGAAGATATTAAGATTACAAGTTTTGCCCAAATAAGGACATGGCTGACATGACTGACAGGCGGGAACACCGTAGCTATTGGCTAGGAGGCTCAAAGCCTGCCTCTTTACCTCACACTAGCTCAACAGCAGTTAGGTTGCGTTCAGTATCAATATGGCAACCGCCAACGATTGGCTTCAAAACAGTCCTCAGGAACAGGTGGCCGACGTCACGGACACTGCATCCATTAATTATACAGTCTATGTTTTAAACACATGCAATCTGTATAAATAATAAAAATGAAGAAAAGAAAAATCAGGAAAATAGTTGAAAGAAACTCTCAGGTCCAAATTAGGACAGCTTGATCTTGACTGAGCTCACCTGAAACTAGTTTCTGATACATTTAGTCAAAACCCAGGAATAGACGTTTAACTCACACTTCTCTCTCTTGAGGAAAGGGGAGACCTTTGAAAGTTTACTCCCTGGGTAGTTAACTTCTTCACACTTCATTTGACCGATGACTCATATCATATGGTAAAGAGCAGACACAGCTGGGCTTTTACCAGAATGAACTCTGGTGGGATTTCACATCAGTGCAGCTGGAGAACCAGACGTCTGTATTTACTAAATTACATCTATGAAGCTCTGTCCTAAAAAAAAAAAATTTTGCTTTTGATATTGAATACGTTTAATGTATATTACATGGTGATCACAGGCTTCTTATTCATGAGATCCCATTCTTTGTTTTGTCTTGATTTCAAGTGCAGTCACATACACGCCTTTATGATCCATCTTGTAACTTTAAAGTGCATTATTAATAAAATATATTATGATTATGTTTCTCTGTGACATAAACCTAGAAGGGTCATGTGATCGTACAGTTACAGTTGTCCAAACAAATAGGCTGTGAAGGTACATGAACTGGACTCCTTCAAGATAACATAACCAGGTGGAAGGGATATTCGGGTAATAACTACATCATGTTGTGTTTTGCAACAACTTTGTGTGGTTAACTTTCTATTTTAATGGAACAACATGCTCTTCAAAACTTCCTGTAACACATTTATTACCTCTACCTTACGATCAGCAGGAGGGTTTCTTTACGATTCAGTTGTTCTGTGTTTTATTTTTTCTATCAAAGCTCTTCCTGTAGTAGTTACATGATGTCCAAACAACAGATTTGTTTTTGACTCTGCGTCCTCTGCCTGTTGGATTATCTCAGGTGATGCCAACACAGCATTATTTGTTGATGCAACCTGGGAGAAGATAAGGAGCGCTTAGTGTGATCCAACAATCGTCCCTGTAATTACCATGCAGCAGAGGCAGTTATCATGAAAAATTAAATTGCTAGGGATGCAAGACATTATAGGCATAATGTAGTATCTGCTGATAAAGGTTAAAAAGTTAACTACCGGTCAGGGCAGATATAAAATGTTCCACCAGTAATATGACTGATATATGGTGATCTGTTGGCCTAGCGGTCTAAGCATGCGCCCCATGTACAGAGGCTGTAGCCCTCATCGCAGAGGTTGCAGCTTTGATTCCAGCCTTGACCGTTCACTGCATGTCCTCCCCCTGTCTTCTCCTCACATTTCCTGTTTCTCTTCAGCTGCCCTGTCCATTTAAAGACGAAGTCCTGAGGAAATGCTACATTTAAAATTCATGATAGTTTTCCGTGGCTAAGAACACTAGCTTTAAAGGACAAAAATGAGGGCGGCAGTAGCTCAGTCCATAGGGATGGCTTGGGAAACGAAGGGTCGCCGGATGGAGTCCCAGTATGGACGAAGTCTGGCAAGTGGACTGGTGGCTGGAGAGGTGCTGGTTCACTTGCCTGGGCACTGCTGATGTGCCCCTGAGCAAGGCACAGGACCCCCAAATGCTCTGGGTGCGCTGGTTGACGGCAGTATCCTCACTCTGACATCTCTCCCTAAGCATGTTCACTGCATGTGTGTGCATGATGGTATGTATATACCAAAAAACTGTATGTGTAGCATGTCCAAAATAGCACGAGTGACAAAATTGAATTTCCCCCCTGGGGATCAATTAAGTACCTTTCTAATAATATAAAATGGTTTTAAGAAGATGATGGCATCACATCAGAGAAAGCGGGATGGAAAAGGATAAATTAGATCATTAAAATAACAAATGAAAAAGAAGTAAAAACTAAGTATCAAATAAAATGTAAACAATTAATTTGTTGCATAAAAAATCAAAATAATAGTAAATAAAAATAAAGAGAGTAAATGGCAAATTGGTAACTGACAGGTTAGAAAACAATATCATGAAAACTTCATCATGATGTAATGAAGGTTTTTGAAGGGATTACTGTAAAAGACCATCTTAAATATTTTCATTATTTAGCCTTGTGTTGAACTTAAAACCCTAGGTAGTTTAAAAGCTACCTGAGCAGTAGGAAGCAATGTGTCAGGGTTGATGGCTTAGCTTCTGACTATATGAATGTAACAAATGGTGTCCCGCAAGGGTCCATATTGGGTCCTATCTTATTCATCATCTATATCAATAATTTATGTAAAAATGTAATTGATGCAAAGTTTCATTTTTATGCGGATGACACCGTTTTGTACTCTTCAGCGTCGTCCTTATCAAGTGCAATTAGCAAACTGCAAGCTGCATTCAACACAGTACAAATGAATCTTTGTAAACTAAGGCTGGTTTTAAATGCCGACAAGACTAAGGTGATGTATTTCTCCAAGTCCAAGAGGACGGTGAAAAATGACTAAGATTTTCACCTCCACAAATGAGGAAATCGAATGTGTCCCAACATTTAAATACTTGGGTTTTCTCTTAGATGAAAATCTTTCTTTTAATCATCATATTGAGAGTCTTACTAAAAAACTGAGGGTGAAGTTGGGTTTCTTTTATAGAAACAGACGCTGTTTTTCCTTTGCTGCGTGTAAAAAGCTCATTCTAGCAACCTTTGTATCTGTAATTGACTATGGTGATGTTCTTTATATGCATGCTTCCTCAGCCTCTCTGAAAATGTTGGACTCATGCTGCATTGCGGTTTGTTTCTGGTTTAGGTTTCCGCACACATCACTGTATCTTGTATGAGAAGGTGGGCTTGTCTTCCTCATACAACAGAAGAATGGAGCATTGGTATGTCTTTCTTTATAAAGCCATACTCCAGGAGCTGCCGTCTTATTTATGCTCCTTATTGACTCCTAAAGTTGTCAGTGGCTGTCATCTTCGGTCCCATGGACAATTTCTTTTTGTCATTTCTCGGACTCGCTCTGTCTTTGGTAAAAGTGCTTTTATTGTCTTTGCTCCCTCTTCTTGGTCTGAGCTTCAGGGTCGCCTGAAACTGGACTGTTTAATTCGATTGGAGGATTTCAAAACTAGGATAAAGGATGATCTGATCAGCTTGTGCACATGTTTTAAAGCTTAACACTGCTAATTTATAAATCAATGTAATAGTTACTTGCCACTGTATGTTTTGTCCTGTTCTATTTGTGAAACTTTTTATGCTGCTGTCTTGGCCAGGGCTCCCTTGAAAAAGAGACTTTGTATCTCAATGGGACTATTCCTGGTAAAATAAAGGTTAAATAAAAATAAAATTAAAAAAAAACCTAAAAAGAAGTAGGTATTCCATGTTTGGAACTGTTGGAGCTTCTTAAGTAACTCTGCTTTTGCCTTCATGTACCTTGTGCTGGTGGGGACCTTAGTAATAGTCCTGCATGTGACCTTTGGGATCAGGACAAAATTAAATTGTTCCAGAGGATATGAGAAGTCAGATAGTTTCCTGGTCAAAAATATGAGCAGGATGTCCTAATTGAATCAGGGATTTTAGAGATTTCGATTTTCATATGAATTATGCCTTCATACTAGATGTGCTCATAGAAATCAGGAGTGCTGGTACAATCAGCGTGATGAATTCAAGACGAACAAAAGAGCTAATTCTTCACTAGACTGGTGGTTATTGTACATTTGTAATCGAAGGAAATGAAGCACGTTGAAAAGATGTGTGCGAACTAATGCAAATGTTGGTCCAGAGCTGAACTCTAATTTATGCTGCAGTGGGATTCAGGTGAAGCAGTGTGTTTAGGCAGAACAGCGCAGCAGAGAGTAATGGGTCCCCTGTCGTGTCCTCAGTTGTACACACAGTTCATAACTGCTCACTGAGCCAGACAAAAAAAGCCGGACTCTGTGCATTAGGGGATTCAGATTCCTGTGGGATCCGAGAGCAGTTTGAATATACAGTCTCATTCACATCTCATTGTCTTGTCCTTCGTTCGCCTCCGCCCGACTCTCTCTCTGTCTCTTTCACACACACTGAAAAACCAAACATATTGAAACTGTACGTAAAGGCAAAAAAAAACTAATTTCCCCTGTCGTAGAGCCTGATGGGATTAGGTTTGTTATTATTTCTTTACTGTGAAATACGATGAAAACATCCAATATCCTGTTTATGTTCTGGAGTCTTTTTTTTTTTTCTTCAGGGGGAGGGGGGCTCCTCTGAGTATACCAGACAAAATGAAGCTCAGTGAGGGACAATAAGCACCTCATCAACATGTTCTGATATTTTAAAAGAGGGATGTGATGTTATTCTTGGTTGTTTGGGTTTGATACCAAATGTTGGTTTAATATGAGGAAACTGGTTAAAGTTGTTGGTCAATGCTGGTGACTCATCGAGTTCTGACTGGTTCTCAAGAAGTGAACTTTTCATCTCAGTGTTTCATGACAAACACTCTGCCCTGAATAAATTAGTAGTGCTTGGCGATACCACACTTTAATGATTCGATATGAAACCGATTACTGTTTTGGCAATTTATTCGATACCTGATACCGATATACTTTCAGATAATGCAACACTTGAAAAACAACTCCCATGACAGATACTGTTCATTTAAAAACTTTCATATGCAAATCCTTTGGTGGCCTTTTTAAACAATGAAATACATTTAGAAAAACACAAATAATATATAATTAACATCCTCTATTTAAATTCTCTGAGTGGAAATCTTAAAACAGCCTCTTCACCATGACTACTGTTAAAATGACACTGATCATGATGTCTCTGAATTTGGGGACAGTCACACACCTGGATATACTTTCCCTTTGTAAAATAAACCATCTCTCAGAGTCCTCTGTGCAGTATATGGTGTCGGGGGTGCAGGTCATGAAGCCTTCTCTACTTCCTCTTTCTGTCTTTTTCCCGCTTTGAGATAGTTTAGTTTAGTTTAGATTAGTTTATTATTCATCGTGTCGTGCACCATGAAGGTGCCCAGCCCATATGGACTTACAAGACACTGCAAAAAGAAAACAAAATAGGAGCAACAACATAAGAAGAAAAAGAAGAAAGAAGAGCAGTTACAATACTTCACATGTCCAACAATGACCTAAAGTATTTCAAAAGCACAGAGGTACACTTCAGACATTTGACCGTGACAACAACTAAATCAGACATAGAGTGTGCTCCTGCACTGCTGAACACCATTTAACACAAACTGAGCAAACTGAAACACTTTGTGAGTAAACAGGAACTGAAGTCTATCTTCATCAGACATGGAAAACAAATCAGGACAGATAAACTTTGCAATGCACTGTTTCTAAGTGTTCAAAAAGGTGGCTTGTGTTGCTGCAGTGTTGTACATTTTGACAGCAAAAACTACACCTTGCCATAGTTTTATTTACACTTGAAAAATATGCCCACACCATACTCAGCCATGTCAGACGCACGCAGCCACAGACTGAACTGTTGCTAGCAGGCTAAAAACAGCTAACTGGAGTCACCACATTTCTGGTCACATGACATGGATGGACTAGTTCAATTTCAGGTTGCTGGGGGGTGTCGGTACAAAACTTTGTAGTAAGTTACCCTGAAAGAATCAGAAGTGACACATGCGCTTTTATTTCACATTTATTAAGTAGTATTGATATTTTATTAGAGTAATCAATACTCCAATGAGTAGTGTGTGAGTATCGACGTATCGATACCACAGAATCAATACGCCCACCACTATAAGTTAGACTCTCAGTCAAACGTATTGATCACCCATGACTGAAAGCTAGGGTTGGTAGTCTCGGAAAACCAGCATGAATTTGAATGTAGCTTTTCCTCATGACTCCGTCTAACCCCTCCCCTCCTCCCTCGGAGCTCCTCCAAAACGACGCCCCGCCCCCACTCACATGCACGAGCGCCGCTGATACTCGACCATATGATCGTGACTGATTCAAAACCGGTCCTCACCAAAACATTCTCATAGTGAAAGTTAAAAACACAAACAAACATGGCTGCTGTTAGTACTCACAACTATCATGCTAGCATTATCCAGTTGTACCGGTGACACGATATCAGGAGAAAAGTTATAACACATAT
Source organism: Notolabrus celidotus (assembly GCF_009762535.1). Taxonomy (NCBI): domain Eukaryota; kingdom Metazoa; phylum Chordata; class Actinopteri; order Labriformes; family Labridae; genus Notolabrus; species Notolabrus celidotus. The sequence goes on along the minus strand of NC_048283.1, from coordinate 5,723,605 downwards.
ATAATACTGTAACAGCTCTACTGTTTGTTAAACGTGTTCAGTGTAGATGTTCTTAATTCCTACAGTGTTGACGGTCAGTGAAGGCATCAGGAGAGGTGTAGAGTGTGCGAGTGGGAGAGAGGAGAGGAGAAGTTTTTCATTCATTCAAACATTGATTGTTGTTTTGTTGGTTGGCGTGATCACGGCCGACAGTGACCGGTTATTAAAGATCAACGTGTTCACGAATCGGCTCGTCATCACTACAGCGTCCGGATGGACGCTACAATAAATATATATTTTCTGTAGGACTTACTGAACGTCATTAGTTATTCTGCTTGTTGGTGAGAGCTTTTTAGACTCTGATCCGGACTACAGTCCTGAGCAAAGCACCTCATCAGGTCAGAGGGGACAGGCCCGAGGACGAGCGAGAGGGGCAGTCAATAGAGTCAGGGGAAGTAGAGGCAGGAGACGGGGACTCGGAGGAGTGCACGCCGGGGAAATGTACGCGCAGGAGGAGGGCAGAACGGCTGGACGGGATTTGATTGGTTTAAAATTTGGGGAGCCAAAAAACGGTGATTGGTTAGTGTTTTCCCAGGTTTACTCCGGCTGTAGATAGCAGCTTTTTTTCACTCTTTTTTAGGAACACATCATGTAATGATTGCCATCAGGACATAAAGATCATTTTAACCAGTATGACAAAAAGTGGATCTAAATCTGATTAAGAACCCCAGCTTTAATGATCGACAGGAAGAAATAAGAAACAAATCCTTATATATTCTCACAGCTAAAATATGATGTTTTCAGTCTTTGTTAGGGAGGTCTTCATTCAGACTGTGCTGTGGATATAATTTGGACATTACAGGTGTTCCCTCTTTAAAGCCTGTTTCAGTTGCATGCTTTAGCTGAGCTAAACAAAAAAGGAAACACTCGATCATCATTCACTCTGAGGACAGGGTTTATTGTTGAACCTCAAGAAACAGAGATTAATAACGACGATACGTAATATTTATGTTTGGAAGAATGATATCTGATTGAACTATGAATAGACAATCTGATGATGGGCTTTCTCAGCACCATTTAAGGACTATTAAAACTCTTATAGCAGCGGGGAACAACCTGGGTCACCTGACTTCCATCAAAGGCAGAAAAGGGAACGTTGCATAAGAAGGGCTCTCCTCAGGAAATAATAACAATGTTAAGACAGAGACGGGTGTGAGCTCTATTGTTTTCTAGTTTTGCTTGAGGAAGCAGAAGGAAATCCTGCAGAATGCCTGGCACGGCGTCGCAGGCTATAAAGCAGGAAACATACTAAGATGTGTCTGTAACTCAAGGTTAACATGAAGTCAACATTCTTGCTCAGATCATAAGGATTATCTGCAGTCATGCATTGAGGTTTTAAGCTCCTCTTTTATATAATAAGTCTCTATAAGCAGCCTGGGTAAAGAACATGATTAGTATGCTAACATTTCACTTGACATGGTCCATATATGGAAAGGTGTAGGACTCTACAAGCCAGGGACAATGTGCTGCACACAGATGGGTTTACAATAATAAATTATGTTAAAAAAAAATCCTTACATAATATTATTTTGCCTTCTGTTTTTTCAAAATAGCCTGCTTCCACGTTGCCGTGAGTCTGTTTATTATTCCACTTGATTGTATTTGAGTAGTTGTCCTTGTTGAGGACATTGTTTAAGCCTCCTTGGCTTCCGTCCTCTGTATATTTCATGGTAGATGACATACAATAATAAAACTAAATGGATGTCTTAATTGGGTAAACAAATAAACAGCCTAACTTAGATTGTGTTCACTGCAGCAGGCTGTTCTGTGAGTCAGTATTCATTTCCTGCTACATCTCATCCAATTGCAAACAAGCATGTATACATAATGTAGCTCATTTCATCTCTGTGTGTCTCTAGCTGAAAATGCAGAGACATGCAGTGGTGGACAGTAAATTTACTTGATTACTGTACTTAAGTACATTTTTTGAGTATCTGTACCTATTATTTGGGGGAACCTATTACTGTTACTTCACTTCATTTAGAAGACAGTTGTACTTTTGACTCTACTACATTTCTATCAATGCTCTAGTTACTACTTTTGCTTTGAAGTCACCTTGTGAATTTCCTTCTCTTTTCTGAAATCCTATCCCTAAGACAGTAAAAGTGTTTGTGTAGATCTGTTTGTCTCAGTGGTTTAGTCTTACCTGTATATCGTGCTTCTCTAATGTTGAAAGTGGAGCAAACACAGAGCAGATTTCACTCAGATCAGGTAGTTCATTTAGATGTGGTAACGATGGCTATAATTCTCCACCTGAGAACCCATGGTCATGATGATACTTATGGTTTTGGGGCAGCTGTGGCTCAGTGGGTAGAGTCGGTCATCTATCAATCGGAAGGTTGGCGGTTCTATCCCAACTCCTGCAGTCACATGCCGAAGTGTCCTTGAGCAAGACACTGAACACCGAATGGCTCCCTCTGATGTTCAGAGGTGTGTGAATGTGTACGAATGAGATTAGCTAACACTGATGGTCCCTTACATTAGTAGTCTCTACCATCAGTGAGTGAATGGGTATGAATGGGTGAATGTGACAAGTAGTGAAAAAGCGCTTTGAGTGGTCAGAAAGACTAGAAAAAGCGCTATTTAATTAAAGCTGCTTGTATCGATTCTGGCGCCCCCCTTGTGGACAAAATGAAACCTCTTATCTCTTGTCCTGTAAATGCAAAAGTAGTTTTTTCAACAAAAGCCTCATCCTGTTGTGTTCAACAGTCAACATTATCAGGCAATGTGATTATTTTCCATGAAAACAGTCAAAGAAAGGCTGTTTCTGAAGCAAGATGTCCATCATCTGGTCTAGCACCTACCCCCCCAGGGCAGTTTCAGGCATTAAAAATTACAACAGAGGAGGTGTCAGTGTTGCTGCTGATGGACTTGTTTGCTATTGAAGGTCATAAAGAGGCATCAGTATCATTTTCAGTCTGTTTCTCAGCCAGTTCAAAACTCCTCACAGGGCCTTTAAGTACAAGTTCATTTACCAAATGTTTCCCCTGTTTTCCACTCTGCCCAAAAATTCACTGTCCAACCTGAGAAAGTGTGTTGAGCTACATGAACGTTGTTTCATTCCAGATGAACATTTCAAGCTAAGTTAGTTCCTGTTTTTATTCCATGGTATAGTTTTTAGAGATTTCAAGTAATGGTTTCTAGATAAACATAATGTAACCGAATGTAGTCCTATGTAGTCTTGACTGCACTCATGTATTGTGAAAATACAACGTTTTGAGATTTTTTAAGAAGTACATTGAATACTTAAGTATTTTTAAAACCAAGTACCCCAGTACTTTAACTCAAGTAATAATTTGAGGAACTTTCACTTGTATTGGAGTAATATTTGACCTGGAGTATCTATACTTTGACTTAAGGTAATGAAGCTGTGTACTTTGTCCACCACTGGAGACATGGTAGTGTGTTGAAACCATAAGAAAACAGTATCTGGACATGCTGTGGACAAAAGGGAGAATTTATGAAGAAACTGCTCCAAAAAGTTTCCTAAAAAGGTGATACTGTGAAAACTGAAGCACTCACTGGTCCACATCGTCCAATTAGTTATTGTCAGCTGAATGTGCCAAGTGTAAGGAGGAAGATTTAAAAGTAAGAGGAGGATATATAGACGGTCCTATGCATTTATAAAGGTTTGATCCGGACCCTTTTAAGTCTTTTACGCCATTCCTTATATTGCACTAATGTGTTACTTTGCCTGTCTTTCCTTGACTCAGTGATTTTTATGAGGACTGGTTTGATATGTGGGGTATGCACATCTGTCTGACTAGGTAAGAAGCTCTGAAGATGTTGAGAGGTTTATTAAAGCCCAAAGGAAAATTAGGATCAAGGGTTTTGACTGGAATGCAGCCTAAGGAATTTCTAACTTGGCAACATCACATACTTCACAAAATGGTTCATTTTTCTGTGCAGAGTGGTACTATTCAGCTGCCACGTGATGACCAACAAGGTATTGGATTTTATGGTGTTAAATTGGTGAAATGAGTCTGTATTTAATCCAAAACATGGACTGATGCCCTTCTGCTGGAGGAACTTGCTGCAGCAGAGAAGCAGGGTTCATTGAAAATGTCAGGAATGTGGCTGCTGTGGAGGTCTGGATTTGTGTGGGCGATATTCTCCTGGGGGAGATTTCCTCTTGTATCTCCTGATATACAGTGACAGGTACCTCAAGTTACCCAAGAGAGATGCAGTTGTGATTCTGCTGAGCAAATATTTTGAGGCAACAAAGCAGAACCAGTAAGGAAGGGCAGGGCCGACATGCAAACATGAGAGCAGACAGGATGCTGTCGTCTGTTGAGAAGATGTTGAGCTAAATTTGGTCTTGATGTTGGAAACTGTAGTGTATCTTTTGAACTATTGTTTTTATGAAGGCAAAATGAGATCACCTAGATTCTGTTGTGTTTGTACAAAATGTCATTTTGCAGATAATTGTTGTGGTTAGAATTTAACTGAACAAATGATGGCTCTAAATGTGATTCAAATTTGGCTCCACACAGACCGGTCAGTAAACATATGTATCAGCATTTCTTTCTGACATTAATCTAAACAAACACGTTTCCTTTTACACCCTCTTCTCAAACAGCACATTTGCAGGACGTCAGTTGTAGGGGGGCAGGGTTAGGTCTTTTCTCAGACCAAAATGTATGCAGTGGAGGAAAAGGTTTAAGTTTGTTCTACTTGAATAAAAGGCATACCTTAAAAACCACTCTATAACATAGAGTCCTGTGGTGAAGATCCCTCATTTATTTAGATGCCTTCATGTGCTGCAGGTAGTTAAGTCTTTCAGCACCATTACATGTACTGATCAACTTTTTTTTTGTAGAATACATGAAGTGGGGTCATCCCTATGTTCCCACAGCCCAATGGTCCCACAGTCTTATGTTCCCACACTTCTAGGACATTTTCAAAATTAAGTCTTGTGTTCCTACATTTCCCTTCAATTTAAGCCCTATCCTCTCACAAGATTTGTTGGAGGCACTATAGTAAATGAATCAATGAATGAGTAATTTTATTTCGATCAGCAGCAGCAGAAATCGTCACAATCACAATCATTACAAGAAAAAATAAAATAGGCTGATTGAAAAGGGTTGCGGCTGAGGCAGAGCTTACCAGATTTAGCAAAAAGCTACATTCCATCTGTAGTCCATTGCTATAGATAAATGGGTTGGGTGTAATTGGCTACCAAATTGGGAGAAAGGAGGATACAATCAGATACAAACTTATGATAAATGAAATGTGGGAACATAGGGCCTAATTTAAAAAAAAAAGTCTTAGAAATGTGGGAACATTGGCACGCTCCCCATGAAGTGATATCTACCCCTAAAATACACTTTGTTGTATAGCAAAAAAAGGTTTGTACTAAGTTGCACAAGTTGAGTTAAGTAATGCACATTCTTGATTTTCAATATTGTTGTGGCTATTTGACTTTGTCAACTTTACAAAAAACAAAACTCAAATCAAAACCAGCCAAGGGGCACGGGGAGAGTGGATCGTACACTGGGTCCAAAGATTGCCAATGTCCCTCTTCCCCGGTGTCCGCCCCTCCTACCTTACCTACCCATCTATATACACATCACCCAGTGCAAAACTGTCAACCTAGAAAAGTGAGTAACAGGGTGCTGGTGGCCTAGCGGTCTAAGCGCCCCACGTATAGTGTCCTCATCGCAGAGGTGGCCAGTTCAACATCCGGCCGGTCGATCATTTGCTGCATGTCTTCCCCTACTCTCTACTCCCCACGTTTCCTGTCTCTCTTCAGCGGTCCTGTCAATAAAGGCAAAAAAGCCCAAAAATACTGTATACCTTTAAAAAAAAAAAAAAAGTGAGCAACGAAATATATTAATAGCACCTAAAGCATCAAATGTAATCCTATAATTACCTTAAATGAAATAACATTAAATTGATTAAAGTAGAAATATTCAAATAAATGAAACAATGTAAATAGCTCCAACAAATGTAATTACCTGTACGTCAACATATGAAAGATTTTCCTTTTTTTTTAGCCAAGCAGGTTTTATATTGTTTCTGCTTGTTTCAGAAAACATTAATAATGAAATGCACTTCATAAAAAACCCTTTACAGTTTAATTTTATTTTTCAAACCCAATGACAGAAATCAAAGCATCCTTTCATCTTCAAACTGCTACTTTGTGAGAAGAGAAAAAACATGCCTTGATTCTGCTAAACAGATATTTAATATGACTACACTACAATAAAGAAATGACTCACAAGGCTTCAAAGCATCTATTGTTTGAAGTGTTTTGCCTCATAAATCTCATGTCTCTATTTACCATTTACTTTCTGTGACAGGAGTTTTAATAAAGCATGTCTCTCTGTTTCTGCAGGATGGCTCAAGACAACGTAAAGAAAGGAAGAAGACGGTATCGTTTAGCAGCATGCCCACTGAGAAGAAAATTAGCAGTGCAAGTGACTGCATCAGTGCCATGGTGGATGGCTCTGAGCTGAAGAAAGTGCGATCCAATTCACGGGTCTACCACCGCTACTTCCTCCTTGATGCCGACATGCAGTCTTTGAGATGGGAGCCCTCAAAGAAGGAATCGGATAAGGCCAAAATTGATGTAAAATCCATCAAGGAGGTCCGCACAGGGAAGAACACAGACACCTTTAGAACTAACGGGTCTTATGATCAGATATCAGAGGACTGTGCTTTTTCAGTCATCTTCGGGGAGAATTATGAGTCACTGGACTTGGTGGCAAACACTGGAGACGTAGCAAACATCTGGGTAACAGGGCTAAGGTACCTGATCTCCTACGGGAAACATACTTTGAATATGATCGAGAGTAGTCAGAACAACATGCGCTCGTCCTGGCTCGGTGAACTTTTTGACGAGGCTGACGGTAACAACAGCAAACAAATAACGATATGTGCTGCCGTGCAGCTAGTCAAAAAGTTGAACCCAGGACTCAAAAATGTGAAAATAGAACTGAAGTTTAAGGAACTTCACAAAGCTAAGGACAAAGCAGGCTCTGATGTGACAAGGGAAGAGTTCGTCGAGGTTTATCATGATCTTTGCACCAGACCAGAAATCTATTTTCTCTTTGTTCAGTTCTCCAGTAACAAAGAATTTCTGGATACCAAGGACTTGATGATATTTCTGGAGGCAGAGCAGGGCATGGCACAAGTCAGTGAAGACACCAGCTTAGAGGTCATTCAGAAATACGAACCATCTAAAGAGGGCCAGCTCAAGGGTTGGCTGTCTCTTGATGGATTCACCAACTATCTAATGTCTCCAGAGTGCCACATATTTGACCCTGAACACAAGACAGTATGTCAAGACATGGACCAGCCCTTGACCCACTATTACATTAATTCATCTCACAACACTTACCTGATAGAAGACCAGTTCAGAGGTCCCTCTGATGTGACAGGGTATATCCGTGCTCTTAAGATGGGCTGCCGCAGTGTAGAGCTGGATGTGTGGGACGGGCCTGATAACGAACCCGTTATTTACACCGGTCACACAATGACGTCACAGATAGTTTTTCGCAGTGTCATTGACGTCATTAACAAGTATGCCTTTGTGGCATCTGAGTTCCCCCTTATACTGTGCTTAGAAAACCACTGCTCCCTGAAGCAGCAGAAAGTCATGTTCCAGCACCTGAAGAAGATCCTCGGAGACAAGATCCATCTAGATCCTCCAAAACCAGAGGAGAATTATCTCCCCTCACCGCTTGAGCTGAAGGGAAAGATCCTGCTGAAGGGCAAGAAGCTGAGCACGAACTGCACTGCTTCAGAAGGTGAAGTGACAGATGAGGACGAGGGGGCAGAGATGTCTCAAAGGATGAGCATTGAGTCTGCAGAACAACAAACCATCACGCCCAAAAAATTCCAGCTGTCAAAGGACCTCTCTGATCTGGTGACCTTATGTAAGTCTGTCGAGTTTAAAGACTTCACAATATCTTTCCAGAACCAGAAGCAATGGGAACTCTGCTCCTTTAACGAGGTCTTTGCAAGTCGCTGCGCCACTGACTTCCCGGGTGACTTTGTAAACTACAACAAGAAATTCCTAGCGAGAGTTTACCCCAGCCCCATGAGGATCGACTCCAGCAACATGAATCCACAAGACTTCTGGAAGTGCGGTTGCCAGATTGTGGCAATGAACTACCAGACACCCGGTCTGATGATGGATTTAAACATCGGCTGGTTCCGCCAGAACGGGAACTGTGGTTTCGTGCTGCGTCCAGCGATCATGAGGGAGCAGGTTTCATATTTTAGTGCCAACACTAAAGATTCAGTGCCTGGTGTTTCTCCACAGCTCTTACACATAAAGATCATCAGTGGACAAAACTTTCCAAAACCCAAAGGCTCAGGTGCCAAAGGAGATGTAGTGGACCCTTACGTGTACGTGGAAATCCACGGCATCCCCGCTGACTGTGCTGAACAAAGGACTAAAACAGTCAACCAGAACGGGGACAACCCCTTGTTTGATGAGAGCTTTGAGTTTCAGATAAACCTTCCTGAGCTTGCCATGGTACGCTTTGTGGTGCTTGACGATGACTACATCGGCGATGAATTCATTGGCCAGTATACGATCCCCTTCGAGTGTCTCCAACCAGGTTTTCGCCACGTACCTCTACAATCTCTGACGGGGGAGATTCTGCCACATACGCTGTTGTTTGTTCATGTGGCAATAACCAATCGAAGAGGAGGCGGGAAGCCACACAAAAGGGGACTGTCTGTCCGAAAGGGCAAGAAGAGTCGAGAGTATGCCAGCATGAGAGTGTTATTGATCAAGGCTGTGGATGATGTCTTCAAAACAGCCTTGCTGCCACTGAGAGAGGCAACAGACCTCAGAGAGAACATGCAGGTAAGACATTTCAACTCCTCTACTCACTCCTTCAACTCTGAAATGTGAACAACTGAGCCTACAACTCTGAATATATGTGGAAACTATGAGTTTTCTTGCTGTCTTCTAGCATGGGAATGTTTTTTATGGAAGGGTAGACTTCAGGAAAATTTAACCCCAAGTAAAGAAGTCAAGTTTACAGATAGATTTACAATAAAGAACCTTGAACCTCTAAAGGAAGCAGCTCCCGCTCTGGAAGTGTAACACAAAACCACCCAGCTTGACTTCATAAGATTTAATTAATCTATGCATGTTGTGCACAAGTCAAACAAATGCAGGGAGGTGATTTGAAAATGATGATGCTCTGATTTTGATTGTAGATCCATTAAAAAAGTGCAGCCATATGCATGAGGATAATACATTTCAGTAAACATGTTTATGTGTTTAGCCTCTGCTCTTGCTAGTTCAATGTTTTTCTGCTCCAAATTTAGTGCCATACTGAACCTCTTAGCCTGTTTCTGAATTTGAGTTATTTCAGGCACCACGGAGATCACACTAATGTGTAATTACTCTGTTTCATGTGGTTGACTTTATGTCTCATTCGTGGTGTTTAATCCCTTTGAGGTCTCCAGAGAAACATTTGAGAAATGCTGCTGAAGTGTCACAACACTGTGTGGTTGGTCTCATGTTGTGTGTCCTCAGGCATTGTATTGGGATTTATTTTGGTAGCCCTGTTTATATTTCACTCATTGTGTGATAACAAGCCACTGGCCGGCCTTGAGACTGTAACACGTCTTGGCCGTCCTGTCACAGTTTGTCCCTCCGGTTGTTTATGTGGGGCTTAAATTTGGCCTTTCACAGGAAGGCTAGGGTTTGTGTGTGCGTGTGTCCATCTGTCTGTCTGTGTGTTCCATTTCCATTTAACACTGGTGACAGTTCAAGAGGAGCGAATGTTTCTGGGTAGTGACAAAATGATAGTTCTCACTGATACTAAAGGCATTCTTCGACCGGAGGAACTTTACCCCTGAACTACGAGCATTTCGACCGGTGGACCCAGGGTCTAAATTTAGTTCAGGGGTTGTTAATCTCCCCGCTAAAAAGCCCCTGCTAGGGGGGGGGTTAGTACTTGTCAAAGGTCCTGGGGCTTTCAGGGAGCAGGGTCTGCAATGCTAAACGTGTCTGATTGGTAGATTACCTGCAGTGTTTTTATTCCACGCACCATCCAAAATAACATCACACACATCTGTGATTCACTTGATTTCTCTCTCAGCTCAGCGCAAATGCGTCTCTCCCGGTGTTACAGTTTTAAAAGTGACCCTGTAAACTGGAGACCTTCAGCTGAACGTGTCAGTGTTTGTGGAGTTTACACAGCTGTTGAAACACAGAGGGACTTCCTGGGAATGCAAACTAGTTTAGTTTCTATTAAGATTTCAAAATATCCTCATCAGATATTTAATGATCGTCTAAAGACGTTTATGAGGGATGCATCCGGCTGAAAGTCAGCAGTAAACAGGGTCGCTGTTTAAACCAAAACACCGGTCGATCTCTGCCATGACTTTTTGAGTTCAAAAGGATTTTAAAGCCGTGTTGAAACGTCTCTGCTACTCGCGCTTATCTCCTCTCACATGTTGATTCAGTGAATCCATCTGTGATGAAATATAGCACCATCTAAAACAGCACCAGCTGAGTCTCTTCATGCTAACAGGCTAACTGTTGTGTTGCTCATAATGATACCTGCCTGTCCGTCTGCTTCTATGGTGTCATCTGTGATGAATGGCATTCGTCTTTGTTTTACTGCCCTTTAATGGTCTGGTGGTGTAGTCACTGGCCTGATTTGCACAATCTACCCTGGGACTTCAGCCCACAGTCGAAACATAGACAACAAAGGGGGCACAGGAACCTTTTAGTTCCGGGGAAAGTAGTTCTGGGCGCTAAAAGACCCCAGAACTCTTGGTCAAAATGCACCTTAAGTGAACCTAGAGCTATTCCCTCTTGCAGGGTGCCACTCTCAGGGGTTGTAGTTATATATTTAATGTTGACCAAAGCTTCCTTTGAGTAACATCATATTAAGTTCCTTATCCATTACAGGAAACCTATACAGTACACCAGCATGCAGACCTGCTGTAATTTATTTCCTCTCTTTGCAGAATGCCATCGTGTCCTTTAAAGAGCTGTGCGGCCTTTCAGCGATGGCTAACCTGAAGCAGTGCATCCTGGCCCTTTCTCCTCGACTGACTGGACCTGACAACATCCCCCTTGTGGTTTTTAACCTCGCTGACCAGTACCCTAACATGGAGCCCCAGGGCTTGCTCCCAGAGGTCCTCAAGAAAGTGGTCACCACCTACGAAATGGTGAGTAGTTTTAGGGAGGAGATTTTCATTTGATGTGTACATCGATGAAACCTGCGTCAATCAGATGGATTACTGTAATTAAAAGCACTGAAGTAAGAGACACATCACTGATCTGAGTGAGAGAAGCCTAAGGGAATTTGGAATGATAATCTACTTATGTTGTTGATTGAAATGTGCTTTTCTTTCTTGTCCATCCTAATGGCTCATGGTCTGAGAAAAAACTCTATTTGTTAACATATGAACAGTGGATCAAGGCAGATCTGGTCAGTTCCATCTCTGCATCAATATATGTATCCATCCGCCAAAGACAAAAAGCTAGACCTAACCATGCGAACTGGCTCAAACTCCAATCAAATCAATACCTCTGGCTTTACCGGACTTAATGGGGGCACAGGGATGGTTAGGTAACGTGGCTGGAGCTTTGTTAAGTAATAAATCAATGCTCACATGTTATGCAACATGCTGTTGAGGCTATTCCCTGACAAAACCATTATCCTTTACACATCCTGTTCTCTTAAATCGATTCTCATCACAATATGAGCGAGTTGACTTTCCATCATTCACTCGGGAAGGGAGCCAATGTCCCCTTTAAAACTCAAATGGTGGAAGTGGAGCAACAAGTAAAGTCTTTTTTGTGCTCCGTGAGATTTATTTCTTCTCATCTGTTATATAATTCAGTGTTTCGCATCAGCGGCGGAGCGCAGCAGTTTTATTCTGTCTTACATTTACAGTGCATGTTAAGAGAGAATGCACTGTAAGGTGAAAACCTACTGGTGAGGGCACATAGGGTCAAGGTCGCAATGTTTTGTTGTACTACACACAAAGAAGAGAGGCGTGCACAGCTTCAAGGAGAGTAGAAATGCCACGTGTAATTTAATTGTTACAGAAACAACGCACTGAGAAAACCACTGCTCAGTGTTATTTGCACATAACTGCTACTTTTCTGCTACATTCTGTCCCATGGGGTTTGCAGAAGAACATCTGAAGAGTGATGATGCTGAAAAGACTCGGGCGCAGACCGATTAAGGTGACCCCCCTGGTCCATTCAGACTCGGGAGTGGAGGGCTATGTAATTGGTTCTGATGGAAAGAGCATCAGGGAGATGTGGTTAAAGAAGAACAGAGGAAATTGACGGGTGTTCGGGGAGTGAAATCGAATAAATTAAGAGGCGAGGGCTTAAGTGGTAAGAAGCTGCAGGCCTTGATCATCAGCAGATTGCCAGAGGAGACAGGGAGCAGAAAGGTGCACAGCTGAAGGAAAAGCTGACAAGTAGCGAGGCACAAACGAAAGGAGGGGGAAAGCAAACTTTAAAGAGCTGTAAATAATGTATAGAACGATAAAATTAGAATTCAGGCACTGTGTCAAAATCCACCACCAGGGAGCAGGCAGGGTTTGGCTCTCTAATTGGCCGAAAAAGAATCTAGGTCTCAATCCCTGCCCATTCATGTGCGGAAAAAAAAGGCGGAGAGACTCAGCATGGTGCCAGCCTGTGTTCGTAGATAATGTGGTCTGATTTCTGTTTTTGTTCATAACAGATGAACTGAAGGACAAGACTGTAAATAGAGATAAGACAGGAACGCACAATCTGTGAAACGCTGACCTAAAGACAGAAAAACAAACATATGCTGGTCATTGTTTCGGCTGATGATTATAAAATAGTTCAAATTATTAGAAGCATATATAAAACTGTTTTTTAAATCAATGAATCTGTTGCATATCTTTATAACCTCACAAAGATCTCTTTTTTAAAATGCATTCTTTTGTGCATTAACAGCTTAGTAGTACCCTCAAACCAAGCCTTCCTTAAACTAAGTACATCCCTTCGTTAAATACCAGTAATTATTATAATAAAATGTAACATACATCTTACAATCTGTAGGCTCCGGTATAAGAAAGGGCCAAGACCTCCCACTGACCTCACAATGTGCCTTTGGACACATCTAAGATGCTGCGTCTGCCACCAAGACAGTAATTTCTTCTCCCATCAGGGAAGTAATCACAGCGTGTGCGACAGCTGCAGCTGCAGAGTGACACAGGCAGCCACGACCACTTAGTCATGACTGCTTGTAACACGGTGATTCACTACATAGGCTGTGTGAAACTGTATCTGTCCTCATGAACAATACACAATATCAGCGCATGGACTCTGTGTGATCATGTCAGAGGGACACACATTGCTAACCGTCACTGAAAATGATTGTTAGTAGGAAGAGTTTTGATGATGCAGTCTTTAGTTTAAACTGTTGGGGGTTATGAAAACTCACAAATACATGTTGCATAAACACGTGTATTAGAAGGAAACAGCTCAGTAGCAAGTATATTAGGAACAATATTCAATATCAAGGCCTACTCTTAAAGCTGCTGTTGGTAGGAATGGTGGGATTTGAGAAAAGGCCATAATACCAATCGGTATCTGTAAGTGGAGTAATTTGAGATTATGGTGAAATCTCTGTTTTCCAATGCCTTTGTATCAAGCAATGTTATTATTGATTGACTATATCTGATGGACATATCTTTCTATATATTCTTGGACTGTACACCTTCTTGTTTGCTCCGTGAATTTCCCCGTTGCGGGATGAATAAAGGAGTACCTTATCTTATCTTATTCCCCTTGTTCTTGTTATCATGGACCAATCAGAGCTACTCCCCAACCCTCTGTCTTGATTGGTCGAGTGGCGGCCCCATTACGTTGCCTTGATTGGCTGGGAAGCCACTACTTCCTCATTAGGGCTGTCAAAATTGCTCCAAAATGACGTTCGAATATTCGCTCTAAAAAAAACCCATAGGTTTGAACCATTCGAATATCTATATTTGCGCATTATGTCAATAACAGGTGGACAAACTAATACAAGGAGACATGACTACTTGTATATGTATTTTTATTTAAGATATAACACTTTTAAGACCGGAGACCTCTCGCTCGCCCCCCTCCCCTCTCTGTGCGCAATGCGCTGAGTGAGTGCTGAACAAGACTTGTGCGAGCAATTAAAGGTCCCGACTCTTGTTCCTAATATAGGCAGGCTTCATTCAGTGATTCAAGCAAATATTATTAACATTAATTGAAGTTAAAAACGAAATAGTAGTCCACTTACATTCTTGGCGTTTGTATAAAAAAAAGAGGAAAAACTGCATTTTATCCCAGTGTCACTGATTGTCGGGCTCTGTTAGTCCACTGTCAATGTCGGGTCTTAGGGCTGACAGGTTATTTGCCAAAAACACGAGACAGTCCACATGTGAAGAGGCCCGATCTCTTTTTATTCACTGTATTCCCAACGGAGGAAAAGACGCGTTCAGAGCGCACTGAGGATCCGGGGACGGAAAGATTTCTCTCTGCCGTCTGCTTCACGCTGTGCATGTGTGACTCCTGTGACCAGTCCCTGACACGTCCTGCAGTGCGCCCACTCGCAAAGCAGCCGCCGATGTGTTTTTTTCCCACAGTCGAATATTCATTTTCACAATCGAATCTCCTTTTTTTTTAAAATATTCGAATATATATTCGAATTTAGAATATTTGTTGACAGCCCTATTCCTCATAGAACGTGCACAGCGATCTATTGCGGGCGGGGTTATGGGAGCAGAGAGGGGAGGGGTAGTGTTGACATTCGAAATCTCTCTCAGAACTGATGTTTGTATCACGACTACCAACAGCAGCTTTAAGGGATGATTTTAATATTTTTCTTTTTCCTGTAAACAGATCTCATTTAAAGACCAAAACCAAACATAGGAGGTCAGAAAAGGTTACAAAGCATCACAATAACACAACCAAATTCCTCCAGATCCGTGTCCGGTCCGTCTCCGATCTGTCATGGCACTGGATCTGAAAGGTTTCTATTCTAGTCAATGTGTTAACTTCCACTGGATCCGCTCCGTTGCGCTCTTGCTGCATCTCTGATCCAGCAGATCGGAGCTCTCCGGATCAGATACACAAGACTTCTATTTTTGCTGGATGCCGGAGCATGACGCATCAATCGGCACAGAGCAGATCGATGTGGGACAGGAAGTCCAGCACCAAAACAAAATGTTAATTTTCAGAATAAAACAGATCGTATTTCACTTAAGTACAACAACCAACTGTCCTAATGAGCAAAGCGAGGCCTGGAGTCAACAGGTCAGAGGTTTTCAGAGGCCAATAAAGACAATAAGGATAAAGAGAGGAGTCGGATAGTCGTTGATTCAGTAATTACCGTGGGACAACCATGCACATGACTGCGTTCCAAAACCACAACTGATGAGTGTTGACTGACAAGAGAGCATGGAGCCGGATCGCAGCTGATCGGAATTACTGACCAGACACGGATCTGGTGAGAAGGCATGTGTAACAAAGGCTGTGACACTCCTGATGGTTTGTTCTAATGATGCAAGTCTTTAAAACTGAGTCACAAATACAAACAGCAGCTTCAGATGTGAAATCTGCTCCCAGGTATCTCAAAGAAGCGTTGTGCTGTACGTTAACTACAGGAATAGATAGCTCATCTGTCAGGGATTTAAGCACATCTGTTACTGTAGTGAGTATTTCATATCCTCAGTGTTCACAGTGGTGACAATACATATCAGATAATTTATGAGGTTTGAATAGTATTCGGGCAACAATGGAGCTCTGCTGGGAGCGAGCCTGAACTAGTTTATGCTTTGAATACACCGACAACAGCTCCTTTAACAATTCCCACTACACTGCTGAAAAGAGGAACCTTCACAACCCGGCTGTCTTTTTTTTTCTATTGAACCAAACACTGTGGTAAATGAATACCCCAGTGTGTGATTTAAGAAAGCACGGTGGTGTTCCCTAAGCAGAAGAGGTGTGACATGTAACATGAAAGCCTCAGCTCTCAGTGTGATGTGAGGAATAGTAAACCAAGGTTCTTTAGATTGTATTGTTTGACATACACCTATGTATTTCCTGATATATATGACCGTTGAATAAACGTATATCTAACTCTGAGAATTAATCACATTACACTTTATAATGAAGCTTCATTGTGAGGCAGGCTAATCACAAGTAGGTCATTATTCTGTTTCTATTCAGGGCCAAAAAACGTTCATATTTTTACCATCAAAATTTCAAAGGACGAGTCTTTTTTATAGTAATTATTATTATTTTGAAGTACTGTGATATATTAAGAGTCACAGCAAAAGTTTTAGGTCATGTGATCAGCTCTGGCAACCCCAACATTTTGGACTTAGCCTCCTGTAGAAGTGAAGAGAAAGACAGAGCCGCTCAGTTTAGATGAAGCCAAACTACATCCTGTCCACCGTGTCTCCATTGGCTGTGTGCGTAATCTCAGCCGAGCACTCTATCAAACAGACACACACCTGCAGCTCTTTATACAACCATGACACGGACAGAAAGCAGAGGAGAAAGACTTGAGACAGTGATGTAACCTGGTCGCAATTTTTTTTTATTTTTTTTTTATTGAGTGCTGGATTTATTTCATGAGAAGTCACAGGATGTCCTCTCTCTTCCACTAGGGCTTAATTTGAAATTCCTCTACGCAGGAATAACGCAGGTTTTGCGTCAGACACTCGTCCTTTTGTTTAGTTTGAGTCTGATTCTGAGCTCTGGGACTACTTCATCTCCTCAATCCACCGACACGATGTGTTGCTGAGGGTCAGCTGAGGCCATCCTCCTTTAGTTTCTCTTTCCAGTAGCTGCTGTTGTTTTTAAAACCGCAGACATAACACGCAACTTTCTTCCACTTCTAGGAGCTGTGTAAAAAGGTCAAATGCTTGTAATTAGGATCAAGAATATAATCAGAATCAGAAATACTTTATTTATCCCAGGGAGGGATATTCGGTCATTACAGTTGCTCTATACACAATAAGTTATACAAATAAGTACATGGTTGAAGTCCCTGGAGATCAGGAAGAGGGCACTCTGGTGGTCTGTCTGGAGTCTGGCTATGGCAGCGTTGAGAACGTTGGACGCCGTAGTCGGGTTGGCAGAGGGGGATGTAAACAGCTACCAGTATGACATGTGAGATCTCCCTGTGCAGATAATATGGTTGGAGGTCCACAGCGCTCTCGGTGCTATCCCGGTCCATTGGACAGTCAGGAAGCCGTCAATGGAGACGTTGTGGTCAGGAATATCTTGATGCAGCCACGTTTCCGAAAAGCACAACATGCTACATTCCTGAAACTCGTTTGACTCCTGGCTAGTCCTGTTAGCTCGTCCAAATTATTAGCCAGAGATCTCACGTTGCCTATGATGAGAGAGGAGAGACACGGCTTCTATCTCCTCTCCATAAACCTCCGTCTTCTTATACCAGCTCTCCTCCTTCGTAGCTCTATGCCTCCTCTGCCTCTATGCGTCCTAAATCTCTAGAGGTCTGCAGGAATATCCAGCGGTTCGACCGATGAGCCGGCCGGCTTCAGCTCAACCAGCTGAGCATGGGTAAAAACTAATACAAAGCTGGGTTGCTGGGCAAAAGTAATGCAAGTAAAAGTTAAATTTGGCGATTTTATGGTGAAAAACAGTCCACAACTCTCACCAATGGAAGGTCAAAAGAGGTCACAACTTCAACAAACTGCCAGAGAAAAATCAGAAGAAGAATGAACAAAGAGGAGCGACTGTAACAGGCTGCATGCTTAAAGATTAATCATATTAATATTTTTTACTTTTTTTTACTTGAAGAAAATTTACCAGACTTTAATTCTAACTAAACTAAACTCTTCACTTCAGTTTGAGGTATGATGGTGTTGAAATATAAAACTTTGTTTTTCACAGTCCCCTCCCCTCCCCCCCACACACACACACACTGTCCCTGACACCTCCCTCCCCCTCTATTCTCTTCTGCTGCTGGCAGGCCACAGAGATTGTTCTCAGGGGCATGATGTTGGTCTCTGCTCATTTTTTTTCCAGAGTGTCTTTGTTACATGGTGCCTGAATGATTTGTTGTTTTTCTTTCCTTCCTTGCCGTCTTGGCAGCCGATCAGGATAGTCTGGCTCACCTTAAGGTGCACTCACAGGGTGTAAAAGTGAATGTAAAAGTCACTTTCAACAAGGCAGCATACGCACAACCCATCCAGTACTAATTAGGGATGTAAGGAAACACTCAACCCACGATTCGATTAAAATCCAGATTTTTGGTTCATGATATGATTCACTCACGATTTCTAACATTTTTCAAGAAAACTGGATTAAACTTAAAATTGAAATAACTATTATTTTATTTAAATTCTCAGATATGGACAGTTGTAATATAAATTTTTTCTCTTATATTTCTTTGTAAACAAAGTAATCCTTTTTCATTTTTAAGGTGTGTTGTAACCATAGACTGTATAAAATATGGACATAGTATCCGTGACGTCACCCATCTGTTTCTGAAGAGCTGTTTTGAGGCCAATCGGCGGCAGCAGCCATATTGATGCTGTGGAGCCAGTGTGACGTAAAGAGGCGGAGTTTGAGCCTCCTAGCCAACAGCTACGGTGTTCCTGCAGTCAGCTGTGCCTCTCATTGGAAGACTCGTAATCTCAATATCTTTGAAAATGCTGCATTAGAAATAAATTCACACCCCGTACAGTGTGAGCCGATCGAGAAATGAGCTATACCATTCATGTGTATGTGACTTCCGGTACTTCCTGAGCCAGCCTCAAGTGGATTCTCGATGAACTGCAGCTTTTAGCACTTCTGAATTGGACTCATATTTTTAGACCGCAGGTTGCCCCTTGGTTGTAACTCAAATAAAACCACTGCACACTTTTTTTCAGCACCTTGCAAAAAAACTAAAAATTACCGTGCAAAATTACCTTGTTGGAAAATTTCAGAACAATCATAAAGAAATGGAAAGTGAACGACTCCCAAATGAAATTATCAAATATTAAAACAAATAAGGATAATCTCTTTAAATAAACTAAAGTGCAGTCTATGCTCCTGGTTTGGAAATTTACATGTTTTTCTTCAGGAGTATCAGAGAAAGCCAAAATGCTGCCATACCTCAGACTTGAAACACAAAGGTGCATCCTGACCTGCTCGGTCTTCACCTGCTGCCTCCATGTCTGTTACGCTCCACACAGCAAGTGACGAGAGAGCAGCGCAGAAGCTTCATGATGTTGAACAACCGGAGTGAAATGCAGATAGCGCCTTCTACTGATTAAAAATAATATCGCAATACAAATTTTGTTCAATCGATTTTAATCCACCCTTATTTGTATCCATTTTTTACCCTCTTGTGATACATCCCTACATCCCGAGTACTAATTGAAATCAAAAGCAACATTTGGCTGTATACAGTTTATCATCCCCTTCAGATGGAACAATTAAGCTGTTACCAAGATTATAGGAGAGAGGGATCCAGATGGTCTGTCAGGCACCCCGTTCTCTCCGTGCTTATTTACCTCTTTTTGTGACAGCCTACATATGCATCATTAACCTCCTGAAAACTCCTCTGTGCAAGCTCCCCTGCATAAGGAAAGCATTTTTTGTAAAGATTTAATATGTAAATGAATCCCTTTGAGTCTGCTTTAAAGGCCACCATGAGAGTTGTAACAGTCTGCAGGTCAGCAGAGTTTGTGCACTCAATTAAGGCTGAGCATAACACCACAGGAGCTAAATTTAGACTCCTTCACAGCTGCATTTTCACAGATAACAAGGTAGCAGCCTGTTTCAAATGACTCACATGTTTAGTTCTGACTCTGATAATAATTATGTGACCTTGATGATCTGCCTTTTCTTTCTGAGGGATGCTTTTAAACCCCAGTACCAGCACTGATGGTTGTATTTTCCTCCTTAAGACTGCTAACTTTTAATAAACACCATAATCACTTGTGTCTCCTCGTCTCTAATTTTGGCTTTAAAAAAGGCAATTCAGGGACCACACCCACCAACGCGCCTGTAATAACAGCTTGCGCCTAAGCCTGGCCGCCAGACGGAGACTGCTCCCTGCTTTATTGTGGGATGCCAGTTTTGCTGATGTGGGCAAGAAAGATGAACAGCATGTTTTTCTCCTTTCAGGTGATTCAGACCAGCAAGACTCTGCTGGAGAGCTCTGAGGGGGTGTACGACAGGATTCTACAAACACAAAAAACAGGTAAGAGAGAGTCAAATTGAGAATGAGAAAGACTGTTTCCTGCCTCCATTGGACTTCCTGAATGCTACTTTGTTTTTTCACACCACACAACACATGAGTGCTAAAGATGAAATGGCAATAAAACCTCAGCGGTTCAGACAGTGGTTAGAAATTCTCAACAGTCACTGCCACAGTGCTTTTTGACAATCCAAAGATTTGAGTCGGACAGCGTCATCACTAACATGTGACCCTCAAACAACAGGTCTCCTGAAAAAACCTTTTACTGAACAGATCACAAAGAGTAGAAAAGCTCTGCATCACCTACATTAAACGTGACAGCTTGGGAGCAAATGGGGCCGAGGAACAAAGAGAAAATGGTTGTGCATTGTTGTGAATGGAGGTGACTGATGACGGTAGTGGAGAGAGGGGCTCAGGGTTCTGAACAAGCACAGATAGCTTTGACTTTGGAGTCTGAGCGGGAGGAGTGAGTTTTAGAATCAGAATCAGAAATACTTTATTTATCCCAGGGGGGGAAATTCAGTCATCACAGTTGCTCTATACTAGGGGTGTCAAACATACGACTTTGCAAAGTGAAAAGTTGCAGAGAAGACATTAACTGCAATTTTTTAATAAAAATAACTGCTAATTCAAATTTGTTCTGTGGAGGCAGTTCACCTGAACGGCGCTCCAGGACTTTTTTTCTCAAGTGAGGAAAAATAATATTTGCAGTTTGCATAATCTGGTTGAATTTCATAGGCTTTTTAGAGCATTTCAAGAGCCAATCAACACTAAAGTTTATGTATATGTAGAAGCGAAGCGGTGTATCCACCATTTTCCAAAGGAGCCTCATATTGTGCGCATGTTTACCATGAATGTAGGTGCGTCATAGGTGCGCTCCTTCACTACTAGCACCAGTACTACACCCCTTCATACAACACTGTCCAGCAAGCAAACTATTCATGCTGGAGCTGAGGGGTCCATAGTGGTCAACTTTACCTTCTTCATTATCATAATCTATCTGTTCTTTTGCTGTAAACATTACACTGTGTGTCAGGTGATTGGGAAACCTGTGTGCTTGGTGTGTTCGCAGCAAGTTTCAGTGCTTAAAGAATATCATATTTAGCTCCACTATGAGACTCATCATGGCAAAAAATACAACATCTGTTTTTATAGAAAGATAGTTCATTAAATGTGAACATTTTTTAGAAGGTACTTGTACTTTTTTGCACTAAAACCAATGGAAAAATGTAGAGTTGTTGTTATTTATAGGTTGTTATGTTGTGATTTTACTGGTCTGGCCCACTTGAGATCAACTCGGGCTGTATGTGGCCCCTGAACTGAAATTAGTTTGACACCCCTGCTCTATACACAATAAGTTAAAGAAATACAATAATAAGCTATGTATAAAATAAATGCATGGTTGAAGTCCTCGGAGATCAGGAAGAGGGCACTCTGGTGGTCTGTCTGGAGTCTGGCTATGGCAGCGTTGAGAACGTTGGACGCCATAGTCGGGTTGGAAGAGGGGGGATGGAAACAGCTACCAGTATGACATGTGAGATCTCCTTAATCTCCAGAGTTCTGCAGGACTACCTAGCGGTTCGGCCGGTTTGGCCCCCTTTAGGGTTCATTGGGTTTTATTATTCCTGCTAAAAGTTAAACAGCAGGCCAACAAGTTACTGTAGTATGTTGTTGTTGGTAATGTTGTCTGGAGATTGTCTGAGTCAGTTAAAACAAAGTTAGATGACAGTGTTTGGATGATTTGTGTTTTTGAGATGATTGCGACGCTACAAAGTACATAAATAAAAAGCAGACACGTCTAACCACAGAGGTAAACTGTATATCAACAGTTAGAGCTGAAAATAACCCAAATAAACAAGCCGGCTGCTTCCACAAAGCACTTCCTCTTCAAACTGTATGATTATCTCGGCTTGTTGACTACCCAGAAGTGACGGTTGTTGTGAGCGCATCATGTCGTCTTTGTCTAAACTAGTTAGACCTTTGCGTGTGAATTAAATGATCATGCAGTCCGTGATTATAAGCCTGTGGTAACAGAACAACCATATAAGCGAGGGGCCAAGTTACTCCATTTAGCTTTTCTGGGAAGAACATTTTGATTGGCAGCTCATCAGTGAAGATGGATTTAAGAATATGTACACAGACCGTCTTAAAAGGGAGAACATCGGTACAGGAAGCTGTCAGTGAGCTGATCTGTGCACCTGTGACTTTATCCTTTATCAAGTCTTTTTAAATGTATTCTGGTAAAACATGTTAATAATAAGATAACTTTCAATAATGCTCTTGGCTATGCAGCATTTTCAGGCAAGTATTCAATCTAAATAGTCCAGTCTATCGCACTGTCGGCCTGATAGCAGTGCCCTGTGTGAGAGGAGGAGAGGGAAGACGAACCATCAGAACCATAGCTCAGCTTTATGGATGCCCTGAAGGAAGACTTATAAAATATTCAATTTCTATTGTCTTGGCTCGTCAGAGAAGAGGACCGTCTCTCTGTAAGAATGCAGATCAAGAGCTCTGTGCGGATTCTTTCCCTCGGTTCGTGACCTTTCAGCCTTTAACAATGTCATACCTTTGGCTTTTAGGTTAAGATCTCTATCAGAGAGATCTCCTGAAGCTACTGCTCACATTTGTTCAGGGAGGAGTTTTTTCATTCGGATTTTGTTGCAGGATATAAAACTTGTGTTTAATTGTTTAATGATGAGAACAACGGGGGACAAAATATAGTTACCACAATATATCATCGTCCTGACCTGATTGATAAAGTGATCAAAGCTTGATATTTTAATTGGAAAAAATGTAGCGCTCCAAACAGATTATCCCACCAACTTGACCCATCGCATCACTACTTTGTGACTCCTTGTGTTGGCGCTAATGACATGAATATAGGCAATTTGAATGGCAGTTAATTGATCGAAGGAAAAGTCGACTGGTGTTAAATAGCAGAAGAAGACAGCGGGATGTCAGATAGCGTTGAAAAGAAGTTAAGAGATGCACTAGCCCTGTTAAAACCAGAAAAGAGAAAGAAAAAGCTCTTTTTGCATTACATTGAGAGAAGAGGAAAGATGGAGGATGCACTGAAAGCTCCATACTTCCACTCATCAATGGGTGGACTCCACGGCCTGCAGAGTGCTACGTGATCATTACAGCCAATGTTGTAGATAAGGAGTGAGAAATGCATTCCTAAGTGCTACAAACTAGCATGGTGTGCTAGACAGCGTCACGCATATGAAAGAAGTTTTACTGAAGGCTTTGGAGGAATGGAAGCTGACTAAAAAAGACCCAGCTGTCGTTACTGACGTCAGGGTTAATATAACTGTATCTGAACAAGTACAGTCACATGTTTACATAAAAACAAAGTTATGTTTCAAAGTTAAAGCGTTAAATGTGATCAGGTTCACATACACAAGCTGGTTATGTTTGTACCATTACTGAAATGTGTACTTTTAAATGTGCTGTTTTAAGAAATGTGTACATTTTATTTTATTTTTTCAGTTTTACTGTAAATCTGATTAACAGACTAAAAACATGAACATAGTTTCATCTTAGTGAAACCAAACCACATTGCAGTAAAAAAATACATTAATCCTGCACTTTACTTTTTCAGGGGTGATTTGTATTATACAGTAAAATGATGTATCGTATGATTGTTTTGCAATTAAGCTATTTTTTCAGTCGTTGTATCCCGATATCTCTAACCTGGGCCAAGTATTAGTAAAGTATCACAAAGTATCGTCAAGTATTGTGAAGTACCATAAAGTATCGTCAAGTATGGTCAAGCATCACAAAGCATTGTAAAGTATCATAAAGTATCATCAAGTATCGTAAAGTATCATAAAGTATCATCAAGTATCGTAAAGTATTGTTAAGTATTGTGAAGTATCGTAAAGTAACACAAAGTATCATCAAGTTCAGGTTCAGGTTACTTTATTTGTACCCGTGGGTAAACTTGTTTTGCAGCCAGGGAGATGTTAGGTCGATACAAAATTACAAGATAGACTTCAGACAGAACAATCTACTTAATGTGCAAAACATACAAAAATATCCTAAAAACTAATGCAACACTAAAAATGGTAAAATGAATAGACATGATAAAATGATAAAATGATAAAAGTGCTAAAGGCTCCATTTAAAAAGCATATCAGAACACTGTCAACCAATAAAAACGATAGAATCACATGAATAAATAAGACAATCTGGGCTCAAGTCATAAGATTGGAGGCTGACTGTGTGGGAAAATAAAAGCTATTGCTTGTTCAGCTCAGTAATAGCAGCAGGAGCAAAGCTTTTCTTGTGATGCTGTGTCCGGCACCTTGGGACTAAAAACTGTCGTCCAGAGTGAAGAAGCTGGAAATCACTGTGCAGAGGGTGTGAGGCATTATTTAAAATAGAGGTGGCTATCCGCTGTAACTGATTAGTGTACAGGGAAACTGTGGATTCCTGTGGCTCATCAATCAACTTGCTTGACCATTTAACAATCTGGTTTAAAGAGTTCCTTTCCTTTAGAGTGATTTGGCCAAACCACGAGACTAAGGAGAAGGACACAACAGATTCGATAAAAGCATGGTAGAACATGGTCATGATTGTTCGATCAATGTGAAAGAAAGCTAGTTTTCTCAAGCAATGCAGACGCTGGTGAGCCTTTTTGCACACTGCTGCACAGTTTGCCTCAAAGTTCAGTTTCATGTCAATGACGGTCCCAAGGTATTTATAAGTTTGCACAGACTCAATAGGCTGACCCTTGATTTGAGTCACTTCACTCATGTGATTACTCCTTCTGAAATCAATAACCATGTCTTTGGTTTTAGAAACATTGAGCTGAAGGTAAGACTCCTCACACCACTCAACAAACTGATCAACGACTGGACCGTGGCTGGTTTCATTTTCATAGAGCAGACTAACAATGACAGAATCATCTGCATGCTTTATAATGGATCTGTTTTCATGTCTGCTCTGACACATATTAGTGTAAAGGATAAACAGTAGAGGTGACAGCACGCACCCTTGTGGAGAACCTGTAGAGGAGCATCTCCGATCAGACAGAGTGTCATTTACTCTAACTCTCTGAGTCCTGTTGGTAAGGAAGTCAAGAATCAAGCCCATAATATTGTTACTTAGCTCAAACTGCTACAACAGCCTTCTGATCAGAAGGTGGGGCTGGATTGTGTTAAAAGTATCGTAAAGTATCACAAAGTATCGTAAAGTATTGTAAAGTATCACAAAGTATCGTAAAGTATCGTAAAGTATCGTAAAGTAACGCAAAGTAACGTAAAGTAACGTAAAGTAACGTAAAGTAACGTAAAATATTGTGAAGTATCGTAAACTATCGTAAAGTATTGTGAGTCACTTGGTGATTCCGGCCCCTAATGACAACTACTTGATGTCGTACACATTATTTTTACTACTCTGAGTAAAACAAAACAAAACAAAGAACCTTTAAACAAAAAGATAACTTAATCTCTTGTAAATATTTCCGAAGTTTTACCAACAGAGCATCTGGTCCCTTCAAGCCCAATTTCACATCACTCTTAGTCTGTTGTCTCAACCAGCTGCTGTTTTGCCGTCAGTGTTCAGACTCTGAGTTTAAAATTATTCATAAAATAAACAGTCTGCAAACATTCAGCCTCATCGCATCAATTTTACACACTATTTGATCCATAAAGCAAATGAACAACTGAGCATTGTCATCTTTGTGTAGCTCCACCTGTGTTCTATGGGACTTCAATTAATTAATACTTTCAAATAATTCAGTGTATTTCAGCCTGAAGGAGCGTTCGTCTCTACCTCATTCATTACTCATGCAAAACCAAGCAGGATTTCATTATCAGTGAAGTTCTGTTTGAGGTCAGATGATGCTCCATTTCATGTGCTGCGAGTTTGGAAACACAACAGGATGTGATGTAACCACCCTTTGTTCGGTACAGTGAGGGCAAGTCATTATTGAAAAACCCTCGTCTGCATGAATCATTCTTTTATATGAAACAATACTCGTATGATTAACACGGAGAACTCAGCCACACAAGCTCTTCGGTCTCAAAGCGCAGTTATATATGATCACGTACATCCAGCTGAAGGAAACTCCAAAGCAGACAATGCAAACTAGGACACACCAGATGGCATACTGATGAAGTTGAACATTGATTCATTGATTCATTTTCCATCCTGCACTGGCATATTTGAACCCCGGCGCTGTGTGTGTGTATAACTGTACACGTGCATTTGCCAATGTGCTTGTTTGTAACTGTGTGCATGAGATGTGGTTTTCCTGCACTTGTCTGTTGCACAGAAACTGGGTCAGTACAAACCCAATTCCCCCTTTACAGCAAGCGGAACGTTCCAGCAGCAACAGCTATTAAAGTTGTGAATAATCCATCACATCAGCTCCGACAGACAGGGCCCACTTTCCCCCCTCAGAATTCAGCGCCGGCGCTTACACAGGCAGTGTCAGAGAACACAGTCAGGTGTTAGCGGCTCTAACATGGATGTCACTTCCCTCAACCTCCACCTACTTAGGCTCAAATTAGCATGCAGGGCGGTCGGATGGCTGAACCTGCTGCAGACTAACAAGATCATTACAGAAGATGTTCCTAAATGCCAAGTGACAAATTATTGCAGCCGAGTGGATCTGCTGTGACATTATGCAGCACTCAGAGCAGAGAGTCAGTGTTTGTTACACAAGTTGAAATACCTTTTTAATGTGGATTCCTCAAGATTATTCAGCATGTGTGTCTGAGCAACAAACACATGCATTGTGTTTCATGATTAATTGGTAACTGGATATAATATGTAAGGGACAATGTATGGTTAGCAGGTTGTTATGGGAATAAGAATCCTGACAGGGTGAGAAAAGACATCCAAGCTCTGCATCAGGGTCTTGTCTCACCCTGTTGGGATTCTTTTTCTGTATGTTAAAAGGCAGCAGGATAGGAAGGCTTTTCTTTTCAAATTCAAAGCACATTACTTATCCAATTACAAGAAAGAATCAGCGGAGATAAGAAACAGCTTTATCCACAGGGGATGACAAAAGTGACACACAATGCGTGCCCTCAGTTCCTTTAACTTGAATGCGAACACGCCTGCCTCACTATGACTGCACACTTTGCACATGAGCAGATTCTATCCGAAGATAAAGCAAGACAGCTGAATAATAATGACAAAGATATTTCAGTACAGTTCATGCCGAGGCCAAGGTTTCCAGTACAGACGGCGATGCCTCTTACTCCTTTCCTCTGCAACCCCTCGTGGACTCTCTTCCTCCGTTGAAAAGGGAGGCAGTGCAGGTTCATTTGTTTGGGAGAGTGGTTTTGACGGTTGTCGTATTGGATTCTATTAAATCTAGCTTACTCCTGCTAGTTTCTCCAAAGTTGCTGAACCCTATTTATTTTTTGGCTCAACTTCCTTCCTTTAATCCTGTTTGGTGAAAGTGTTTGCAGCACATCTTCTCTGAAAAGGTCTTTTACTTGAGTGTAAAAAATCATCTCTCAAGTGATTTCTAGTGAAAAAATGAATCATACATCAATTATTTATTGGGTTTAACTGAAATACTTATTTTTTAGCTTTTAAAATGAGAGCATTTATTGCCTGTTAAACCGTCAAAAGAAGTAATCTGAGTTTATCTTAGGCTGTGAGAATGTGTTTTTAATGTTTCTGGGCCTGTCGAGGCAGAATATGAATTGTTTGTTAACGTGGTACATGTGTCAGTATTAAAAGTTGTCAAGGTTATTGGAGGTTATTTCTATTTAAGGTAGGAACTAGGGATGGGCAATGATTTTCGAACATGCAAATATTTTTTGTAGAAAGTTTCTTCTAATATTTTCTGATTAAATTTTTTTTTTTTTATGATATTTTTATTTTATTTCTTACAGTGAAAGTAAATCATTTTTGCTCAGTTATTATTATTATAATTGTTTTTTAAATTGTATGCAAATAAAGGAAATAAAGACACAAAAAATAATATAAATTATAATATAATTGAAATTCACAGTTTGAAAATAAATAAGTCAAAAATCTAATAATAATAACAATAATAAGAATATTCAATAAAGAGGATAAGAGCGAAAAAAAAATGTGTAGTCTAACTTCACAGTGAAAATGAAAGAAAGCAAACAATTTTCTCATTTTAAAAGTACAATTTTTCATCGTTTTGACTGGTGTGTGGTTGTAATAAAATATTCCTGCCAGACGGTGGCTATAGAGCGTCTTAAAGCTGTTTACTAAACGCATTAAGTAACAGGAGAAGAAGAATTCTAACTGCATTAAATAGCAAAAGAAGAAGAAAACATTAGCGACAGTCACTGCAATTTTCTCTGTTTCTTAATCTCACATTACTACACATGTATTTCCAGAGACCGAGCATGGCTGTAACATGTAAACACACGTCATGCTGCGTCACAGAAACACCGACATAAAGGTCGAGACAGACCCTGCTGTTAGTGCTTGCTACTAGCAGCAACTCTACCTGTTGCTGGTTAACGTGACTGCCACACAAACGGGACATTAATGGGACAGGTGGGTGTATGTGTGAGGGGGGGTTTGAATAGATGCCAATGATTATTGAATAGTGTTTGGGCTTGAAATGGCCATCCCTAGTACGTTATTGGCGGTCATTTCTACTTAAAGGGATATTTCAGTTTTTTTGAAGTGGGGTCGTATGAGTTACAGTAAACTATTGTAACAGTAATCCTCTTGTGTCCACAGTAAACGGCATGTCATCGCTGCTGTCAGAATCATTCATTTTTGCAGTTTGTAGTTTTTGTTCCTAAAAGTGTCTGCTGAAAATGCTACCTGCTTGTTGATCCAAACAGCTGATCGGCGTGTATCCGTGCTCATGCAGCGGAAGAACACCGGTCTGCGAGGTGCGTCCGAAAATAGTGCCAAAACAAAAAGGGGGTTTCTGACGGCAAACTGAATAGCTCCAATTTTTTCTACTGGTTCATTTGCACCGTGATGAGTGCCTGGACCATATTTTCTTAACTTTGGCGAAATTACGTGAAATAGGCGGCCCCGTCCGTAGCGAACTGTAGCCTAGCTTGTCGGCTGGTCCTCTGTGAATTTTCTCATTTAAGGGGAAGAGCTCACTGGCACGCATTGTGGCTACCAGGAGCACTAGTGTACTGTAACTCATATGACCCAACTTCAAAAAAACTGAAATATCCCTTTAAGGCAGGAACCTGTGTTGTGTGGTCGGGTGTTCCGCCCGGAAAGGTAAAACAGTTTATGAGCTCTGAAGCAGCATGGTGGAGTTATGTGTGTCTGTTCATTATTGAAGTGTTCTGTATTGAACACTTTTGGAGCTCATTTAATGGAAAATAAACAGGCCGAGAGTTCAACATGCAAATATGACTTAAACTTTTCATTCATCGAGGACGCTAATTTGCAGCTCATCAAATAGGTAATCTAGGTGCAGCGCCTCAGTGGCTGAAAGCTTTGGCTTGGCCTCTACAGGGTCTTTGAAAAAGATTCTTAAGAAACAGCCTGAGTTGTAATTTTGCCAGCAGGATATGGGAAAACAATTGGGTACACCAAACTGTTGTTCACTTCAGTAGAAAAATAAAATGTGTTTATTACCTTTAACCTACTGTGTCTGTTATCCGCTGTTCCATGTGTTTTAAACTGTTTCAAAATGCTCACCTTGAATCCAACATTAATCCAAAAAGCAGTTCTTTGTGCTCATCTGGCACCAATACATCTGAGTAAGATGATACAAGTAGAATGTACAATGTATGTAAGCACTGATTGTTAATACACTATCAGTCAAAAGTTTGGAAACACCCTTCATTTTATTTCAAACACTTTGAGATGTGTGCATTAATGTGTGCTATAACCGTGAAATGTTGGTTTAATATGCAGCTCCAGTCCTCATCATTACTAATCAATAATTGGTCCCAGCTTTTCTCAAGGATTCTCCATTCTTCTGACACAGTGCTCAACTGGTGACCCTTCATGGTACAGCAGTTGCAGCAGCCTCATCGTATGAACAATCAATACAATGAATATTTCAGGTCATGGTCCTCTGACCCTCCACACTGTAGATTATCAGCCATAATGTTACAGTTGCCGTTTTGCAGCATTACCTCAGACATCCGTGTGAAGTGCCTCGCTGAGAATGAGCTTTCCCCTCGTCTTGCCTATACCAGACTCCATGAAATGTTGCTAGGCAACCTCCAGTGTGAGCGAGGGATGGAAGGAGCTGTGCACTTCCTTCAGCACAGTCATGGTTCACGTGCAGCACAGCAGCAGCAGCAGCTCTGTAGTTACGGCACGGAGACCTGGGAATGAAGAGAGGAGAGCGTGACATGTTGTTCATAACATGGGAAGAAGGGGAGGGAAAGTGTGTGTGCGTGTGTGCATGCATGTGTGCGTGTGCGTGTGTGTGTCAGGAGCCCAGGTGTGATGTCACTCTGAGAGATGTCAGTAAATTCTGGAGGTTATTTTCACGCCTGAGATCTGGTGGCAGACGTGTTTTCTCAGCTGAGAGGCTCTTGAGCAGCCCAGCCCCGCACCTATTACGGCGATTTCACATGAAGGGGGGATACTCCAGTGTGCTCACCATGTTTCCATGGCAACAGCACCAACAGGGGCCCCGGCCGGCTCAAACTGATACTAGAGCCCCGAGCGGAAACGTGTGCGTCCTCTGCAGGAGTTTCCAGTGCACAAGTGTTAAACACTTGTGGGCTGTGTGCGTATAGAAGGAACTCTGCTTCAGCTCTCTCTGGTTTCTGTCGCTCCCAGGCTGAGGCTGCCTGTTGCTGCAGCGTCGGGGCCGTACTGTACAGTCAGCTCGACATTAAACATGTCCTGACTCAGATTCAGTCATGCAAAAGGAAGGGAAGAAAAAAGAAAGAGGGAGGAAGAGAGGAGGTGGGAAAGCTCCTCAGGAGACAAATCCCTCCTCTGTTCGATGCCTTGATGCTAATCCACAGTGAAAGAACGTCATGTCTGTCTGCCTACACTGCATCTCTGCTCTGCCTTTCTCTCCCTGTTTCCGGGGCTCGTCCTTTTCCCTCTCATCCTGCCTCACGGCTTCCTTCAGCTCTGCTCCTTGTTTTCTTCTCTCTCTTGAGTTATCTTGCCTTTTCGCTTCTCTCCTTTTTTTTTTTCCTTTTCACAATTCACCAACTGTTGCCCGGTTCCCGTCCCTCCACGTCCCGCCAGCGACTTGAGACGAGCCACTGTGCTACTCTCTCTCCACTTAATAACATTTCACTGCAACATATTGATTTCAGAGTCACGGAGGACACACACAGGCTCCACAAAGTGCTCCTCGTTAAAAAGGAAAAACACCAGCAATGAGAGCAGATCCTTGAAACTGTTTTAAAGACCACAGAGTTACAAGACGCATCCTTCTTTGTAAAGGGGCAGGACACGGGCAGAATAGAAATCAATTTGTTGCATTTATTTGACCACGATGAGGCGTTTCATTGAAGCCGTGAAATGCAAAAAAGGTACTAAAATTACTGCTTATAAAATTACAATTTATTTATTAATTTATTTAAAGGGACAGTGCATATTAATGAACATTTCAGCGTTGCATCAATGTATGCCACAGTTAGCCATAAGGCTAATTTTCATCCGTAGTCCCCGGCAGGCCAAAACCAAGCGTCAACCTCCGGTCTAAAAAATATGGGTCCAATGCAGAAGTGCTGAAAACTGCAGTTCATCAAGGATCCACTTGAGGCTGGCTACGGAAGTACTGGAAACCACATACACACCAATTCAAAAAATCTGATCTTTACAGCAGAAATAAACATGTTTACAGCCTGGTACAAAAGACAAGTGTAGTCTGGATAGCTAATTTCTCGATCAGCACACACTGAACGGGGTGTGAATTTATTTCTAATGCAGCATTTTCAAAGATATTGAGATTACGAGTCTTCCAATGAGAGGCACAGCTGACTTGATTGACAGGCAGGAACACTGTAGCTGTTGGCTAGGAGGCTCAAAGCCCGCCTCTTTACGTCATGATCGCTCGGCAGCAGCAATATGGCTACCGCCGACAATTGGCCTCAAAACAGCGCTTCAGAAACAGATGGGTGACGTCACGGATACTACGTCCATATTTTATACAGTCTATAGTCTATAACAGAGTTCATAACAAGCAATCAAGATAAATAACAGGTGGAAACAGCAACAATACATCACAAGAGCATATATAAGTTATACAAAAGTGCAATTCTGGTGGCAGAATTGTTTGATCCAATCCCAAAGTTGACCTCTTAAAGCTAAAGCCAGCATACTTTGGTAGGGTGCCAGGCCGCACTGATCCCCACACCTTTGCAACTTTATTCCACTGATTGTGTTGAGACAGTGACATGTTTTTATTGATATCCTCAAAGTCAAAGTCTTCTTTATTGTCAAAAACTGCAGAATGCATCAGACATACAGAGGATTTGATATTGCGTTTCTCTCTCAGACCCTAGCAACGACAACAACAGATAAACATAGGAAATACACACAAGACTAAGAAAATGGATAAAAAATACCTAGCTAGAACAAAGATAAGCTTTAGTTCAAACAAGTGAGCTAATAAATATAATAAAATATGGTTTAAAACAGTGCAAAAAATTTACTGTAGTGCAATTTAATCAGCTTATTCGTCTGGTAAAGTGAGTGTGTGCGTGTTTAGCCCTGAGGATGACAGACATTTTCGGGTGAGGCGGGAAGAGTAAATGTCATGGAGGGAGGGGAGAGAGGCACCGACAATCTTCTCAGCTGTTCTCATGTAGCCGCTCTGTTTTTTAAGGAGATTTTGATGGACAGATTGCGTACCTGTTTTTCCTTGCTCACTCAGTTACAGCCCTGACTGGAAGCTCAGAGCCTTGGGGCTGTGTGAATGTTTGCTCTGCAAGAACAGCAGCTTTGTGTAAGAACAGAAATCAAGGACTCAGCGGGGAAGGCTCGCAGGTAGCAGCCAGAAAATTAGCCCTGAAATTGGCAAGCAGAAAACATAACTCTCCTCGGCATCCTCCCCGTGAACACTGCCTGACCTGGACCATCAGAGGCCAGTGTGACCACAGAGAGTACAGTGTGGAGGTGATTTACAGCCGCTGCTACCAGGACTCTGACTCCAGGGACATAGAGAACTGCAGGGTTATGACACGGTCAGCCCCTGGGCCTAAACCTGGCATTAAATCCACCTCTGCTTTAAAAAACCTCCACCTCAGTGTATGTCGGAGTCAACATGTTGACAGCGTGGTTGTCATTGTGATAGATTGCTCCCTGCTGTTAACAGATCCTCTATCTTCTGTCTGAAGAGGAACTGAAGAACTGTTAGAAACACATGCTGGAGTGGGACGTCAGAAAATCACACATAGTGTCTTTTCCTTTTTCCAAACCTGTCATGCAGCACATCCTCGGCAGCAGCTATCTGTTGGTGCCACTTATTATCACACTAAAGACATCCAGTAAGAAGAGTCCTCCTCCGCAGTCAGAGAACCTCTGCACAGCTACAAACTCCACCGCTCTGCTGCAGGAGCAGGCTGTGAAATGTTGACAGTACATGTTAGGGTCTCTGCTCTAATGCGCTTTCTCACTGTAACAACAGGCTTAGCACCAAGTCACAGACAGCTGCAAGAGAAAGTATGTTAACCCTTTGGAATTACCTGGATTTTTGCATAAATTGGTCACAAAATGTGCTCAGATCTTCATCTAAGTCCCAACACTAGACAAACACAGTCGACTTAAACTAATACCACAATTTTTTTGTATATGTTTTCATGTTTTTATTGACCACGCCATGTAAACATTCACAGTGCAGGGTGGAAAAAGTATGTGAACCCTCGGGTTTAATAACTGGTTGACCCTTCTTTGGCAGCTAAAACCTCAACCAAACGTTTTCTGTAGATGCAGATCAGACCTGCACAATGGTCAGGAGGAATTTTGGACCATTACTCTTTACAAATTTACGATGCATTTACACTGAGTAAATGCATCGAACAAATCAATGACTGTACGTGCCAGAATTTTCTTCAGTTAAACAAAGAAAAAGCTGAAATGATTGTTTTTGGAGCCAAGGAGGAAAGGTTAAAGGTTACTGCTCAGCTCCAATTTGCACAGATGAAATGTTCAAACCAAGCCAGAAACCTTGGTGTAGTCTTAGACTCAGACCTTAATTTCAGCAGCCACATTAAGACAATTACAAAGTTAGCCTCCTATCACCTTAAGAGTATATCAAGGATTAAAGGACTTATGTCTCAACAGGATGCAGAGAAACTCGGCCATGCATTTATCTTTAGCACTAGACTAGACTACTGTAACGGGGTCTTTACAGGACTCCCTAAAAAGTCCATCAGACGGCTGCAGCTCATACAGAATGCTGCTGCTCGAGTCCTAACAAGGACCAAGAAAGTAGACCACATCACTCCAGTTCTTAGATCTCTACACTGGCTTCCTGTCTGTCAGAGAATAGACTTTAAAATCCTGCTGATGGTTTATAAAGCACTGAATGGTTTAGGCCCAAAATACATTGCTGATCTGTTGCTACTGTATGAACCATCTGGACCTCACTCCAGAAGATGTATTTTCATCTGTTGAAGCCATGCTGGTGTTGGTTGACTTCTGTGCCTTGGGTCATCGTCCTGTTGCATCATCCATCTTCTGTTGAGCATAAATTGATGGTTCAATGGCCTTAACTTCTCCTGCAAAATGGCTTAATAAACCTGGGAATTCATTTCTCCGTCGTTGATAGCAATCTGTCGAGGCCCTGAGGCAGCAAAGCAGCCCCAAACCATGATGCCCACTGCACCATACTTCACAGTTGGGATGGGGTTTTTAATGTTGGTGTGCTGTGCCTTTATTTCTCCACACAACTTTTGGGATCAACTGTCCTCATAATATTTTGCCAGTAATGCTGTGGAACATCCAGGTGCTCTTTTGCAAACTTCAAACGTGCAGTAATCATTTTTTGGGACAGCAGTGGCTTCCTCTGTGGTGTCCTCCCATGAACTCCATTCTTGCTCAGTGTTTAACGTATCGTAGATTCATCAACAGAGATGTTAGCATGTGCCAGAGATTTGTGTAAGTCTTTATCTAACACTCTAGGATTCATCTTCACCTCATTGAGCATTCTGCGCTGTGCTCTTGCATTCATCTTTACAGGACGGCCACTCCTAGTGAGAGTAGTAACAGTGCTGAACTGTCTCCATTTATAGACAATTTGTCTTACTGTGGATTATGAACATCCAGGCTTTTAGAAATACTTTTGTAACCCTTTCCAGCTTTATGCAAGCAAACAATTCTTAATTGTAGGTCTTCTGAGAGCTCTATTGTGCGAGGCATGGTTCACATCTGGCAATGCTTCTTGTGAAGAAGAACTACTCAAAACTTGTATGTGTTTTTTATATAGTGCAGGGCAGCTTTAACCAACATCACCAATCTCTTATTATTGATTGGACATCAGGTATGCAGACTTCAGACTCAAATAAGCTCTTACCGAAGTCCTTCGCCTAGGGGTTCACATACTTTTCCCACCCTGCACTGTGATTGTTAACATGGTGTGGTCAATAAAAACATATATATTTTTGTTTGTGGTATTAGTTTAAGTAGATGGTTTGTCTATTGTTGTGGCTTAGATGAAGATCAGAGAACATTTCATGACCAATGTATGCAGAAATCCAGTTAATTCCAAAGGGTTCACATACTTTTTATTGCAACTGTATCCCAGACTGCTCCAGTCACCTCACAGCTACTCCTCTGTCATACAGAACAACATAAACTTCAACCACTAGCACTGACTCCACTTCTCCTCTTTCTTTCCCTCAGCGATGGAGTTCCACGAGAACCTCCATGACTTGGCGGTGAAGGAGGGTCTGAAGGGGAGGAAGCTACACAAGGCGGTGGAGAGCTTCACGTGGAACATCACCATCCTGAAGGTGAGAGTTTCAGTCAGATGAACCACTCTGCAGGTCAAACATGTTTTACACTGTGTTCTGTTTGAGTAGCGTGCACTTTCCACACAGCATGCTGTAATCTGAAATGTGTTACTTCTCATACTGTATGTCCATAACACGCACCGATGATCAGGAGGGGTCAGAGGTCAGGGGAAGAGCCCTCAAGCTATTTTCCTTATGGAAATTTCCATCAGCTGCTGTATGAACTGGCGCTACCCTAGTTCCATGACAGCTCCTGTTAGGGCCGGTCAGCAGGCTGGTTACCCGAGCATGGGGGTCATGAGTCCTCATGCCTGATTTACTGAGGCCTTAAGAGACATGTACTGTCTCTCTTTCTTTTACTTTTATATGAAATGTTATGTAAGATCTATCATGTATCAAACAGCCCGATGATGGAGGAGGTTTTGTTTGTGGATTTCCATCATCCAGCTGATTAATCAGAGAGGGAAATAAGTGCTGTGCTGCCTTCAGTCAGCTGTAAGTAAGTTTAGCTGTATCTAAATTGCCTTGTGACATTAGTGCAGCTGTGTTTATGTCATTACTGTCAGATCTTGTTTATGTGAATCTCACCAGGTAGCAAGCATGCTGCATTACACTGATGGACATGAGTAAGGGATGATGTAAAGTGAGCAGGTTGTTATGGCGGACTGGAACTCTTGACAGGGTGAGCAGGACCACAACAGCTGAGGCCATGCTCACCTTATCAAGAGTTCCAGTCTGCTGTCACAACCTGCTCACTGTGGATGGGCATTTCAAGCCAAAATACTGTTCAATAATCATTGGCATCTATTCGACGATTATTCAAATAATCACCCCCCCACACAAACACACACACGCACACACGCACACACGCACACACGCACACACACACACACACACACACACACACACACACACACACA
Source organism: Notolabrus celidotus (assembly GCF_009762535.1). NCBI lineage: Eukaryota > Metazoa > Chordata > Actinopteri > Labriformes > Labridae > Notolabrus > Notolabrus celidotus. Next base: position 5,686,612 of record NC_048283.1, on the reverse strand, counting down.
CACACACACACACACACACACACACGTCCCATGAACAGCCTGTTTGTGTGGCAGTCACGTCAACCAGCAGCAGGACGAGGTGCTGCTTATAGCGGGCACTTACAGTGTCTATCTCGACCTTTATGTCCGGGTTTCTGTGACGCAGCTTTGTGTGTATGTTTACATTTTACAGCCATGCTCAGTCTCTGGAAATACCATAGACTGTATAAATAATGGACATCACCCATCTGTTCCTGAGTGCTGTTTTGAAGCCAATCATTTTGCAGGAGCCACATTGGAAATACTGAACTCGTACAAAAGAGTGGGATGTAAAGAGGCGGGGTTTGAGCCTCCTAGCCAACAGCTATGTGTTTCCGCCTGTCAGTCATGTCCTTATTAGGGCAAAAACTCATAATCTTAATATCTTCTGAGGCGTCGCATTAGAAGTAAGTTCACCCCCCGTACAGTGTGTGCCGATAGAGAAATTAGCAACGTAGACCGAAGCCGTTTTTTAACCAGGCTGTAAACATGTTTATTTATGATGCAAAGATTGTCTTTTCTGAATGGGCGTGTATGTGGTTTCCTGTGCTTCCAGAGCCAGCCTCAAGCGGATTCTCGACGAACTGCAGTTTATAACACTTCCCTATGGGCTTCATATTTGGAGACAGGAGGTTGCCGCTTTGGAAATACGTGTGTAGTAGTGTGAGGTTCAGAAAGTGAGAAAATCGCCACGATTGTCACTAATGCTTTCTTCTTCTTTTGCTATTTTCTTAAAGTTATATTTTTGGGCGTTTTTGCCTTTATTGATAGGACAGCTGTAGATACACAGGAATCGTGAGGAGTAGAGTGGGGGAAGACATGACGTGACATCGCGACCCCTGCGACGAGGACTATAGCCTCTGTATGTGGGGCACTTAGACTGTTAGGCCACCAGCGCCCCATTCTTTTGCTATTTAATGCAGTTAGCAAACTGTTTTAAGACACTCTGTAGCCACTGTCTGGCAGGGATACCGTATTACAACCAGGCACCGGTAAAAACAATGAAAATTGAGTTTTAAAATGAGAAAATATTCAAAATAAGTCTTCTATTTTTACATAATGAAGGAATATTCGAAAATCAGTGCCCATCCCTACTTGTAGGACCACAACACAGAGCAGGGGTCATGCTCACCCTGTCAGGGTCACTATACATTATCTTACCTAATCAATCATTTTATACCAAATGTTGATCTGGATATTATTCATTGTTTTGAAAATGATTATACGTCTTCTCACCATCATGTTTCTCATATATTCTACATATATTGCTTTTATTAAATATCTAATATAAAGTTTCTCGTTTAATGTTTTGAATGGTGCATTTCATAGAGACGATATTATGCATAGTTGAACTGAGGGAGTCATTAGTGCACCAAGTCTGAGCCACTCTGCACCTCATGTATTTATCTCACCTTTTATTTCCACCTCCACTGCGAACACAGAGGGTAATTATCGTGGAATAACCTGCTGAATATTTATTTGTATTTGCACGTGTTCATTAAGACGGCCTCATGAGAAGCACAGCTATAATATATTTACTCTGTCCCCAGGCCGTTGAGCGGGGCGTGTGCGTGTGATTCATTGTGTGTCAGTGTTTAATCTGAGGCTGTTGGTATATGGATCTTATCGTTGGCAGGCTTACAATGTAAACAGTTCTGAGTTTTTGATGATCATTAGAAGGGCATCAAGTCATCGACTTAAACCTCTTTTAAGATCCAAGAATGGCTACAATCCAACGAAGCTTTGAACCCGGTACAAGACTTTTTCTTCTCTGTTGGGACGCCGCAGTGACGGCTTCATATCTTTCAGACGTGCGTGTGTTTGTGTGTGCATGTTTACAATTTCATCCACACAGAACGGACCTTTAGAGGGTGAGCGTGACTGTGTGATATCTGGCAACAGATGAATAAGAGAACAGAGAGGCCGAGTTGAAAAGGATGATCACAGATGTTTCGGTGACGGTCAATTGAACATATTTTAGCCTCCAGCCATTTTTATCGGCTTTTGTCAAAGTCAGGACGCAGCCCTTATTAATCCCTCAGTAAATGTTCTCTCATCAGTTCTATCCTAAAAGGTGCCCAGAGATAGAACGATGCATCGGGACATAATCAAACTCGTGTATGCAGGGGGCAAAAATGTAAAACAAAAATAAGTGGAGGCAGATTCCTCTTCTTCTAATTAACTTCTTTCTTTTCATCACTTTCTCCCCGTTTCACCTGGGGGAGAAAAAAATCCCTTTTATTGACCAATCTGACACGAGAAGGATCACCTCAGCCCTCTGTAATTGGCTCGTTTAGACCGTTCTGTGCTTTATTAAGCTGACTTTATTTTCTTTGATGATAAGACAAAGAAGATTAAGGGGGTTGATTTATTGCAGCGCTTGAAACTGGGGACGGCAGCTTCAGAGGATCCAGCAATAGTAAGCAATATTTTCAAAGTAGAGAAGGGAGAAGATGCTACGACCAAGCCCCCACACAGGAACACTCACTAACAGCACAGAACAGATACAGGGGAAGGCTGTAGCTAGAAGAGCAATGCACACTGCTTCTTTTCAGATATGTATTGACTTATTTTAATCCTGGATAGGAGGGAGAACCCTTCTGATCAGATTCAGATATGGTCATCAAAGAGAAACAAGGATAAAACAGAAAAATTCAAAGTTATAGATGGAAAAACAGCCAGAATTAATAATGGCATAGATAAAATCATCTATAAACAATAATGCAATCACTTATTGAAAGTGTACTTGAACGCTGTATCATTGTAAAAGCACCTGCGTGTCAATGGCAAGGCAAAGTGGTTAAACCAGGCAGTATAATTACAGGCTGCAGACACACTCAGCTGTCCCATCATCATGGAATGACTGTCCAACGCAGAGCTGGTAAATTTTAGATGACCACAGTCATCAATTCAACCACTACTGTCAGGTTCTGCCTTCAGAACTTAAGTACAGAGTCTCAGTGTGAAGAGAAGTGCTTCTAAAAGATCATTTATCCAACAGTAAGGCTCCTTAAAGTCAGCCTGCTACCTTCTACTGCAATTTAGATTTACTGTGTTACACTAATAATCTGGTGCCTCCTGTAATGGAGCCATACTGAGTCTGATTTTAGGTACGTTAAACATACTTTATTAATCCCCACCCATGGGGGAAATTCAAATTTTCAATATTACAATGTTACAATGTCATTTAGCAGACGTTTTTATCCAAAGCCACGTACATACGAGAACAAGAAGAACACAAGCAAAGATCTAGACAAGAGGAAACAAGATCAGTTAGAGTAACAAAGTGCTTCAAGTCAATTTGGGTGCAGGTACTGCCAAGCAGTGTAAAGGCAATGCACAAAAGTAAGTAAGGAATTTTTTTTTTTTTTTTTTTCAAAATAAGGAACATCTACAATGAAGCAACCAAACAATTTAAGACCTTCCATTATCATCATCAACAATTAACATCACCACAATAATGACCAAAGTACCAAGTGCTGGGTCACTCAAGAGCTGAACACAGATTCCCAGAGTAGAGCAGGACAGTGCGAGTCAACTGTAGCTGGAAGACATGATCTGCCACTGGGGACAACAGTGGAGAACAGTCTAGCTAAGTGCATAGTGCTTCCTAAAGAGCTGGGTCTTTAGCTGTCTTTTGAAAGTAGAGAGGGACTCTGCAGATCGAATGGAGTCCGACGATTCATTCCACCATTTAGGGACAACAGAAGAGAAGAGTCGAGCTAGTGATTTTGATTTTGAGGCCTTGTGTGCTGGAAGCACTAGGCGCTTTTCAGAGGCTGAGCGTAGCCTAACAAGAGCTAGCACTTGTGTTCTTTTTTTTTGATCATGCTACATACACACCTAGTTTGTTATACATACAATCATGCTATGGACATGCTTAGGAGAGATGTCAGAGTGTGGAGGCTGCCATCAACCAGCGCCACCTGAGCAGTTGGGGGTCCAGTGCCTTGCTCAAGGGCATATCGGCAGTGCCCAGGCAAATGGACCAGCCACCAGTCCACTTAAAACTTTGTCCACTCTGGGACTTGAACCGGTGACCTTCCTATTCCCTAGCCAAGTCCCTATGGACTGAGCTACTGCCGCCCCAAATGAGGGATATGTTTCCATTGGTTTAAAATGTGCCATTTTTTTCATATTGTGTTATCTTGTATTTTTAAATGCATGTATTTTTTGCAATTGCAAGACAAAGACAAATGTCGGCTTTTTGAATGCAAAAAGTAGACCATGTAGTTATTTTCTTTTCTCTTCTGTTTAAACAGAAACAATTCATCAGTAAGATCAGAACTAAAAACTCAAGACTTGTTTGTCTCAACATGGTCAGCTAAAAATCCAACAGCCCCGTCATTCAGCCTGGACTGATTGTGTTTGGTGGCCGCCCACATTACAGAAAGTCTGGTCCAGAGATAAGGCAGGAGTTCCTTTTATGTTGCTTTATATAAATAAATAATTCAAAGTTGTTATCTGTCCTCCTTGATAGAGCAGGCAGGCCAGCTTTAATTGCTAACTCTATCAAAGTGATACCTCAGCTCTTCTTTTGAGAAGTAGCTTGGCAGTTTTAGCTTGCTGAACACTTAGCTCTTTGGTGATGAGTGCCATGTAAGCCTGAAGCCATTTCACAGGAGTTTGATTGGCTGAAAACAGAACAAAGTGGAATGATAGAGAGTTTCTACAAACTCACACCGACATGGTTGTTTCTTCAAATTTGCTCAATTACATGGTAGAGTTGGCCACGTCTGCAGGTCATCTCTACCACCACTATCAGGTGAACTGTCCCTTTAAGGTGACATTTATGTGTCATGTTGGACCTCTTAGTTGGTCTGAGTAGATGCAGTAATTGTGCCATCATGAAATGCTCTCAGGCGATGGACTCAAGATGTTAAACTGACATCAGAAAGTGGCTCAACCAAGTTCTTATAGCCCTTTTCTGTGTCTCACTGTCACTGCGCTAACTCTCTGATCTGTCCCTGTCCCCTCAGGGTCAGGCAGACCTCCTCAAGCACACCAGGAGTGAAGTCCAGGAGAACCTCAAGCAGATCCACTACGCCGCTCTCACCTGTAACCTGAGTAAAGGCGGATCGACAGGCGGCTCCTGCGGCTCCGAGTCTAAAGGCAGACGCAGCCTCGATGCCATTCCCGAGAAGGCCACCGCTGAGGACGAGCTCACGGATGAGGAAAATTGAAGATCCACAATCCTGCTCTCAAACAAACCCCCAAAAGCTCTCTGTGTCTCTAACCCTGGCACCGCCATCGCTCCACCGTGTCGCCGTGTGTTCACACATTCCATCATGTTACATTCCTGTACCCCCGAGCACAGCTGCAGCCTCTCAGTCGTCTGCCTCGCGAGCATCAATAAAAATGCAACCAACACTCCAGGACAGGAATTCTCCCAGAGTTCACATCGCAGAGAGTTCAGAGAAGTCTGGAGAATCACTGTTTTTATTATTATTATTATGATTATTATTATTTCTGAGTCTTAAGTAGCGACACTGAAAGTTTTCCTTTCTTTTCAAACATTTCCTTCACATCTGAAGCTGCCTTGGAATCGCGGTGTGAGCACATTGCTCCCATTCTTAACACCCAGCTAAAAATATATATGTGTAAATAAATAAATAAGGGTATCTGATGAATGGTTGATTACTATCTGAGTCTTTATCCACACTCCTAAAACATTTGTGTCTCTCACTCCCTTAAGTCCTCCACTCACCCCCTTTCCTCTTCCTGGGTGAGCAGGGAGAGCGGAGAGAACAGCCACATGACCGTCTGAGACATTGACCTTCTGTTCAGAGACGTTCACTTCTCCTCAGCAGACCTGGGATTCACACGAGGAAAACAAACAGAATAGAGCCTCGGATTGTCGATGAGATTTCTTAAAGCACAATTTTTTGGAGTCATGAATGTAAGAGGACATGAGGAAGTGAGGAGGGAGCGGTGGAAGAGTAAAGAGCTGTTTACAATACTGAACTTGTCCATGTTCTCGTCTGCCAAAATAGTATCTAACTATGTGTATATATGGAGTTTCCTGTTACCTTTTTTTCTGCAGAGTGCATCATTTTATTATTGTATACTTGGAAATATAAGATTTATTTTATAAAAGATATATGAACATGTATGTGGAGGAACTCAAAGTTTTATGTGTGTGTAGATATCTGATAAGGAGGGTCATGGCGAGAGAGAGTGACCTCATACTTCTCCCGGTGGAGACAGAGGGACTAAAAATAGAATGTATACATCATGCCATTTGTGGTGCAAATTACAGCAGATTCTCCAAAATCCCAACCAGCAACTGCATGAAGAAGGAACCACAACCTGAGTATCTGTAACATGCACTCAAGAACCTATTTGGACGTTGACACATTTTCATATTCAGGCATTTTAATTTGGGATATGTTCAGCCTTTATTTTTGGGGGTGTAGTCCTCTCATTTCAGAGATCAGAACGAACTCCAAGTCGCCTACAAATGTAGAAAAATAACTTCTCAGTTCATTTAAAAGTGCCACATTTCTCTTCAGGTGTCCCCCACTGTTATTTATAACTCCTGGCTCCCCTTGTTTACTTGTATCATTTAGCTCAGCTGTTTCTCAAAGCAGAGCGACTGAATGCTTCTCACAGGAAACTTCAGAGATGCGTCTGAGTTACAGACTGTTAAAGGGAGGTCATGTACAGACAGACAACGGTTTCATTTGTACCATGCTGTTCAAGCTTTGAAACATTTAAAAGGCGTCTTGCACCGTCTCATGAGCTTCGCTATGTTGCATCTTGCAGTAAGTCACTGTTCAATGTGCTGCTCACCCACTTTTTAGTGTTTTTGGAGATGTTGTCTGAGTAACCGCTGTGCAGCAGATCTCTTACAGCGAAGAGTCGAGCGAGTCACACCACTCTGATATATAAACCCTTTGTAAGAATTTAAACTCAGGTCTGGTGGGGATGGTTGAGATGGAAATGAACTTCAGAGTAATAATAGCATTGTTGTCATTCCCTGTGACAGTATTTCATCCTGTGATTTCACTGTGCTGCATTATTGATGACCAGTAAAGAGGAAGAAGAGAGTTGCCTTTTCCAACACGCTGCTTCAGAAGTGCTTTTGCTTGCCTTTCATTTAACAGTCCATATTGGTGTCTTTGATTTTTTCATATGAACTTCTTACCAAAAGTGAACCTCAGTCGATCGGACAAGGACTTTTAAAATGATCTGTAATGTTTGCTGTTTGGCATGAGCTGCAGTTTATTGCTGTTAAAGCCCTCGTGAGGATTGTTTCACTGACTGAAATGAATCCGGATGCCTCTTCATGACCCATAAAAGCAAACCAGACCATCAGCAACATGATCAACAATTTCCATATTGTAATTTTTAATGCTTGAAACAGCTGCTGGAGGCTCAGTGTCAAACCACAGGGTCAACAGACCGCAGATGACACAGCCTGTATTCAGTTAGTGATGTTTGACTGTTACAAGAAGCAGGATGGGATGTTTAGTCTGCAAATAGTCTGCATGTTCAGAACAAGATCAGCAGAGCTATAAGATTTACATCTTTGTCCACAGGAGGGATGTCAATTTTAAGTATTTTCCATGATCGATCTTTGGAAATGTTGACGATCAATTATCGATTAATCATTAAAAAAAACGAATACGTTTTCCATGTCAAAAACAATGCCAAATGCGTCTTTTCCCTTTGATCCAATTTTCCTTCACGACACAATGTATAGAATTTGCAGTATTAAATAGCTTCGGTCCGTATTGAGGTGTACAAAATATTAAACATGCTAAATATCAACATGTGGAGCAGGCTCATGATCTCCGCGGTCAAACAGTCTTAGTGAAGGCTCAGACTTCAACAAGGGAACTGAACAGAAACATACAGTTGTGCTCATAAGTTTACATACCCTGGCAGAATTTGTGATTTTTTTGGGCCATTTTTCAGAGAATATGAATGATAAGAGAAAAACTTTTTTTTTCACTCATGGTTAGTGGTTGGGTGAAGCAAAAAATTTGATCAAACAACTGTGTTTACTCTTTTTATATCATAAAGACAACAGAAACTACCCAAGAAATCATAAATCCTGCCAGGGTATGTAAACTTATAAGCACGACTGTATTTTAGACTCACAGTGTCCAATTTTCTGTCGACTCGTTCTTATTGAGAAAAATAAGCATGAGCGTCTCCTCTGTGCACGACACCTTCAGTCAGCTGATTCACATCGAAACATGCTTTAACAGTAAAACACCTCCCTGATAGCTGAACGAAATATGAGACCACATGATATTTGTTCCACTTGATAGAAAATCCAAACAAAAAAACGTGTTAAAGTACTTTCTTAACAATTAATCAATACCCGATTAATTGTTTACATCCCTAGTTCAGTCAGACAACTCACGTTTAAATTGTTTATTGTAGCAGCAAATACATATTCATGTTTGGCGCCCAGGCTCCGGCCTCATCACTCCCTGCAGATAAGTTTACATGCAGACTTTGAGGAGTGATGAGCAAAACATACTAAACACCCCCGGAGCCTGCAGGTGGAAGCTGGGGAGGCGGCGGGGAAGATGAAAATATCAGCAATGGCATGCAGCAGCAGAGGCGTTGACAGGCAGAGGGAGAGATGGGAGATTGTTCCCCAGTTTAAATAGACCGCCAATTTGAGAGGCAGAGGGCAGGATTGGATGATGGATAAGAGAGTGGGACATGTGACGTGTATGGCATTGCAGCTCGAGTTGTCTGCCTGAACTAGCTCGCAGGCGTCGCTCCATTTAGTGATATGTTTGACTGTTAAAAGAAGCAGGATGGGATGTTTTGTCTGCAAATACTACATTAGCATGCTGAGAACAAGAGAAGCAGAGCTATAAGATTTACAACTTTGTCCACAGGGGGCGCCAAAATCAACACAAACAGAAAGTTCTTTAGAGCAGCTTTTAAAACCTGTACACCTAGCTAAAATAAACCACATCTAATACAATCTAATACAACAACTCTGCAATACATGGAAGCTCAGGAAGGTTATGATGTTCTGTGTTCATCAGAGCGGCTTTAAAGAAGATTTTTTTGATCAGGAGCTCAATGTGGAGGCTTAGTTCATGGTTCCATTGAGCTTTATCGTATTGTTCCGACGAGTGCTCAAACATTAGAGGTTATATCATAGACTCTATAAATAAAGGACGTAGTATCCGTGACGTGACCCATCTGTTTCTGAAGTGCTGTTTTGAAGCCAGTAGTCGGTGGGAGCCAAATTGGAAATGCTGAACTCAACATAACTGCTGTCGAGCTAAAGAGGTGGGCTTTGAGCCTCCTCGCCAACAGCTACAGTGTTCCTGCCTGTCAATCAAGTCAGCTGTGCCTCTCGTAATGGAAAACTCGTAATCTTAATATTTTCAAAATTGCTGCGTTCTGAAAAAATTCACCCCCGGTACAGTGTGTGCCGATTGAGAAATGAGCTATCCAGACTACACTCGTTTTTTGTACCAGGCTGTAAACATGTTTATTTCTGCTGTAAAGATCGGCTTTTTTGAATTGGTGTGTATGTGGTTTCTGGTACTTTGGGAGCCATCCTCAAGTGCACACTCGATGAACTGCAGTTTTTAACACTTAAATTAGCTTCAATTCTCGTGGCCCTAGGTTTCTGCTTGGGTTATATAAATGAGGCCAGGCTTAATATTACTAACACACCTCAGCATAACGCAATAAAAGTCAACATCATCAGCAAACAGCCAATCTAATCCCGCCGCCATCCACCATAAAGTTGAAAACCAAACAGTTTGGACAGAGATGGAACAATAAAACATTCACGAGAGAACAATTTATGAAGAGGATGTAACAATAAAGCTTTACAATTAGAAGTTTCAGAACAATAGTGCAAGTGTAGTTTGAACTGCAGCTCTTCTTTATATATGAACTCTAATTCTGCCTGGCTGCTACTTTAGTCAGCGTCCTGCTACTGTCCACAGCTGTGCACCATAACTACCTGAAATAATGTGAAGTATTTAAAAATGACATGCTGTAGTAGAAATCGCTTAACGGACCATCTCTTGGGATTTGAAGTTTGCATTATTGAACGGTTCTGTAGCCTTTTTTATAGGAGTATAAAATCCTCAGACACTCAGATCAGACCCTCTGTAAAAAGTAAGGTCGCGTTCTGTCTCTCCTTACAATATAAACAAGGACTTTTGATGCATGTGCTTGATAAATTATTTTTCCTAATATTAATAACCAGCAGAAATCTGTGATTTTCTCCTCTTCCAAACATGCAGTAACTGTTCTTCTCCTGACACGAGGTATTTGGACTGTTAAATGAAGCATTCCTTAAATGTTTGTCCACCGCTCTCTTTCTGTCCCCCCCCTCCCCTCAGTGTTCTCTTTGGTTTTAAATACTGTCCACTTCTCCTGCTGTTCACACGACGAGACATAACAAAGAGTTGTCTTTGAATTTCCTGTGCTGTGCCGATGTTAAATGGATGAAAAAGAGCAGCATTTCAACTGTAATCCCGTCTCATCTCTTTATCTGTCAAGTCCACAAAAAAGAAAAAAAAACACCTCTGAATAAAAAATGTTGGATATTTTCTTGTGTGTGTTGTGCTGTGTTGTTTCTCATCACTTCTTTAACAACAGTATATCTGTGAAATCCTGCCTCCTGCTCTCCATCCTGCCCACTGATGAGCTCTGTGCTCCCTGCAGCTGAGCAGTCGATGCTCCTCTGCCCCTCTCTTCCCCTCGGGCTGAACCACGTCGGACTGACCTTCCTGCTCTGGTCAGCGCTGCTCTATTCTCCCCTCTTTCCCTCATTTGTAGGCTGCTCTGAAAGTAATTCTCTGCCTCTGAATCACCTCATCTCCTTCCACTTCTTCATACTGAAAGAGAAGGAAGGCTCGAGGGTAAAACGTCACTCATGGGTCAAAGGATGTTTCATCCCTTTTTCATTCCTTGCCTCTGGTTTTGACTCCTTCAGGCTTGAGTATCAGATTCTTATCAAGAAATCAAAGCTGTGTCTTCTGCTGCTTTTTTTCCAAGTCTCCTTCGATTTTATCATGACAGCTGAGTACCCTTTATCGGACTTCATCAGGCATCAATACCAGTTCTCAATATGCCTCCAATGCAGGATAGATCCTCTCTCAGTAATAGTAGGAAAGGTCAGATTCACCACAGTTTTCTTTACCATCTGAATTTGTTAATTGGCCGATAGCTCTGGCACAATACAAGTGTGATGGTCTGAATATAAGTCCTGTCTTTAAAGTTTCAGTACAGTCTGCCCCTGTCGTTATTCACTCATTCATTTTCACTGTCGGACAGGAGGAGGGGGCGGTCTCAGGAGGCGGGACATGGGACTCACCTTGAAATGTTAATAACATATCCAACATGGTGCACAAAGAAGAGTGTGACACTATGATAACAGCTTTTACCTTTATATCAATAACCTGTACGCTACAGCATCCACAGTATCAACAGCTGCGTGTAAAAGAGAACCAAGAAGTTTCATTATACACAAAGGTCATCCAGGTTCCATCATATACAGTATCTCACAAAAGTGAGTACATCCCTCACATTTATTCTAAAGATGACGCACAAGAAAGCCCGCAAACAGTTTGCTAAAGACAAGCAGACTAAGGACATGGATTACTGGAACCATGTCTTGTGGTCTGATGAGACCAAGATACATGTACTTGGTTCAGATGGTGTTAAGCGTGTGTGGCGGCGCCCAGGTGAGGAGTACAAAGACAAGTGTGTCTTGCCTACAGTCAAGCATGGTGGTGGGAGTGTCATGGTATGGGGCTCACTTTTGTGAGATATTGTAACAGTCATTCACTCTGCCCTTGAGCTTGTGGGGAATTTCCTCACTTTTACCTGATATTTCATGCATGAAAATTTCACGAGAGGGCAAGAAAAAAAAAAAATAATAAAATCAAGGTCAAACATGTCGCTGTTTGCGTTCACACATGCAGCCCATCCTGAGAATGTCCACTTCAAACCAGCCTGAGACGCTGTAACACTGCAGACTGTAACGACCTGAGGGATCGTAATGATTGTATTCAGAAGTGAAATGATGTTTTGATTGTCAGGATCAGCAGGGTGTCAAAATGTCAGCGCATGTCATGTGGATGATTTGGCTTTAGACTTTCCTACAGGAGGAAGTGAAGAGGATTATAAATCCATCTTTATATAAAGTCAATAGTTTATAAAAACAAAACAGCTGTGCACTTCTGACCCTTTAGGGATAAGCTGTGATGCAATTTTTGTCATTGTATTGTTTTTCAACAATAATACAACAGAAAGTCTGAAAAAATCTAAATTTGTTCGTATAACATTTTAACATCCATCTCTAGTTTTTTTAATTAGGAGCTTTAAAGCTGTGTTTGCGGTGACACCACTTAGTAATTTAAACCAGTTAAACACTGGACTGAGTATATTTGTTTTCTATTGGAGGACAGAACTGTGGACAGTGGAACGTTGGACTTCCACCAGATCCATATCCGATCAACTGCTGTCTAGCTCCGTGCTCTCTCATCCGTCAACACCCACTGGTGTTGGTGGGTTTCGTTTACAGAACGAAGCATGGAGTAGGACCGCCGAAAAGCTGGATGGATGTTTTCCTGTGGTAATTACTGAATCAACGATTATCTGGTTCCTCTCCTCATCCATGTTGTCTTTCTGGTCCTCTGAAAACCTCTGACCTGTTGACTCCAGGCCTGGCTCCACTCATCATTCATGACGGTTTGTTGTTGTAGTTCAGTGAAATACGATCTGGTGATAACACAGAGTGTTTTATTCTGAAAGTTAACCAGATGTTTTCATTTTGTTTTGGTGCCTGACTTCCTGTCCGGCTCCATCTACTCTGATGCGTCGTGCTTCGGCATCCAGCAAAAATTTAAGTCTTGTGTATCTGATCCGGAGGGCTTCGACCTGCTGGATCAGACACAGCTGGAACACAACGGAGTGGATCCAGTGGAAGTTAACACATGGACTAGAATAGAAACCTATCAACTCCGATCCAGCAAAGGATTGAAGATGGACCGGACACGGATGTGGTTGAATTTTGCCGCAAGACATTGTTTAAACTGAAAGTGTTTTAAGGCGGGGGATCCCAAACTTTTCAAAATATAGGTGCCAAAGACTCGCGACCCCCACTGTCCCTAAAAGTGATTTAATGTGGCTTCATTTAGCTGGTCTGCAGAAAATGTACCTACCTCCATGACCATGTGGCTTCCTGTGCCATTATGAATGAACCTACTGCTACTGATGATTTTGATAATTAACTGTTCACTAACCCTAAAGAAAACTCATTTCATTTTCTATTTTCAAGGTTGTATTTCAAGGTTAGCTACTATTTTTGGTGATATTCTTTACTATTATGGGTAACATGTACTATTTCTAGATAACTTAAAAAAAAATAGCATTCTGGAAGACATCTCACGACCTCCCCATTTGTGTCTCGCGACCCCCCAGGGGGTCCCGACCATAGACTGTAAATAAAAATGGACAGCGTTGCTCCGCCTCTTCCTGTTGTACTGTTCTGAAGCCAAAAAATCCCCCTTCTGGGCGCCGCCATTGTGCAGCCAGAGCCTGTGAAGCCACTGTAATAAGCTCCGCCCTACAGCGTAACGTCACAAGACGCTGTGTGCCCTTTGAAGTTTCACTCCACGGTGGCTGTGAATCAAAGGAAACAGGAAGTAAAACCCCGTTTTTTAAACTCTAATAACTAATGAAAAAGAAACTTTTCAGAAAAAAGATGCCTTGGACACAAAACAGTCAAATACTAACTACATATAACCACAGCATACGGATATGAGAAACATTCGTACGACGTGTATTTGTTTTTTAAAGTATGACTGCTCCCCCATTCATATGAATGGGGAAGACGGATTTTTTGACCTATACTGCAGCCAGCCACCAGGGGGCAGACACACTGCTGAAAGCTTCACCACCAGCCATCGGAACCTCTCCCTTGGTCCCGACCCACGCTTTGGGAAGGTAGCAGCTCAGCTCTCAGCCCCTCTCAATGTTTTGTGTCAGCTGACGCATCAGACAGTTCTAAATGATGTTTCATTCTGCGAGAGGACCTCTCTGTATGTTTTTATCATCCCATAAATGACCTGATGTTCTGAACTTCTTCGACACTTTAAAAGTAAGTCGCCTTTTTGAATGGTAATACATCGGTTGTGACATCGCAGCTCAACCTGCCGTGTGAACTGCTGCTTTAGGGGCGACAGGAAATTAACTTCAGGAAAGACAAACTGAGTTTCAGAGCTAAAAGATTTGATCCGATCTGTGCATGGACTTTAGATCTCCCCAGATTCCTTGCTAATTTTCTATAATCACATTCTGAGTTCGGGTCAGAGTCAACGTTTTTCATGAGAGCTGAATGATGCACAGATGTCTCCTCCTTCCTCCCCTCTCTATTGCTTGTTACATAATCATTAATTCATTTGATATTATCATTTATTTATGTGTACTCATATCAGAGCTCACTATCACTGGATTGGCAAACTTGCTTGTTTGTTTGTATCAGGAGGACAGAGGAAATTGTTTAAGGATATTGGAATGCTGTTCCTCAGAGTTATGACTCTTTAGTGCAGGATATATGGATGTATAATTCATGTTTGCAGCGCGGCCACTTCAGAATGTGATTATTTATTTTCAAGGGCACATGCACCTTGTCCTGACTCTCCTGTTTTTGTTTCTTTTTTCTCCAATGCTGAAGGAGTGCATGCATCAGAATCAATCAGCTTCCTGTGTGTTGAGCGAAGCAGAGAGAGCCTGGGGAAATAATGCTTTAGATGGACCTGCCTGCAGCATGCACACACACTCTCTCACACACACTCACACACATATGCACGCAGAGGTAACATGCGAAAGCAGGCGCTGTTTTACGAACATGCCAGCTGTGTTGTTACTGTTGAGCACATAAACTTTATTTGTACAGCGATCTGCAAAGTGCCCTACACGGAGTAAATTATGTTTAGGGCCGCTCACCGCCTCGGCTCGATCACTATTTGACTTTAATCCAGACGTGGAAACAGACGAGAGATTTGTCTGTGGGTCTAAGATTAAGAGTTTGTGCATTAAAAAAATAAACTTTATATAAGCTGTGACTGACCCACTTCAGAGTAATCTCTGAACCCTTCAAAATCACCTTCTCTTTTTTCGATCAGCTGACAGCGCAGACTTTTTAAAAGATGGTAGTTAACCTTTATGATCTCATCCTCTCGTTGGGAGTCGAAGCCTCTACCTGTCATATCTCTGAGCGATAAGCCGAGCAAACACATCAACACAAGACTGTCCCTGCTGCTGCTGCTCCATTGACTCTGCAGACGGCTCTGCTATTAGCCTTTAAAGAACATGTTAAGTGAGCAGATCGGCCCTCTAATGCACTCCTTAAAAAGCTCTCTGACAAGCGTGGGCCTGCCGCAGAGTGTTGATTCAGTCAAATGGGTTTTATTGGCCATAGGAGAGCTCAAAGTGACGGTTTCTGTTTCTGCCGTTTACAGCTGTGGAAGACAAAGAACAAACAGTTTGTAATTGTATTTATGAGGCGTGTTTGAGGATCTGAACTTTGAGTATTCATCATTCTACAGACTTTTTCTTTTGTTGCATGAATCTGTACTTTAACACTTCTTATATTTCCCAAACAGGCTCGCCATTAAAGCTTTAGAACATAAAGAGCTTTTGTTTGCATCATTGCACACAGCCTTTCAAACATCAAGACGATTTTAAATGGATCGGACATTAACTCATAAAAAGATGATTCCTCAGTTTGTGCATCAGAGCAGAGAATCATAACAGACATAGTGGAACAACATGAACATTTGTAGATGAAGAAGACAAAAGAGGAAGCATTATACGTGAAAAGAGGTCTTGTGTTTAAGTGTTTACACTCCATTGAACTTTCTATAATCACGAGTGTCTCCTTCAAACCGACACAAGATCAGTTCTGCTGAAGACTGACCGGCCTGAGGGGTCTTTGTCATAATGCAGATCTACCAGCGGATCCTGACTGCATGGATTAGATAAAGGTAAATATAACATCATCAATAAAAGTCTCCTCTTTCCACCATCGAGGAGGACTCAGATCATGAAGGAGGTTTGATCATGATAACAGTATCAATATCAAAGATACCCATAGTCATTGTTCTGACCTGATCTTGAAGACATCACAGTGTAAAGTCATCATGTCACCTCATTCAGTTAGCTGACCAGCTTCTGTTCTGCCAATGTCACAAATTTCAACATTCCATAACTAGCAGAACTTGCAGCAAAGCTTGGGCTCACTTAACACGACTAGGGAAGTCCCAAAAGCGACACATTTTAGTGATTTAAACAGAAATTTGAAACACTGAGAGCCGAAGTCAGATTCAAGGCCCCCAGTGAGACAACACTCAGAAACAGCCTCAGAAACAAAACTGAGCATCACTTATTCAACACAGCTAAGCACAGGATCAGAGTCTGCATGTGATCTGTGTCTAATCAGTTTGCAGAGTGGGGCTTCAGTTAGCAGATCTAGCACCACCAGCCTTCAGTTCTTCTTGCAGGTTAGCATCCACATGCCTGTGCAGAGAACACATTGCTCCAGTCCAGTGTTTATATGCCAGTTTGACACAGTCTAAAACAAACTTTATTTTCTAGATCAAAATAGTGCCTAACAACACAGCACTATAAGATGCCAACCTGTCATCTGTGCTTGTTTACATCTGAGTAATAGAGCATTATGACAGCAGCCATGAACCAGAGCTTCAGCCCCGGCTAGTGGCGGATCGCTGCTCTACAGCTTAAAGCACATGACCAGCATTTCAGGCCTACAGTAATTAAAATATGAGTCTTTAACCAACGAGTAATTCTGGAAGCTGATTGTTGAGGGTGACTATGTTTAATTGCTTAGTGGATTAAAAGCTCATAACCTGCGCAGCTTTGTGAGGTCAGGGAGGATGCCTGTCCTGCAGCAGCAGTCAGAGTTTATATTGTTTTTTTTAGCCTGGGGACCATCAGACTGATGTGAGACAAAAATGTGCAGCACTGATTTGAGTTTGATGAACTCAGCTCTAGATACAGCATTATGTCATGAGGCCCATGAGGCCTTATTAGCAGAATCGATCAGCTCAACTATTATTGATTTTGAAAAATACAGAACTGTGTCCTCAATAGACACCGGTTTAGATCTTCATCCCTACAACAACAGAGACTCCGGCTTCAAATGTCCAAGAAATCAGTCCAACAGGAACATCTTTATATACAGTCAATGTTTTGGATTAACTTAAAGCTAGGGTTGGTAGTCACGGAAAACTAGCATGAATTTGAATGAAGCATTTCCTCAGGACTCCAGCTAACCCCTCCCCCACTCCTCCAAAACAACGCCCCAGCTCACATGCACGCTGATTCGCGACCATATGATGGTGAGTCATTCAAAACCAGTCCTCAGCACATTGTTTATGTTTTGCACAGACACAAAAACACAAACAAACATGAAATGTACGCGCAGGAGGCGGGCTGAATGGTAGGACGAGATTTGACTGGTTTCATAATTTGGCTCCAAAAGGCAGGGATTGGTTGGTGTTTTCCCAGGTTTACTCCGGCTGTAGATAGCGGCTAAGAACACATTTTGTATTGATTGCAATCGGTGCATAAAGGTCATTTTAACCAGTATAGCAAAAAGTGTATCTAAACATGACTACCAACCCCAGCTTTAATGTGCAAAGACGGCGTCCTCTCAACGCAGGGGTTCTCAAACTTTTGGAGCCAGGGACCCCTTACAGATGAGAAAATTGTCCAAGGACCCCCTCATAACTGTAACACAGATTAGGCACATTAGTGATGTGTCATGATCAAAAGCTGCGTCTCCGAGAGTCGATGCCTTATAGTGAATCAGAAGAGCCGGCTCGCATCAAGAGAGGGCCGGAACCCAGTTTTGTACTTTTGCTGCTTGGTTCTCACAGTGCTCAGCCCCAGCTCTGCTCACAGCAGAACTTTGTTTTGATTGGTCAGCATGGCGGCCATGCGGCCAATCACATGTGAGGATATAGGATACAGGTGATGGAGGGGAGGCTGTGTATCGTGGCTTCATCTGTTCCTTCTGAGAGGGTTAGGGTTAGGGTTCTTCTCAGAGACAGGGCATATACTCACTGAGAGGAGAAATCGGATCAGCCCATCCAAGCTGAGACATCTGATTTTTCTCAATGCCAACCTGAGGACATTAATAATGTTTGATCCAGTTTGTTTCTGTTTGCCTGAGTTTGGTTCTGGTTCTGTTTGCTTGACTTGGTTCTGGTTCTGTTTGCTTGAGTTTGGTTCTGGTTCTGTTTGCTTGACTTGGTTCTGGTTCTGTTTGCTTGAGTTTGGTTCTGGTTCTGTTTGCTTGAGTTCGGTTCCGGTTCTGGTCCGTGTCGGTTCTGGTTCGGTTCTGGTTCGGTTCTGGTTTGGTTCTGGTTTGGTTCTGGTTCGGTTCAGGTTCGGTTTGCTTGAGTTCGGTTCCGGTTATGGTCCGGGTCGGTTCTGGTTGGGTTCTGGTTGGGTTCTGGTTTGGTTCTGGTTTGGTTCTGGTTGGGTTTGCTTGAGTTTGGTTCTGGTTCTGTTTGCTTGAGTTTGGTTCCGGTTCTGGTCTGGGTCGGTTCTGGTTCGGTTCTGATTCGGTTCTGGTTCGGTTCTGGTTCGGTTCTGGTTCACTTTGCTTGAGTTCGGTTCCGGTTCTGGTCCGGGTCGGTTCTGGTTTGGTTCTGGTTTGGTTCTGGTTCGGTTCTGATTCGGTTCTGGTTCGGTTTGCTTGAGTTCGGTTCCGGTTATGGTCCGGGTCGGTTCTGGTTGGGTTCTGGTTGGGTTCTGGTTTGGTTCTGGTTGGGTTTGCTTGAGTTTGGTTCTGGTTCTGGTTCTGTTTGCTTGAGTTTGGTTCCGGTTCTGGTCTGGTTTGGTTCTGGTTTGGTTCTGGTTTGGTTCTGGTTCAGTTCGGTTCCGGTTCTGGTCCTGGTCGGTTCTGGTTTGGTTCTGGTTTGGTTCTGGTTTGGTTCTGGTTTGGTTCTGGTTTGGTTCTGGTTCGGTTTGGTTCGGGTTCTGTTCCGGTTTGGCTCTAGTTTGGTTCCGGTTCAGTTCTTGTTCGGTTCTGGTTCAATTCTGGTTAGGTTCTGGTTTGATTCCGGTTCAATTTGCTTGAGTTTTTGTGTCTGGTTCTGTTTGCATGAGTTTGGTTCTGGTTCTGTTGGCTTAAATTTAGTTCTGGTTCTAATTCTTACCTTAATCATGACCCTAACCCTAACCCTAATCCTAACCATAACCCTAATCCTAACCCTAATCCTAACCCTAATCCTAACCCGAATCCTAATCCTAACCCGAACCCGAACCCTAAACCCTAACCCTAACCCTAATCCTTACCCTAATCCTAACCCTAACCCTAACCCTAATCCTAACCCTAACCCTAACCCTAACCCTAACCCTAATCCTAATCCTAATCCTAAATCTAACCCTAATCCTAACCCTAACCCTAATCCCTAACCCTAACCCTAATCCTAACCCTAACCCTAACCCTAACCCTAACCCTAATCCTAACCCTAACCCTAACCCTAACCATAACCCGAACCCTAATCATAACCTTAACCCTAACCCTAATCCTAACCCTAACCCTAACCCTAACCCTAATCCTAACCCTAATCCTAACCCTAACCCTAACCCTAACCCTTATCCTAATCCTAACCCTAACCCTAACCCCAATCCTAACCCTAATCCTAACCCTAACCCTAACTCTAATCCTAACCCTAACCCTAACCCTAATCCTAACCCTTATCCTAATCCAAACCCTAACCCTAACCCCAATCCTAACCCTAACCCTAACCCTAACCCTAACCCTAACCCTAACTCTAATCCTAACCCTAATCCTAACCCGAACCCTAATCATAACCTTAACCCTAACACTAATCCTAACCCTAACCCTAACCCTAACCCTAATCCTAACCCTAACCCTAACCCTAATCCTAATCCTAACCCTAACCCTAATCCTAACCCTAATCCTAACCCTAACCCTAATCCTAACCCTAACCCTAATCCTAACCCTAACACTAACCCGAACCCTAATCATAACCTTAACCCTAACCCTAACCCTAACCCTATTCCTAACCCTAACCCTAATCCTAACCCTAACCCTAATCCTAACCCTAATCCTAACCCTAACCCTAATCCTAACCCTAACCCTAACCCTAACCATAACCCGAACCCTAATCATAACCTTAACCCTAACCCTAATCCTAACCCTAACCCTAATCCTAACCCTAACCCTAACCCTAATCCTAACCCTAATCCTAACCCTAACCCTAATCCTAACCCTAACCCTAATCCTAACCCTAACCCTAATCCTAATCCTAACCCTAACCCCAATCCTAACCCTAACTCTAATCCTAACCCTAATCCTAACCCTAACCCTAATCCTAACCCTCACCCTCACCCTAATCCTAACCCTAACCCTAACCCTAATCCTAACCCTAACCCTAACTCTAACCCTAATCCTAACCCTAACCCTAACCATAACCCGAACCCTAATCATAACCTTAACCCTAACACTAATCCTAACCCTAACCCTAACCCTAACCCTAATCCTAACCCTAACCCTAACCCTAATCCTAATCCTAACCCTAACCCTAACCCCAATCCTAACCCTAACCCTAACCCTAACCCTAACTCTAATCCTAACCCTAATCCTAACCCTAACCCTAATCCTAACCCTAACCCTAACCCTAACCCTAATCCTAACCCTAACCCTAACTCTAACCCTAATCCTAACCCTAACCCTAACCCTAACCATAACCCGAACCCTAATCATAACCTTAACCCTAACACTAATCCTAACCCTAACCCGAACCCGAACCCTAATCATAACCTTAACCCTAACCCTAATCATATCCCTAACCTTAACGGCTAAATTAAGAGCCGTTTGGGAGTCGAAAGAGCCGGCTCTTCTTTGGGAGCCGAGTTAAAAGAGCCGGCTCTCTGAAAAGAGCCGAACTTCCCATCACTAAAGCACATGCTTACTACCATTTGCACTCTTAGTTGCCCTTGGAACTATTTGTATTGTAAAACGTATCAATGTAAATACTTCAGACCTGTACCATAGTGATAAACAGATAACACTTCAATTTGAATCAAGTAAATACCACTTGTATACTTTAAAACAGAGGGTCATTTCATTCCTTGTGGACTCAACATGACAGCATTTATACTTTTCAAGTAATTGATCTTAAACGCTTTCAGAAAATGAACAGTAGCAAGACTCACATATCCCTTCGAGCCACCAAATAGTATCATAACAATGGTGTATATGCTGTTTTGTAATGACACAGCACAATTTTATTATTTATTAGAAATTTAGTCAAATTATTTCACGGACCCCCACGCTATGGTTCACGGACCCCCAGGGGTCCCAGGACCCCACTTTGAGAATAACTGCGCTACATCACCTGAAATGTAACCATTTACACGAGTGGCGGCTCCAAAGTCATAACACCCGCCTCAATGAGTCAACCTTGAGTACTCAGGATTGTAGGACAGATGAGGGCGTTATTGCTATTTTAAGTTCTTAAATTGCAGACAGTCTTGCTAACAATAGGAGAGTCTCTGCGGAGGGCTCTAACTGTAAACATGCTCTGGAATAAATCAGCCGCTGTCACAGAAAGCAGACGAGGCCTCTTCACCGCTGCACATTCCCAGAAGTAAGCAAAAGCAGCGCGAGAGACGATGAATGGATGGACGGATGAATGTTCCTGAGCGATGTCTTGGAGTTTAAATCATTGTCTTTGTGTTTACAGCAGAGTGGTGGTACTAAAATGAGCTGAGCAAGAAATGTTTGGACAGCGTGTAAAACAAAAGAGTGTGCAGCTCGCGCTCTCGCAGTGTTAAGATCATCTGAGTAGACGGCTCTGTATCCTGCTGTAGCTCCGCCGCTGTCACTTTAGCTGCTGCTGGAGCTCTCTGCAGCCAAACGGGGGGGACTTACACACCATGACAGCCTCCAGATACCTCCAACAGATGAGGTCCCAAATGGAGTTAAAGGTCAGTGAATGCATCACACTCAACCTATATCTCTCCTTCTCCATAACACCTGTTTCTTCTTCTTCCTCTTTCCTCACTCGCAGGTTATCGATCTGAGCTCATCTCGGGAGCATGGCCCCGCATTTGGCCTCGTCAGCCGGGAGAGAGATGACATTTAATCCCAGCAGAGTCCATGTGAAAGTGTGCAGTGCCGTCAGTGACCTGTGAGACAGGTCTGAGGGATAAGCCATCAAAATAATGAAAAAAGGAGAGCTGTGTCTCTCGGTGGCGACCGCTTCAGGCAGTTCTGCTGTTTATAAATGCTTTAACAGGGAAAGCTGCAAAATAAATAACCTTCAGGTAAATTGTCTCCAGCAGGTAAAGCAGCAGATTATTTTCTCAACTCATTTATTCCTGTTTCTGTCCAATATCAATGGCAAGTACGATATTCCTGTTAGTATTTCTAGAAACTGAAGGTGGATTCTTCAAAGCTCTTCTCTCTTTCCTCCATCAGTCCAAAACCCAGTCAAGCTTAAAATCATAATTTATGACATCCAACCGCTGAAATATTCAAAGCTGCAATCAGAGAAGGATTGGCTTTTTTGTCTGACAGTAACCAAAACAAAGAAATATCATAAACATGGCTGCTGATGAATTATCCTCTGAACAAATAACCAATTAAAGAAATGTTTTCTGAGTTTTACAGTGAAATACAAACCATACATCTGAAGCTAACATCGTATAAAAATCATTTTATGTAACCATTCACAGTTAAGAGATATCATAACTGTCTATCTTCTCTGATGCGTCTCTTATTCTTACATCACCCTCCCTGGCACCAGATTACCAGAGTCTGTAAAACCAACTATTAAACTTTTGTAGTTATTTTTGTCGTAGGCCTGAAATTATGGTCATATGCTGTGTTCTAATCTTTTGCATGGCCACCCACCACTAAATGGGGCTGTAGCTCCAGTTAATGGCTGCCATTACACTATGATGCTCTACTACCTGGATGTAAACAAGCACAGATGAGAGATAGCATTGCTTAGTGCAGGGCAGTCGATGTTGTGCATAAATGCACTAAAATGAATGCACTTGATGAATGCGCTCATATTTTGGTGAACTGAAAAGCTCAACTTGCAAGGTATGAAGAGCAACACGAGCGTAGTTCACTCTGCAGACAGCGAACGACCGCTCACAGTCTGGGAGGATCCGAGCGGTATTGAGACTTATACCGAGTGTTACCAAGCACTGTGTTGTACGGCAGCCGAAGTTGGATTCAAGGCACCCAGCAGGCATTCAGCATGGCTCATGCTGCTTGCAAATCAGATGTAGTTTGTGGTGCTGATGAAGCCTGCTCATTCTAACATGTGAAGGAGTTTTATGAACAAATCAGGACAGATTCAAATGGGTAATAGCTGGTATTGTTTTAGAGAGGCCCTGTGATAGGTTGGCGACCTGTCCGGGGTGTACCCTGCCTTCCGCCCGAAGCCAGCTGGGATAGGCTCAAGCCCCCCGAGTGCCCTAACGGGATAAGCCGTCAAGATAATGGATGGATGTTTTAGAGAGGTTTTGGTAAAGGGAGAATAATTCCTTGTTGTGTTTTGTTGTTCAGTGTTTCTTTACCCTCAGTCCTTTATTCATATTCTTTATCATACTCTCTAGCCTTTAGCTGAATATTCAGCCAATAAAATAGATAACAAAATAGACCGCCACACCCTGAAATGACTTCACTTAGACTTTATCATTTCAGTGTGCAATGGTCTATTTTTGTGTGTGTCTTAGTTTTTAAAGCTGCAGATTTTTCCCGTCTAACAGGGACTTTTCTTGTCTTTTAAACTTCATATCTGTCTATGATTCTACAGTAAAGCACAGTTATTCATTTAGTTAATGTCAGTGATTGAGGGCGAAGGATTGAAGCTCAGGAGGCTCTACTGAAAATGTAATTAATGAATGTGAACTGGTTCATTTTTTGGACCATGAACTTCGTTCTAATTTAAAATAATGACCTAAGATTATAAACTTCTTTATTTAATCTGTATGAACTGAAATCTGAGCGAGCTCATCTTTACTGTGAACTTGTTCAACACTGGGCACAGTGTGTCAGTATCTTCATCTAGACAATGAAGACAGAGTTGTATTCTGGCTGTATCTGGTTGGACTGGCATATAACCACTCAACCAGAGTGATGAGTAACCAGCACCGGCATGTGGACTGGCCGATGTGACATCATTTACTGGCAGACTTAGTGATCCAGTACTTGGTCATGTTAAATGAATCATGCTAAAGTTGACCAGTCAGCTGGTCAGAACAGAACACAGTCTTAAAAACACCAAACTGGGCGTTCTATTTATAAACTGATTCAACCTGCCTATATACTTTTGCTGCTTAATTTGCAAAACCGCTCTACAACCCACCTCCACCCCAACACCTCCTTTTATGATGAGTCTGATCTTAACAGTGTCAGATGTATTGTCACTGATGCTCACTCTATTCTGTACCCCGGGGTCTTTGCTGCTGCTCCCCCTGCCTTGGCTTTGTATGCACATGAAAGAGAGGAAAGGTGTGCTCGCCCTTCCACGTGGGCACATGGAAAGGCAGGGAGCTCCCAGAACAGAGCCATATCGCCAAATATAACTTACTGCACGCAACTATACTTTGGACAAAAGGCCTCATACTCAGCTGAGGTTACAGGCAGCTCAAATATTGCATTATCACATGTAAGAGAATTGATTTCAACTAATTACAATTATAATGTCTGAATAATTTTAACACACATAACCTTGATTTAAACCAAAGCCGACCTCAACAAAAGCTGACATGTTGACAATAGTTTGTCCATCCTTGAGTAACCTTTAGGTAAAGTGAGACCTCTTCTGAAGGACAATCAATAACTTCTAGAGACAACTGGATCAACAGCTTTTAATCATCCACCATGTGATCAACACTGATGACTTCAGGCTGAAAGGGATCAAACAGGAGTACCTGAGTGAAAAGGAGATAACAGTATCTGTCCACATGACACAGACCAGCAAAGTACCTGAGAACCACTCCTACTACATCTCCACTCGTCTCAGTGCTTCTCTGCTCTTGAATCTCTTCGCCTCGAGGCATCCAGGCCGGCTGTACATAAACAACACTCACTCTGAGGCAGGGCTACCTTTCTCATCCTTTCTATCTTTTCTTTGTGAATATTTCATGCTCTGCTGGTCACTAAACTGCCTGTCCCTGAGCGCCGTCTTCCCCCTTTGTGGGAAGCAAGTGGTTGCTCTTCGGCAGCACTTAGTGTCTTCACCGCAGATTGAACGCTGCCATGATTCTGACCGAGCCATGAGCCCCGCTGAGTTAAATGAGAGACTGAGGAGGCGAACACAAGCAGTGTTCAGAGGAGCGTCACTAAACGCAGACGTACGCACACAGCTCATCTGCTCTCAGAGACGGAGAGGAATGTCTGAGAGACCGGGCAGCTGGCGTGGATAACGAAGCAGCCAATAACGGCCTCCGTCAGCTGGAAGGTTGAGATGCTGTTTGGCACGCTTATCTCCAGAGATACCTAATGGAAGGAAAATTTACATCACCAACAGCCATCAGGGCACTCTGTTTTACAAGTGGCCTTGTTAAACCCAGAAGTGTTTTATGTGCTCGAGCAAAGAGAGGTTTCATGTTGTCAAAAGAGACATTGACCAGCGTCAGTCTGGCAAACCAATATTTCATGTTGTAAACGTCATAACAAGCCGAGTTTCATATCTATCCGTGAATTCTTTATGTTCTTCATTTTTCCATGATCTTTGGATAAAGTTCAAAGTTCAAACTGAAATTTTAATTGAGGACCCTCCACTGTTCATATAAAGTCTGTTTCTGCAGATCAGACTGTGAATGTGTGAGATCACATCATACAGGGCAGGTAAAGATATGTCTGTGATACTGTTCCAGATACCCTATTACAGGGGTTCCCACGACCCCTAAAATATTGGTGCCAAAGATTTGTGACCCCCACTGTCCCTTAAAGTGATTTAATGTGGCTTCATTTAACTGGTCTGCAGAAAATTAGCCTACCTATAAGAGCATGTGGCTGTGTTTCTTGTGCCTTTATGAATTAACCTACTGCTACTGATGCTTTTGATAATTAACTATTCACTAACCCTAAACTTAGGAGTCATCTGGGAAAAAGAAAGGCAGAAAACTCATTACATTTTCTATTTTCAAGGTTTTCTATCAAGTTTAGCTACTATTTTTGTCGATGTTTTTTACTATAACGGGTAAAATGTACATTTTTTAGATAACTTAAAAAAAAAACATTCTGGAAGACATCTCATGACCCCCCATTTGTGTCTGGCGACCCCCCAGGGGGTCCCGACCCACACTTTGGGAACCCCTGGCCTATTAGTTGCTGAAACCTTTGGTCTTCTACCTGGGGAAAGATAAGTCATGAAGTTCTGTAATCTCACTGATTCTCTCATTATTTTATTTGGAAGGTTGTCTCTGGTAAACTTTCTGCAGCTCTCAGATTGACACTTCAGTGCAGTTTTATTGATGCTAAGCTGCTGCCTCTTATTTCTTGAATACATCTTTGTTGTGATGAGGACATGTCACCTGACCTTTAAAGATTTGTTGAAGTAAAACTTGAAACTTTTTTTTCTACATGTTTTGTTATTTGTAATCATGTTATCCTCCTCTGACACAGTGATAATTATCCGTGCGGTGACGCCATTTTTACTCCCTCCTTAGCTTGTTGCAGCTGGGCTTGTTCTTCCTCTCTGTATGTAATAGCAGAATCACATACAACCTTCTACTGTGTCTGAATCTGAAGAGTTCATTTGCAAAAGCAGTTAACTCACTTTTGAAAAACTAAAAAACTGTTTCAAAAAACACATTTTTTCTTTTACTAGCTTTTGGTATTATCAATCAATTGAGGTTGGGTGGCTTTGACTAAGTCAAAATGACTTTACTAATCAGAGGTATCTTGAAAATGTAACTTTATTAGGAATCTATATAAAAAAGAAATATGTTTTTGAAAATTTATAAAAACGAAGTCATCTGTTTTTGCAAATGAACTCTTAACTTAATAAGTAAATAAAAGCGACTTTTATTGGTTGTGTTTACCAGAATAAATTGTGTTATTTGAATAATAAACAATAAATTTGAATAAATGATCCCCCTTATCTGTCTGATTATTCAATATATATCATGAATTCTTACAAAAATATTTTAAAAATTACAAATAACGTGAACTTCTGTGTACTTTTTCTGTCTTTCAAAATATTCAAATAACAAACATTACTTTTAATATTTTATTTGAGAAACCGTTAAAACATTTGACTTGGAGTACTAACTGTTTGTTGGAGTTTCATTTTAGTTGGTTAGCTGAAAAGGTGATATTAAGCATACTATAAACTTTGGGAAGGGAAATAGGTCCTCCATGCTAAGCTAAGCTACCTCAGTGCTTCATTGTTTATCTCCTGATGTTACTTGTGATGTTTGCTGATCTTGGACTGGTCACTCTTATAAAGGACATTTTTAATCTCAATAGGGCTTCCTGGTAACAAACACTTTAAATAAATAAAATAAAAACAAATGGTACAAAGTTAGGTAAATTTGCAAAAATGAACTATTCATTAAACAATGATCTTTGTCCCTAATGAATCCAAAGTCCACTGACAGATTATTCTCTTTGGTCTAAAGCACCTTTGAAACAATCATCGTGCTCTTATCGCTGCAGCTGCCAGAAAAGTGAGATAGTGAAGCTGGCAGAAGTCTGATGGAGGAAGTTACGCTGAACGACCTGTTGTGGAGGACAATGTGACACTGCAGCCCCGCAGTATTTCTCAGAGTGTGACACAATAACGACTTGTTCTTGCCATTGAACATTGTGGCTCAGTTTGGACTCGTGCCACAACAGCGCTGTCAGGGTTTGGCTTCCCGTTTGCCAACTCCCCAAACAAACTCTGACTATACTCTGCCACATAATGGCGCCTTCTTCTCGCACAATGCGGTCACTAAAGTACGACAAAGTGACAGTGGTTGATGTAGCGCTGCGGTCACCCAGGCCGTTCGTCTCGCCTGGCTTGCTCAGAGGCACACTGGCAGAGTCAGAGCTTCTTTCTTCTCTAAGACCACTCAGAGCTGCGTACTCGTCCGACGCCATAACTCATGCTCGCCTTGGCCGGGTGTAATGGTTAAGAGGAACATTGTACGCTGCAGCTCTAATGGCAGAGGAATGACATCTATTCTCAATCAGAGCAGATTGAGGGTGAGCTATCCGTTAAGAAGAAGGATAGCCTCGTTTCCTTTGACTTGATTAGAGTGGTCGGCCAGCCAATAAACTAAGGGACAGATATTAATGTAATTGCTGAAGCAGCTGGTTCCTGTCTTGAGTCATGATCCATTGTTTGAGAGGAAAAACCAGCGAGGGGGGGTCAGAGAGGAGGGAAACAGTGCGCGACAATAACCATTTGTTAAGAGGGCGAAAAAGAGGAAGTCTGCAAAAACAGTGTTTGCACAACAGACACAAACAGTTTGACTGCGTGGAAAGGTCATCCCAACAACTTCATAACCTTTTTGTACACCCATGAATACTGCTGTCGCCTCTTCAGTGTAATTGTTGGAGCACATCATACCTGAGAGCCCTCATAGTCAGACATTAACAATTGTCCTTGTCAAGGTCTCTCCACACGGACGACGCTCCTGATTTGATTTTCCTCCGCTCTCTTTCCCTTCGTCTGAGGCCTCTGTGCAGAAACCGTTTCTGAGAGGCATGAGGAGAAAATATATTTGAATAACTCAATAAATCTTTGTTCAAACTTCGCTTGAGAATCAGGGGATTCCGTTTTCAATGCAACTTTTAGCTGCGTAATACTTCCACCCGTCTCTATGACTCAGATAAAATGCCTTTAATCATTTCATTAAAAACATACATATATTTAATCCATCTAAACCACATCCCCATCTGAGAAGTTCCCCTTCATTCTGAGCTCTGACATGTTCATCTCTAAAGCGAACACCGTAAAATTGTCTTGTGCTGCCATCTAGTGGTGAAAAAGGAGCACTGCAACTGTAAGCAGTCACATGAGAGTCAGACGCTCCAGCACACACACACACACACTGCAGCTTGTCCACACAGCATTTCCTATTCTAAATAAAGCCATGACCTGTTTTAATGTTTAATGTGTGCTGTTTCCTGCCCAGCGAGGGGGCCAACGTCAGCACATTCCTGATGCAGCCAAAAAGTCTGCAGTGACGGTAGCCAATCAGAGAGCTCAGACAATGAAGGTGTTTTTAAATAGAGCAATAGAGGGGAAATATCAATTGGGTGGAATATGCATGAATACTCAGGGGACAAAAATGTCATTGCAAATGATCTAGCACTGATGATCCTTGTCAAGTAGTGCTTTGTTGGAGGTGTTGGAGGCAGGGCTGCAAAATAAAGATTCGGACTACATGATGACAACATTCTCAAATACCACAATCTTTCTTTCCCTCTAAAACAAACTAATTCTCCAGACGTCAGATGACTAAAAATAAGCAGCTGATGAAGTTATATCTTCAATAGGCTGATGTATCTGCAGATAATGATACAAATCTATGAATCAGTCAGGGTTTACGAACCCAAAGTGATCTCCTGCAGCTGAAAAATGTGTGTAGAATTGAGAATATTTAGCGATATCTATCTGTCAGATTCTATTTTGAAACGCTCCCTCGCTCACCCCTCCAGTCAATGAGGCGATGATGGCCTTTGATCACAAGAAGCTCCTGTGATTCATGATAATATGATCCTCCATTTGTAAAGTTTTTACTATCAAAAGCATCTATCAAAACAAATTATTCTGTGCACAACACCTTTTTGAACAGGTGCATTTCACACTGCCGCTTGCTAACTACAAATCCATGTATATTACTACGTTGTCCCTTTTGTGCTACTGTAGAAACATGGCCTCTATGGAAGGGGAATCGCCCCTTATGTAGATATAAAGGGGCTCGTTCTGTGTGAACAACTACAGGATTTTTAAACATACATAACAATTTAAACATACACTAAGTCAAAAGTTTGGAAACACCTTCTCATTCAACGTTTTTTATTTTATTTTAATTATTTGAAACACTGTAGATTAATACCAAAGACATCAAACTATGAAAGAACATATATGGAATTATTGAATTTTTAAAAAAGTGTTAAACAAAGCAGAATATGTTTAATATTTTAGATTCTGTAAAGTAGCCCCCTTTTTCCTTCATGACAGCTTTGCACACTCCTGGTATTCTCTCAGTCTGCTTCATGAAGTGGTCTCCTGGAATGGTTTCTAATTAACATGAGCCTTGTCAAGAGTTCATTTGTAGAATGACTTGCCTTCTTAATGTGTTTCAGACCATCAGTTGTGTTGTTCAGAGGTAGGGTTAGTACACAATGGATAGCCCTATTTGACTACTGTTGTAATCCAGATTATGGCAAAACCAGATTATTTCATAGTTTTGATGTCTTCAGTATTAATCTACAATGTTGAAAATATTTAAAATAAATAAAAACCATTGAATGAGAAGGTGTGTCCAAACATTTGACTGGTAGTGTACATGTGAATATTATATTCCATGTCCACCAAGTGTGCTCTACTAAATGCTGCAAATTACTCCCTCCTGCACCTTTAAGGATGATGTAAACACAAGATGTAAACAACAAATAAGATGATGCATGCTGCTTCTATGCCTGGTTTCCAGGATTTATTTCATGCATAAACATCTAATTTCGAACACAACATCAGCAAGGCTTATAGAAACTTGGACTTGAAATTTGGATTGAAACCAACACTTATAAAAACGCTTCCTGTAACAAACACAAACAACTCAACTACATAGTTACACAAGGTTTTTGTTAATGTGGGTTTCCAGTAGCTTAATATCATATCTGGTAGCATTGGCCTAGCAGTCTAAGCGGGCCTCATACACAGAGGCTATAGTCCTCTTTGCAGAGGTCACAGGTTCGACTCCCAGCCTCCACCATTTGCTGCATGTCCTCACCCACTCTCTGCTCCCCACATATCCTGTCCCTCTCCAGCTGCACTACACATTGAAAGGGAAAAAATGTCCCAAAACTCAACTGCTGATAGAAATTAAAGAGAACTCGGAGCCTCTTCAGTTTAATAAGCTGTTTGTTTGTATGTTGCTGCATATTTAAGAATATATCAGAAATAGAACTGAATCAGTGATTTAGATCAAATCTGTGCACGTATCAGTGACTTCCACTAGATGGCAGGTGGAGCTCGTCCACTCAGCACCTTCCTCTCCTCCCCCCTGAAAGCCGCTCCTGAGTTTTCCATCTAATCACGTCTCATTCTGCTGGGAGCTGCCTCCCGGAGTATCACACCTGCCCACTTCCTTTCTGCCTCCATGCCAGGGGAATGCAGTCACCCGCTCCCACAATGCACTGCAGCTCCCCTCCGAGAAGAAACACTGTAGTGGCGCTGTGAGCATATGGCACTTTCTTAAATAAATAAATATACAAATAAAGCAGAATAAGTCAGAACTGAAGGTTTACTACGAGGTGCTGTATGTAAATGCTGAGGCTGTGAAGGAGGGTGAAGTCTCCGGAGTGTCAGGTGATACTTTTAGACGTTTTTAACTTTGCCTTTGAGGATATGAGTGATGCTTGTTTTTATATGCAAACGTGTGAGGAGTGGGACCTCAAACTTTTTACTGCTATGGCAACAAAAGTGCTCTTCAACCCTCCTCTGAGAGAAGCTGTGTAGATACAACCTGCAATTAATTAAATCCTGGTGTATTCAATTTGACTCAAAGAGAAAGATCTTTGCTTTATTTCAATCTTTTTCCACAAGAGAGGGAGTTGTTGTTGTTCTTTCTGGATGTATTAGACACTTTATCTCCAGCTCTGCTGTTCATCAGTGGATTTGAAACTTTGTATTTTTAATATCGACCCATTTGAAATGTTTGTTTTACTGAAGTACCCTCTTTCCCATCCCAAAATACAGAAATATAAAGAAGAAGAGAACCATGATGCACCTTAAGGACAATTTTAATAAGGCCCCTTAGCGTCACGTAAGTGCTGGCTAACAAAACAGAACTCAGAGAATTGCCTGGGTTTAATAACGACATTAAAACCCTTCTTCTTGATATTGATGGTGTTTACTATTTATTTTATTGTTTAAAGTTATATTTTGGGGCTTTTACACCTTTATTCAGACAGAAGAGGACAGTGGATGGAGCAAGAAACCAGGAGACAGTGGGGGAATGACATGCAGGAAAGGTGACGCAGGCTGGAATTGAACCCTGGCTGCCCGCTATATGGACACACATTTTAACCATCAGGCTAAATCTGTGACTACTATTTATTATTGCTATGGATTTTTAGCTCCTTGTTTAGTGTTCTCATCTGAGGTCATGGTACGTTTTTTTTAAGTTATATTTTTGGGGCTTTTTGCCTTTTCTTATGATTGGACAGCTGAAGAGAGACAGGAGAGTGTGGGGCGTAGAGAGCGGGGAAGACATGCAGTGCAAGGTGGCGGTCGGGAGTCGAGCCAGCTATAGTCCTCTGCGACGAGGACTATAGCCTCTGTATGTGGGGCGCTTAGACCCTAGGCCACCAGCGCCCAAAGGTCATGGTACGTTTTGACAAAAAAGACCTAATGTTGGTTGGTCATTCAGTATGATTAGATAAGATAAGATAGTCCTTTATTCGTCCCTCAAAAAGGAACTTTACAGTGTTACAGCAGCAAAGTGGATAGTGCAAATTACAATGAAGAGCATACAGAAATAGTGAATATTAAATTATTAGTAATTAAAAGTTATTAAGTGTATCCTAGGAAAGATATGTAAGAACTTAGTGTGAAATTGTGTAAAAGTAAAGTTGCAGTATATTTACAGAACAAATAATACAAGGTAGAAATATGCACAGACTAGTAACATTGGTAAAAAAAAAATACACACAGAACTAAACTAACAGTATAAATTTCAACAATTATAAGCTCCATCACTTATGTGACTGGGCTTGTTTTGTCAATTTTTCAGCTTGCAGGGTTAAAAACTGCAAAATTGCATTCAGAAATATGAAAAATGAAACATGTTTTATGTTACTTAGCCTTGCAGTTTCTTCCTTAATAATGTAGTTATTATTTTCTTTTCATTAAAGTTACGCTTTAAGGCATTTTTCGCCTTTAATTGATAGGACAGCTGAAGAGAGACAGGAAATGTGGAGAGTAGAGAGTGGGGGAAGACATGCAGTAAATGGTCAAGGCTGGAATTGAACCTGCAACCTCTGCGACGAGGGCAAGAGCCTCTATATAGGGCGTGTGCTAAGACCGCTAGGCCAACGGTGCCCCATTCTACAGTTATTTTAAGTAAAAATGCATGACTGCTATAGTTTTAATGTACACTTACGAAACATCTGAAGCATGGCATAAAGTTCTTAAAGTGCCTGCACACTCACAGGTGCTCCTGTTAGAGAAACAATGCTCTATGTGAAGTCATTAGGTGCTGACATAAAATGATGCAAGGACAACTGCTGTCATTTTGTTAAATCTACAAAATCTTTGGCCTCCTTCATCCTTCCTTTCTAACACTGTAACAAAGTGAATATCTGGAAATGTTCCCCTACATTAATCCTCACTGATAATACATATTTAAAATAATGTGTACTCTCTTTGTCTTGACAATGCAGAGTTACAGTATCTTCTGTCCTTCCTCTCTTATCAAATCCTCGGCCCTTTGTTTACTGCAAAGCGCACAGAGCGGCATTGTTTGTCAGGCTGAGGGAGCCTTGATGGAATCAGAGTCCATTAACATGGAAGGCAGCGTCGAGGTGACTTTAGCTCCTAATTAAAAACAGATGTGTCCATTTAATAGTCTTAATACTTTGTGGGAGAGCGAGACAATCACCGCAGAAATATCTATTTGCCTCATTAAATCGGGAGGCTTGATCATGATGAGAAGCAGGGTAATGAATGAAGACAGACATGTTTACCAGGTTGTTTAAACAGTGTTTGCTGGGAGGAGAGAGGCTGGAATTCAGATGGACTGTTGTTTGGTGGCAGAGAGAGGAGGGACTGATGATGAGATGAATGGCACGTAAAGTCAGGTAAACACAGAGAGGTGGAGAAAGGAGAAACTGAAGCGACTCTGAACTATTATTTGCAGGTGCTTGTGGACGTTTCTGGAGTTCTTCCAAGACTGAACACTGAAGTGATTCAGGCCTGTTATACACACAAACTCTCCAGTAAACTTTAAAAGTGAAAGGTTCATCGAGATACAGAAACTTTTCTGTCACACTTCAAACTGAGGTGCAGCCATGATAAATGAAGACAAAAACAAACACAGTGACGTTAAAAACACACCGACTGTTTGTCAACGCTTCAGTTTGTTGACTTTAACTTGAAGCTCGCCGACACTGAGAGTTTACAGATATGCTAAATGCTAATAGCAGAACACTAACATGCCTGCAATAACAGTGCTGACATGCCCAGTTAATGATGCTGTTATTATCCAACGTCAATATTGGTGATGAGAGTTGAGTATGTTAGTGCGTGGACATCAATGGCAGGAAACAGTTTTTTACTACTTAAGTCCTGCACTCAGAGTCCAACTTAAGTGGCTTGATGTGTCCCGTCCGTCTACGATCCTTTGCAGTCCGGTTCTGCGCTCTCTCGTCTGTCAACAACCACCGGTTGCATTTTCAGAACCCAGCATGGAGCAGGACCGCCGGACAGCTGGAGTCATGTGACCGAGGTTTTCCCACTGTAATTACTGAATCAAGGATTCTCCTCCTCCTCTCTTTATCCATGTTGTCTTGATTGTCTTATGAAAACCTCTGACCTGTTGACTCAAGGCCTGGCTCGGCTCATCATGACGGTTTGTTAAGTTAAAAATGATCTGGTGATAACAGAGTGTTTTATTCTGAAAATTAATTGATGTTTTCATTTTGTTTTGGTGCCTGACTTCCTGTCCCGCTCCATCTGCTCTGTTGAGATTGATGCGTCGTGCTCTGGTATCTGGCAAAAAGAGAAGTCTTACGTATCGGATCCGGAGGGCTCCCACCTGCTGGATCAGAGACACAGCCGGAACACAACGGAGTGGATCCAGTGGAAGTTAACCCCATCGACTAGGATAGAAACCTCTCAGATCTGGTGCTGTGACGGATCAGAGACAGACCGGACACGGATCTGGTGGAATTGGGCCATTAGACTTGTACCCCGCCTCAAGCATTGACTGCTTTAAGACTCAGAAGATGGAGAGAAAGATTTTGAGCTATGTACCAAAGACAGTTTTGATGTTCTTATTAGATTTTTTGTGCATAAGGCCCCAAAAATGTATTCAATTTCTGAGCAAGAGCTGACACGTGTGCTCACCTGCGTGCATGTTCACGTGCCAGGATACCTAAAGAGACATCATAAATCGAGTGTTTTGCTTTTAAAGATTTTGCAGTAATTGCAAGCAGAGCAGTCCAACATGATCAATATGTAAAAGAACGATGGAGGAGAAGAAAGAGAGAACCTCAAACTTTAAGAGACCTCTGTCGAGGATCCACTCAGAACAGTTAGTGAGATGCTAAAGTTAGCTTACTCTGACTGTTAATTACATTGCTTTTAGCATGCTAACAGTCATGGTAGCTACTACAGCAGGTCTCAGGTGTTTGGTTAGTCAAATGTCTATGAAGTATTTCTGTGTTTTTAGACACAATAATAAAACTTCAGTGAGGATTTAAGGATCAGTCAGAATGTAATGTTGAAACATAAAATGTGTTTTTCTATTCATCTAAAAAGTCCCACACAGTCAGTCCAGGTTCATACAGTCAACAGTATGGAGTCAAACATCCACTTGATTTGTAATAAATAATAATAAAATAATGAGGACTTGATTCTGACTCTGTCTCTGACTCCACTGATTCTTCTCTAGTGACTCAGACTTGATCCGCACTCGAACGCTGACTCAACCTGGAGTTGGTGACTCCACTCTAACACTGATATAAACAAACAGTAAAGCTGACACTTAATGTTAATAAGGCTCAAGTCTTTTGTTATTGTAATGGAATATAAAAATGTTATATTTGGAGCTGGACTGAAGTAGATCTGTGCAGACGAAGCGAACTACTGAGCTGGAATTCAAAAGGAAACTTTTCAACTTTGTTTATTTGTACGTTTGACTCTCGATCATACCTTGATTGATGCATCTATTACTCAGCTTTATTTCCTCCCTCTCTTAAACAAAGCTCCATCATAGCTCATGCTTATTTCTAAATTTGGATTTATTAGCTGCCTTCAAATGGACCTAAAGTAGTGAAGTCAAGTGCATGAAAGGCTTGGTGTTCAAGTGGTAACTGAATGGGAACATTCACCACCAACAACTTGGACGCCAAAATAACAATCATTGTCCTCTTTGCTTTCTATGTGGAAATGCTAAAATTATTATTTTTTATTTGTGCTTAAACATCTTACATAAGGAACAAAGAAAAGACAACACAGTTTAAGGTCTGGATTAACACTGAACACTGTAAACACAACTCCATTTGAAGACACCAATAGTCAACTCACCAAGGTTGATATCTAATTAACTCACTTTAAAATATACCAGGAAACAATAATATTTATGTATGAATGTTATTGATTTCTAATCATTTCATTCTGAGTCAGGGTAGTAAGATATAGTTCATTTTTACTGTTGCTGTTTTTTCTGTTCAACTTAATTTTCAAAACTTCAACCACAATGAATAAAACTGTTCAACATGAAAGTTCCTGCAAAAAACATTCACTATTCTTAATCCTGGGATTTATTAAATTGCTGGTTGTATGCAGAATTGAGCAAAATCATTATATTGACAAAAATAAAATGTATTTTTAATTATTAACTTCTCAAAAAACAGACATCTGAAATAGTTTGTAATTTGATAATTACATCTGGACTAAGTTTTAGAGTCTGACAAAACAACTACAGGAGATACAGAAAGGCAGATATCAGATATCACACCCAGCAGGAGTTCAGAATGTGGCTCCATTAAAAACTTAAACATTATTCAGTCTTTATAATCGTTCACCACTTAATGAAAAGTCAAAGTGCTAAACGATGAACAGGCTAAAGGCAGGGAAGCCGCCCCGTCTACTGCTTCAGGATTATTGGAGTATTAGTGTGCATAATATGCACGTCAAGTTCATTTAATTCATGAAACATCAAGAATTTAGGGAGTCACACACACGCTCACACACACACAGATATAGACATGCACAAAAGCAGCAGTGTAGGCCCGGCTGTCTGCTGTGTGCTGTGACTGTGCGCGTGTGTTTATGACAGGGACAGAGATGTGTGTGGACACTTCAGCCATGCTCAGGGATCTGCTGTCACATCTGATCATCAGAGAGGTGCATTCACACCAGCCGCTGTGCAGGACGCCTCACTGAGGAGGGGGCTGAGCCTTCCACAGGCTGACAGTGGTGTTCATTTAAGGATCAGTGTCAGTGTCATCAAAACTCCGCTCTGCATGATGACAAATCCTGTATTATTTAAATGCATAAACACGGAAGAAGTTTCTGACTCATTTTCACCTTTTCTTGTTTTTAAATGAAACCGAAAACTGAGCGTGATGGACGGGAGAGGGGAGATCATTGGAGACTATTAAACTAGCCACTGATAGAAGCTGCACCCAAATCAATCAGAAGACCAATCAATTCAAAATAATTTAAAAGGCCAAAGTCTTTGCTGTAAAAGCTTAAACTTAGTATCTTAAATTAACTATTGAGCACATGATGATTAATAAAACTGTTACATCTTTATTGATTTAGAATTACACAAAAAATCATGTCCACTGCTACATTCTATTTATGTTATTTCTGTAATCTTTTAAAAGGGCCTTTTGGCTTTGGCCAGTTATGAATGATGCTTTTTTTTGAGATAGCAACTATATTTTCCCCAGATTCATTGGCATTCTTTATCTCTATTCTAAAATGGCTTTAAAAATAGTAAATATACCTGGTTATGTTATTTTTTTGATGCTCAGGTTACATCTGTACATATCCTGTTATCAGCAGGTTCTCAATTAAGAAGTTAAATGTCTTTAAAATGCCACCCAAGAAAAAATATATATATATATTGATATATTATTAAATTAAAAATACCTTATTATATATGTGATAATTATATATATATATATATATATATTAACGCTACAATTTCTCAAAACAAAATAAAG
Organism: Notolabrus celidotus; assembly: GCF_009762535.1. NCBI lineage: Eukaryota > Metazoa > Chordata > Actinopteri > Labriformes > Labridae > Notolabrus > Notolabrus celidotus. The sequence continues at coordinate 5,648,439 of NC_048283.1, read as the reverse complement.
ATTTTATTGGGGGACGGATACATTTCCCACACTAGTCACTACTCATTGGTCCTTGGTTATCACTACATTGAAAAGCTTTAACATCACTGTTTTTAAGTTCCAAATAAAACTGACCCAAACAGGCCCATGAGGAGGAAGACATGGGACCTGGTATAAATCCACAAACTGACACTGAAGAAACATTAGTTAATGAAAATAAGGGTAAAAAAAAATGGAGAATACACAAACACTATGCAGAGTGGAAGAGGGATTTCCATTCACAAAAGGAGCCAAAGTTATTCTGTAGTCTGTGCAGGGAGGCCCAAGAAAAGATCAGAGTTGACAATCCCTACAACGTATATGTCCTTTGCCAATCACAACCTGTTTGAATGAGGAACTGCACTGCTTTTTGTTGGTTTTGGAGATGTAACCGAAGTTTTAAAGGTTGTGTTACAAGTTTTCATCTTGCGCTAAAAATACTATCAACCTCCGTCCTGTCCTGACCTGTGGACTGTTGACAGGGAGCCTCACACCACTGCATCAAGACTGATGCTTTCAAATGCTCACACTTCTTCTGGATTACATACAATACCAATAATAATAATTAAGAGGGAGTATGCCAATGTTTCTTGGGTTTATAGTTTTAGGAATATCCTATCAGCTATGCCTTTCATCACTATTATCAGTTTGTCAAATGCTGGTCTGTGTTTAATGACTGTTTCTATATAGCAGCACTGTTTGTAGTAACAAGAAAATACAAATAATTATCCAACAGAGGATGCCCAGGAGTTCAACTTTTTCTTGCAGTGTTATCAAAACAGACATCAATCTGGTTTAGTTTTTATTATCATTGTATTCAAGTTTTAAATTCTGGTACTCTAGTATTTGCCATGTTAACATATTTTTAAAGCCCACTTTGCTTTTTTTTAGACTTTTATTCCCTGTCTTCATCATGTGAGGGTTTCTCTTGTCATGTCTTAATTTCATTAGTTGAAACCCGCGTATAACACTGAGTATCGTTCATAAAGCTGTAAACTAAAGAAGTTATCAGCTCCCCTGTGAGGCCTCATGTCACTCAGTCAGTCATCCAGTGCTGAGGTTGTCTGTGAAGTTGTTAGCGTAGATAATGAGATAATTGGCGCTGGACGGATCTGCTGTGTGTGCTGGAAAATAAAAACACCCCCAGAGACCTGAACTCACCTCCAGTAGGAGGAGGATGGGGAGGATGGGGAGGATGGGGAGGTGTGTGTGTGTGTGTGTGTTGAGTGTGTGGGTGTATTCTCAGAGGAATAGTTGCTAATGTAGCAGAAGAAACAGGAGGAGAGAACACATGTGAAACAGACGCATTAGAAAAGGTCAAAGTGGAAGGTGAAGGTTTAAGAGCTAAGTAGGAAACTGAAAGGAAAATGTGATGACACCTGAAACACACAATCATGACCGTCATTAGCATGTGTTTGACCTGAAGACCTAATAACCCATGTTTTGTTTCAATATCTGATTCATTTGAGGCTCTGACCCCTTTATTTCATTAAAGGTTGCTGTGTGGAGAAGTTTCTGTAAGGATGCTCAAGTCTCATGGAGAGAACTCCAACTAATCATGGTCTCAGTTTGATTCTTAGTCTTGTGTTGTAAAATGCCCTCACATGACCCTGATTAGGATTTGGTGCTAAAAACATAAAGATTGTTTGATCATTGGATATTCTATTATTACAAGTGAAATGACCCTTAACATGTTCTGTGTATTGTTCGTCCTTTTCTCTAAATGGTAACTATTCCTTCCAGTATTTTGCAAAAAAGTTACACAAGCATTCTGATTCAAAAACATCAGTTGTACTTAAATAGATGTCTCTATCCCAGAATAGTAACAACTCCAACAGTCATAGATCCCCTTTTAGCTTTACTGGAAAGCAAGGGAGGGTAACTTACTATGAGATATATTATGATACCATAAGGAACGGTAAGGTACGAAATGATACGGTACCATATGATACGTACGATATGGTATGTTATGGTACGATACAGAATGTTCAGTACGATAAGATACAATGTGATACGCTCGATATGATATGATACAATATGATACAATACAGTAAGATACAATACAATACAGCACATACGATATGGTACAATACGATATGTTCAGTACGATAAGATACAATACGATACAATATGATAAGTTACAATACGTATGATACGATACAATACAATACAAAACAATCCGATACAGAACAATGCGATACAATAAGATATCTACAGTATGGTACGATGCACAATGCATTGATAAGATCAAAACACAGCTTTTCTGCAAGACAAACAGTCTCACTCTTAAACTTACGCCTCTGTATGACTGACCCAGTAAAATGGGATTATCATCAACAAGATAGTTTATTTCTTTACACTGTGTCCAGGTCTCACTTACCACAAAATATGCCAGGTTTATATTCAAAACTCTCCCAGAAGCAGCAATGTTTAGAGCTACGCGGGTAAAGTTTTGAAGCGAGTGTAAAGATAGTAAGCAGGAGATTTTTTTTTCTCCAGATAATTTTCCTCTGACATAATGTTTTGTACTCATGGCTGATACTGGAACTGGATGAGTAAAAAGACTTGCATAGGAGTAAATATAGCAGCAAAAGGAAATGTCATCAGCACCACCACGAGAAGCCAAAGGGAGTGGTGGTGAGTCATTTTGAAAAATGGAAATCTGTTTAGAGAGCCATTGCATTTAAAATAAATTAATGTTATTTAGTGATAATTGTATTGAAGGAGTAAAGATGAGGATATTCCATGCATACATCCATTATCTACACCACTCATCCTGCACAGGGTCATAGGGGGGCAGAGCCTATCCCAGGTGACATTGGATGAGAGGGTACACTCATGGACAGGTCTCAAGCATATCAATATACTGTCCCACCCTTATTATCTACTTTTTATCTGCAGGTGATATCACTAAACACTGGTGGTGTTTATCTCACTCTGACAGACAAATTCAGACCTATATAGAGCTGTTGCAAAATGCTTTAGCTAACCTGCTAACTGATTTACCTTCAATTAAAAATAGTTGCCCCTTTATCGATTTAAGTAAAGTGTAATATTGATGCAAATTTGTTATACTTAAATAGAAAGTAGATACTTTTTTGTTGTTTTTGTGGTACCTAATGAACCCTGACATACTGTACACTTGGTGGTCAACCTGAAACAACAATGATATCCTCTCCTCAATCATAACTCAGATTATTCTTCATTATTTTCTGGCTGTAAACAGCCCATTATCAGTTCCTTGATATCGATCCAAATCTAAATGTCAACAATCTCCAGAGCAAATCCTTATTAGTGCTCAGGGACGCAGACAGAGTTGGCTGTAAACATAGCTGCACGAGCAGGGACCCAACTGTCTTCTGAGGGGTAATTATTATTATTAGCACTCTGAGCTGCACAGCCTCCCCAGGAGATCTTCAGAACAATGAACATCCACATGGGTGCCGCGACAAACACTCATCTAAGTATCAGAGTGAGTCAGCTAGACGTTTAATACCCAGGCTAATAATGGCTGCCAAGTGGAGCTAAGTCTGAGCTAATAGCAGCGGTGAGGGACAAGCAGGTGACACCACAGGGACGCGTCTCACTCAAACTTGGCCTTCAGGAGGGCCTCGTCCTCAGGCTGTAATTAGTAGCCAGTGACAACAGGGCTCAACAGAGGAAAAGCAGCATGCCAAGCAGGTACACAGGGGTATGTACAACAATAATAATTAACACCCAAACAAACCACTCCCAGGACTGAATATTAGATTACAGACACTCTTGTTGTTTTTGAACTTGGTATATTTGTATTGTTCAGTTAAAAAAAACTAAACACAAAGTGAGAAAAAAATCTTCTTAAGTGTGATGAAAGGGTTTTAAAATAATAATCCCACAGTTTAATCTCATGCAATTAACATCAACAGAAGGCCCTTTTCTACATTCTTTGGATTGTGTTTGAGAGGTAAACAACAAGGTCGTTTTTGAGTTTGTAGGTAAAGTCTTCAAGTTTAGGACCTACTCTTCCTCTTATTGCCAAAAATGGATTCCTCAAACTTTGCTGACAAAATCTGAAATGCTTAGTTCATTATTATGTCCAAATATGCTTGTTGTGCCACTTGAAGCCTGCAGCTCTTCTCCCTCGGCCCCTCCCTGCTGGATTCAGTCACTATAATATAACTGTTTATGTGTTATTTTTACCTTTTTATTCATTTAGTTTAAACTCACTCTCACACTGAGAAGGAGAGAGGCGCAGGATAGGAGAAGCTATCTTGTATCTATGTCATAAATGCAAAGACATCACAGGTTTCATTGTATTTTGACTTAGCATCCAAGAACTACCTAGTCTTTTATGGCTTTTTAAATAGACAGCAACAAGTTAAAGTGACAGTAACCCCAGAATTATCCATCCATCCATCCATCCATCCATCCATCCATCCATCCATCCATCCATCCATCCATCCATCCATCCATCCTTCCATCCATCCATCCATCCATCCATCCATCCATCCATCCATCCATCCATCCATCCATCCATCCATCCATCCATACATCCATTTTCTTCCACTTATCCGGGGTCGGGTCGCAGAGGTAGCAGTCCAAGCAAATTGACCCAGACATCCCTCTCCCCAGCAACCCTTTCCAGATCCTCCTGGGGAATCACAAGGCGATCCCAGACCAGGCGGGAGATATAATCCCTCCACCAAGTTCTGGGTCTACCACGGGGCCTTCTCCCAGTTGGACGTGCCCGGAAAACATCTAAAGGGAGGGGTCCAGGAGGCATCCTTATCAGATGCCCAAACCACCTCAGCTGACTCCTTTTGAGGCGAAGGAGCAGCGGCTCTACTCCGAGCTTCCTCCAGATGTCCGAGCTCCTGACCCTATCTCTAAGGCTGAGCCTAGCCATCCTTTGGAGGAAACGCCAGAATTAGATAAACTATTAATTGATATTTGTATTACTGTAGACCTGAAATGCCAGTCTTATGTTGTGTCTAAGCTGTAGCGCTGCCACCTGCCACTAGTCGAGGCTGTAGCTCTGATTAATGGCTACTAACGTTGTGCTATAATGCTGTACTACCTGGATGTAATCACATGACTAATGGCATCATGCAGAGCGGATTGACATTACTTTGTTTTTTAAAATGCTAATAAAGTTGTTTTTAATTTGTGTCTGGTTAACCTGACCAGAATGAAAGGAAACCAGAATAGGTATGTGGACATTAACCTGCAAGGAGGACTGAAGGCTGTTGGTGCTAACTCTGCTAACTTTAGCCAAGCTCAGTAAACTGATTTGACATTCAGACTCTGTGATCTAGGTTTAGCTGTGTCACAATACAATTTAGAGGGCTTCTTTTTGCAGTGAAGAACAGACAGATAAATGCAAATCAGGTGCAAATGTTTTAACAGCAAAGAAGCAAAAATGAGGCCGAAGCCCATTATCCTTCCTTAAAACACACATCAGGACTTTCCTCCATCGAGTCCTCACTGATGGTCTAAGATTCAATTATCCCCTCCGATAACACAGCACACATTTTCATATTTCATCATCCTCACTGTGTACAAGAATGGGTTGTTATTGACCTGCTACGCTCAGCTGGCTGAGTGTAGTTTAAATATGAATGCCACATGTCTTAAGTGCATTACATTAGAATCCTCTCTGTCTTGTAATGTGGAAGTAAATGTGGTCTTAAGGACGATAAGCATGTTTCAAAGTGAAGTAGTCAGAGTGTGGAAGTGACCCTGGGTCTGTTTTTAAAAGTACGCTGTTTTTAAAGTTGTTTGAATTTTGTAACCTTACGCTCTACTTTAAGAAAAGGAAGTTGTTGGAGGAGTGATATTTCCAAGACTAAAGAAGAGGAATGAAAGAAGTGGGTGTGTTACTCATTTTGATTGTACTGAAACATCATGATCTCAAAGAATGGATGAGTTGTTGTCAACCATGCATAAATCCTGAATGAGAAGAACTGAAGAGTGCAGAGCAAAATTACACATAAATCAATTTAAGAACTTCTTTTTGGCATTTAGAACATTAACTGAAAATAAGTTGAGATACACTTTATTGATCCGCAGAAACTTGTTATAATATAAATGTGACTTTCTTCTCAGTATTTCCACTTTATTTGATTTTTTTCCTGACATTTCATCTTTACTCCATTACTTCTCAACTCTTTGTTTTTATTCCACACAGTGAGACAACATTTGCAAAACTCGGGCTTCATTTTTTAAAGACATCGTCAAAACTCCCTACATTCTGACTTTATTCTTTTCTCAAAATTTCAACTTTAATCTCAGAATTGCTTTTTCTCATGACTCCAATCCAGCTGACAGACCTTTTTATCATTAGTTTGAATTAACAGCCTTTCTTCTTAATCTCTACATTTCTATATTTTACTTTTGGGGGGAGTTATGCCTTAATTTGGAGAGGATAGGACAGGAGCAGGACACTGGGAGAAAGTGGGGAGTGACATTCGGCATGTCAGAATCCAACCAGGGCCACTTGTGGACTGTAGCCTCTGTACATGGGGCACTTGACTTCACCACAAGGCCAAACCAGCGCCGTATACATGTCTGTATTTTTTCTTGAGATTTCAAACTAATTCTGAAAATACAGAATATAAAATAATCTCTCTTTTATTTATGCTTCCCTCTGCATGGCCTTAAAACACTACCATATAACACTACCTGTCAAAAGTTTGGACACACCTTCTCCTGCAATGGTTTTCATTTGTTTTAACTATTTTCAACATTGTAGATTAATATTGAAGACATCAAAACTATGGAATAAATGGGGCGCTGGTGGCCTAGCGGTCTAAGCGCCCCACATACAGAGGCCATAGTCCTCGTCGCAGGGGTCGACCATTTCCTGCATGTCTTCCCCCGCTCTCTACTCCCCACATTTCCCGTCTCTCTTCAGCTGTACTATAAAATAGAAGCAAAAAGGCCAAAAATATAATAAAAAAAAAAAAAAAAAACAACAACTATGAAATAATCTGGTTTTGCCATAATCTGGATTACAACAGTAGTCAAATAGGGCTATCCATTGTGTACTAGCCCTACCTCTGAACAACACAACTGATGGTCTCAAACACATTAAGAAGGCAAGTCATTCTACAAATGAACTCTTGACAAGGCTCATGTTAATTAGAAACCGTTCCAGGAGACCACTTCATGAAGCAGACTGAGAGAGTACCAAGAGTGTGCAAAGCTGTCATGAAGAAAAAAAGGGGGCTACTTTACAGAATCTAAAATATAAAACAGATTCTGCTTTGTTTAACACTTTTGTGTTAATTAAATAATTCCATATATGTTCTTTCATAGTTTTATTGTCTTCAGTATTAATCTACAGTGTTTACAATAATTAAAATAAATCCAAACTGTTGAATGAGAAGGTGTTTTCAAACTTTTGACTGGTAGTGTATATACTGGGTAAACTTTGAACTGATATAAGAACTAAAGCCAAATGAAGTCAAATCTCCAAGACCCTCATTTATACACTGAAGTGTTGGCACCAATCACATAAGATACCCTGTGAGCTGAGATATTAAAGTTATATTCTTTCATCACCTTGTTTGGCTGTGCTGGATTTACAGGCCACATCCAAAACCCCCAAAAACAAAGCAAAGATAATGTTCCCACCTTCAGCAACCTTCATTCAACACAGAACAAATACCCTTCACTTACTTCACATTTACAGTTCTGTTCTTAATACAGTAAAGGACGTGCTAGTTGACAAAGCTCTCTGTTCAGAGACCTCCCAATGCGGCTGTTGCTTATACACAGTATCTAAAGCCGACCCCTCGCTGCACTGAGCCCAGGGGCTGATGGGAGATCTCGGGGGAACCATTAGCGAGCGGATCGGCAATGTGGCGCGCAGGGAGCGAGCACAATTCATGGGAGAGTGCCGAAAGAACTCACAACACTCTAACAACACCTGTCACCCCTGCGCCTAATGAGAAACACAATTAGCAATTAACAGTGCGATCTGTCAGGGCTAATACCTGCCTCCCTGTGCACACACACACACACACACGCACACACACGAAACCAGGGGGGGAATTAGACCCCCTTCATCAGCACTTCCTTGCAGGTATGAAATGAGCCCAAACAAACGGATCAATTATACAGGTGATGTAATGTTGTGAAACCTAAGCTGATGCCTGATGCTTGGGTGGCTGATTTTCCTAAACAGCGTCCTCGCTGAAGCTCCACTGTGACTTTTAAGACAGAAATAAAGCTTGGTTTTATCACTCAGAGGGGAACAGAGCTGGACGCACTCTTACTGGCCATAGATCAAACTACATGGGCTGTTAAACCGTGAGCGTAAGAGGAAGTTTGTCAGAATGCACTTTCCTGCTAGATTTGGTGCTCTGCTCTCCTGTAAAACAATTGCCGCTGTGGGGATTAAAGAGAGAAGATGAACTGAAGAGAACATAAACAGCACAGGCAGTTAAGTTCCATAAATCATTACGTTCTGTGTTTCTGTGGGGAGCTCTGTTAGCTCTGTTAGATGCAGACACCAGCTCCTAAAGATCAACTTAAAGAAGATACTGATCCTCACACATTCAGGTTCACCTTAGTGAGTATTTCAAAGGGACTTCTTTAGAGGCCTCCAGCCATGAGACTGTTTTCAGTCACTTTCTTGAGGAAATAAAGAGAACTGTGCTACACACCTCCACAGAACCACCCAATAACTAATAGCTAAGACATGCTAATTGTTTTTTGTACTCCATATGTTACCAATAAGACTGTAGCTTGTCCTCAAAGAGATGAAGCAGTTGGTATGGCAAGACCAAGGATAACCACAACAACAACAACAAGATGAAGATTTCCATAGTAAGAGTGTTTTAGTTTCATGATGGTAACTGAGGAATCATCTGTCGGTCGATATGGTCCATATATTTTAAGCCTACCTACAGACCCTCTCATGGGTATCTGCAGACAGTATTTGTCAGTACTGTACTGTCTGAAGCCGGGAGTACATTCTGCAAATCAAAGTGATCTGTCCTGATTCTGAAGTCAGCAAGAGTTTCAGCCTGATTGCACATCGTCTGCTTTACAGTGTACAGTCAGGCATGAAGGCCGATCACAGCCCCATCAGCCTCTCCTTACTCCTCATTGGATGCATTTCTGGCCTGTTAAGTTTTGGTCTTCTGACAGCTCTCACACAGTCAAAGCAAAGCCATGAGCTGATTCCCCAACTGCATGCGACTGCGTAAATAAACACCAGTCTGGTTTGGCAGTTGGAGTGTGTGCTACATGTGCAGGGGCTGTAGTCCTTGTCATGGTAGGCATGGGGTTGACTCCCAACCTTGAACCTTCACTGCAAGTCTTCTTCCTCTTTCTGCTCCCCATTTTTCCTCTCTCCAACAGTCTTATCCAATTAAGGCAAAAAGCCCCCTAAAAATAACAACAACAAACAACTAAATAAATAAACACCTCTCCCTCCAAACATACTGACCATGAACACCTGTGCAATACATTCATCCATCCATCCAGTATCTTGACCGCTTATCCCGTTAGGGGTCACGGGGGCTGGAGCCTATCCCAGCTGGCTTCGGGCGGAAGGCAGGGTACACCCTGGACAGGTCGCCAACCTATCACAGGGCTAACACAAAGAGACAGACAACCATTCATGCACACACTCACACCTACGGGCAATTTAGAGTGATCAATCAACCTGAGCATGTTTTTGGATTGTGGTAGGAAGAGAACCCACGCATGCACGGGGAGAACATGCAAGCTCCACACAGAAAGGCACCCGCCCGGCCGGGGGAACCAGGAACCTTCTAGCTGTGAGGCAACAGCGCTACCCACTGCACCACCGTGCAGCCCCCCTGTGCAATACAATATGATTTCAACTTCTATCTGTGGGAGTTTGCAAAGGAAACTTTTGACAGTTGTAAACATTATGTCCTGATTAAACACTCACAGTGTGAGCACCTAATTTGTGTGCTTTGGTTGTGTGTTATAAATTATTCACCTGCATAATGTGAATTGATATTCCACCAAAACATTCATACGATCACAGCGTCTGCCTGGCCTAATGTGTTCAACTTTGTTGGCATAAAATCTAATTTATCATGTAATTTAAACCCATTGGTTGGGAAAATGTTTGAAAATTGATTTTGACCAGCTTAATTTAGCCCCATAGCTTTTTTATTTACTATATATATGGCCATGAAACCATTTATGGTAGGACAGCCAAAGTGAAATGAAAAATTTAGAGAGGACGGGGGAAGATTTAGGGGATTTAAAGCTTTCTGTCAAAATTCAAAATTTGAATTTACAAACTCCAACATATGACATAGTATAAATAACTTAAGCTAATGTTTATTCAAAACTGAAACTTTCAACATCATATACAGTAGATTAACGTCACACAGTGGTGGGAGATAATGCCAATCTGAAAGTGTTTTGTAATAGCCAATCAGAAAGTGTTGTGGGCGGGACATAGAGACAGAGTAGTGAGTGAAAACAGACCCAAAGGGAAAGACACATGGGCAGTGGAGCTAAAGTAGTGCTCTTTCTAATTATTCTAATTATTTCTGCGGCGGAAAATAAAATAGGCCAAATACAGAATATGGGCCCCAATATTCACCCAAGGCCGACAATCGTTCAAGCCCTAGTAGGTCTGCTATGTTCCAAAGACCTGAGTGTCCAAGTTCAACTTCCCCCCCAAGCTCTTGTGCTTCCAAAGGCATCAGCAAGGCAGGAGCTCTCTTCAGGTACAGGTACATGTCACCATGACTGCAGGCTTCTCCAGCTGCTTTAGGAACTATGAACAGTTCCTCTAGACTAACAAAGCAAGAATCCGTCCCTGTTCTTGATACTCTATATATAAATGCACTGTATTTGTGTGATATGGTAAGGGAAAGGTGAGAGATCAGCTTTGGTTACTGATCCATAACCCTTGAGACACAGAAATTAGTATCTGTGAAACTTCACTAAAATAATGAGATTCAAATCTTCTTATTTTTATATTTCGGTTTCAAAATGTTGATAAGTTCTGGCCTAATTCAAATTTCATCCAATTTTATCACAAAACATTTTGCTTTCAGGTATGAATTTCTAATAAACTGCCTTCCTGAAACACACACACACATAAATACTGGCTGTGTTCTAATTGGATTACACCCGTGTGTGTGTGTGTGTGTGTTTGTGCGTCTGTGTGTGAGGCACATCCAGCATAGTAATTGTGTCAGCCTTGTTGGTCAGTGGGGAATTGAAGTGTTAAATCCAATTCTGAATTTGTATCTCTGGTACAGAGGAGGGGGAGATGTAGCGTGAGCACCGACCATATGTCACCGTCCCCAATTCAGAGCCATTGAATATGGATGAGAAACTACTTGGGGTCCTGGCGTCACCACTGGTAGCAGGTTGAGTCTGTGACGGCGTGCGCTCGTTTGTTATAATGGAGGAAGTGGATCTGTGGACAGGAGCAGTGCAAAGCTGACAGAGATTTCCCTTAATGAAGATAAAACTGATTCAGAGGCTCTGACCTCCAAGTTTCTCTGCTGCTATAACACTCTGTGCACAACCTCCTCACTCGGGGACCACCACAAATAATCCCCTCTTGGGTCGGATCTAGGACATTTTTTGAGCAATAATGCCAAGAATTTCTTATATCCATCTTCTCATTTGTGCTGCTGCATTTCTTGCTGCCATGTTATATTAGTGAAATATATTTTGAACTATTGATTAGAGCTGTAAGTATTAATTTATGGATAAGCTAAAGACTTAGTCAATTTAAAGAATATCAACTGCTTTCTATTTTGATGAATGATTAAGGGCCTGTTTCCACTAATGGCAGTTTTTGCACTGGCTGCACTCACAATCTCACTGTCAGGTCGCTTTGAACCAGTGCTGAGTGTTACAAGTCTATGAAAAATGTCCCATGGCACTTCTACTTCCTTTAGTATGACTATTAAGCCTGTTTAAAATCGCTGGTGGCCTAGTGGTCTAAACGCTCCACATACAGAGGCTACAGTCCTCATCGCAGGGGTCGCCAGTTCAATTCCCGGCCGGTCCACCATTTCCTGCATGTCTTCCACCACTCTCTACTCCCCACATCTCCTGTCTCTCTTCAGCTGTTCTATCAAATAAAGGCAAAAAGGCCAAAAATATAACTTTAAAATTAAAATGGCTTTGAATGCTTTGTTTTGCTGTTTTCTTGTATTTGCAGGAATTTTCACGATATAAAAACAACCCAAAGAAATCTTGTTGTAGCATTAGCAGCAAATCTAGACCTGGAAAATTAACCGTTAAAAATAGTGTGGGGGCACTGGTGGCCTAGCGGTCTAAGCGCCCCACATACAGAGGCTACAGTTCTCGTTGCAGGGGTCGCCGGTTTGATTCCCGGCCGGTCGACCATTTACTGCATGTCTTCCCCCGCTCTCTACTCCCCACATCTCCTGTCTCTCTTCAGCTGTTCTATCAAATAAAGGCAAAAAGGCCAAAAAATATAACTTAAAAAAATTGTGTGGTTAGTTTCTCCTCCATGCAGACCTCTGCCAGTGTTGGCAAAGTTGATATCAGAAATCACTCCCCTTCCTGGTTATGATTGGGGAGATGATAGACAGGTGACTTTGAGGAGGGTGGTGGGGTTCCAAAAGTTGAACTATTTTGAACAGAGAGCTCTTTGAGGGCGGCATCAAACACAAAAACACTATTAGTGGAAACCGGCCTTCATTTGAGGAAATTAGAAAAATATTTGTTAAATTCTCAGATTTAAGGATTTGTTGTTTTTCTTTATCTTTTGATCATAAATGAAAAGTATTTCAGTTTTTAAACCTGTGGTGAGATTAATTTAACATTGCTAGTAGTTGAGGCCCCATAAATGGTCTGAAACAACTCACACTTTATTATTATCATTACCTGTAATGCTTGGCATTTCTCTCCTTTTATTTCCATTAATCATGAAAACATAGAGAAGCTGAGGTTTACACTAAAAGGCTCGGTGAAATCATTTCATGTTACTTGGGATCCTTTTTGAACGACATACATTCTTTAGACTTCTCCTCAGAGTTGGAGGATTGATGTGTGCAATTTTAACTTACTCTGTTATTTAATTTATTTAGTACTATTTATTCTATCTCATTATTATTTTTTCCTATTTATTGACAATCACTATTATTTTATTTATTTATTTATATATTTTTTTATTATTGTTTATTTTTTGTAGTTGTTGAATTGCCTTGTAATGGATGGTGGATGGGGAGGGGAGTTGACATTCAGATGTGACAATTGATGTTTATTCTATATTTTTATACCTTATATTGTATAACACACTGTCTGTCTAAAATGTTTAAAATCTTCTATAAATAAAGATGGGGAAAAAAATCATGAAAAAATACATATATAATCTTAAAATGAAGAACTGGGTAAATGTTAATTGGGACAATTCCAGAATAAGCTGACAGAAAAGTCAGAAACATCATGAAGACTGTAAAATGTAAAAGAACTGCAGAGACAGAGACAGATCTGTGCCTGTCATTTGTGTCCTAACCAAGCCTCACACAGTTTCCAGTATTAGCCTCTCTCCATTCTCTCTCATTGATATCCAGGCTATGTTCCAGGTTATCATGAGTCTGAAATTATGACAGCAGTCTCATGTGAATGATGTTGGATTTAATTACTTTCATGGCAGCTATTCAAGTCGAGATGCTGGAATACAGGTTGCATGTTGGTTGTGTGCATCGTAATCAAACTTAAGTGGAAAATGTTAGTGTGGTCCAGGTCATGTGACTCTGATACCACCAAAGAATCTCTTTATATTTCATCTGTTACAGGCGGGAACTGAATCAGGTTCAATGCTACATCTTATTTACCTCATTTGTTAATGCACATCTCTTAGAATAACAACATGATGGGATGAGTTTTTGCTTCATACTGTATTTATCTTCACGTGTGTGTAACTGGCAATTTATAAACTCCATTCTTAGTTTCTACTTCATGCAAAAAAAAAAAATCATGAAAGCTTCGTCTTTTCCAGTTTTTGACACTCTCACCACTTTTTCTAACTTCATCAGGACAAAATCCGAGACAGAAACAGACGTCAGAGTGTGCCAGTTAATCCCAATCCAGCAGCATCTCTCACTGTTTGATTGACAGGTGGTCTGTGGGGAACCACTGTGCAGAAACACAACAGCAATTAACACCTCCCAACAAACACACCAGTCTATAAACCAAAGACAAAATATGAATCCTGTGAGTTACCACTGAAAGTGAGGTGTAAATATTCACTGTTCTCTTTACGTTTTCGTAGGTATTGACTGATTATCATAGCTCCGGTGTGTATTAGATAAAAACATTGTGTTTGTGGCAGTTGTTCGCACCTCAAAATGACAAAGGCAGATTATTCTGTGTCGTGTTCCTGGTGAAACAACACCTATTCTTTATTTTGTGCATCATGAAAAGAATACTGTATTCATAACAGGGTCTAAATCAGTTTACCCTGAAGCCCACTCTGCTGAATACCCACCTGATAGACTTTGTCTTCACTGTTCTGCAATATTAGTGTATCACACACAGTACTTTTTTTTTATGGACTTCACTTAGTTTTATGTTGTCTTCTCCTTTACCGAAGTTACTGACTCTGATGGTGTCTCTTGACTGTGATATTTTTTGCCACTTTGGTTGATCTATGGCTCCTCCCGGTTTACTCAACAACCCAGCGACAGCGGCATATCTAATGAAAATGCCAGGCTAACCTTAGTGGTGTCAATTTGAAGTGAGTAACTGCTCCACTGTGTCTAATACCAGCTCTTAAAGAGACACAAACAAGCCTTTGCTTCCAGTCGATTAATGTTTGAATAAAAGGTGACACTCCCAAAAGTAGCAGGTATTTTTCACAGACTTGGTTACTGTGGTTAATGTTTAATGTCTTGTCTTACTGGAAGAAAGTCAATAAATCAGTGAGACAAAGTCTTTAAGTGCTACTGTGAATATGAAAGTCTTTTTAAGTTCATCTGTAGAAAGTAATGGCAAAAACATAATCAAGTGGTAAAACTAACCTGCTAACATGCAGCACTTTTACTACAGCCTCTTTTAAATAAAAGCACAGACCCCAGGTTATCTCACAGTTAGGTTTCAGTCAAGTGACATCATCCCTTCAGAATTTGTGACTGAATAACAGAGTAAATGTGGCCAGGATGGGGAGCATTATTTAATCATTCAACGAAAAAAATACATAAACCCTAAACAATGGATTGAGTAGACCTTGCACAAATTACACCGAAACCAAGCGACAGCCTCTGATGGAATGGAATGGAACCAATACAGGAGTGCAAAGACTGCAGTTCCTTCAGTGTACACTCGAGGCTGGCAGCAAAAGCTAAGGATGCACTATCAACACCAAGCGGCAACCTCCGGCTGCAAGAATTGAAGCCAATGCGGAAGTGTTAATAACTGCAGTTCCTTGAGTGTCCACTTGAGGCTGGCTCAAGACACGAGGTAAAGGCTGATTTATACTTCTGCGTTGAATCAACGGCGTACCCTACGCCGGGGGTCCGCGTAGCTCCCGTACCTACGCCGAGGCCTACGCACGTAGCTGACGTGCACCTCCTCCAAAATGTAACTCCCCGTAGAGCCGACGCGGACCGCAAGCCCTGTGATTGGTCCGCTCGGCGGCTTTGTCTTTCCCGCATTTACAGCACTTCCGGGATCCCGGACATCGGCCGCACATCGTCCGTGTATTTCATCTCCTCCTCTCTATTCTTCATGTAATCATGTCTGTATGATAAACAGCAACATGTATCAGCTGTAGATTAACATAACAAGCTCTGAATCTCTGTGGAAAAGTAAACAGAGAGCGTAGCGGGACCGGAAGCAGGCGGCCGGCTATCAGAGACCACACTGCCCTCAAGCGTTTCGGCGGAGAATTGCTGCGCGACACGGACACACCAACGCACAAGTATGTGGTGCTCATGTCTGCGTCAGCCCCTGCTGCGTAGGGGAGACGCAGAAGTATAAATCAGCCTTAAGTGTCAGGTAGAGTAAAGGGAAGATGTTCATTGATCATTTTGGGATGCATTCCTTTTCTTTTTTTTAAAGTAGTGAAGCATAGGACATTAAATTCCTTTCAGATGTTTCTGCGCAATCATATTCCCAAAAACTGTGATGGAAGTGAGGTGATAATGACTTGAACTTGGACTGCAGGAATCAAAACAGTTGATTCTTGTGTCCAACTGAACATTCGAGCAAATAATTGGAGGCTCCTTCCAGATGTTCTCTGGATATGCACAAAAAATGGTCAAAAACATGTTTTTCCAGGATATCATTGACCTTTGACCTCTTGAGTAGAAATGCACATCACTTCCTCATTTGAATTATGTGTAAAATGTTTCAGAATGAGCTATTAATGCTTGGGGAGTTTTTTATAGAGCTTACAGTGACCCTGACCTTTTAATACAAAAGTGTAAAGTGGAGGTTTATGCCGTCATTTGAAAGAGATCCATCTAGAAGTTCCTGAGATGTGGCATTCAAAGTGAGACAGAGAGTATCTAAGGTTAGATCCAACAACAGTTTGAAGGGAGACTTGAAAACACAGTGACCCTGGCTCTGTCTCTACAATGGGAACAACACAGTAGTCCTATAATTATAGGAAGACATGGATTGGCTGAAGAATACGTATGTAAGTAACACTGTGACACTCACTTAAGTAACACTAAAAATATGTTGTCTTCTCTTGAACAGAACACGACACCTTGTATTTAAGACTGTCACAACATGCCGTGAATGAAAACATGATGTCGTGTGAAGGTACAGGGTTAATGAATGTCCAGATTAGGGGCAGGGCTCCAACGACCTGTCTGTCTAATAAGAGCACGTTTGCAACAGTGTCAGACGTTCATGATGAGATAATTACAAATGTGAACTGTAGGTCTGCAGTGAATCCAGTGCATAAAGAAATGTGTTTGATGGTAGGATATTAGATTTAGGAACTATGTGACATAAACAAAAGCAGCTCATAATCAAATTTAAGTGACAGAACAAGACTTCTCCACCCACAGCAGTCAGAGATTTGTGCACAACCGTGTGCATAAGAACAAGCACACAAAGTGCACACGCTCGTGCGCACACACCTCCTTTTCATTAAGACCGAGGAGTGTGAGCAAAGTTTGCTTTTGTAATTGCTCTGCTCTTGCAGACTGTTTGACAGGCAAACAGCGGTGTGGTCTGCCTCTTCAATGTGCCAGAAACGTTAACAAGCTGTGATTAACCGGAGGAAAGGCTGAGACTAACCGTGGAGTCATTGTCGAGAGCAAAGCCCGAGTACAACCTTCTTTTTATCTTGTGGAAGATGATAAAAAAAAAAAAAAAAAAACAGGTAGGAGAGAAATGGACGATTTTAAAGCTGGGGTTGGCAGTCTCGGAAAACTAGCATGACTCCGTCTAACCCCTCCCCTCCTCCCTCAGAGCTCCTCCAAAACGACGCCCCCCCCCCCCCCCCCCAGCTCACATGGACGAGCGCTGCTTACTTGCGACCATATGATGGTGACTTATTCAAAACCGGTCCTCACCAAAACATTATCATAGTGAAAGTTAAAAACACAAATAAACATGGCTGCTGTTAGTACTTACAACTGTCATTCTAGCATTATCCAGTTTTACTGGTGACACGATATCAGGAGAAAAGTTATAACACATATATAATACTGTAACAGCTCTACTGTTTGTTAAACATGTTCAGTGTAGATGTTCTTAATTCCTACAGTGTTGACAGTCAGTGAAGGCATCAGGAGAGGTGTAGGGTGTGTGAGCGGGAGAGAGGAGAGACAAGCAGGAGAAGTTTTTCATTCATTCAAACATTGATTGTTGTTTTGTTGGTTGTCGTGATCACGTCCGACAGTGACCGGTTATTAAAACTAAACGTGTTCACGAATCGGCTCGTCATCCCTACAGTACATCTACATTTCTGTAGGACTTAGTAAATGTCACTCATTCTTCTGCTTGTCAGAGCCCCCGTGGTGAGAGCTTTTTAGACTCTGATCCGGACTACAGTCCTGAGCAAAGCACCTCATCGGGTCAGAGGGGACAGGCCCGAGGTCGAGCGAGAGGGGCAGTCAGCAGAGTCAGGGGAAGCAGCGGAAGGAGACGGGGACTCAGAGTGCACGCCGGGGAAAGGTACGCGCAGGAGGCGGGCAGAACAGCAGGACGGGATTTGAATGGTTTAAAATTTTGGCTCCCAAGGAAGGCTGATTGGTTGGTGTTTTCCCAGGTTTACTCTGGCTGTAGATAGCAGCTTTTCTTCACTCTTTTTTAAGAACACATTATGTATTGACTGCCATCAGAACATAAAGATCATTTTAACCAGTATAACAAAAAGTGGATCTAAATCTGATTACCAACCCCAGCTTTAACTGAGCAAGAGAGAGAAATCACAGCCAGACAAAGATGTTGCTGCGCTCATCTTAGACTGTCAAGCCTCAAGGCCATTTGCTGGGGTCCCTTTTGTAGAAGGCTGTCCAATGGTTCCCTTATAGATCTGACAATCAGCTTCAGGAAAGTGTGTTGCAAGAAAGTGGCTTGTATCAAAAGCAACAAGTGATCTGTAAAGTCTTGCATCCAAAGGAAAAAGAGATTTGATGCAAGAAATCAGCAAGATATGGAGGTTACAGAGAGAGGATTTGTTTGATGTCTCTGACCAAAAGTAGAACTAGTTGGAGTTAGGGTTGAGACGTTTTGAGAGGAAACAAGTCGAAGCATTTCGGTATGAAGAGTATAGTCGTGCTCAAAGCTAAAACATGCTCCCCTTGGTTAAAACCAGAGTTCATGTTTGACCTTTCTTGTCAGCCAATTACTTCTGTTACATTCATGAACTCAAGCCATACACAACAACTATCAGACATTTGCTCTAAATAGATATATATGCCTAATAACCTACATATATCTACCTACAAGGACAAAAAAGACCAGATCAAATAAATTAAATTACATTTTTTTGATTCAGGAATTTCATTAATTATACGGTCATGCACTGTGAGACAGCATTTCAATGCAAACCTGCTGCTCTGAGAGGGAGAGAGACCCCTGTTAATATAATCAGTTACCAGTGTTCCCAGTTTACATGTATTATCTTCAGTCTTAAAATACATTCTTAATGTTAGTGGGTGATGAAAACCTGAAAATGATTTGTGTATTTAGATTTCATTGATTACTTTATGTGTGCAGAGTTTCCAGAAGTTAAAAGCGAGTGTCTGTTTTGCCTCAGTTTTAAACAGGTCAACTATTTCTGTAAAATCTTGCTTTAACCTTTTCCTGAAACAGTAAATATTGGCTATGTATCCTTGTTCTTTTTTCAGAGGCGCCCTGCTGCACACCTGGAAGCTGCCCAGTACAACCACAGCCCTCCGCTGCTGGCCACTCAGCAGCTCACTGGAGTAATTGGAGCCTTGAGCCTTCGTAAGTGCCTCGATCAAGGGCACGTGTGAGATAATTGCTGAGGGAGAGCAGAGAGTTGCTTTCCCAGCTCAAAGGATCTGAACCGGCAGGCAAGTGATCACATATTTTAGGAGTTCAAGTGAAGAAGGTCAGCACTGAGGATTAGTGAAAGAAGAGTGGACTTTAAGGACAGAGAGCAGGGTTCTTTTTTTCCTTATAGATTTTATATTAAGTGTCCGAACTGCTGAATTTTGAGAGTTGGTTTTTAAACCTTCCTCAGCTTCATACCCCTGAAAAGGTCTTTATTTTTTTTAACTTTCAGTTTTGTTTTATATGAATATATAACATTGAACAAGCGAGGACCAGTACGTTGCATTACAATCAGTAAAAAATGAAGTGACACTAAAGTGTTACAGACAGGTACAGTACACAACAAAGACATTCAGACAAACAGAAACAGTTATGAGTCTTTGTGGTTATAGCCATCCCATTTTTCCCACAGCTTATCCCCCTTTTTCCTTTGAAGGTGAAGAGCAACAGTTGTTTTTACAGAGTTAATAATGTTTTCAAGTAGTTTAATGGTGGGAGGGTTCTTCTAAAGCCAGCCTCTTGTTATTGCTTTCTTAATTGCAGCCATGAAAATCTCCAGAAGATGTGTTTCTCTTTCTGAAGCCTTCAGGTATTTTCCCGAGGTACAAAAAGATGAAAGAAGATTCAAATGATATTTCTAAAATCTCTAAAATTAAGTGTTCCACACCTCTCCAGAAAGGCTGAAGGAATGACACTAATAAGGTCTTGAGCACTATACTCTTTATTTGGTTTAATAGAAACCTTAATTGTGTTAGAGGTGTCCTTTTTTTTCAAACCTAAAGACTAATTTCATGGAAACTATAGAGGCATCCGATCCTGATCTCAACTATCAGATCAGAGCCAATCTGGGTATTTTTTAACTGATCAGGGAATGTTAGTTTGAGCCAATCATCTCCCTCTGATTCTTTACTTCAGCTGTCACTGAGTTCAATTTGTAGCAGATCTCATTCCATGTTGGTCCAACTTTATGTTCTTAAAACAAATATTTGTTTCTGTTTTTGCCTTTATTGATAGGACAGCTGAAGAGAGACTGAAAATGTGGTGAGCAGCAGGTGGGGGGATGGCATGCCACAAAGGGTTGTGGCAAAGTCAAACCAGCGACTGTAATCAGTCCCTCCAGGATTTCGCTGGATTTTTTTGTGATTGTTGCGGCCCAAAATGCCTGAATTTGCGACAGCTTTTTGAAAAAATTGCGGTGAAAGGGGCATCTCAGGAGCAAGTAAAAAACGCTAAATTACAGATGTGTTTAGAAAACATTCTTGATGTGGCCACTGACTGTATTTTGATTCTCTTGATTCACTGAAAAATGCCATGAAAGGTCTGTATTGCAAATTTACGACGGACCCTAAATGCACCTCGCAGCGACAGAGGCACAGTCAGTCAGTTCCTATGGCCAGTTCACGGCACTCTGAAATGAATCTGCATATTTGATGACTAGGAGTTGATCAAAACTTACTGAAGGTGTCTGATGTATCACCAAACTGGAATATATTCAAGCTGTAGACGGAAGCTTTTTACAGTAATAACGGCAACAACATCAAACATCAAATATTAAACAGACGTCCCCCGGTTGTGTCTTTGTCACTAATGCACACCGGGGGGTAAAAATGAAGATGAAGATGAGACAGATGCATGGAGGTGAGGAGAGCTGGTTCATAAAGCAAACCTGCTGCAGGTAGAGACCAAACTAACACTGAGCCCCTCAGATAATAACTCTAGTATCTATAAATAACAACGTTGTCATCGTCACTTGTCCTGCCTGCTGTCCACTCTTTTTTCACCCGTTCTCTGTGCATGTTTTGCTGTTGAAAAGTGCCGATCAAGTGAGGACTTATGTTTATGTTACAAGGAAGTGAAAGTGATTGTATAAAATTGCAAGGCCGCTAAAAAAATCACGCTGATTGCTTGAATTTGCGTTGATAGCTGCGATCGCAAATCTTCCTGGAGTGACTGCGTAATGATGAGGTCTATAGCCTCTGAAGATGGGGCCACACTAGGCCAACCAACACCCCAAACATGCACCTTAAAAAGAACAACACTCTGCTTCAGCACAAAGAGCAGTTGAGGACATCTCAATGAGAAACACTGAAATGATCTGATGTCCTCGCTGCACTTCTCTCCAAGCAAAAAACTCACACTCGTCTGCTGACTTCCATCCAAAGTGCAGCAGCAGTTGAACCTCAGACGAATGGGGCAAAGTCAAGCCGGTGATAAATTATTCGAAGGAATTTGATGCAATATGAAAGTCATTCCTCGGAAATCTGACAGCCCTCGTACAAGAAGCTGGAAGTACTCCTCAGTTAATATTATGCATGAGGGTCTATTGTCTGCCAAGGAGGTAACATGGAGCACTAGAAGCCTTTTTGTGAAAACAAAATGTTTCTCAACTTCCAAGAGATCCTCAGACTTCCTCTGGGATGTCAGATAAGAATCACAATGACGGCTGTAACAGGTTTCTGAGAGTACGAGAGCAGCAGGTCGGAGTGATTTCTCCTGAAGACGCTCAGAACTTCATGTCTTAAAACCAACAACAATCAACAACTGTGTTTTTCTCTCTTTTATTAATCCCTAGACCATCATATTTGCTAATTTCTCACAATTCTTCCTTTATTTTTCATCCATTTCTGTCACTAAGACCCCAATTCCTGCAAAAACACAGTATATACAGTATATCCCAGGTTTTGGTAGACCATAGAATATTTATGAAGGCCGGTGCAGAAGTTCCCACGGCGATGACAAGAAGTGTAACTACAGTATATCAGGAAGCTCAGTGTGTCAGCTCCTCTGCACCATCATTATCTCTCATCTCTTGGCAAACTGAGGCCATATTTATCAAGTCTGCAGCAGCTCTCTACCATCAACACTCATCTCTGCCCTGCTCCCCTTCATCCTCTCTTCCCCCCTCCTTGTCTCCTTCCAGCCTTTCTCTCGTCTCTCTCTCCAGCCCCACGGAGGAGACACGGCCATAAATCTCAGGGTAGCTAATGAACTGCATTTAACAATAAAATGCACTGGAAATGGAACATTTCATTTACAAGAAGATCAATGGCAGTGACAAACACCCTTCTCGGAGCGACTAGTTAGCGGGATGATGTTCCGCAGGCAATCCAATCAATCACCGCACACCGACGCCGAGATCAATCAAAGGAGGAAAAAGAAGTCGTGAAAAAGAGCTTTTATCTCCATACTGTATTCATGCTCTTTATTTAAACAGGGCCACTAATCACTCACTGAGAAGTCCACCTTCTTGTCCTCTTATTCCTCACACTCTATGGATATTCTCTCTGTCTCTTTTTTCTTTACAACCCATTCTGTCTCTCCCCTCTTTCTCCCTCTCACCCTCCGAGCTCTGGGGAAGGCAGTCGAGAGGCAAGAGGAGGAGAGTGAATGATAACCATCCGGGGAGTCAAGTGCTCCATCACCGCCATCCCCATCTGCGACCCGACAAGTTCATAATGCCAGGCATCTGCTTTCATTTATAAAGGCCTCACTTAGCCCTCACACACACTCACAGTCACTCCGTTTTCTCTCTTTCTTTTTTTTTTTTTTTTGATACTCCCTCCCCTCCTCATGCTTTCTCCCCCGTCACTCTTTTTCTCCCCATCCGGCTGGCTGAGAGGGAGAGCGCCTCTTGTCCTCCTCCTCACCTAATCCTCCTCATCTCCTCCTCTTCTTCTTCTGCTCAAGCCCTCTTAGGGTTTTTTTTTCTCCCCCCCATTTGTCCTCCACAGTGGCATCCATTTCTTTCCTTGTAGCGCTCCATCTTCTCCTCACAGAGCCCTCACATGGAAATACAAGAATCACTGAAGGTGCAAAATTAAAAGAAATTAAAGTCCTTTTTTACTCTTTTTTGTCTTGTAGAGAGGTACAAAGAAAAATGTTTAAAACTGCCAAAAATGCTAGGAAAAAAACTGATTAAATATGATACAAACTTGATAAAAAATACATTTAATATAGTAGAAATTTTTTTGTTTTTTAAATAAAAGTGGGGAAAATCTGTGTTTAACTGAATTAAAATGTTTTGTAATTTCTCACACTTTATGGAAATGAAGTAACACTAAATGTTGAGCTGTTAAATAAGGAATCTGACGTCTAAAAATAACTGTTTGCATAGAGACACAATCAATGTTATGATGTTTTTATGTTAGGAGGGGTTAAAACAAGTAGTTAATAAATCTGTGAGTCACAAATTTGTAAAATAATCAGTAATTATTGTGATTTTTAAAAAAATGATTCTATTAGGACGCCACCCAGGCTGCATAAAGTGGGTCTAGTTGACACCCCAGCATGCTGGAGGTGTCATGATGAAGATGGTTCCAGTGCATATGCTCTGGAGCTGCTCCAGGGTTCAGGAGTTTTGGTCAAGGATACACACCACAGTAGAAAAAATGACTGGACAGGATATCCCCTTCACTTCCAGCTTGTTTATTTTGGGTGACCCCTCTGCTCTAGGTTGCCTGGCTTCACAACTTGCAGACTGGACCCAGACTTCCCTTATGTTAGGAAGGAAAGCTCTAGTTAAAGAATGGAAGGCCTCCTCAGCACCAGTTTGATCTTCATGGTACACCTCTCTTGGTCAGCTTGCTGCCCTGGAAAGATTTTTGTACAGGCTTCTAGATAGGGTGGAGGAGTAGGACTTGAAGCGAGGGCATTATCACTCATTTTTATTGCCTGACTGAAGATGTTTCCAACTCAGAAAAGAGGAGAATGATTTCAGTTGAACTACAATAATGATGTAAACAATTGTGGGATTACTGTGGTACAACTCAACAAGAAAGGCTGTCAAATTTTAAGCTGTCTGTGCATCTGTTTTTATTTATTCATTCATTTTTGTATGTATATAGTGGTTGTTGCTATGATTATTATTTTTATGTGTGTATTTAATTGTATTGTGTTTATTTTAGTTCTAGGTGGTCCTTGCCATTCAGGGTGCCACTGCTTGTTTATGCTTGTTAACTGTGAAAATAACAATACAAAAATCATAAAAGAAAAAAAAAAGATTCTAATAAATCAAGTGACAGACGTATCCCTACAAAGCATTTGCTGCTTAAACACTTTTGCATGTCTTAGCTCTGGACTGTTGTTTAAGATGCCACCCTGAACTTTCAAACAGCATGATGACATTTCCAACATTTTATTTCCACATTTCAGAATCAACAATTTGAAATGATAATAGTTCCTTGCATCTCTGACTTCTTACATTCTGCACACAGAGACCGTCATGAGTCCATGCACCGTATCCTGAATAAGCTGTCAATCATGAACACAGTGCACTAAGCATGCAGCCACTGCAGCAGCAGCAGCGTGCATATCACTGTTGTCTTCTGAGACCGAGTGGGCAGATAAGCTATTCATCAGATGCATCTTCTGATCCGAGTGTTGGTTTAAGTTTAAAACAGTATTTTTTTTTCTCTGTTTGTGCAAACAGTCATGTGAAAGTTTGACAGAGAGGAGACACGTGCAGCCATTAGGTGGTGCACTTCTCTCACTTAACATGCCAGTGAGCTCAGAAGAAGACAAAAAAGAAAGAGAGAGAGAGGGAAGAAAAACTTGCTCTGCCCATTATGAAGTAAATTTTCTGAAATGGGTTTTTATCATGAAAAATAAAATGCAACATCTGTTGTAAATATATTTGGATACATTAGTGTGTCCTCTGAGGGCTGCATGGAAATCGCAAGCGGTCTTGTGAGTGTATGTGTGTGTACACATGAGCACTTATGTGTGTGTGTGCGAGTGCATGCGTGCTTCATTTATGCAACGAAGTGGCCACACACAGTTTAGAGGAAAAGACAGAAGAGCGCATTGGGGCTGTAGAGTGGACTTCTCTTTTCCAGAAGGCTTTTGTTAAACACCTCATGAAGTACCTTTGATGGAGCACTTCAGCTTTAAATCTGTCTGAGAAAGTAGAAATGGGCAATGCAGCAAGGAGGGAGACAGATCCTGAATGTAAAGAAGGCAAAGCTGAGAAAATGTGTCTTATTATGGTACCGACACTTTCACAAAATATCAAAATGAATACAACAGCCCGACGCATTCGAAAGAAAACTCTGCTGGAAGGATTTTCAAGGACTCTCTACTTTGGTACTTTTTCTTAAATGGAAAATGCATCCTGTAGACGTCAACAAATTAACTCAAAGGCTGCAATGTGACTCTTTTTAAGCAATTACCTGACTTAATAATACTGTGCATGAAAGATGAATAAATAAATAACTTCATACATCATCGGTTTAGAAGGTTGTCACCTATGCATACTTATTACCCTTTGTGTCACTCTCTGGACTGTGTTAAACAGATTATCATCAGGTGTAAATATGACACTGGACAGAGCATGGAGCATAATTAACTCCTGCTTTAAATGGTCTAAATGCTTCATTCTAACCTTCACTGTTCCTGATAACACCTACAAACCTGACTTCACGTCAGTGTAACATTGTTTAGCCCTCGATTTCATTCTTATTCTCTTTTAATTTTGGAGGGATCAACATTATAAACCAGTTTAGTTTGGAAAACAATAATAATTCCTACTGAAGAGATTATTTTAAACATGTGAATGATTCAAAATCACCTATACTGTTAGCAGCACATCTTAGAGGGCTGCTTCAAGGGGAACACAGGTCAGTAGAGTTCATATGAATATGAGAAAAGGTTAAAAATTAAATTAAATTACACATCAAACTGCATTTATCCATATTTAAAGTGTGGATAAAATGTTAAATTAAAAATCAAATAGAGACTTAAAAAACACTGAAAAAATAAAGTCAAATTTTGTACACTTTGTCCAATAAATGAAAGCAAGGTTAGACACTTTGGAATGGAAACAGAAAAATTACTACATGTATGAGTTATCTAATAAGTCTAGGTTTTGATAATTATCTTAAGAGCCCTGTTAATAAAAGAAAAAAAAAAATTGGGATTACATTTTAGGATATTATAATTAAATTCGTAGAATAAACTTTTGATTATAAATCTTTAAAAACAGGGTTGTTTGCATTTAGTCGACTTAACAGTCAAATCTCATCACACTCATTAGTCGGCACAAGAATTACTAGCTGGTTAATTTAATTATTGAATGAATATTTTTATTTGTGTAGGCCTGAAATGCTGGTCAAGTGTTATATCTAAGCTGTAACGTGACCACCCCATCATGAGCCAGAGCTTCTGCCATCAAGCTATAATTATCTGCTACCAGGATGTAAACAAACACAGATGACAGATGGTATCTCGTAGCATGGTGCTGTATGTCAGTTTTTTTATAGATAATAGATAAAGTTGGTTTAACTGGGAAATAACAACTCAACCAGCATGTGGACGTTAACCTGCAAGGAGGACTGAAAGCTGGTGGAGCTAGCTCTGCTAACTGTATTCACACTTAGCAAACCAATTCAACATTGTTTACCCACAGACTTTGTGATCCTGTGTTTTCTTACCTTTGCACTAGTTGGTTAATCTGAATTTAAATGTCTGTTTTTTTAAAACACTGGGAAATTAGTGACTTTGGTGTTTTTGCTTTTTGATTAAGTATTCATTGTTCCAAACATTGGCAACATTTTCATTCGCTGTTATATGAAAGTTTTGGGCTGTCAATCAAATAATCACCTAGAAAATAAGTCACACATTAAATAACAACAAACATATTCATTATATTAGACTAGGAAACTTACATTTATAATGGAACCATCACTTCTTAAAAGACTAGTTCCACAAAAAATATAAGGAAGTTGTCCAATAAGGCAAATTATGGAGCTGTAATCATTTCAATTTTTCCCAATCACATGACAAACATATATCCTCTAACTATGGTGGTCTATTTAAGCTGCAAGATTCCCCATCGCTGCCTCTGCTGTGTCATTGCCACCGCTGCCCTGCACCAGTGCCTCCCTCAAACTTTCAGCCCCACAACCTCACCAGCATCCACCTGCAGGCCGTGACAAAGGTGTTCAAGATGTTACCTCATCACTTGTCAGTTTCGGCATGTAAAAAAACAAAGCTGTGTAGAGTTAGGAGGCTGGAACCTAGACGCTGAACACAAATAATGTTCTGCTGCTGTGTAAACATTTCAAACTATCTAAACGTGAGTCGTCTGACTGATCTAAGAACACATGGAGAGTGTCATTGCAAAGCATTCAAGCATTTCAATCATTCATACATGAGTTAAACTTTGTTGAAATGCTGTAAAGACAGTCTTTAAACTTTACACTCATGGCTGTATGCATCACTATATCAGATTCTATTATGTGTCGTATCCATATATGGTACCCTTCACAGGCTCTGCTGCAGCCGTCTGCTTGGTGCTGAGCGTCCTTGTGACAGTGTTGTTGACAGTTGACAGCTCCCTCCCTCCGTGATACTGTCTCCCCCCAGCTGGCCAGCTCTAACAGTAATGGTCGCCCCCAGTAGGAGCCGGCGGGTCGCGGGTGGCTTTGCCGTCATCATTAAGCACCATTGGTTTAATGAACACAGCGTTTAGGAGTGCTTGGACCTTCATGCTCCGCTGCTTCATTAAGTGGAAAGCAAACTAATATGGGGAGCAACCTAGAGCTCACCTCTAGAGATGAGAGGCAGAGAGAGAGAGTGAGAGGGAGAGAGAGAGAGAGAGAGGAACACAGAGATGAAGCACACTGACAGACACACTCAGACTGGGTGTCTGGAGGAGGCCTTTGATGGAAAGGGCTTGAACCACGTTGTAAACGCTGAGAGAACAGTTGGTGTTCAGGCTTTGAACTTGAAGAAGCAGTTGCAACAGTAATAGCTGCAGATAAACAGCAGCAACAGTGGCAGTAACAACCAAGTATGCTGAACATGTGTTACAGTCCACATATAACAATAGTCATACAATTGTTGTGTGTGTTTGTCAGTAAGATCAGGAGAGAGAAAATAAAGTATCAGTTAATGCGTAGGGAACAACTTTCCAGCTGACTGATACATTGATGAGCAGATGAGGATTTTTAAAATTAACAAACATGTTTCAATTTGCAAGAATGTTCTACCATTTCTTGAAGTGACCGATTAAGAATATATTAATCAGGTTGTTCCATAATTAAATACATAGACTGTACATAATAACTGACTTTGCCATGATGACATCATTGGTTGTTTTGGGGTAAACTTGTTTGAAGCCAAAGTTTGGCATTTCAGCCAGAGACAGCTTTTATTTAATCCTTCTTTATTCATTCAGTCAAACGAAATGTAACATAAAGAAGAGTTTTGAAGCTACTAAGTGTAAGTTGAATGAAATGAACACGAAGAAAAATGCAAATTGAATAAAGAAATCTCATTTATGTTGGGTTTTTGATGAAGACAATTAAACACAGGTGGTAAGTTTTTGTCTCCCACTGTAAGATTCAAATTCATAATCTCCTGAAATATAAACTATGAATGGAGAAAGAAGAAAAAATCATCTTTGGAAGAAGTAAAAGTTTTTTCTTCTCTAGACTATCCACTACTGTATATGGAGATGCCGCTACCCAGTTGTTCATTTACCTATATTTCTCTAGAGAAACTTTTTGGTTGATAGGGTTGTTCTGTGGAGCAGCAAGGTGAGCTAGATTAGCATTTAAGGCAGGGTTTGAGTTACATATAGGGATCTCTGAACCCTGAGCTAAGGCCAGCGCTAGCTTAGGACGTCCATTTGGTAATGGAAAAAAGAAGAAGAAGAAGTACGGCTTCACTCCTCAGAGATTCTTTCTGTAAAACCCAACACTGAAAAATACGATTCTTTAGGTCACCATATTAGCAACTTGTCAATGAAGAGGCTTAAGGCCCTGTGTCCATTAACAGTAGTGGTGCAACGGATCATCGTTGATCCGTGATCCGTACGGATGCCTCTCCACGGTTCGGCACGGACATGGTCCGCGGATCGGTTGATGAAACAGCGGTAGTCATGGTACGTGAAGGAGCAGAGGAACTTGAAAATGGGAGCATTTTGGTTTCCCTGTGAAATACAGTGAATGCTGAATGTGCTTGAGCCACGTTATGAAATTCCGTTGCGCACCCACTAGACCAGAGGCCGTCAATACGCGCCCCGCGGGCCACATCCGGCCGCCTATTTGTGGCCCCCGAACTGTTCTTCCTTCACTCTGTGTTTTGGTCGGGTCACTGGTGTTTACCAGGACTTGTCTCCATGTCAAAGATACGCAGACAGGCTGTTACTGGGTGACTTAGAGTCCAATGCTGCGAGTGCAATTTTTAACTTTCACTTTCGTTTATGGAGCAGTTCACATATTGGCACTTTGCCATCTGTAGGACTCAAGAATGCACGAAAACGGTGTGTTCACAGTTTGCATTTTAAAGAAAAGTGGACGGTGAAAATCCGCAAATAAAACAAGAATTGAGTGAAACTGTTGAAGTTCCTCTGCTCCTTCACTTGCCATGCCATGAAATGCAGTGAAAGAGGCAGGACTGGGTCCACAGTAAATTCTGAGTTGACTGTTGTTTATATTTAATGGGAAAAAGTTTACAAGTGTTTTACAAAATAAACGGAGGACACAGTTATATTTGTCTTTTTTTTATTTTAATTTTTTTGGTTAACCGAAAAATGATCCGATCCGTGACTCAAAACCGTGATCCGATCCGAACCGTGAGTTTTTTGATCCGTTGCACCCCTAATTAACAGTGTTCTATTTTGATACCAAACCAATGCAGTTCAGCATTTTCAGCACTCAGCAGCATCCTGAGCACAAAAACGCACTTGACGCTCTCTCAGTTTAGAATCTTTCAACTTTTGTAACACTACCATGCTCATGAATGTCACTTCTTGATCACCAACCAATCAAAATCAAGAAGAGGCGGGACTTCTGGCATCAACTTTGTCAACAACAAGAACTGTGGTGGTCCATATGGTGAAGAAACTAACCACATGTTCTTCATCAGCAACAGATGATGCTACAACTCATTTTTTTATCATTTGTTTTTAACATTTTCATTATAAAATATCATCAAACAAAAGCAATTCTGAAACAAACAGAACATTTTAAAACATACTTACATGGAGTGGAAGTTCCACAGGATACTTTTCCTGACCTAGCAATATTAAACACCGGTGAGACATGCTCTGAAATTGAGGTTGTGGTGCAAAAACAGGAACACTCACAGACACTAATGACACCGAAAATTATAAATGAACATCATCCTATATTTGGGAATACTTTTAACTACCCCATGAGGAACATGAGGAGTCATTTAATAACAGACTTCCTCTCACAACCAATTGAGTCGCGCCCTGCTGGCCAAAAGAAAGAATGCAGGTTCAAGGTGTTTCCAAATTGTCTTCACTTTTCAGGCCCAGAAGATATGTTAACTTCTCATAGACGTATTTAATCATCATGACTGAGGCTTCAGGTCATTGTTGCATTTATACAACAGTTTATTCCTAAAAAGACAAGCTTTAATCCAATGATAACTTTGAGGAGTCACTCCATTAGAGTAGTGCTTAATAGTCTACATTCTCCCAATAAGAGCTCTGCATAACGCTCTACACACTGCAGAGGAAGAACCATTAAAGTTCTTACATAAAAGAACTCTAAAAGGAACCATAACTCACTCGCCTCGTCTTAGGATAAACTTGAAAATATTTTGAGCCATGATGTCAATTTCAGCTGTGAGAATCAGCTGTTTAA
Source organism: Notolabrus celidotus (assembly GCF_009762535.1). Lineage (NCBI taxonomy): Eukaryota > Metazoa > Chordata > Actinopteri > Labriformes > Labridae > Notolabrus > Notolabrus celidotus. The sequence goes on along the minus strand of NC_048283.1, from coordinate 5,617,357 downwards.
ACTGACCCGAAACATGTTCACTGAGTGCTGCTTTACAACCTATTAACCAATGAAAAATCAGCATTTTCCGCTGCATTATCTGGAACTGTTCCAACCAAATGAGGCGTATCTGAATCTGAATCTGAACAGCACTGTCCTGAATAAACTACCGTTTTAAAATATAAAAAACAAACCTGGAAATTACCAGCCTACACACAACATTCATATAAATACATATAAAGGACCCTAATTTCAGTCATGACCCAGTTTCAGTCTCAAGTCCTCGGCTTACAGAGAAGCTGTGAATGGAGGAGACTTCTCCACCTGCCGCCCACTCACTCGGGTGACTGTGCCAAAAAATCTGCCCACTCTTTGCCATCCATCCTGCCATTTTGTCCATCCACACATCCCCTCCTGCCTCCTCCTCTTTCCTCATCTCCTGGTCCCTAGGGTGGGCCTGGGTGGAGATTATTCCCTCTCTGCACAGGAACAATTAAGGGCTCGGCTCAGGGCTTTATGGTCAGAGGAGCAGCTGTTTTTTGTCATTCCTGGGTCCATAACTGTCTGAAATGACAACATGGGGGGTAGAGAAGCATCCTGGGCCCCTCCTCACGATTCTATACAAGAACCATAACTCTTTTCTGTCTATTCAGCATATATCAAACCTGACTGTGAGACTACTATAAACAGATAACGTCACAGAGTTATTTGATGTCTGCGTGACAGATTGGAAGTGCAGCCAGGCCATAAACATCTCTGACGGGCAGATGTTGAAGAGGCCCAAATAATGAGGATGCATTAGTAAACCTGAGTTGGCTGAACTGAAAACAAGACACACAAGAGAGGTCTGGGGTGTGCAACAAGTAAGAAAGAGGTGAAACTGTAATTAATATGTATGGAAGAGCAGGGTTTGGATCTTTATTCTGTCTCAGATAATCAACCTCAGCGTAAATGCTCTGATTTTAGTGATGAGAGTTCAGGCTCTTTTTAGTGATCCTGAGGAAAGAACCGGCTCTTTCAGCTCCAAAACAGCTCTTCATAGTACCATGTTGGCTAACAGAAGCCAGCTCTTAGAACAAATACGTTCATGACTGATACATACATCCCCCCTCTGCATAGTCTGCTGCCCTAGTGCTGCGTTCCTGCATAGAAATCATGTAACATGAAAATGACAGACAGAAAAATGAATTGAATGTAATTTAAAGGTTTCTATAATCATTTTCCAAATTAGCATCCATGTTAATGTTCATTAAAAAGTAAAGGCAGGGCACTGGTGGCCTAGTGGTCTAAGCGCCCAACATACAGAGGCTACAGTCCTCGTCGCAGAGGTCGCCGGCTCGACTTCCGGCCACGAACACCTCCTGCATCTCCCCCCCCCACTTTCTACTCTCCACATTTCCTGTCTTCAGCTGTCCTATCAAAAAGTTTTGAGAAGAAACCATCGACTGTATAATAAATGGATGTGGTCCATCTTGTAACTTTCTTGTAATTACAAAGGCGCTACCAATCTCACAGTCCAATTATGTGAAAACTATTAAATTCCATATAAACCACTTCTTAACTTTTTAAATCATTTGTGGATGCAAAAGAAGCAGTGTCACTTTCAGTTTGGCCGTTGTTTACCTCAGCTTTCCTAAACCAAAAATCCAACAACGCCTTGCCGAGCATCCTGCATAACAGATCGAGCAGAACAGCCATACTACATACTACCTTCAAATGCAGTATGTAGTATGCAGTACGTACTACATACTACATTCATAGGTAGTATGTAGCAAGCGGTTTTGAAAACAGCCATAGTGTGAGATGAAGGGGCGGGCTTTGAGCCTCTTTGCTAACAGCTACAGTGTTCCCGCCTGTCAATCAAGTCAGCTGTGCCTCTCATAATAGAAAACTTATAATCTTAATATCTTCTCAATAGCTGTGTACAGTGTGTGCCTATAGAGAAATGAGCTATTCAGACTACACTTGCTTTGGCACCAGGCTGTAAACATGTTTATTTCTGCTGTAAAGATCTGCTTTTTTGAATTGGTGTGTATGTGGTATCCTTTACTTCCATTACTTCCGTTACTTCTGTTACTTCTGGAGCCAGCCTACAGTGGACACTTCATTTCTCAGGTCGGAGGTTGCCGCTTGGAAGAAACACTGTAATAAGTTTAAAAATGATCCCTGTAGGATAACATTTACAGACAAACTTTCTTAATAAATAAAAAAGACAATGGGGCAATAACACCTTGATTTTGAACCACCCTGAATCCCAACAGAGGGATTTCCTTCACTGATAATTATTGTAATTTATAGTTTGAGAAATATTGAAGTATTCAGTTTAAGAAAAAATGGAACATTGTCCATTTATTAGCTACCATCATTGTTCTGTAGGAGATACAAATCTTTACTTACTGATGTCAAGAAATATACTTGTTATCATAAAATGACAGAAACCAGAGAAACCTTTCCAGCCTCTTACTAAGTGATCAAACAAGACCTGGAACAACGTTTCTCTGCTTACAGCTCGACTCGACCCAGAATGTCTCTCTTAAAAGCAATGCTGGTGTGAAAATCAAACCTGATATCTGAGTCTGGTTAGTCACAGTCGCCTGTTTGCGTGTATGCAGGGTACATGTCTATGTATGACAGAGTGAGAGAATGATGGGGAAAGAGAGACGGAGCTGTGAAAAAGAGAACTGAATGAGTGGGAAGTGTGGAGTGAAAAAATAGCTCGGTCTTTGGCTGTGTCATGTGAAGTGTTGATAAGCGATAGTTAGGGAGGTGTGAATGGTGTTAACAGGGTGCCCCGGAGAGGCTAATTGCTTAAATGGAGTCTAGTCATTATGGAGACCCTAAGAGTGATTAGAGAAAACAGAGAAAGGATGATCCACAACAAGTGATTCTTCAAAAAACATACAACTTTTCCAAAATCATCTGAGACTCTGCAACAGAGCATTCAGAGAAGGAATTCCACAAGTATTTGTTAACAAGTTGGGATTCACAGGTACTTGAAATTACACTGGAAGTAAGGAGGGAGAGAGTTCCAGAGAGTTGGGGTAGCAATGGGAAAGGCTCTATCCCCAAAGGTGCGGTGCTTGGTATTGATGATAGGGGACAGGAGTTTGGCATCTGATGATCTGAAGTGGAGAGATTGGGGAGTGACGTTTGAGGAGGTCGGTCAGGTATGATGAGGCGAGGTTATTGAGGGCTTTAAGCCGGATCTTGAAGTGGATTCTGTGCTGTACTGGGAGCCAGTGGAGGTGCTTAAGGATGGGTGTGATGTGGAGCAGGAGTGGGTCAGTAACCGGGCAGCTGAGTTCTGGACATATTGGAGTTTTTGGAGGTCAGTGGAGGGAAGGCCGTAAAGGATGCTGTTGCAGTAGTCGAGTCTGGAGGTTATGAAGGCGTGTATGAGTGTTTCAGCAGCAGAGGAGGAGAGAGAGGATCTGAGGCGTGCAATGTTGAGGAGGTGGAAGAAGTGGAAGAAGGATGATTTGGTGACGTTTCTAATGTGTGATTTGAAGGAGAGAGTGGGGTCGAGGATGATGCCGAGGTTACGGACTACTGGGGAGGGTGTGACTGTGTGGTTGTCGCTGCAGTTATCAATCAAAGTTTGAAGCAGGAAAAAAGCAAAACTGAGGCCATGATGGGAGTCAGGGATTCTCATTTTGTCATGAAAATATTAAAGTCTAATAATAACTTTGTTCTTAAAGCACTTTTCAAAACCAGGTTACAAAGGAGCTGTGTGTAGGGCCCTGCTAGAGGACCTCAAGCAGAGGGAGATTGCAGTTCACAGATCTAGGCTGGAGCCTGACCATAAGGGGGCTTTAAAATCCATCTTTAAAATCCTAAATTCAGTCCTACAACTTACAGGTAGCCAGTGAGGGTAGCAATGGCGGTGTGGTGGTGTTATATGATCTCTTTTTTCGCTATGTGTTAAAAGCCTGGCTTTTGCATCAATTTAAGTCTTTGGATGTTGCGCTTGCTTATGCTGGAAAAAAAGTACATTACAGTAGTCAAGCCTGGAAGAAATAACTGCATGGATGACACGGCAGGAGAAAGAAAAGACCTGATCTTAGTCAACTGTCTCAGCTGAGCAAAACTGGAACACATAACTTTGGTCACCTGGTGTCAAAGGAAAGGTCAGAGACAAAAATAACTCCTGAGGCCTCTGGAGGCTGGAGGGCAGATTATTAATGTAGAGAAACAGGGGCAGAAGAGGTGATAACAATGACTTCAAATTAGAAGTTGTTCAAATTTCCAGACTTCTGATTCTTGATTTCAGTCAGACAGGATATAATGTGAGAAACATCAGTGGAGTCTTTAACAGGAGATAGAGGTGAGTGTCACTGTAGCAGTGAGAAAGCATCATTACTATTAAAAGACAACAACAGCATGAGTAGGCCAACATTAATCAGGACATGGCACACCACACTGTTAAAGGAAGAACAAAATATCCCTCTCTCTAACTGTTCATGTGATTGTCAGTAGACCCTTTTTGAGACAATAAACTTACAATAGAGCGAGGGATACAGCAACACTAGATACTAAGTAATTGATCATCAGATGGTATTGTTCTCTTGAACTTGCACGGATAAATAGACAAATCAAATATAATAGCGTTCCCTCCAGACGGACACAATGTCCTTGACTTCTGAACACCAGAATCTAATCAGCTCCTCCTGGAGTCCATGTGGACAGTTTTAAAGATATAAAGATTTAAAGAAACTTGCACAAGAATAAATAAATCACCAGAGCATTAGGATGTCAGAGGGCCGTGTTGGTGCAATGGTTCATGCCGTCCCCTCAAAGAGAGAAAGTACCTGTGGAGTGTATGCATGGGTTTCCTCTTACTACTACAGCAGCTATCTTCCACAGTCCAAAGTCATAACATTTAGACGGACCGATTGACAGACAGATGGATGGATGGATGGACGGCCGGACGGACGGATGGATGGATGCATGGACGGACTGACAGACTGATAGATGAATGGACGGACTGACAGACTGACAGATGGATGGATGGACAGACGGACTGACAGATGGATGGATGGATGGATGGATGGATGCATGGACGGACTGACAAACGGATGGATGGATGGACGGACGGATTGACAGACAGATGGATGGATGGATGGATGGATGAATGGATGGATGGACGGACGGATTGACAGACAGATGGATGGATGGATGGACGGACGGACGGATGGATGGACGGACGGATTGACAGACACATGGATGGATGGATGGATAGATTAATGGATGGACTGACAGACACATGGATGGATTGATGGATTGATGGATGGATTGATGGATGGATGGATGGAATGACAGATGGATGGACTGACAGACGGATGGATTGATGGACGGACTAACATACAGATGGATGCATTAATAGATGGATGGACGGAGTGACAGACGGATGGAAAGATGGACGGATAGATAGATGGACGGACAGACAGATGGATAGATGGATGGACAGACTAACAGACGGACGGATGGATGGTTGTACAGATGGTAGGATGAATGGACTGACTGACAGACAGATGGAAGGATGGATAGATGGACAGACGGATGGAAGGATGGACGGACGGATGGATAGATGGATGGATGGATGGACGGATGGATAGATGGATGGACAGACTGACGGATGTATGGCTGGATTGACAGACAGATGGATGCATTGATGGAATTAATCTGTGATAGAGTTTTTTGAGTTGTGGCCAAGAGAAGCTTTTCGAGGATCTGAAATTTGACGAGTACTCAACCAGTTTATTTGATTTCATGCAGACGATTGTAGAACATTTTTTGACATTCCCTCCAGGTCTTAACTCATATATTACCATTAACAAGAATTGGATGGATTGACCTGAAAACATTACCATTTAGGGCGATTTCACACCTGTAGCTCATTTGTTTTTGGACACATGGCCACATTTAACCTGAGAACACTATCGCCGGGTGCAAACACATTTACAGGATTTTAATTATGCTGTGTTTGTCTGAGTGTCATGGGTCCATGGGTAGCTTCAGCATTGTCTTTGACATCTTTGAAGGCATGAGTGTCTCCCAATTCCAAAACCCACTTTTTCCTACAGGCACGTGTTCGGGTGATTTTCACCCTTTTTTGTTTCTCTCTCTTCCTGCAGCTGTTTGTGTGTCAAGGAGACTGTGCCTTCACCAAGGAAGTCTCACATGTCCCAGGAATGGGTGGACTGAACACCAAATTTCCAGTTTCATCATTTTGTTTTAGGGATTTTTGGTCCTGAATTCCAAATTTTCAGTAATTATGGAGCATTTTTATAGGGTCCCCCCCAATGATACATTTTTTTCATTTTGTTAGACATGGCACAGTTTAAAATATAACAAAACTACTCTAATTCATCATGTATTGTCATATTTTGATGAAAAGTCCTTTTTATTGGGTATGTTATATCATGTAAAAAAAACACCTGGCGTTAGTGATGGTGGTACTAATTTTAGAGATAGTGTTCCAGGTCTCATCTATGTTTGGCAGATGAGCATATTTGTTAAATGATGAATATGCTTAGAAACATACAAGAGTTCACAAACTCATGAGTCAGTGCATGAATAGAGGGGCTTTCACCACTCTGCTGGACAGTGTCGCACAAAGGTAAAGAAAATCCACCAGCAGTATGAAAATGAACAGCTTGGTAAAAGTGGAGGTTACAGTGATGAGACAGAAAAGTTTCCCTGTCTCAACAAGGAGGACAAAATCATCTGAGCTAACTTTTAGACCAGTAGATGGTGTTGAGTCCTGCAGTGTTGCTACACCTTATCACCAGCTCTTCTGCTGATGCTGAATTCAATGGAGATGGTAAATAACCTAAGCATGTCGCTATTTTTATGCTAACTACCTCACCTACTACAGGAGTGTGATGAGTCAAGCAGCTATTTCAGGGTTTGAGTGGGAGGAGAGTCGAGACCACCTCTTCTCTGCTCGCTTGTTTTGTTCCGCAGAGGGCAATTGTTGTGTTCACGTATGTCAAAACGAGAGCCGAGGGAGGAAACGCCCCCTGTTTCAGAACAACTTCTCCAAACATCTCGGTGTGAAAGCACCCTTGGGTTGTCTGGTGACTCAACATTGCTCTAAGGTGTGGGTTTGAGCGTGTCCAGTTGTTTATCTATATGAGTGATAAGCTGGAAATCTGTCCCAGGCAGGGTCTGAAATGAACTTTTTGACTCACTGACACACTTTTACACCACACTTCATTAAGATTATGACATGTTGAACGTGATGAAGGGATAGGCCAGAGCAAAACTACAAGCCAAATTACTGTTTGATCAACGGTAAAGCAACTGAAGCCTGAACACGAGCCGTATAGTCTTAAAACTGTTACAGCAGGGCAATCAGTGTTACAGTAAACACTGGCCTGTGGTGGCTGGGGTTCCTGTATGTGTGCACATCAGTGTGCATGTGTTTATGTCAGCCCGCACCTGTGTAGCTCCAACCTGCAGGCAGCAGAGGGGCATGAGAGAGCAGTTACAGCTACATAAAACCTGCTGGCATTAGGTGATAGGCAGGTGTTAATTTCAGACCTACCAACGCTGGGATAGGCTACAGTCAGGATGAGAAGTATCGATACCGTATGGATGAAGAGATGGATGAAGAGATGGATGGATGGATGGATGGATGGATGGATGGATGGATGGAGGATGGATGGATGGATGGATGGATGGATGGATGGATGGATGGATGGATGGATGGATGGATGGATGGATGGATGGATGGATGGACGGACTGACAGACTGACAGACTGACAGACTGAGAGACTGACGGATGGATGGACGGACAGACGGACTGACAGACGGATGGATGGATGGATGGACCGACGGACAGACGGACTGACAGATGGATGGACGGACAGACGGACTGACAGATGGATGGATGGATGCATGGACGGACTGACAGACGGATGGATGGATGGATGCATGGACGGACTGACAAACAGATGGATGGATGGATGGATGGATGGATTGATGGATTGATGGATGGATGGATGGATGGATTGATGGATTGACGGACGGACGGACGGACGGACGGACGGACGGACGGACGGATGGATGGACGGATTGACAGACAGATGGATGGATGGATGGATAGATTAATGGATGGACTGACAGACACATGGATGGATGGATGGATGGATGAATGGATGGATGGAAGGATGGACGGATTGACAGACACATGGATGGATGGATGATGGATGGATGGATGGATGGATGGATGGATGGATGGATGGATGGATGGATGGATGGATGGATGGATGGATGGATGGATGGATGGATGGATGGATTAAAGGATGGACTGACAGACACATGGAAGGATGGATGGGTGGATGGATGGATGTACAGATGGATGCATTAATAGATGGATGGACGGACGGACAGACGGATGGAAAGATGGACGGATGGACGGATAGATGGACAGACGGACGGACGGATGGATGGATGTACAGATGGTAGGATGAATGGACGGACTGACAGACAGATGGAAGGATGGATAGATGGACGGACTGACAGACGGATGGAAGGATGGACGGACGGATGGATAGATGGATGGATGGATGGACGGATGGATAGATGGATGGACAGACTGACCGATGTATGGCTGGATTGACAGACAGATGGATGCATTGATGGAATTAATCTGTGATAGAGTTTTTGAATTGTGGCCAAGAGAAGCTTTTTGAGAGATCTGAAATTTGACGAGTACTCAACCAGTTTATTTGATTTCATGCAGACGATTGTAGAACATTTTTTGACATTCCCTCCAGGTCTTAACTCATATTAGCTTTAACAAGAATTGGATGGATTGACCAGAAAACATTACCTCCGAACAAAATACCAGACAGAGGACATAAAAAATGCTCAGACGTTTTAGTTATTTTGGCTGCTCAATAAAAAGATTATTCATCGCTTGAGGATAATTTCAGTCATTTTCATTCTTCTTAAATCATTATACGCACTTTCTGCTAATTAACAGATCTATTAACTGTTATCATTTCATTTATCAGCATGTCAGTGAAATACTTTGGGAGTAAGGAGAAGCCATTAGCAGCACTTTTAATAAAAAATTGTGATGGTATTACATCCTCAGCTACCTCAGCAGTGCTTTTGCATTTACGGGGAAATAAGGATTGGTTGAAACAGGGGCTTTATCCATCTCATAGATCACTGCCATGGCCACTAAGGCAACATTACTCTATACTCATACCTTATTTACTCTCTCTGCTCCTATCACAGTGATCATCTCCATCCCCTCATCATTTTTTGGATTGAGGTCACACAGCTCAAGAAAAAAGCATCTTCATTAGGACTTGCTCTGAAAAGTTGAAGCTCTCTCTTGGGCTGTGTTGGTAGAGAGAGCCCAGACGAGCAGAGTAACCCTCTAATGCTACAGATGTCCTATTGATTGACTCGCTGTCAGAATCAATAAAGTTGGGTTTTTCAAAATGCCTCGGCTATCCCTGAGACTTTTAGGTGGCTCCTGGATAAACAGGGAGATTTATGGGCCAAACAGCAGAATGAATCACTGAATAGTTAATCACAACCCACAGGACTCTATAAAAGGGCTGCTTAAGGGGTCCTCATTAATTTTGAAGGTTGATTTCATACAATTTTTAAAATTAATGAAATTTTTATAAACAGGTCCAGCTGATTACATATAAGTATTTCACACCAGTTTTACCCACAAAAGGCTCTCAGACACGAATCACTGACTCACTTTAAACACAGACACGATCTACAGCTCTCCAACATGCAATACAAACAGCAATCTCAGCCTGCATGAGTCTCATATTTGACCTGAGAGATACACGTTTATAACATTTCACCACAAGAGCAGACAAAACAAAACACAGAAAAGAAAAGAGGAAAGAGGAAAGTGTTAAAGGCCAGGTCAAACAAGGAGGTCAGCGGCTCAGCAGATAAAACCACAAAGGGAGCAGCTCAGCTGGCAGCCCCCTAAGACCTGCCAAAGGATGTTTGTGAGACTCTGATTTTCTCTGAAACAGGATTAAAGTAATGATTAATGATTAACACTGGAACAAATCCCATTTTATGTTTTAATCAAAATGAAAGTGTAAACTATAGTTATGTGATCTTTTTAATTATTGCTGGGCATGTGTTTTACTGACTTCTAGTCTTTTATATTCTTTTTGTGCTGATATGGACCTATGGGTCTGAAATAAAGTATATCTAATGTATTTATTTTAACCAGTTTTATTGGTATTAGGAGAATGGAGACCTGAATTACTTCTGCTGCTTCTGGTATAAACCTTCTGAATGATAAAAACTGAGGGACACACAAATCAAGATCACAAATCATATGAGAACTTGGCGAGATCACACAGGAGCATCGAGGTCATGCAATAACAGCAATGTTGACACATCACACCATAACAGGTTATTATGCCTTTCTGTGGTTCATTTACTGTTTATTTGGATATTATTGTGATTTTTGTGCTTCTACTAAGGGTGAGTGATTAAATTGTTTATTTTTTCTCACATTTTAAGCGTGCTTCATGTTTATAATTAAGTTATTATTTGTTGTGTTGTAATTTATGGACAACGTTTTCAAAAAAGATCCTGTTCTGATTAAAGTTGGTCAAAAAAAATGTTTTTGTAAACAATTTATTCATCATCAATACTTATTTATTTCCTATGCAATTTGATATATAGTCAAGAGTCTGTACATGTTGCTTTATTCTGAAATTGACAGGATGCTTTTTGGTGTTCTCTTGTCTTACTTCCTCTCCAAATCAATCTACCCTGTTCAGCTGACATGTGCTGGATGCAAGCTTCATAGAAAACACAAAATACACTCAGCACAGATCTTTAGCAGAAGTGGGGATCTCCAATCTCCTGGTATAAATTCAAATTACACCACTGCACTTACTTTGGAAGCACAAGCATTGACTGGATTGGACATGGATTAGCTCCACACGTTATGGAATCAAGGGTTCAGTAGCAATCGAGATACAGCTCAGCTCGCAGCCCTCTCTGACGTTCTGTCTCTGCTTTAAAACAGGGTCCATGTAATACAGACCTTTATCATAAAACTGCTGTATCCAGTGTTCTACCTGCTTGAGTTACAAGGCGTGCTTGTCTTTGAGAGGCGGAGACTTCTGCTAATTATTCAGCTCCTGGTAAAATCCTTGTGACAATGAACACTGAGGGTTTAATCTGAGACTTGATTTATTGTGTCACTGCCAAAGCAAAAGTTAGCTCCAAATTCTCTCTACTAATGTTTCAAATCATCAACTCTTATGGAGCACTCCCATTACACTGCTTCACAAAGTGACAAAACACCACTACTGTACAAAAACTGCTGAGAGGGCAACAGCCTGGCCCACAAAGGGTTAACCCCACACACTCATTGTTCAGACTCAGTGGGGCATGTGGCCTCATTCAGCTACCTGAGATGCCCGCACCACACCCCAGAGCTACTCCCAGCCAAGGCCCCCATGTCACTGTATTCATTAATTATCAACTTCATTTTTCACCGCAAAACTGTAAACAAGATGGGGAAATGGGGAGCTGGAGAGCGATTAGTGAGGCAAAGGAAGCAGAGGGAACGAGACAGAAAGGAAGTAGGAAGAAAAGAGGAAGCATGAGGTAAAAGAAGAGGGGTAGACGGCGAACGTGGATGCTGGTGGGCAGAAGGGAGCACCAAACATCGGGGACAAGGAAGGGAAAGTGACAGCTTTTTTGCAGGGTTTATATTTTTTCCTCCAAGTAAGGGATGTTGCAGAGGCATCCCAGTGCCTGTTCCCCTCCTAATTATTCCAATTATCATGGCACACTATGAAAACGTGATTAATAACACAGAGGATATTGTTGTGGCAATTAGCCATATGGTGGTGGGACTCTGCTCTGTCACGATTTTGCCATTAGCATCTACTTATGTTTGTCAGAGGCGTGCAGCCATGACAAGCTCAAGTTCTGCTCACCTTGCACTCCCCACTGAGAGGCACACGCTGAAGAGTGGGTGGGGGGAGCTGGGTATTCCTCCCGGCTTCTCGCCTGAGTGAATTTTTTATGTGGCATCCGGTCGGACTGGGGACAAAATGTCAACTGGCGTCTGGGATGGCCCATCAAACTCTGGTGCTCCTGGGAGAGAGAATGAGAGAGAGAGGGAGGGAAGGGAGGGAAGGAGGAGGCGCGAGACAAGAATTATTTGTGCTTGTTTGTGTGTTATTCAAACACAAAACAAAAATGTAGTGATGCATATATGAGCGAGCTCTCTTCTGTACGAGTCTTTCAAACAGTAATTCACAAGCACAGTATGCACATGGACAGACACACGGACATGCAAACGCACACCAGGTCACAACCAGTCAAATGAGTTGACTCTGAATCCGTCTCCACGGTAAGCAGTTTTTACAACAAGAGCCCCCTTGTTAAGACCTGTTGGTATTCTCCAGATGGCAATAAAAATGCATGAGGTCTGCTGGAACCGTGGAGAAGAGCTCAGCCACTTAAGTAGGAAAAACAAAACCTCAGAGGGAGAAAAAAAAAAGCAGGTAAGAGTGCGTCGCCAAGCTGATACTCCAAGGACTGAGGAGAGAGCTTCAGATGAGTGCAGCGCCACTACGGCTGCTGCTGTGCACTTCCGAGAACTGAGGATGTGCATCTTGTTATCTATCTTATCAACTTAAGATAAGTCATCTTGTTATGCCACACAAGCTGGCATTTGACTGTCAAGAGTAATGCTCTGTGGATGTTTGAATATCATTTCCAAGAAGCCAAAGTGAGAGTGATGAGCAGATTGCCGTGTTACAAACTTTTGAAAGAAATGAGATTTGCAAAACAAGTTAGCCGCCTATGAAGAAAGTGACAGCCTTCACTGAAACCAAATGAGTGACAGACAAGTTCTACTGTGGTGGAATGAAAGTGACGAGAAGTTTTAGCTGGGGACAAAAATATTCATATATTCCCAAACTTTAATATCATATGTAATTCTATTAAAGAAGATTATTGGTGCAGTATATGATGAAAGTGTTAGCTGTGGGATGAAGGTAAATACTGTGCAAAAAGAGTCTTCCTGCATAACTTTACTGTTATCAGAGGATCGTAAACCTCGTAGTTTAGTCTCCTACACTCAAAAAAAACAACATGGGTGTCTGTTTTATCAACATAAGTATAACATGTACCGTCTATCATATTAATTCTATCATATTAATGCCTTTGTAGTTTTAACATGACATGCAAAATCCTTAAAACTACAAGATTGCTTTATGTCAATACAACCTATTTGGTTTAGGTAGGACTTCCATCTGCAATACCTCTCTAGAACAGAAGGTGGCAGTAATGTGCGACAGGCCCTATTCATCAGCCAAGGTAGCGTGCTTCTGACTGTAATTTGCGCGCTGGTGGCCTAGCAGTCTAAGCGCCCCACGTAACGAGGCTATAGTCCTCGTCGCAGAGGTCGCCGGTTCGATCATAGACTGTATAAAGTATGGACGTAGTATCCGTGACGTCATCCATCTGTTTCTGAAGCGCTGTTTTGAGGCCAATCGTCGGCGGCAGTCATATTGCTGCTGTCGAGCGATTGTGACGTAAAGAGGCGGGGTTTGTGCCTCCTCGCCAACAGCTACAGTGTTCCCACCTGTCAATCAAGTCAGCTGTGCCTCTCATTGGAAGACTTGTAATCCAAATATCTTCAAAATTACCGTGTTAGAAAATGTTTTACCCCCCAATCGAGAAACAAGCGATGCAGACTACACTCATCTTTTCTACCAGGCTGTAAACATGTTTATTTCTGCTGTAAAGATTGGCTTTTTTGAATTGGTGTGTATGTAGTTTCTGGTACTTCCTGAGCCAGCCTCAAGCGGATCCTCGATGAACTGCAGTTTTTGGCACTTCCGCATTGGACATATATTTTAGACCGGAGGTTGCCGCTTAAGTTCGACTTCCGGCCGGTCGATCATGTGCTGCATGTCTTCCCCCACTCTCTACTCCCCACGTTTCCTGTCTCTCTGCAGCTGTCATGTCAATAAAGGCGAAAAAGCCCAAAAATATAACTTACAAAAAAATAAGCTATCCGTAATTATATTATACAAGTTATTGTGACCAAAGACAATTAAGTTAGATCCTACCTCAGTGAATATGTTGAAACAACCTTTACAAATTAAGTTGGACCCAAACATTGCGAATAAGTAATGGTAATGTCAATACTTCATGTTCACTCAACATATTACAATTAGTTGGTTCAACAAAATTGTGTCTCCCTAAATGAAAGCACTTTAATTAGGTGGAAACTGTTTCCATAATTTGACGACGTTCACCCAACAAATTATTTATTTGAGTGTATTTCAAAGATATTTCCAAAACTTGTGTGGGTAACACTTTGCACTACAAAGTTAGTGTTTGCAGTTTTATTAAACTACAGCACACCTACAGGTACCAGCACATGCTCAAAAAAAAAAAACATAAACCAGGAAGAGATCAAGAAAGAATAGCTGACAGCAGCATGGATGGCCACATTATCTCAGGGCTTTAATATGGGCTGAGGAGTGCAGCTGAAGAGGAGGGATATGGGACTTTTCATAGCCATAATTAAAACAGCAAGATAGATTCAGTAATTGAATGAAAAATCAGGATCTGAGCAACATCTGTGCCAACCACATAAATCATTTCAACGAGAGGCTTGAAATGCCATAAAACCCGTGTGACTAGAAGTCAGAGAGCCTGTCACAAGCATCTCAGGGCGGCACGGATGACAAGATAACAGACACTAGACCTGCCACTTTAATTCACTATTTTAAATAAACTGTGGGGATAAGACAAGCCGAGCACATGACCAGAATGTCACTACACAGGGCGGCAAGACATTAACAAGATCCCACAATATAAACTTCCACTGGCTGATGTTTGTTGTGACTACACTTTCTGAACGCTGCTCAAATGACAAACACGGTGAAAAGAAAAAAAGGACCTCACATGTAACAGGAAGCACACACACACAAAAAAAAGACAGACTTAATATCAACCATAAGACTTCCTGTCCAATCACTGTGGAAGCTTGTAAACAGGTCATGCACACCACTTACACCCAAACCACATCACAGAGAAATGAAAAGGTCACTGTATCGTCTGCATTATTTCCTGATTTTGCAGGTGCAACAAAACATCAGCGATCACAACAGAAACCACAAACTGTCAAATGTGAGTGAAGAATGCAAAAGAAAGTTTCAAAGTAGAAAGGAGAGTCATCAAATTTCAACTATATAGTGGGGAAACTGATTTACTGAGCACAAAATTAAGTTCTACATTAGAAAGTATACATCAATACAATTGTTAGACTTGATGGCTCTAAGAAAATACACAGAGGAACTGTTATTGTGTCAAACTGACATTCTAATACTGAGCCTGAGTGTTTCTGATGCATGCATATTCAGCCATATTTGTGATGCAATGCTGTGTAATGCAACTATTCTACATTGCTGGCTACTTTGATCAATTAACAGTTATATTAAATACATGAATACAGACTAGCTGTATTGGCATACACACTTTTATACATATCCATAAGTAACATTTCCATATATTTAATTTTACTCATGCAACTGGACTGTAATGATCACATGCAGCTCTCACTTGATTAGCTTGTAGCCAGTAGAGGAACTGCATGTGATCAATTTATTCATGCATGGACATCTAAACAACAACTATAAGTCACTATGAGAGGGAAACATTTACTAATAATTGTAATATTCTTGATCACAAAAACTCAGCACAGTCTATTACTTTAAAAATAAGTAAACAGCTTTGGAGACATACCTGTGTGTCCATTAGTTTATCCCTCCATTAGAAGTTGAAAGGGATGTTGTGAAGTCTTGCCACGTGGAGTTTCTAACATGTACTGCCTTCAGCTGTGACCTCCACAGGTGAGTTCCACAGGTGACAAGGCCATCCGGAAGTGCACCCATGTCTGAATGAATTAGTGTCCCGTTGTTCTGCGGTGCAAACTATCCACACATATTCCCAGGTTTTGTTTCCAATATGAGAGGAAATACAGTCCACGTTCTCTTTCAGTGTTTCAAAGTCCGCGCGCGCGTGCTCCACGTCCGCCATGCTTGTTAACGGTTCGGACCGTCGTTACCTCCTGTATGGTGACCCAGAAGGGCAAAATAACATGACAGTTAAAAAAAAATAATTCAAAACTTTAATAAGAGGTGTAACAACAAACAAGGAACAAGTCAGAAACTACATACAAATACAAATAAATTACAAATCCTGAATGTTAAAATTGAAAAAGCTGATTTAATTAATATAAACATTGAAGATTTGCAACACCAGGAACTGTGAAAACTTTTTATATAATGTGCAGTATCCTAAACCCAAATACCTCTTCTCCCCACCTGACTGTATATATTTGGCATTGTTTTATATTATTATTACTGTATTTATATTGTCTTTTATACATATTTTCTACCTGTTTTAATTATATTAGTATTTATCACATTCACCTTCAGGAGCAGCGCTTCTAATTTCATTGTACACCTGACACTGGCCACGGTTACATGAGGTTTTTAAATTCTGAATTAATTATTCAGAATTAAATAATTCGGATTTAAAGTATTCTCCTTCGCGTTTACATGGAAAACACGTTTAATCGTCTTTATTCAATTCCTCTTAAGGTCTGGGGGTTGGGAAGGGTTCTGATTGGACAGGGGCGGGCGTGATGTATTTACGTTTACCGGAAGAAAACAGACTCCAGTTCCTGCTTCTTTTATTTTCAGTTACAACATGGAAGACCACACAATAAGTACAACTTTCGCTTTGATTTTGATTACAGTTTTGAATAAGCAGCTCGACACAAACATACTGCTTCACTTTCGTCAGCTGAGGAAGAGAAGAGAGAAAGACGACCGGAGAAGGGAGGCGGAAGACCGTACTTTGGTGAATCAAAGCCGGTTAGTGCAACAGCTGCTCTACCTCAACCTGAACTATGTGCCCGCCAGCGCTGAATATGTGCTTCATCGTGACAGGAGAGAAGGGAACGAGCATGCGCAGAACGACCGGAATTAATTTAAAGAGGAATGAACGTATACATGGTCGAGGAATTATTCAATTCGGATTTAAAATCAGAATAAACCAGACACTTACTTCAGATTTAAGTTTAATTCGGAATGATCATTTTCATTCAGAATAAGGTGTTTACATGGTCATTTTTAATCTTTTTAAAGATGATTTAATTTTAATCCTGAATTAAAGAGGAATTAAAAGTCTCACGTGAACGTAGCCTATGACAAATAAAGGCTATTCTATTCTATTCTATTTAATTCTATTTTATTCTAAGATTATCTCTTCCTGCTAAATTCTTTTGCTGGATTGGTAATATTTGCAATCATTTCATCCATTTAGTTTCTACATTTGTATTTGTAAACATAAAATAAGATTAAAAGGTGGTCTCAGTGGCAAATAATAAGAGCTATTAGCAAAGTTGCAACAGCTCTTAAACCAGATTAGCTTTGTTTAATGACACCTTGTTCAAATATGAAACATTAATGAATAGTTTCAGTATTTATTGATCAACCTTTTCTTTATTGTATGCAAACTTCATAAGGTGAGATGGCTTTAACATTGAATTATTTTACTGTCCTTGAAGTGTTTATGATTTTAATTTGAAGGATGGATGAAAACAAGAGTGTCTGCTTCATAGTTTGCTGTCACATGAATCCTAAAGAGGAAGATAGCATTCTGAGAGACTGACCCACACATTTCTGCACACCTGTTGCATGTCCAGTGCATCAAATGTGACCTGACTTTGTAACAATGTGATGATCTCTGCACAGTGAAAGAAATAAAATCTTTACAGTTTTGCAGATTCATTCACAAGCATGGTTAGATTTTGATGAGTCTAAAAAGTGATGTTCATTTTAGGATCTGTCTCTTCCATCTGAGACTTGTGGACGACTGTGGCTGACTTAAATCTGAAAATAACATAAAATGCTCCTCACACTGATCTCATATTCATTTTAAGAGTGTGGCATATGCTGAATATCTTTATTTTCATTCCACTGTCCCACCTTGCCACATTAAAATTTCCTAAACTTCACAGTCCTCCTCGGTTGTAGCAGTGTGTTGGTTAAAAGCGGTCCCTTGACGTTTTAAAGGCAATTTTACCTGAGATAAAATGCAGCCCTTTATTAAAAGATTCCATGTGCTCAGAGCGATATGAGACTTATTTCAAATCCTCATTCAACTAAACAGGGACAATCCATACAGGATGACACAGGGAAAATGAGATAGATAGTCTTTTTCACTGCATTTCTATGCAAAAAACATTGTTTGGAGGTAATATAATAAAAAAAAATGTAGTTTGTCAAAAACTTTCCTCAGAGGTTACCATTTTTCTCCTCATGCATATTTCTGCAGATATCACGCAGCTCCTTATGATCAAGACCTCAGTCACACACACTAATACACTTGAAAGGCATGTTCGCCGGGTAGACATGATCCCTCCTCTAATTATTCAATAATCTAATGACATGATTGGTCATGGTGAGCAACACCACACACTGACACCAGATGGTGGCTTTTGCAATGAAACCCCCCACACACCCTCTGTGCATCCTCATTTCGGTTCAAGTCAGAGAGAGGTCTCGTCTGTGCTCTTCAACTTGCCAAAGACGATTTGAGGAGTATACATCTTTGAAATTCTCTGCTAATATCAGAAGCAAAACACAACACCTCACAGTTTAGCAAAGACTGAATGAGTGCAGAGTCTTATTTTGTCACCTGAGAGTCATTTGTTTCAGCTTTTGCACAATCACTCATTTTAAAGCAGCAGGTGTACTTCATGTCACCTCTCATTTTGGAGGCAAACTTGTCATGTATGGATGTGAGGTGTGTTTTCAGGCCTTACAACATTCATTGACTCTTCCTGCTGCAGCTTTAGGGACCGAGCAATGTGCTGACCTTGATCTGAGGCGGCCTCCTCAGGGCTGCTCCAGGGCAGAGGGACAGGATGTCAGGAAAGGTTTGTGCAAGACGCTATGACTGCAGGAATGGGTGTGTGTGTGTGTGTGTGTGTGCATGTGTGTGTGTGGATGGGTGGGTGCGCATACACATGCAGAAGGTGTGTGTCTATAATGTGCTGCATGGCTTTACTTGCTTGTGTCACCTTTTTTTGTCTTCATGCTGTCGTCATTTTTTAAGACACAACTGGCACCTTAGGTGTGGCTGCAAATGGTAGCAGCAATTTTACTGCATGAGGTGAACTACAAAACCAAGACATGCATTCATATGATGTCAGATAGACATGTGCATTAGCAGGAGTGGACTTAAGAAAATTAAACAGGGAATGAGGGAGCATGTAACAAGCTTTAATAAGCCTGTGTATTGTTATGTTAGTGTGACCTGGAAGCAGTGTAGTCATTCTTGTTGATTTTTGGTTTGAAAGTAGATTTTATAACTTTTTACAAATTGCTTTGCAGCTAGTTTTTACATTTTAAACATTCTTTAAAGTTTTACACCATGCAAACATTATGCAACATGCCCAGTCAAATGTCAGAGTAACGTTTTGATCTCCTAACACCATTACCAACTTGTTATGCATTGTGGTTAATGATATCTAAATCAGCGGTACACAAACAGTAAGCATTTGTTTCAATGCATGTTGCATTACTATAAATCTAAACCAAGTTTATCTCCAATATACAACACATATCCAGTATAGAGTTATGGTGTTGTTAAGCTATCAGCTCTCCCTCTCTCCCTTATTCTCCTCTATCCCTTTATCCACACCCAACTCATTCAGGCAGATGTCTTTCTAACATGAGTCTGGATCTGCTGGAGGTTTCTGCCTGTTAAAGGAAGTTTTTCCTCACCGCTATAACTAGCTAAATACTGCAAGGTGCAATGCTCATGGTGGATTTAGATTGGGTAAGTCTGAGTCTTACCCTGTCTTGGTGTTGGGTCTCTGTTCATAATTTAACATAGAGTACGGTCTAGACCTGCTATGTTTGTAAAAGCGTCATGAAATAACGTTTGTTGTGATTTGGCGCTATACAAATAAAGATTGATTGATTGAAGCTGTTCATACCTGATGTTCTGTTCATTTGGAGTTTATTTGGGATAATAGTTTAAATCCACATTGTAGTTTTAAGGTAAGAGAAGATGTAACCCTTTACAAAAGTATCAAATGTTAAAGTTATTGGTTGACATCGTAGCCGGCACATGATGGAAGTTCAGCTGTCATCATAAAGGCACATAAGCGCTCTGGTGGCATTCATGTAGATTACATTAAGATATTTTCTTTCCCCCAAATACATGGAGGTGAATGGATTTTGTCCTGTGGTTGTCAAAGAATCCAAAAAATAACTCTTCATACTCAGAATGATCTTTGCTTCATATTTAGCTCCTGACAATCCTCCAAATGCACAATACCAAAATCATCTGCATGGCTTCAAAAGTATGTAAGACTTTTAGTAATCAAAGTACGTTTTTAAAATAAAGAACAAAGTATTTAAAGGGATGTATTAACAGTTTGATGTTCTTTTCAGACTTCCCTTAACTTCTTTGGTTGTCCTCAAAGGTATATTATTTCACTCCAAACTTAATAATACATCATTGTTTCCAAAACAAGCTCATCACAAATTGTTTTGCATTCCAACAAAGGACATAAACGCAGATAAAAACAAAAGCTGAAGCACTAAGACGTGCTCTATCATCAGCATTAATTGGATAGTGAGGGAGGATAGGAAACTTTGTTGCCATAAAAATCAAAATAAATAATTGCTAGGTGAAACTCCGGGAGAACGCATTCTCGATCTGGCTGATCATAAATCCTGGAATAATGACATGCTTACCCATAAATGACTAAACAAGGGGCCATTAAGGCATGCATGACTTCTCCTGATGTCTGTGTAGCAGATGTTAATAATTTTTCCATAATGGAGGAGGAAAGAGAGACGGGGGGGAAGCTGCTCTGTTCGATCATATCAAAGGAAATGTCAAATAAGGGTCAGCTATGGAGACATGAGAAAGTTATAGGAATAAAAAGTGCATCAAACATTTTGAAGTACAGCAATTTAGAATTTAGATTCTATTTAGGATTAAAATAAGACAAGATAAGATAAGGCATGCCACATCACATCACTATATGATACAATGTGAAACAAAACAATACAATGTAACACAATACAATATGGTATGGCAATATGTATTGATCCATAACGACACAATACAATTCTGTTTGAGATGATGAAATGGGATACAATACAAAACAATATCATTCAACACAATACAATGTGATATGATGTGATGGGATGTGATACAATTTGATAAGGGTTGATAGAAATCAATGAAATATGATACAACGGGACATGATACAATGCAGCGCTGTACAACATGTTACAATAAGATACAATGCATGATGTGTGATACGATATAATACCATAAGATGGGACACGTAATTAGACAATATAATACATTACGAGATGATACAATACAATACATAATACTATACGATATGACACCATACATTACAATGCCACATAATACTATACGATACATTGAAATGCCAAACAATAGGATACAATACAATACAATACAATACGATACAATACGATACAATACGATACAATACGATACAATACGATACAATACAATACAATACAATACAATACGATATGGTACAATACAATACAATACAACACAATACGATACAATACAATACAATACAATACGATACAATACGATACAATACAATACAATACAATACAATACGATACAATACAATACAATACAATACAATACGATATGGTACAATACAATACAATACAATACAATACAATACGATACAATACAATACGATACAATACGATACAATAAAATATGATATGGTACAATACAATACAATACAATACAATACGATATGGTACAATATAATACAATACAATACAATACGATACGATACAATACGATACAATACGATACAATACAATACAATACAATACGATACAATACGATACAATACAATACAATACAATACGATATGGTACAATACAATACAATACAATACAATACAATACGATATGGTACATACAATACAATACAATACAATACAATACAACACAATACAATACGATATGGTACAATACAATACAATACAATACGTTACAATACAATACAATACAATACAATACGATATGGTACAATACAATACAATACAATACAATACAATACAATACGATACAATACGATACAATATGATACAATACGATACAATACGATACAATACGATACAATACGATACAATACGATACAATACGATACAATACAATACGATACAATGCGATACAATACAATACAATACAATACAATACAATACAATACGATACAATACGATACAATACAATACGATACAATACGATACAATACGATACAATACGATACATTACAATAAAATGCCACACAAGACTATACAATACGGTACAATAAAATGCTATATAATACAATACAATACGATATGATAAAATGGCACACAAAGCTATACAATAGCATACGATAGGATACCATAGGATACAATACAATACAATGTCACATAATACTATATGATACATTAAAATGCCAAACGATAGGATACAATACGATACAATTTGATATGATACAATAAAATGCCACACAAGGCTATACGATACGATACAATAAAATGCCACATAATACAATCCTATACAATACGATACAATGGCACACAAAGCTATACGATAGCATACCGTAGGATAAGATACAATATGATACATTACAATATAACATAATACTATATGCAGAGGCCAAGCCAAAGCTTTAAGCCACTGAGGCTCTGCACCTGGAATACCTATCTGACGTGCTGGAGTTACCGTGCTTGATGAATTAAAGTCCAAGTCATATTTGCCAGTTGAACTCTCGGTCCGTTTATTTTCGTGATATAAGCTCCAAAGTGTCCAAAACATGACATTTCACAGACGAACATACACACATAACTCCCGCAGCACCATGCTGCTTCAGCGGTCAAAAACTGTATAACCTTCCGGGCGGAACGCCTGACCACATAACGAAGGTTCCTACCTTAAATAGACAATGACCCCGTACGACCTTAATTACGGACACTGGTCACACACACACATTCATTCATGATCTGCCTTTACACAATACGATACAATACATTAAAATGCCACACAATACTCTACGATATGATACAACACATAATACTACACTATACTCTACGACACAATATGATATGAAGCAATACAACACAATTTTATATGATACATTTTTTTTTTTTAAGAGTCCATACAACAATATTATATGATGCAAGACTATATGTCAAATTTCATACATTCCTAAACTGTATAATATGATGAAATAAGAAATAACAATTAAAGCAACAAAAGTAAGCCTAGAATAAAAGTAATGATAGTTTAACTGAGGAATAATTCAAACTCAGAATGCTCCAGTTATTGAATGTAGGATAGCATAAGGTTTACTGTACATGATAATTACGTTGAGCATCATGGCACATGGTGGTAACAATAAAAATACAGTTACATTACGATGTAATATGCATAACGGATAATTAATATTCCACATGACCCCTAATGCTGAAAGGGATACAGCACATTGCAGTGGCCTGATGTAGCCAGCTTTTGATAGATTCAACCATAGTATTACATTTATGAAATACACACAACATTTACACACCTTTCTGTGATTGAATATTCTAATTTAAGTTGAAAACAACATTATGTTGACAGTTAAATGTGGTTAAGGTGACTAAACAGCTCCAAGCAGATGTAGATGTTATCTCTCCTCGTGGTTTATCTGTAAATCTCATGTTTTCTCTCCGCTTTGCTGCTTCCTCCTTGTTGTTGTCAGATCTTATTTGCAGATATTTTCACGATTGGGTTCGATGTGAAGCTGCAGCTGATCAGCCCCAAACATGAGCTCCTTATCGCTCACAAATTGGTTCCGCCAGCAGTGAGGCATCAGATTATCAGTCTATTAGATTCATACTGGCATATGGCAGCGATCACATTAATGCTGATCTTGATTCACCCTACCTAAAACTTATTATTTCTTAAGGCTTCTCTGATCTTATCAGCCAGACTGTCAGATACAAGCTTATCTGCTCACAAAAATATCTGTCTCCTCTTTGTGATCAAACAGTCTCTTCCATTGTCTTCATTAAGCACTTTGTCACTCTTTGTTGTGTTGTCATTAAAGTTTCTTATATTTAGCTGGATTGTATAAATTGACACAAGAATTGTCTTTTAAAATTCTGTGTACAAGTTCTGACATTGTTTTTCCACTCCGGGGTAAATCTACATTTAATACTGAAATGATTCAAACATCATCACTGCCATATTAATCAGAGCAATATTGTCGTCTTGAATGTTATGCTTTGTTTATATTGCCTTTCATTCTGACATTTTATGATTGCTGTTGTAATTAGAGCAGGTAGATTATTGGAGCATGTTATGAGTCTTGCTGCTTTATCACCTGATATAAATCCTGAATATTTATCCTGCATCTGTGATGAACAACAGTTTTTATTGACACGGAAAATAAAAAAAATTAAACTAAAGAACTTTGTATTACTAAAACCTACTTTTTCAGGAAATGATGGTTTTTAAAGCCGAGGAGGTGTCTGTGTTGAATGCAAAACTCTAAAGGGAAATCAGCTGTACTTAAAACTTTACACAAACACATCATATGACATTTTCATCTTCAGCTGAATTTGGCAACCGATTGAAAAACTGACTTCTTTTGAACTATTACATTTAGGAGAATTCACAAACATTCTGCAACCTTGAGACGTCTTGGCTCTGTTTAAATGACAAGTGAGAGAATTTCACAGATCTCAAATGTCCAACCATATGTGCTTTGATTTCCTTGTTCGTTCAGCAGCGTTTTGTCTTTGAAAACTCTGCCAAGAAATCAAACGTTGAAAGAAAAAAGGGAGAAATAAAATTTGAAGAAAACACCTGATACCCCAACACAAAATTATTTACGACTTTGCTTCATTAGCTTGGAGATGAAAAAGACATTAAGCCTCAACCTTGATTTTTTAAGTGCATCTTTCACTGATATACTCCATATGCATTACATTTGGAGAAGCTTTCATCAGTTATTGCCCCTTGGTCTTTTTTCACCTTCAATAAAGAAAATAAAAAAAGCTTTTTAATGTGAACTTCAAAAATCCTCTTAAGGTGTTGTATAAAAAAGATGCCTGTGTTGTGTATCACATTTCATTATACAGCTGAGCCCTCTGTTACGAAGCTGCCCTGCAAACTTGAACTTTGACCTTAAGAATGTAATATCTTACTTAAAACTTATTTTCAAATGTTCCACACAGACCTTGGTTTTTGATGTAATGAAGTGACTCCAGTCTGACTCATTAATTGGCACTATTCTGCTTTCTCCTACATACTGTACATATTCATAAATCGTTTAATGAGTCCCTGCCTACTTGCTGTGACTTCATGGTACTGTGCAGTGTTACAAGATGATCACCTGCAAAACAACTACACAGAAGTGTTCTTGCTTGCTAAATCAACTGTCATAGCTAACGTTAGATTGCTAATACAGTTGAGTTAGGTACAATTGTACATACAGAGCAATACTTCAATTTACAATTAATGGTTTTTGCCATTCTGACAACCTATTTTTTGGCGTTTATGCTGCTTATTTCTCTTCTATGTGATTTGGGCATTTCAGAGGTATTTGATGCTACTTCATTCTATAGATTTGATTGTGAAATGTGGCAAGTTTGTTACATTTATGTTTGAAATGCTAGTTTGATGTAAGCAAATAGCCCAGTTAAGAACTTAGAACCTGTATTAGATATTTGGGTGATTTGAAAAACCTGTACTTTTGGCATTTAGCATTCAGTGTTTTGGTCCTGGCAGTTATATATCGGCACTTACATGGCTTTAAGCTCCTGTGAAAAGTTTTCATAAAACAGCCTAAAAGTGATATTGATGTCACAGGAAAAACAGGAACATATAATTTATAAAATGCCACATAATCCTACACGATACGATGTGATACAATAAAGTTCCACACTGTACAATACAATAAAATGCAACACAATGCAGTACTATACGATACAATACAATACAATACATTACAAAACGATACGGTACAATACAATACAAAATAATGTCACATTATCCTATATGATACGATGTGATACAATGAAATTCCACACAATACAATACAATATGATAAAATTAAACGCCACTATACGATAGGATATGATAAAATGCCACACAATACAATACTAAACGATACGATCCAGTACACAATACTATGCTCTACGACCCGATATGATACATTAAAAACAGGAACATATAGTTTCTATACAATTAGTTTTCATCCTTTAAACAGCTGGCCCTGAAGCACCTTTTTAAACATTTTCAACAGAAAAGTTTAACATGGAAAGACTGTATCAAAAAACACCACTCACATAGGTCAAAATCAATAAAAAAATAAGAGGTACACTTTGTCCACAGGGGGCACCAAAATCAACACAAACTAAATGTTCTCTACAGGAGTTTTAATTGGGGTGCTGCCCAAGCTGAAATTGTAACTGTTAATATGTCGACAGAAGAAAAGCATGCAGATATCCATTTCACTGCAACTTCAACTTATTTCTTAAACATCTTACCTACTTATTTTTCTAGTTATTTTTCTGTACATCAACCAATCAATCAATCAATCAATCAATCTTTATTTGTATAGCGCCAAATCACAACAAACGTTACCTCAAGACACTTTTTACAAACATAGGAGGTCTAGACCACTCTATGTCAAATTATGAATGGAGACCCAACACCAAGACAGGGTAAGACTCAGTCTGACCCCACCTTAATCCATCATGAGCACTGCACATCGCTGTATTTAGCTAGTTACAGTGGCGAGGAAAAACTTCCTTTTAACAGGCAGAAACCTCGAGCAGAACCAGACTCATGTTAGTCAGCCATCATGCCTCGACCGAGTTGGGTCTGGAAAGAGGGATAGAGGAGAATAAGAGAGAGAAGTGATAGTGATGAGACGAGTAGTAGAAACTGTTGCAGCTGGAGTCCAGCACGTCCTTATCAGCTGGAGTCCAGATCGTCCGCAGCAGGAGGACGCCTACGGCAGCTCAGAGGAATCTACGAGACAATGGAGCTCAGGGACTCCAGAAAGGTCTATGGTTAGTAACTTTCAACAGGACAGGCAGAGTTTGTGCCTCTATTAGATAAGTCAGCTGAAGAGAGGCAGGACATGTGGAGGATAGAGAGTGGGGGGTGACATGCAAAAAAAGGTTGTGGCCAGATGACAAACTAGCGCATGCTTAGGTGAGGACTGTAGCCTCAGTATATTTACTGCACAGTCACACTACATGGCCAACTGCTGCCTCAGGTTACTCCAGTTCATGTCATGGTACCAACCCAATTTCTGAGTTTTTCATTAAGAACTTAATGGGCATTCTCTCAGTAGGAGGACAAAGGTATGTGACATTTATTTTAAGAATCAGAATCAGAATCAGAATCAGCTTTATTCGCCAAGTATGCTTGAACACACAAGGAATTTGACTTTAGTAAACTGTGCTCTCTTTGTACAAGGCATAAGAATAAGAATAAGAATAAGAATAAGAATAAGAACTACAGTAAAAAATAAAAAAAATATATAATAACAATAACCTTAGCTATAAATACAAAGAAACAACAAATAGGCTTGACTAATATGTACAGGCTAAAATAATATGATAAAGTGCAGCGGTGAGTTGCAGAGGTAGTTTTTACATTATAAAAATAGAAGTTAAATAATACAAAAAATAGAAATATGGAATTCTGATTGGAGAATTGTTGCATTGTATATTTACAGAGAGTGTTTATCTGACAGGTATGACACTGTTATGGTTTAGTGTTCATCAGAGTGACAGCCTGGGGGAAGAAACTGTTCTTATGGCGGAATCAAAAACAGTATCACTCAGGGGCTCCAAAAAATAACTTGACTGGTATATTTAACCAGTCTCTAAAATATAAACATCATTTTCTAACCTTTGCTTTCCACACATTTATTTGAAACTAAAAGAGACTCAGATCTTTGTTTTGCATAGAAAATGAAGTCAAAACCAACCAGAAAAGGCATGAAATGGAAGATTCACTCCTAACAACAAATTCCTCTCTACAGTTCTGCATTTGATTTATTTATATTTCAGGGTATCCAACACACTTTGCATCCTGCCAGCAGTGAAGAGGCAAAGTTGAATGGTAACAACTGCTCGTCTTCCCAGTTCACAGCTGTAGCAACATAATTCCTAACACAAAAAAGCCTCTTTAGCTTAGCTGCTCAGAGCAAAATCTACTGTAGAATCAGAAGTGACTGCAGCGACCTTGTGAAGCTCCTGAGAACCTCAGGAAGTTGTTCCCACAGAGATTTGGCTGCACTGCTGCTGGATATCAGACTGTGTATTAGACACTGATCTGTTTAATTACAGTCTGAGTCGCACGCCATCTGTAAGAGCACCTCCTCGCCTCTCTGCACTATCCAAACGACTTAAAGAATCCACAGATATTGTACTCCAAGGACGTGCTTAATTGAGTTCTGAGCGCAGAGTGCACTGCAGCATTCCTCGACTTCAGCATAAGCTTGGCCGGGCAAGCAGCTCCGAGTGCTTTATGGTGATAGGGATTGATCGGAAATTGCTTGGTATTGTCAATTACATGCAAAACAGGGTTCTGAACAAAGCATGATTACAAATTTGCTTAACTCCTTGGTAGGAATTCGACTTGTGCAACAGAGTGGGCCAAAAGCGAAGAAGGTAAAAATAACCCGAAACATGTAACAATATTGTTTCAGGAGGCATGAAAACAGACGTTTAGTAAATGGATTTGGAAGGAGTGGGATGAGGCGAGAGGGCTAAATCTGTCTTGTTCATTTGTGACGGACTTGGCGAGAAGCAGTGACTTGAGCTTGGATAAAGAAAAGACACTCACAGCAGAATTCTGCCAGTCTTTGGTTTGCTCTCTTCTCGGCGTCCCCCCTTCATTCCTACAACAACCACCGCCATCACTCCATCACACACCCACACCCACACGCACCCCCTTACCTACCGACACACTGGCGAACCTGGTGCTCTGCAGTCACCCATTAATCCCTGCAGTGTCGGATCCCAGCCAGGTAATTACTGTTTAAAAATATTTCATCCCATTCTTCCCCCTAAAAAAAGAGACAAACGGAAACAAAGGGAACACAGTTCTGAACAACGACAAAGAGGTGCTTTAAATGCGTTCCCTTTTCTCTGGTGGAAACGCTGGCTTTGTTTGCACACAGTACAAGGTGTCTGAAACCAAATCTGCAGCTATTTCATATTTAAATGCAGCTGTCACGCTCTAGTTTTTACACCCGGTTTGGAAAGTTGGTGATGCTGCTTCTTTCGGAGAGAGAAAAAAAAGGCGTCTGTTTGTGGTGAAACCTGTGTGTTGGTTTTACAGTAGTGCCAGGCAACTTCCAAACTAAATCATTTGAAGACACTTGTAGTTCAGACTGCAAACTTCTCTCTTTTACTTATTGACAGTTAAATAAATAATTTATCATTTTATTTCACACTGAGAACTGATTCTACAACTTGACTCTTAACATCCAACTCTGCCATGACTTCATGAAGCCTACACTGCAAAAACTCAAAATCTTACAAAGTGAAATTGTCTAATTTTAGTCAAAATGTCTTCTCCCACTTGATTTAAGATAAATTGAGTTAACAAGTAACATTTGAGCAAGATAGAGAGACTTGTTTTAAGACAATGCATCTTAAATATCTTGTCAAGTCAAACAATCTTGAAATGATCTTGTTTTGAGTTGTAATTTAGAAGAAACAAGGTTTATTTTACATTTCATACATTTTTCAAGCTGAGATCTTATTTGGAGAAGACGGATAATCTTGATTTAAGACAAACACTTTACTCGATTTAAGTAAATGCATTTTATTGGAGAATCTGTCAGGAAGCAGATCCATTGATAAAAGAAAGAAAGAAAAGTTTGTTTTTTTTAAGGGTGGGTTTTAGTTTTCAGACACTGTTTCTTCTAAATCAGATAAAAATATACATCCTCAAACTACATGCACACAATGAAACACCTACTTTTGAGCATAGCTGGCTTATCCTAAAAAACAACATGACTGAATATTAGTATCCAGCTCACTATGAGAAGACATTATATCTCAAAATGCTCAAATTAAACTTTGTAATCTTATTTCAAATACAAGATGGTCTGAAACCTAGAGAATTGCCGCTATAATACAACTCAAATTAAGGTGAATAAATCTCAAATGAAGAAGTTGACATGAAATGTGTGGCTGCACGGTGGTGCAGTGTGTAGCACTGGTGCCTCACAGCTAGAAGGTTCCTGGTTCGAATCCCTGGCAGGTGCCTTTCTGTGTGGAGTTTGCATGTTCTCCCTGTACATGCGTGGGTTCTCTCTGGGTTCTCCGGCTTCCTCCCACAGTCCAAAAACATGCTCACCAGGTTTATTGATCACTCTAAATTGCCCCTGGGTGTGAGTGTGTGCGTGAATGGTTGTCTGTCTCTCTGTGTTAGCCCTGTGATGGGTTGGCGACCTGTCCAGGGTGTACCCTGCCTTCCGCCCGAAGCCAGCTGGGATAGGCTCCAGCCCCCCGTGACCCCTAACGGGATAAGTGGTCCAGATAATGGTTGGATGGACATGAAATGTATTATCTTTTTTTGAGTGAAAAAATACTAATTGTAGTATTCCTGGCTTATTCTGAGACACTAAGCTTTAAAATACTGGTTAAATATTGCTTAAAATAAGTTTTACCTGCTAATTTTAAGATCACAGTTTTCTAAATATTACATCTTATTTTAAGAAATCTTACCAAGCAAATTTTCACTTCTTCTATTGGCAGATTTTGTTGCTTATTTCAAGGTAGAAGTACCTTGAAATACGTTTTCTTTCCTTGTTTTTGGAGGTGCATTTTTTCCACTGTGCACAACTAATGAGCTCTGATGAGACAGTTTGTCCAAGATAATAAAGCTAATGCTGTCAATGACATCATGATGGATATGGCTAATAGCTGTTCATACAATGGGAAGTTCTGTGCCCACTAAACATAGAACTTGATATGATATGGGGCAGGTCATTTACAGCATGTGACCTGTGATCACCCAATGCAACCAACAAGCAGGGGCGTGTCCAGACTTTTGGACTGGGTCGGCCAACATGAGACAGCGACGTATGCAGAGGTGGCATGAAGTACGTGTGCACACATGAAAAATAACTTACAATACTTCACTCTTCTGTTTCTACTAATACAATCTAATACAACTGCTGAAATTGAAGTATAACACATGTTGCATTCCTGTGTAGTTTTATAACTTTTAAAAGTGGCACAACTGAGTGGACACATTTTCTGAGCTTCATTTTTTTAAGGACCCAAATTTAAAACATTTGTTTAAAGCCAAAAATTCAAAGTGTTTTGGCTGTAAGGCAGTGTTTTCTGCTTTTTGGAATAGCAGCATTAACAACTGCTTCATTGTAATGCTATTTTTCTCAAATGTCACCAGAGGAGCTCCATACATGTCTAACACAGGGCACAGATGCATTTACCTGACAGGTGATTTCCCACAGAGTTCTTTGCACTGAAATGTTTTACCTTTTGTTTTGCTGTCATCACAGTTCACCTGTCCACGTTAAGAGACAGCACTCCTGAAAAATCCACTTTCCAGCAAAAAGATATGATTTCCCATTCTGTGTTAGACTTCACTTTGTCTTAAAGGGTTAATGGACTGAATCAGACAACCATATAATTTGAGTTGGGTTTTTTTTCAGGAGATCTTAACACTTCAAATCAGCATATTTCTTTCTCTCTGTTGATTTATATTAATTTGAGTAATTTATTGCAACAAAGCAACACATCTGACAACTCCTCTCTCTCTTCCCCCTTCCTTAATATTCACACCTGTCCAAAACATCTCACATTTCTCAAGTTAATAAAGTGCAACGCCACTTTTCAACCAGCAATTTGTGAACCTGATGCTTTTATAATGTGTGAGGTGACTGTGTCAGAGTCTTTGTGCTTTCACGCTAAATAGTAAAATGCTCATGTTGTGACATTTTGTCCTGAAGAACAGAGAAAAGAGATGTGGGGGGTGAGAAATCAATATGTTAGCAGTGGCAGTAGATGTAGTTAATATGCGGCTGGGTGGATGAAGTGAAGGATGAGGAGGGGGGGTGGCTTTGAACGCGTCCACCCTTCTGTCAGTGTTTGAACCTGCAAACATGACGGCATTGTGCACACATTGCTTGTCTCGCCTGGTTCCAGTGAAAGATAACTCTGTTATTCTTAGTGTTAGATTTTGCAACTCTAAACTGTTACTTTTCCTGAATTTGAGCGAGAAAATATGTCTCAACTTTGAGAACAATATAATATCTGTTACAGATGAAAACACAGGTTAAAGTTACCATTATCACAAAATAAAGCACATGATTGGGAGCTGCAATCATGAACAAATTCATACACATATTGTTATTTTGGTACTTAGACTTACCACCTCAAAATAACTAAAGTCAATTCTGTGTATAAAGGCTGATTTATACTTTGGGGCTGACCCAGACATGAGCACCACATACTTGTGTGTCGATGTGTCCGTGTCGTGCAGCAGTTCTCCGCCGAAACGCTTGAGGTCAGTGCGGTCTCTCTGATAGCCGGTCGCCTGCTTCCGGCCCCGCTACGATCTCTTTTTACTTTTCCACAGCGATTCAGAACGTGTTATGTTGATCTACAGCTGATACATGTTACTGTTTATCATACAGACATGATTACACATCAGCTACGTGTAGGCCTCTGCGTAGGTACGGGAGCTACGCGGTCCTCCACTAGGTTACACCGTCGATTCGACACAGAAGAATAAATCAGCCTTAAGACTCACATATGTGTCGGATGTCTGTAGATCCATAAATAAACAGATGATACCTCTGCTGTCCAACACAAGGAAGTGCAAAGTACAAGTCTTCACAAATAGATAGAAACAATTAGGGGTGACCAGAATAGTCGAATATTTGACAATTTGTTCTAACGAGCCTTAGTCGACTGCCAATCTCATAGTCGAATATTTGCATATGTAATGTGGATCATTCCATTCAAACCATGGGGGTGCTCAATGTCTAATTTTACATTATTTTCCTGTTTCCCGTAAAAAATAGTGTCTCATTTAGCCTATTATTATATAAATATAGACTTATTTAATGTAATTCTGAGAACAACTCTTGAAGTGTTAAATCTCCTTAAAGTGGTAATTAAATCTCCCCTGGTAATTAAAGGTGGACTCTCCCATTTAGCGGGGACCTGTGGAGCAGACGTACCTCAGCGGGCCTTTAAATCTTTCTACGTTCATAGCAGCTCAAAATGTGAGAAAATAAAACTTCAGTTGATCCTAAAAAATAGTGATGAAGATGAGGAGCAGCTTCATGAAGAGGGCTGTGAGATCAAGGATTACCGGACCACACAAAAACTGTCTGAAGCCTCAAAAACAATCCACAGCATCCCATCCACCTCCACACCATCAGAGAGGGTATTCTCAAAGACAGGATTTACAGTCAACAAAGCAAGGAGCGCACTTCTGCCCGAACACATGATGGTTTTCCTCGTGTACATTTTGAAAAGACTCAAGCGGACAAAGACGCGATGAATGACTGTTTTAAAAGGTTCTGTTAAGGTATTAAAAAACCCTTTAGCTGGTTCAGGTTTGATTTTGAACATTATACAAATGTTTAGCCTTAAGTTGGACAAACTACCTCCGCAGTGCTGCTCTCCTCTGTGTGAACACTGTTTAAATATCTCCTGATTCCTTACTCTATAGTGGCGCGTTGTTCCATGTTTAATGGATGGTGGCCTTATTTGAGTTTTCTCTCCTTCATCACCTCGTTGTTTTTGCAATATAGATTAAAAAATCCAAGTTTTATACTTATAATATTCTGTTGTCCCTTTTACTTTAAGCTACGAGTCTCTTCATTGTAAATGGTTATGCGTAATATTGTCATGCGGTCACCATCATGCAGACTTTGGGTCAATAAGGAAAAACAACAAACATTCCACTATTCGTCGACTATGGGCAAAATCTGATGAATCAGATTCGACTAAGCAAATCCTTAGTCGGGCTCACCCCTAGAAACAATAGAATCTACTTATAGCCATGGGGGAGGCTTTTTTTGTTGGATAACTGATAAATCTGTCATTTTTAAATCCAAATGATGAAGAAAATCTGAATTTGAAAAATGTACAACCATATTTAGTAGAATAACATTACTCAGATTCACGATTTGTAAAAACTTAATAAACAAGTTATTTTCATAATACCAACTCTCTATGATCAATATGAGCAGCTGAATAAGGAAGTAGCCTGTTAGCTAGTTAGGAGCCTGTTAGCTGAGCTAGCATGCTGTCATACGGTCTCTACGAATTCCACTGCAAAAGTCAATTTGTTTTAACATCAGGCAAATTCTAGACTGAAATATTACAGAGGGCTTTCGCAGGCACATCAGATATCAACAGATTCCCACCAATAATACATAATGATATTATAAAGTGGATTTCCAGTTGACTTGCCTCTGTGAACATGCGTAAGTGGGTGTAAAGCTAATGTACTCACATGATCTGTCTGTACTTCACAAGTATAAACACTATCTCTACTGAGCTCAACTACCTTACCTGTAATTTACAGGATAGCAAAAAAAATGGTAATATAAAGAGCTTCACAGTTGCCTGGAAACTGCACATTGTTGACTTTGTTGAAAGCAAAGACATGTAGAAAGACAGCTTAACGAGGAACTTCCACCAGATCCGTGTTCAGTCTGTTGATATGTTTCATTCTAGTCAATGTGTGGGCTTCCAAGCAATCCGGGGCCCTCTGCAGCAGATTCACAAGACTTCTTTTTTTGCTGGCAAAATAATAGAATTTAACAATAGCTCACTATGTTTATTTTGTGCTTTTGCAAGAGTGGGGGAATGACCATCTGATGACCAGATGATCCATTTTCTTGAGTCCAGATCTCAAGGAAACAACTGAAATGAACAGATAGCTTCTGCAGAACACATCAGATTTTTTGGGTCAAATAAAATGAAAAGCTGGCCCTTAAAATGTAAAATCTGAGATTGTGATATATATTTTAAGGTATTCACTCTGTACTATAGTTTACTGAGGAAGTCAGACTATTCTAAAATGTGTATATAATCTTCTATTTCCTTAAATTGATGGACAGTTGTAAGTTAAAAACCATACTGCTCACATTGAAATTACAACAATTTACTGATTAAGTACACATAAAATAAGTAAAGCTCATAAAATATTGCCATTTTCAGCAGATAAATGGCTGTGTAAGTCTGCAATAAAGACAGGCTTAATTAATATGCAGTTTTAATATACATTTTTTTCTGGTCAGGTGTATTTTCAAAACAAACCGGCTGATATAATTAGACAGTGAACGTGGACAAAAGAGACGTTTTATGGCATATGGCAGGGTCAGATGGAGAAGGAAAATCTTGTCATACAGCAGCAGAAATCTATTAACTTGCATACATATGGATTTATGACAACAACTGGCATAAGGAGTCATGAATAACTCACAGACGGATGTTCTTATATAAGCATCAATTGTTAATTGAAGAAGCTGTCACACTCCCTGGGGCTGTCAACATAGTTTTATAAGCGTTCAAAGTCAGCTTTATCAAATTAATGGTCTATTCAGTGCAGCCTGATTCTCCTGTAATCCATCTTTTCTGTTTCATGCAGCGAAAAATACGTAGATTTACTTCCTGAGACGTTTCATTCATTGTGAGGGGAAGTCAGTTTTTTTACCAACATTGTCCCGGCTCAGATTCTTCATTCTCAGGTGATTTCCCTGAACCAGCAGACTCCCGATGGCGACGACCTCTGTTGCATTTTACATGTCTCGTTTCTGTAAACAGAGGTGGTGCAGTCAGCAAGAGAGACTGGGCTGTGCTGTGGAGCTCAGGTGTGCTGACAGGTAGATCTCTGCAGGGTTGACGGGGCTCACTGGGGAAATCATGAGCCGCCCTCTTCTACAGAATGAATGATTCTACCACACAGAGGGCGAAGAAGAAGAAGAAAAAGAGAGCGGTGAGGAAGCCTGGACACACTGATGGGGACAGTGATGCAGACTGCAGGGTTGTGACTGAGGGTCTGTAGTCTGTTGAACAGATTTAGCTCTCTACACTGAGAGAATTGTTAAAGTGACACCTTTTTAAATTCTCATTACTGCACTGTGATAAGGTTTCAGTTAGAAGGCTTTGACAGAACTTGTTTACAACAGTAGGAGGCTCTCTAAAACACATTCATTTAACAATCATTAGCATAGATTTAACTTTTACAGAAAAACAAAGAAGCTTGACATACTGGAAGTATTTTTCATGTCAAGCCCTGCAACATTCAAATCTCTTCTGAAGTGTTTAGTAGGCTGAAGTGGAGACAATAGAGCAATAGCTGCTGAGCAATAAGGTCATCTGACATTTTCACAAGCTTTACAAGGTGGTGACAGTTTATTCCAACAAGAAAGGTTTCCTGAACTCTCACTTCTATACTCCTTCTGTGTAGAATTGTAAAAGCACAAACGTTTGCATTTAAGTGCAATCAGATTCGGTTTTACCCTCCATGTATTTCTGTAAGGGTAGTAGTGACAAGTGAGTGAGGAATAGCTGTGTCATTCAAAAACACTGGAATGATGTTAGCTTGTAAGGGCTAGCTTACTAGCTCCCATGCTACTTCCTGCCCTGCCTGAATTTCACTGGCCGCACATAAAGTAAGGCGTACGTTCAAGCAGGAATACTGTTTCATACTCATTCAAGCAATCATTCATTCATTAACTCTTTCAAACACTAAATCAACCAGATTTAGACTCGACCTCCATCAACCAATTGTACTGCTGCAACCAAAAAGACAACAAAGACAACATGATTGAGTGTTCTTGCCAAAGACGCAGATTTCTCATATTTTCTAAACTTGTAAAATAAACAATTGTTCACTCATCATGAAGTCTCTCTTCAAAAGTTTCTACCTAAAACTGAAAACCATGAAACCTGGACATCGTCCCCCACCCATTGGTTTCTGGAGAGAAGTTGAAGCTGAAAGATGACCTTTGACATATTGGAAAGGGCGACTCCAGCTACTTTCTGGCTAAGCAAGAAACCAGAAAAGAGGTGGAGTTGAGATCATTTCTGAGACGCCTGGCAAAGAGCCATAGTGCATCAGTCACTCAAATCAGCCACGCCTCTAATCATACCTCTGAACACACACCCCTTAGCCTTCATATAAACGAAATGTATGAGTAAAAAAACATTAAACCATCTGTCAAGCTGTTACAAATAAAGGATTGAAGTATAGAGACTAAACTGTTTTCGCACCAGGCTGTAGAAACGATCATTTCAACATTTGCTCTAACTGGGTTTTCTTGGCTTGGTCTCAGCCTCGAGTGGACACTTGAGGAACTGCAGTTTTTTTTCCACTTCCACATTGGTTCATTTTCCAACACCGTTGCTTATTATGGAACAAACTATATGATTTCCCATCACTTTTTTTATGAGCATAAGGTTAGCCTTACTCCACAGGCCAGTGACATTCTCCTTAGGTTAACTGGGGACTTTAAGTTGCCTGTAGGTGAGGATGTCGGTGCGTCTGGGTGAGTATCTCCGCATATCAGTTCTGTGATTGACTGATGGCCCATCTAGGTTGTACCTTCCTCTTATCCAATAACAGCAGGGATAGGCCTCAGCCCCCTGTGACCCTGAACGATGGATGGACCAACTAAGCGAACAGCAAGCTAACTTGTCTCCCCAGATTAAGACTTTTTAGACCCTCCTCACAAAGAAGGATCACAGAGAACTACCTTCTTTGCAACTCTCTGGCAGTTTAGACCCGTAAAAAGTCTATCTGACTTCCTTTACATTCATGCAGCTAGTATCTATATTAAACTGTAACTTCAATGCTAAAGCTGTTAAAGAATAACATCACAATAGCACAAACACTGATCATCTGGAATTAGCTGAACTGATTAATCCTTGGGAGGTTTTATCACACACTTTTGAGTCATGTGAGTTTTTGTATGAAGACACTTAGAGATCTATACACGTCTTTAAATCAAAGTTACAAAACTTGTTAGTCATTCATTTACATGTGAGGCTACATTTAACCATTTCACCACAGAGACACACTGTTCGTAGAGATAAGAGTGCTTTTGGCAAACCCCAGGATGTAATCAGTCCTGCTTTTATACTCAATTTATGACTAACACAGCAAAGACTCAAAACAACTCCCTCCATCAAACAGGTCAGTGTAATTGACGTGACATTGTGCTATGAGAATGACAGACTGCGCTCCACAAGTAGGAGTTATAAGTTAGGATATTTGCCTCGTCATCTGTGAGAGTAAGAAACATGCCGTGATCAACATCCATCTCTATTAGAAGCTCTGTGTGAAAAGAGAGGGGGAAAAAAAACGTCTGGTACAAACAGCAGCCAAATCAGAGGATAGCAGCTAAACAGAGTGATAGCTGCGTGTTTGAACTCAGTAATTGGTTGGGCACTCGGTAGGCAATACAACAGAGGACCTACGGAGTGTGGTGTGTGTTTCCCAGCCCCACTGTGCTGCCTCATAGAGTACAAAGGCAGAGAATGAACTTCAGAGGGTTTTAATGCCTGAAGAGAAGAATATGGACATTAAATTATCAGGGGGAAACAGCAGGGTGTGAAAAAAGAGCCTTCTAAAGCCTCGAACGCAAACGTACATACAGGCTGCTTCTGACACGGAAACCTGGCCAAATTCACAGGCGGCTTTATTCTGAGCTTCACACTGATACTCAGCGTTTGTGTGTGTCTCTCTTCCTGTGCGTGTGTGTGTGTGTGTGCATGAGTATTCAGTATGTGTGCACAGTCTTTACTTTTTTTAATTGGAACTTAAAGCAATAAGCTACCATAATAAACACCCATGCATCCTTGCCTTGCATTAAAAATGGTCAAATTTGTACATATGCACATATTTAAAGGCTGACACGCAGTAAATCTGTCATCAAAAAAACAGCTTTTGGAGCTTCTTACTGCATCTGAGGGTGGAAACTTGCAAGACTTTGGAGTTTTACTTCACTAAGTGTATTTATTTAACTTCCCTTTGCATTTTGAGGTACTAAAATGTCACTCTAAAGCAGTCAAACCTTCAGTTTAAGAGACAAAAAACAGTCCACAGAGAAGAATCTACAGGTTTGTCTCTTGATTGAGTTGATAGCTTTGTGCTGGAGACAAAAGCAGCACTATTTAAGACAAATAAAGATGCAAAGATTAAGATAAGGTGTCAAATATTCACTTTCTTGTCACAACAAATCATTGATAAATGGTCTGATTTCAAAAACATGTACACACAACATCAAATCCATTCGCAGCCTCGTGTGTGATGTGATGACTGGCAGCTAAAGCATGAAATTGGTGCAGAAACAGCTTTAAACTGCACCGCTCTGCATTACATATCTGCACCAACGAGGCCTTTGAGGGTCCCTCCAAAAAGTCTGAGTTTCAAAGTGAGCGAAAAAATAAGTACAATGGGAAATAAAAGACTCGAGCTAAATGAAAAGAATCACTCTTGAGAGTTACAGCTTTACACACACACACCTTATTAATCTTTAATATCTTGTCTCGCTCCCCCTCTCTTTCTCTCTCTCTCTCCTTCTCTCCTCAGTTTATCTCTTCTGAAGCAATTATACCCAAGAGGACCGAGCACATAGGACATGCTCCCACTACCTAGAGCAATAATATATCATTACATACTAAACATATAGCAGCTACGCAAACAGCCTTTATTGCTACTCCAGGGCGAGTGCTATTTATAAGCAGAGATCACTCCTCCTCTACCTGCATGAGCTGCATTTGTTTGTTTGGAATTTATTCCCCATTTCTCTGCGTTTCTCTGTATAGGTTTGTGTTGAAATGATGCCTGTCAGTTTGTCCATTTGATTTCAGTAGCTTCATATTGACATTAGGGGGTGCTGGAATTCTTTAGAGTTGAGTGATGGGGTTTTGGATTTGAAGCAATGTTTAAAACTGACTTCAGTTTTTGATCTTATTGGAAAAAAAAAGAAAAACATCCAGCTTTCATTAAAGTTCTTATTTTTTAAAAGAAATGCAAAAACTTCAGAGAAGCTGCTCAGTTATACTATTTTTGTTACGCTAAATTAATGTCAGGTGATAAAGGGAATTGATTGGATACAGAGGGCTAAAAACGTGCAGAGCATGTTCATCATATGCAAAATCTTGCAGAGAGATAGAGACCCAACAGTTGTGAGGATTTTGTACAATTTAAAAAGAATATCTAAAAAATATCCCAAGGTGTTTGCAAAATAAAATTCTTTACGTTTGATTAAGTCAGATATTTAAAATTCCTCTCGACAGACAGACCTGCGCTGCCATCCAAACTGGAATCAAACATCTTTCAATCTGAATTTTTGCCATCAAACACTTTTCACATTTGCAGGAAAAGAAAAAAAAAACTTCTACTAAGCAACTTATTCAAAGTACATCTCATGAATAATTTAAGAGAACACATTTCCCCTTGTTTATTTATATATACATATGTATAAAATATCATTTATTCTAAGAGGGTCTATAAATCAAAAGTATTCCCACAGAATAACAGATAAGTGAGGTTATTGTGCAATGAGGCCAGCTGGTGGTAATAATTTAATGACGTTTTACAGGCGCTATAAAGACAGCAAACAGATGTGGCATTAAGGATTATAAAGTTGGTAAAACTTTTAACAAGTGCTATGTATTTCGGTGGTACAACAGCACAACCCCCAGAATAAAAGGAATTTACACATCCTTCAATTCCAAAGCTATCAATCACACGCGTGTTATTCCCCTGGGAGCGTCTTTACATGCATATTTATCAGCTCAACATGCTAATTCCCGCTGCTATACGCCCGCCAGGCACGTCTCCAGGCGTGTTTATGACTCGTAATTGTTGATATCCTTTGATATATTTCTCTCAACTAAGACATCATTTGGTTTTTGTGGTCCAAAGTCAATGAGGCACAATGACCCGAGCTTTCAATTCAAATTTACAGTTCAATATCTATTATACGCTATTCAGTGCCTGGAGAGGAAGCCTCTTTCAAAGCAGAGGGGGGATTCAGCTGTACTGTAAAGCACTTATCAGCAGCAAAGCTCATCTCAAGGTTAGCTAATTGATTTGAAAATGAAATAAGGAAAAGTGAATTATTATTGCAGGGGAAGCAGCACTGTGTTTCATGCTTTTTAGTGGGAGTCACAGAGTGCTACCTCAGGGAGAAATAAATAAATAAAAAGCATGTTTGTTGTAAACTTCCATAACTTGGATGTTGCTCACAGGAGTTCTGAATAGTTTGTCATCTTTTGCCAAACATTTAATTGTGAAAAAGTTCCTCCGGTATAAGACACATGTGCCATATTGTTGCAGGATCCAAGTTCGTCAGCATGTATTTACATTGCTAAGGAGCATATACAGCAGATGAAGCATTTCGGCATAAAATCAGCTCCTCGCCGGAGAATGAGTGGGAGATCTCTTCTCGCTCTCTCTTCTCTTTTTCTCCTTCATCTTCCTTCCAGTCCCTCTTCCTCTCCCCTTCCTCTCTCCGCTTCTCCTGCAGACACCTGCCGACGAGTGCTACACCTCCAGGGAACCAACATCTGAGAAATGCAATTTGAGCATTTCAGCGCCACAAAGAAAAAGACAAACAATGCTGGAAAAACGAGGGGATAAACACGCTGCCGAGTTGATGCTGGACAAACATGTCGCCTTCCCTCCAATTCACAAACGGCCCTGCCACGCTCACAGCTCACAGGTGTGGAAATTCAAGGACAAACTTGATTGTGCCCGTGGCCGCTGTTGTTGTTTCTGGGTTTGTTTGCCTGTCGTGCTTGTTTCTCTACTATTGTTTGACAGATTCGCTCCTTCAGGGATGTGGTCCTTTAAATGGCAGGAGAGGGATGGATGTTCTTAAAAGACAAGAACAAGAAAATAAGTCTTTAACTAAATGCAGAGTGAGGAGGAGAAAATCAGCAAGCGGGGACGTCAGGTCCACAGGCCGAGTGGTTGATGCTGCGGCTCAGAGGAAATGAGTGTTGTGGCCTCAAAGATCAACAAGGAGTCTCAAAAGCTAATTTGTGGGTTGTATTAATTAAATTCAAACAGCAGAGTGCTACTCCTACTGTCTTTATAAAGTCCTGCTCTCGTATTTTTAAATTATAGGGGTTGGGGGAGCTACTTTGAATGTTAACTTACAAGATATCAATTACTCCCATACCCACCAGGGAGAGGAATCCTGATACCACTTAGGGAAGGAACCAGAAGTCATATATGGGCAAAAAATGCAACTATACATTTGCCAAATGTGCACTTGTGCTCACAGGCCATTCATAATCCATGAATTGTAATAGAACAAAATACCCACTGTTGAAGATTAAGTCAGCTTCTTGCATAACACACTCAAATCTTATGTCCAACTTTCTATGAACGTGTTGCATTGTGGGTGATGAAGGTGGCAGGGTTTGTTTTAAGATTATTTTTTTGAGATAATGACAAACCGGATCATCGGGCATGACAAAAGACCAGAAGAGACAGGAGTTACTACAGTAAAAATGAACTGAAATGAATATTTTATTACAAAATGAAGTCAAATAAACTGATAGGTAACAAGCAGCATACATGTAGGTGTGTGAACATGCTGCAGTGAGGGGTGCTCACTAACACAAGAAAGTTACTCAACACAATAGTGCAGATGCTGGCCAGTTTGAGAGAGAGAGAGAGAGAGAGAGAGAGAGAGAGAGAGAGAGAGAGAGAGAGAGAGATGGATGCTGCTGGAAGCTGTGTTTTATATCTGCTATGGAGCACTGGACTCAGATGCTCCAACCTGAGAGGACATGACCAATCAGCTGTCCCTGCACCTTAAAGAAACACATCAGCAACTAGAACATAAACTATAAACTCATACATGTATCCTGATGAGGAGTCGTCATAATGTCCATCAGTCAGATACCTGCAGGGTTCAGATTTGAGGGTTTGCAGAAAGTGGGATTACTCAGCCGGTCATGCAACTTGTAAAATAGCGTGGAACAGTGAGTCTGAGTTTACAAATACCATGAGTCGATATCAACTCGCTCCAGGACTCCCTTGTAAAAGAGACTTTATATCTCAATGGGACTATTCCTGGTAAATTAAAGGTTTAATAAAAAAAAATTAAACTTTAGAAAAATAGGCAAAAGTCAAAATGATCAGGTTTTTTTTTTGAATGTCAAGTATGAAACCATAAACTGATCCCCATAAATATCTTTGCATCTGACAATCCAGCTTAAACCACATCAAATTACTTCATGCAGTTCAGTTTTAGTCAGATGATATATGATACATGTTTTTTAAGAAGTACGCTCCTTGCAGTTTGGTTCTTGTAAAGACCCCCTCCAGACTCAGTCTTCATGAGGACAAAATTGCAAGGAATGACATGCACCTTTCTTTTCTTTTCAGACCCATGGTGCATATTTTTTTAAGTTAACTGCACAAAAACACACACAAAAAAATTAACTAATGAGCAAGGAGGGTCAGTTTAGCTCAGTTGGTAAAGCTGACACCCCATCCTCATCACACTGGTAACAGGATCGACTCCTGGTCGCAGCAGGTTTAGGTGCATGTCACCCTCCACCACTCTCTCCCTGCATTTCCTGCCTCTCTCTCAAGCTGTAATATCCAATAAAGGCTAAAAAAGCCCTTCAAAATAATGTGAAAAATCACTATTCAAATCAGATGGAAATGATGTGTCAGCAAGCAATGTGAAATTTAGTAAAATACTAGTTGAATTACATTTAGTTAACTGCTGCTAAACACTCCTTCAACTACTCCATGAAAGCTCAGGCTGCACAGCCCAGGCAGAAGCATCCTCAGACACTTCATAGATATTCAAAAGAGAAGAAAAGAGACGGTCAGTCTGTTCCTTACAATATGGACATTGTCAGCGGCTCATAAAAGACAAATAAGTAGGTGTCAGTGCAGAAATTACTTCCCATGATGAACTGCGTCGCCATCATCAGCAGTGACACAGCGTCATTCACTTCAACAACACAGGTGCATGAAAAATGGAGCGGGCTGGCAGCAAAATGAATTATTAATGACACATTTAAGTATTATAACAGAAAATCAATGAGCATACCTGGTGTAATTAACATGCACAATGTTTTCCATAATCCAGCACAGTATAATTATGCCTCTCTATTCCACAACACGTTAGCATTAGCTATTTCTAAAGCACACAACACCTGTTTATTTGGTTTGCTTGTTCTCTGCCTT
This sequence comes from Notolabrus celidotus, assembly GCF_009762535.1. Lineage (NCBI taxonomy): Eukaryota > Metazoa > Chordata > Actinopteri > Labriformes > Labridae > Notolabrus > Notolabrus celidotus. The sequence goes on along the minus strand of NC_048283.1, from coordinate 5,573,003 downwards.
CTTTTTTTTTCCTGTAATGATAAAGAGGCTGCAAAAGTGTTATTTAGCGTCGCTGCAGTGTTGGACGTGGATGTAGAGTCATTTAGAGCTGGCTGCAGACCTTACAGGGATCAAAGTTAGGCTGTTTTAAAGAGAACTGTTTTGTGTTTCTTCAAGACTCCCTTTAGAATAATATATTTACTTATTTCAGTTCAGTTGAAGTTGACACCAGTGTTCCTACATAAGGTGCATGATTAGATTTCTACAAACCCTTTGTGATTATTTTGCAGCTTAATCACAGAATTTCTGCCCCCAAACATGTACATTTGATGTATTTCATGTGCTGCTATTGATTCAGATTGAAGGGTTGGGGTGTGGGCTTATCTCTGTATACTGTAACATGTCCACTAATCACTGATTACCACCGTCTGTTTGTGCTGTGACCGGTGGCAGTGTACAAGATTTCCCATCGTTCCTGAAGGATGCTGGGGAACAGCTTGAGCGGAATCCAGCACGGGACTGGGATTTTTTGGCAAGTCAAACTTTATCAGCACAAACATGCGCAAAATGAAAACAAACACAACCCAGACTGCTAATTACCATCCGCTTGGACCTCTGTCCCCCTATTTTTCTCCCACAGACACAAAATGGCCGACTGCACTCGCCTAAAAAAATCTGCTGCTGTTCCCTCCGTCCAGGACAACCCCTTGTCTCCTGGATAATACAGGTTGACACGCTGGTAGCCCCCGTGATTTTTCAAACCTATTATTTCATGTGCAAAGTTATAAATTACACGACTGACACCAGTCTGGTATCTTCTGGGCCATGTGGCCTGAATCAACGCCAAATCCTGTGCCACTAATTTTACTAATTGCCTGAGCCTGGCCAACACTTTTCATTGGTGTGGAGCCTGCAGTGTCACAGGAAGCTAATGAGCGCTAAATAATGTATGTGAACCTCTCTAATTGCTTCATTTCTCATTTTGCTTACCAATTCTCATATCATGGTTAGGGATGCCAATTTTTTTTTCTTCCGCTGATGATTCTAACAGTGGTTAATACTAATAACTGCACCAGTCTGTCAAAGGGCACAGCCTGGGAAAATGAAGCTTGTATTCTGTGCTGTAATAGAGAAAAACACGGCGGCTGAGGATGTATTTATTCATACATTATTTCTCAAATAATCCTCCCTTTCCTCAGACAGACTCCCAACTCCAACCATCCCTCTTTGGGTAAACATCGCATTATTTTGGATGTGTTCATTGATGCATACAGCATCATCAGGTAAGGCGGTTTATGCCAGCATGTGCCACCTGGGGCTGTGAGTGTGTGTTCCTGTATTTTGTGTGAGATTGCGTATGCATTTGCGTGCTCCTCTTTCTCACACAGACATGCATAAGAGCGTCTATGCGTGTGTGAGTGCGTCTGTGAGAGTGTGTTGTGTCTCTCTCTGGCTGGGTTCCCACTGCAGCACCCGTTGGCCACCTCTCCTCCCAGTCCTATCAACGGGGAAGCTGTAATTTAGCAGCAAATTTGATCATCCAAATAGCTGAATATTTAATGGTATTAAAGCGCGGGGTAAAAAAAAAAAGCTGTATTATTTATTTACTCCCCATAGTGTAACCTCTATTCAGGAGACGCCAGGTGGTCCTGTAAATATACTCTATCTGACACACGTGTTGAATTATTGACCGATAATTTATCATAATTCATGTCACAGTAAACTCAATAATGCTCTCCAGGACCTCGCTGCCTCCTCCTGCCTGTGACCTCGGCAGAGTCTGTGGCCTGTCAAGGTGTGGAGAAGGTCGATGCTGCCGTGAACACAACATGACTCGATGAAATGAGATTAACTGTAGATCAAGGCTGCAGTCAAGACCAAATCCGGACTAATAAAGTTTGAATCAAAGGTTCAAAAATAAGGAAAAGTAAAGATTATGACTTGGAAAATTCAGGGGAAAAACTGACTCTATTTATTTGCTTTAACAGGTACAGGTGTGGGTTATAAAAAAGGGAACATATGCACAAAAATATTTAAAATGTCCTTTAAAAAGAGGAATAATCCAGAATAAGAGTATTTAATATTAAAGTCCAAACAGTCCAGTGTTAACAAAGACCAGATCCTCACTCACAAAGACAACAAGGGTGGATTTAAACCCATCAAGATGTTTATTTCTCCCCACAGCAGCTTCAAAACCACCTGCAGCTGCATCCTTTCTCTCTCTGTGTTGACATGATGTGAGGTGGAGGGTTTGAAGAGAAATGCAGGTGGCTCACCGGGCTGATGTGGTTTTAAGAGTTTGTAATGTGCTTTCTTTTTTTCCTCTGCTATTTAACGCCACATTACAACACCTCTGGGTCATGAAGTCTGTTGGAAACAATGTCGATTATACAAAGTAAAAAAATCAGGAAAGTGGACTGAATGATGTCTTTGTGACACATCATGGTCACACCCAGACAGCACACACCATGCAAAGGGTAATTAGACATGTGCATGTTGTGTTTATGTTTTAACATATATGGATGAACAGCCTTATGTAGGTGTTCATGCTTTTAAGATTTTAAAGTAAGATAAATGGGTTGGACTGGTGGATTACATTCAAATGTTTCAAATGTAGCTTTTCTACCAGGATAACAATTCAAGTATTGTGCTCTCTGCATAAAAAGAGTTGCTCCACTTATGCAGCATTGTACCTCAAGGCCTTGTCAAACTCAAACTTCCATAACAAAGACCCACCACCGTTCAGCTGTGGCTATGTGGTCGAGTTGGTCGCCTTTAAACTGCAAGATTGGCAGATTGATCTGAGCTCCCACAGTCCACATTTTGAAGTGGGCAAGACACTGAACCCCAAATAGCTCCCAGTGGCATAACCAGCAGAATGTGTATGGATGGGATTAGTTGATACTGATGGGCACTTAAGCAGCCTCTACCATCAGTGTTGAATGTGTGTGTGAATGGATGAATGTGTTATCAAGACTTAGCACCAACATTGTCATCATTAGAACTCAATGGTAGACAGTTGGGGTTGGAGATTTGGATGTGTTGCACCAAATGTAGCTAGCAGCGTTGTTGAGTCTCAGGTCCCACGCGTTAATAATAAGAGTCTAAATCTAGTCATCATTATTAAAATTACTATTCATTATAACAATTTATTCCAAACTCTGAATGTATGAACCTGGACTGACCGTGTAGGACCTTTAAGATGTGCAAAAAACACATTTAATTTATTAACATTATTCTGATTGATCCTGTCGGCGTGTCTGGAGATTTAAATTATCAGCACCTCTCTTAACGGGGTGATGCACTCATCGATGCTGCTGCGGTGGGATCACTGCAGGTGTCTAATAAACTCAGAAATACCTGCAACCCACCCGCTGATAATCAGAATTTTAAATAGCCAAACATCTTGGACCTACAACCCCAATTTCCCAAAAGTTGGTGTACTGTGTAAAATGTTGATAAAAGCAGATTTGGATGGTTTGCAAATCATTTAGACCCTAACTTTAACTGAATTGGTGCAAAGACAATTTTTTAAAAATTGACACTGACAAACATTATTCTTTAAACACATATCTCATATTTTAATTTGATGCACGGGGCACGTTCTGCTTGAAACCTCATGACCTGGTGAAATAAATTGTGTGCAACATTGGAGCTCTGCAGTGTGCGAGCTGCTGTTTCTCTGTTTTGTACAGGGGGATGTTTACTATCATGTTTCTTCACCTTTTCTTTTCACAACACTCTGTAAAACATTTAGGGGATACAAGGAGACCAGTTTCTGGAGTATTGAGAGAGAAGTGTTGTCCCATTCTTGTCTGATACAGAATTTCAGCTACTTTTTGTAGAGCCGAGGAGAGTGTCCATGATTTCCCCCCCAAAAAAGTAAAATTTTATCAGTGAGACAACTGTGTGATTTTCCACTTTGCATCAGTCCATCTTAAACAGGCTCAGAGAAGTCAGCAACATTTATTTTTTGCATGTTTATTTTGAGGCTTTTATGACTTTATTAAGAGAACAGGACAGTGGATAGAGCAGGAGACTGGGAGAAATAGTAAATGGTAAATGGACTTGTACTTATATAGCGCTTTTCTAGTCTTTCTGACCACTCAAAGTACTTTTACTCTACTCGTCACGTTCACCCATTCATACCCATTCACTCACTGATGGTCGAGGCTGCTATGTAGTGAGGGACCACATTCACAAATTCTGAACAACAGAGGGAGCAATTCGGGGTTCAGTGTCTTGCTCAAGGACACTTCAGCATGTGACTGCAGAAGCTGGGATCAAACCGCCAACCTTCCGATTGATAGACGACCGACTCTACCCACTGAGCCACAGCCGCCTCCATAGTGGTGAATGATATGCAGTAAAAGGCCCCAGGTTGGGATTGAACTTGACTGACCTGATTCAAGGACTGTAGCCTCTGAACATGGAGCCTGTGATTTAACCACTTGCACAAACTGGCGCCCTGTAGCCATGATCTTTAGTTGCTTTTAAAACCTTAACAGTTCTGTAGCCCTCAGTTCTAAAGACTCTCTGACAGTACAACAATAGTCTGAAGATTGAAATCTGGAGAAAGTGTCACCACCACAATGCATTTATCTTTGCACTTCATCATTTACATCATTAATTGGCCACATATGTATTTCAACAAGGCAATGTCTCAGTTGTGTCGGTAAATTGATTCCTAAGAGTGTAAATCTCAATCTTACAGAACTCGTCAGCCTGATAGTCGCTCACACAATCACTGCTGTTTTGATTATTCCACACAATCCGTCTTACATTTTTCTCCTGACCTGTGAAATAATCCGTACAACACCATTCAAATTCATTTATTAAAAGCTGTGATTCTCCGTCTCTCTGATACGCTGTCGCCTTTGATTCCACTGCACGCTTTTCACTGCGCATTTGTCTCTTGGAAAGGACTTTGCCTCGTCTTAGACGCCTTGTTCCAGTAAAGTGCTGCATGAATAAAGATTAATTAATTGATTGATTGATGAAAGGGATCCTGTGGCACATTATCCCTTAATAATCCCCTCTCTAGACTTTTGTTGTTCTAATGAAAAACAGTGGTATGCTGAAAGAAGTGTCTAAAAATACAAAATGCTCTTATTATCCATTAATGACAACACAGTGCACTAGTCATAGTCACTAATGCAACACCCAAACAGAATGTCACTGGCAGGGAACACAACACCGCATCCCTTAATAGGATTGTGCCTGTATAGCAATTTGTCAAGCCAAAATATCCAGCATTTATGAGACAAATATAGCACAGTGGAACAAGTAAGAGAGAGAGAAATCACAAAATAGTCAATGGGATTAAGCAAAGCATAAACTAAATGCTCCTTGATGTGTCATCGATAAAAGGATTTTTGATTATTCGTCACCATAAAATGCGTGGAAAGATTGTCATGCCGTCATTGTATTACTGTATCCCTTTATCTGTCTGTCAATCTCGCCGCATTAGAATCTGGGCGCTGTTTTCTCCCCCGCCTTGTTTTTTATTTTAAATGGATTTAACACACAGTCTGCATTTAGAGTGCAAAAAACAGATTACCTCATCGCCCCGGGTCGACGCTGTGTTAATAAATGGTGAACTTCCATAAATGTGCCCCTCGCCAAAGACACAATGTCATCTTCAATTAATTCATCTGCAATCAATACGTTGTGTTTGACACTTTGTGCATTAGTCACCATGAATCATTTTTTATTCTCAAACAACAACAAAGAGCCTGAAGACAACCCGACTCCTCTAATGGAAAAAAAGTCGTATTAGTGTTTGTTTAATGGCTCAGACTTATGTGGGTTGTCTCAGTCTGCACTAAGTTGTATAACATTGGATTTACACGTTCCGTGATTGACTCCAAGCTCCCTTGTACTTCTTTGGTGCGGAGTCTCCATTTTAATCACTGAATTAAACTTCCCCAGCTATTTTTAACAGATTACTTTTTGGATGTAGCTATTCTAGAGATGTGCCGTCTTTTAGCTCATTGTTTTGTTTTAAATCCCTTTGAATTTAACTTTGGTTTATGTCATGACCTTATTTAACCTTTGCTCAACCTGGAGAAGCTATCTAGAGCTAATGCAGTGTTTCCCACAGAATGACGCTACACCTCTGGAGTTAGCAATGGGGCTCATTAGAAATACAGCAATGCATAATCCTTTTTATAGTGTTTTATGTAATCTGCTTATTCTTTTATAAGGTGATTATTATTAATATTATTATTGTTTTTTTAATACTTTTGAGGGCTTTTTCTCCTTTATTCGATAGGACAGCTGAAGAGAGACAGGAAATGTGGGGAGTGGAGAGTGGGGGAAGACATGCAGGAAATAGTCGCGGCTGGGAATCAAACCAGCGACCCCTGTGACGGACTGTAGCCTCTGTATGTGGGGTGCTTACACCACTAGGCCACCAGCGCCCTCATAAGGTGATTGTTGATGACAGTGCCCACCCTCCCCCTTATTTAAAGTGTGTTCACAAACTGCTGTTATTTGTTAGCCTTTAAAGCATGATTTATACTTCTGTGTCAAATGTACTCCATAGCATACACCATAGGTTTGCTAGCCCTGTACTTACGCAGAAGATTACCTGCCTGGAGCCTGACGTGCACCTCTCCAAAAATGTAGCTATGCCTTGAAACGTTGACTACAAGCCGTGTGATTGGTTCACTGGATAGCAATGCATTTGTGGGACCTGTAACAAGAGGCATTTATATGGACACTGACACCCCCCCCCCCATTCTACAATTGTTATTTTGTACATAATCTTGTTAATTGATAATTTTCGAAATGTTCGTGCACACAAGCATCTGTGGTATTTTTATGTGTGATCTGTGATTAGGATGAGCAAGGCTTACGCAGGCAGTTTGGGGCAGCTTTGGGGTCTTTTGGGGGTCCAGAGAATTGGACCGGGATGTTTTGCTGTGCTGTTGTGCTTGTACTCTAGTTTTAAACCTGAAAAGTTGGAGCTTAACAAGCAATGTCCTGGCTGCCTGTGACCCAAAAGATCAATAAAAGTGGGCTTTTTACTGTGTTTCAAACGGGTACCTTTGCCTTGAAATCCATAATAAATCAGATTAATTTGCAGAATCTGAAAACATCTCAAACTTTAAATGGAGGATAGATTGGTAACCGTAAGACATGGATTTCAGTTCACTTTGGAGATGATCAAACAATGATGATGCTACACCAACAATGTAATAAAGTCTATATTAAATGAAGGTAGGTTTCCCAAACAGGAGTTATGAAATGTTGAATTTGTTGTCCTAAATGTGCTGTAACAGTAGAAAGACATGAGGATCCACTCAAACCTGCAATCATCCATGAGAGATACACAAAGACAGATAGCTTTCCAGCGAACAGAAAAATAAACCCAACATTTAAAACAACAAGTTGATCCCAGCCCTGACAAGTGCAATAAATGTTGTGAATAATTTAACGAAAGCAAACATTTCTTGTTAATTCTGGGCTAATTATAGCCCGGCTAGCAGAGAGAGAGAGAGATAGAGAGAGAGAGAGAGAGAGAGAGAGAGAGAGAGAGAGAGAGAGAGAGAGAGAGAGAAAGAGAGAGAGAGAGTTGGTAATTTAAGCTCTTGGGCTCTGCTTGTCACAACGGCTCCTTGAAGCTTCAGCGACTGCCACAAACAATGTGTGCACTTAATAAAAATTAGCCTCATTATCAGGGGGAGTTGAAAGGGAGTTCCGGGTGGTCTTGGATTAGCTGGTCGGCACATTACACTTCACAATGGCAGTGGATTGTTGCTGCAGTCCAAATCACACTGGTCAAATTACAGCCCGTTTCATGTTATTCTGATGACAGCAGTGGGGAAATAAGGGGATCAAGAACAAATCTATGCCGCTGCAGCTCCATGAGTGAGACTGAGGCAATATTCAAGGCTCCAAACTGAGAGCTGAAGGAGCCTAAATAACTCCCAGAAAAGGGGTATTTAATGAGCCAACATGAAGACCCTCACAGGCAGTGAAGGCATCATTATCAAGAGGATGCAGGTGAGTACAAGTGGATACAAGCATGGGATGTTTGGAAAGGTGACACCATGTTCTGCATTTATCTCTATAAATGTAATGGGAAATGACTCACACCTAGCATGACGCTACTGATCATTGAGGATGCTGGGTATTTTATAAGCAACACATTGATGCATGGAGCAAATTTAACCTGCAGCAGAACAAGCTAAACCAGGACTGGCTAATCATAATGTGTCTTTTTAGAGATAGAGTTAATTTCACTGAAAACAGCTAAACGAGTCAGGCTACACAGTTTTGTAAGATGATTAAGCAAAAGAGGCTAAATTTACAGTATTTTGGCACTGGAGACTCTGTGGAAACTTAAACAGGATATCTCATTTGAAGAAACATGAGAAGTAAAATGTATATGCTGCACTGGCAGAGAATCTGCTCATTATGGGCGATACAGGCCTCATTTTCTGCATGTAACATCTTAAAATAAGGTGTTAAACCTGGACTTATCAGGTGAATGTGGCTAATACTAAATATAGCTGATCTGCTGCTACTTTATGAACCACCTCGACCTCTGAGGTCATCAGGTACTGGTCTGCTTTCAGTCCCTAGAGTCAGAAGGAAACATGGTGAAGCAGCGTTTAGTCATTATGCACCACATATCTGGAACACACTCCCTGAAAGCTGTGGGTCTGCTCCAACTCTCACCTCTTTTAAATCAAAGACTAAGACCTTTTTATTTGTCACTGCCTTCCTATCTTAGCTCATTTTAACTCACTTTAAATGCAAATTTTATTTTTATTTTTAACATATTTCTAATTTTCCTTTTTTTTTCTGTTTTATTATATTTATCATTTTTAATTGTGTTCTTTTATGCCTGTCTGAATGTTTCCAATGCTTTTAATGTTTTAATGTAAAGCACATCGAGTTGCCCTTGTGTATGAAATGCGCTATACAAATAAACTTGCCTTGCCTTGCCTTGCCTATGGTGAGATATTTTGATGGTAACTTGGTCAAGTTTGAGTTTTTTTGCTGTTGACTTGTTCAAAAAATTATATTATTGCAATATTAAAACTTAGGACAGAAAACGAGCTCTCTAGACAAAATGCTGCAAGTCGCTCTTTGCATAAATGGAAAGCGAACAGAACTATAGCATGCATTTCATTGCAGTATATTTAGCTGTTGTCTATTTCTGTCTAATACAAAGGGAAAAAAGTTTCATAAAAATAACACATGATGGGTCATTATAGTCAGCTGCATTACAGACTTTGTAGCTCATTATTAAGTTGTACAACAACTATAAATAAACAACAATTAATTGTTGTTAATTTACAGCTAATTAAATGTTTTTTTAGCCTTTATTATTTTTGGATTTAGTAGAACTCTTGAACCCTCATTTTCCAGTCCTCTCAACTGATGGAAACAACACATTTCTGCGAAACCTTGAGTTATACTTTTGTTTTATTTTGTTCACGTCTGACTTAAAATATTACCTTTGTCACATTCTTAAGCACTGGAGCATTAACATTGTACACTACTTTTTAGAAGGCATGTTAGCAAAATAACTGAAACTCCAATACAAGCATACCCGCACACACAGCAAGGTCTAACATGACAGTGTTCGGTGATGTAAGGCTTTCATTTTACATCACATAAATGAGTTGATGTAAAGAATATGTGTCTGTTTAGTCACTGTTTAGTGCTGCAATGACCTCACTGGTGCATCCACTGAACAAAGCAGTCACCTCCATTATTGATCACCTTTACCTCATCCCCAGCTACTCTCCCCTCTGGTGTCCCCCAAGGCTCCATCCTCGGGCCAATTCTTCTCTTGCTTTATATGCTGCCATTGGGGCCAATTTTCAAGAAATATAATATTTCCTTTCACTGTTATGCCGATGATGTTCAGATCTACCTGCCTTTAACTTCAAAATCCAATGATTCTGTTAGAACATTGCTTGACTGCCTGAATGATGTTAAGTCCTGCAAACTTTTTGCACTTAAATTAAGAGAAGACAGAAATCATAATGTTTGGATGTGGTCCAGCAGATTTTCCAGCTGGTTTTCTGGGCCCCCTTAAACTAAACATTCGGTCATTAGTAAAGTATCTCAGTGTAATACTTGATGACAGGCTGAAATTTCATCGCCAGGTTAGCTCAGTTGTAAAAATACAGCTTTTATCATTTGAGGATTTTATCGAAAGTAAAGGGGTACCTGCCATATAGAGATCTTGAGACTGTAATCCATGATTTTGTTAACACACTGGATTGTACACTGGATTACTGCAACTCACTGTATTTTTCATTACCATGTCCCTGCCAGAACACTGAGATCGTCTAGTCAGTTGTTATTGGTCGCCCCCAAAGCGAGGCTTAAAACCAGAGGTGACCGAGCCTTTGTGGCGGCTGCCGCTCTGGAACAACCTGGCTTTTAATCAACGTTGAGTGGACATCTGGCAAAATCTTAATACATTTTTTATTTATTTCATTCTATCTTATTGTATTATATATTTGCACTTTGTTTATGTTTCTTAGTATTCTATCTTTGGCATTGTTTGTTTTGTTTTTTGTCAATTGTGCTGCTTTTGATCTGTACAAAACTTTGGTCAACTCCGGTTGTTTTAAACGTGCTCTATAAATAAAGTTTGAGTTGAGTTGAGTTGATTGATGACCTTTTATTTCCCTTAATACCATCAAACTGCAAAAATCTGCATGTTGGAAACATACTAAGTCCACTTATAAGACAAATATAAGACAAAGTTCAACAACAACAACAAAAAATTTATAAAACTAAAAGACCCAATCTTATACTGAATTCTTCGGACTAGTAAGAATGTAAAGCATAAAGCAGTCTTCTAATAAAAGTGTTCAGAGAAAGAAGTAAAAGTAAAAACTGATTCCTACAAGCTACAAACACAGACACATCAGACAACAACGAGCAGGGACCTAATGAAAATCCTACAGTATCAAAGATGTAATTCCTCCTGGCAAACATATAGAAAGGCCTCAGGGTGCTGTTTGTGAAGATGGGCAACACTCCCAGCAGTTATCAACAAAATGAAAAATCATATAAAATGTTTCCTGGCAACAAGAAGTCCCACAGCGTTCAAAGCAACAGTCTTGAGGCAACTCCAAGGACGCTGTTGCTCATATATGCAACTCAAACTTTATTCCTGTTTGTGTTTCTAACTTCTGCTCGACTTTCTCTTCGAGGATGTTCAAGAACAACGGAGCATTTGTTTGTGACAGGTCCGCTCGTTTCTCTCTGAGCATCTGCATGTGTCCTCCTGTGTGTGACAGCTGTTTGTCTGATTGGACATTTCAAGTGTTTCATTTACAGTTTGCATGCCATGTTGCGAAACTGATTTTGACACATTTCCATGTTGATGCATTTCGAGTTAACGGCACATAGTGTTGATTTGTCTTTCAATTTGAGAGATGTAGAGAGGGAAGGAGACGGCTGATGAGAGAGAGGGATTCATTCAGGCAGGTAAACACTCAAACTACAATACTAAGGATAAACCTACAGCTCAGTACAAGACTAGATAGATAGATAGATAGATAGATAGATAGATAGATAGATAGATAGATAGATAGATAGATAGATAGATAGATAGATAGATAGATAGATAGATAAGTAAAAAGTATGCTTTGCTCAAAAGTCTTAATCCCGGTTTATACTTCTGTGTTGACTTGACTACGTCATTGTAGAACACAACTTTGTAAGCACTATATACATGTGTGCAGTCGTGTTGAAATGATGTTATTGAAATATCATTTAAAAAGTTGACTGTTGGAAACATATAAGTTTGCGGTCCTGCCAAGAGGATCACAGAAAGATCAATACATCTCTCTCTCTACAGTTCATAACAAAACAGGAAAAAGATCTGCCCACAAAGACCTTTGAAGTTTACCATCACAAACTATCACCTACATTTTCTTTAGATAGATAGATAGATATATAGATAGATAGACAGACAGACAGACAGACAGACAGACAGACAGACAGAGACAGACAGAGTAAAAATTGTGCTGGTCAAAACTCTTAAACCTAGTTTGTAGAATAGAATACTATGAATCTTGTATTAATCTTGTAGAGTCAACACAAAAGTAAAATTTGTACCTTCGTGTTGACTCCTGCGTTGTGGCATATGCCATTGTGGTCACTACATACATGTGTGTTGGCGTGTCCACGTCACTCTGCAACACTCTGCCTAGACACTAGTCGGCAGTGCAATTGGATATCAGTAAAAAAGAAACATACAAGTTTGCTGTCCTACCAAGAGAATCACAGAAAGATCAATACCTAGCAGCAACCTCCGGTCTAAAAATATGAGTCCAATGTGGAAGTGCTACAAACTGCAGTTCATCAAGGATCCGCTTGAGGCTGGCTTGGATGACAAGATTGATACTTATTATTCTGTTTCTGTCCTGGTTAAAAAGTTACAGACTTGTCAACTACTGCTAGCTACGTCCAAGGCATGGAATGTTTAACACATGGACGTAATCTTGGTGATGTCACACACTTGTTTATGAAGAGATTTTGCAAAATCCTGACATCAAATAACTGAAGGGAATCAAGACCAAGCTGCAACCTCCAGTCTAAAAATGCCAATGCCAGAAGTGCTAAAAACTGCAGTTCATCAAGGATCTGCTTAAGGCTGGCTCCAGAAGTACCAGAAACCACATACACACCCATTCAAAAAAGCAGATCTTTACAGCAGGAATAAACATGTTTACAGCCTGGTACAAAAGACGAATGTAGTCTGGATAGCTCATTTCTATATCGGCACACACTGTAGAGGGGGTGAATTTTTTTCTACCGCAGCAATTTCGAAGATATTGAGATTACAAGTCTTCCAATGAGAGGCACAGCTGACTTGATTGACAGGCGGGAACACTGTAGCTGTTGGCTAGGAGGCTCAAAGCCCGCCTCTTTACGTCACAATTGCTCGACAGCAGATTGGCCTTAAAACAGTGCTTCAGAAACAGATGGGTGACGTCACGGATCCTACGTCCATATTTTATACAGTCTATGATCAATACATCTTTCTTGTGTGTACACTAAATACAAAGTTAGCGTTAGCAGGCTGTTAGCTTACATTTAGCATAAGATAGAAAAGATCAAACTGCTTAGTTCAAAACAAAACAGGAAAAAAAATCTGCCCACAAAGACCTTTGAAGTTTACCATCACGTACTGTCATCTTTATTTTCTTACTTTTGATAGATAGATAGATAGATAGATAGATAGATAGATAGATAGATAGATAGATAGATAGATAGATAGATAGATAGATAGATAGATATGACTAGCAGTTCTTGAACCTTTGTGCAGCAGCAGATGATGCATGATCTATCTTCAGCTGACACATTTACAGCAAATGGTGATGCAATCAGCTCCTGTGGTTTAAAGCTAAAGATAAACCAGGTCAACTGAATATTCCTTGTGGCTTGTGGTGAGGCTTTGACTTATACATTATATAGTCACAATGTGCCCTGGCACACAAAGCACACTGTCTGCATGCTCTGCAGGCTGCTGCATTTTCTTTGTCCCCCCAGAGTTGCACCCAGCTCGCCCTTTTTACCCCGCGCCGTGTTTGCAGCTGCAGGTGGCGTTTCCGTACAATATTTAACAGATTCACACATGCCTCCACCCCTCCCTCCCTGCACCCTCCACCCCGCCATCCCAGCGGGTCCCTGCATGGCGTTTGAGCTCTGAACAGCATTACCATCAGTCCAGTGTAAATAACATGAAGTGGCAACTCATAAATAGTTAATGATGCAAAAAATCCATGAAGTCGCTCCCTGGGCTCTCTGAACGCCGCGCTGCTGCCGGTTGCAGCATTTCCTGGAGGGTCTTATGGGGGAGCCCGGTGTTGGTTTGAATCATTGCCGGTGCCGTGACGAATTCACAGAGCGATTAGTAACAGGTGGTAAAACGCCACAGCAGGTTATTCAAGGCGGGCTGATATCACAGAGCTAAAGGTAATTATAAATGTTTGCACTGCATGTCAATGGAAGTCGACATGAACAGTAGACCTCAGCAGCAAATAAGCAACGAGCACTTTGTTGTTATGCTCAAAGGAGCTCACTGCGCTGGACACACTGCAGGCCTGCATGTCTAGAAATGGAGCACAGTGGGGGATTTTGAATGGGATCCACTGCTGCTATGTTTTGAATAATGCAAACACTCAAACTGTCCTCAGTCCTCAGTTCCTCTTTGCTATTAAATGACCTCTCCAGCTCTTCCACCAGGGGCTGATCAGCAGCACAGGATTTATGTTGCAGGATGAATATTAACTTATTTAACAGCAAAGATGTTGTGTCACAGTCATTTACAGAAGAAACAGGAAATGAACAGTTATTTTTAATACTTCTTGACAGGACTGTCTTTATAACTGCATGTCCAGAAGAAATAACAGAATAGTGTTAATAATGCAATACAACTGAGAGTGTTATATAGCCATACTTTATTTCCCCCTTCTTACAATTGCTTTTAATGACCTCCTCATAAACATCTAGGGTGCATTGTTTACCTTCAAAGTAACTCATCCTATCCTACTCTTCAAGGCTTTCTTAGAATGATTTGATGCGACCATCTTGACATATCTGCATAAAATAAGTAGCAATTAAAGTCTGGTAGTAATTATTTGCCCTTAACCTACAGTGCAGAGTTTCTGTTTGTCGTAAGGGTCAGGCTGTGTGACGATATATGCTGTGATACATTATGATCTCGTCCTTTAAGATTGTTTGTTGTCTTCTATGCTGTGGTGGCCTTCTGTGTGTTTTTAAAAGGGGTTGTAAGATGTACTTCAGAAGATTTTCAGTGCTTTACATTTGTTTCCCATCTGAGAATAGCGCAAAGAGTCTACACACGTACATCACATTTGGTGTTTGGGTCAGAGTTTCTTAAAGCTCCTGTAGGGAACTTTTGATCCGTGTGATTTTGGCTCCCCCTGTGGACAAAGTGATACGTCTTGTGTCTGAGCAGATCTTGTCTTGTACATTTCTAAGCAATGTTTCCTCTCAGTAATCTGTTCCTGATGTCTTTAAACAGTCAAATATCACTCATTGTGATCATTTGCTCTGGAATGAGAAAGCCAAGGTTGTTTCCCGAGGCTGCTGTTAATTGCCGAATCTGACACCTACCCCCTGGTAGCTGTTAAAGGCTTTAAAAATACTAATCTAGAGAGATTAAACTTGTTGCAAAAGGTGTTGTTTGTTTTTTAAGGGCCATAAAAGAGGCGTTAGCATGAAATTCACTCTGTTTCACAACCATCAAAAACTCCTCACAGTAGCTTCAAAGCTCCTGTCAGGAACTTACAGTTTGTGCTTCTTTGGCGCCCCCTGTGGACAAAGTGTTCTTTGCTGATTTCATCTGTGTGCATAAGAAGTGTTTCTTACAAAACACATCCTCTCTTCTTACATTCAAATGTATCATTAATCAAGATTTCCTCAGTGGGACATGTGAAAGAGAGCTGTAGCATTAAAGTGCAGTAAAACACTTGGTCTGACACCTACCCCAGTGCTTTCAGACATTAAAAATAACTCTATAGAAATAGTCACTCTTAAGTTTCATGGTCATGTTTGCTTTTTTAGGTCATACAGAGACATCAGTATCAATTCCAGTCTGTTTCATACCCCCTTTTACACTCCTCACAGGAGCTTTAAGTATGATTAGCTGTTGAATATTGCATATTCTCAGAACTCTTAACACATCCTCTCCTTTTTGCTCTCAAGGATTTTGGCCGGATCTCACCCTCTTAAAAAAAACTCCACCTTTATGTGTCAGGCACTTCTTCCCATAAACTTTTACAGATACAGTTGCAGGAACACTATTAAAACTGAAACAGCCCAATACAGTAGTGTAATAATACAGTCCAATATATTTGCTTGTACGTGAAAGAAGTCTTCTTATGGCTATAGCGGTGCTGGTATCATTACAGTACATTTTATTATGTTGTGGATATGATTTTGTTATTGTGTCTAACCCCAGTTCTTCCCCTCAAATATCCAAAATGTTTCTGTGGTCTTTCTGGGTTTTAATATTCAGGGAGTGGAGGGCTGCCAGTTTGAGAATCTGCAGCCAAAACAAGAAGGCGATGTCTGGGGAACAGAATAAATAAATGAATAAATAATTGAGATTAATAAATAAATAAATCTGACTGGATAAAAAACACATCCAGCCAGAGACAACCTGACCACCAAGCAGGCTCACCCAGACCCGGTTTGAGCTGTTTGAACCTTGGACCTCCTCCTCTGCCTCCGGGACCTCCGCCCCCAGCCCCCCCTCCTGCCCCCCTCCCTGATGCAGCACATTAGTTTCATCGCTGAATTGGATCTCCTCATGCACGCAGCGAGTTTCCCCATCAGCTGCCTGTCTGTCAGTGTGAGGATGGTAATTCTGAGAGAAAGAGGCTGGGGAACAGCTGCTCTCGCAACAGCCAATAATAATGCAAAAAAAAATTACTAACCTTAAAAACGGCAGAGCTGGGAGTAAATTGGGGATGTATACAGCTTCTGCGGGCCCTCTCCCGTGAATTGTCTCTTCCCTGACAAGCAGCTCATTGCATTTCCCATCATGCATCTGATCGGTCATTCAGAAACACAAAACACAAATAAGTCAAGTCGACCATCTGCTTGTTAGCGGCAACAATAAAAGTGCCTGTTTTAAAATAAGCAATAAAATTACTTTGACGGGCCGGAGACCACCTGAATGGAAAATCAAATATTTTGTGTTTTTTAAGGTAGGAGTCTGTCAACGATAAAACAAAAGCTTGTCTTTAATTTATTACAGCAAACACACACAAAGCTTGTGTCGTCCTCATTTTCTAAATCAATAATCAGCCCAGCATGCTTCATTAACAGTGACCAATCAGAGACAAGCTGGGGATCTCATTTTACAACATGAGCATTCTGAAGACATAAACCATCTGCTACTTGTAGGAACAGAAAAATCAAATTAATCCATTCTTATCATGCATTCAGATTTTAAAGCAATTAAAGATGTTCTCAGTCTAATCGCACACACAGAAGTAGCTCGGTAATGAGGAAGGCAAACTCTTAGGTGAACTTTCCAGGGTTCTCAACGACGCGTTTGGAAACTTTACAAGTCTCGCACACTCCAGTGAGCCGTTAGCCCGTACAATACAGATGTTGGCAACAACAATGAATTTTTTATTAAGCATTTAATCATTGTGCAAACCCAGATTTCCCATAATAGAGGGCTCAAATTCAAAATCCTGAGATGCCAAATCATCTACAGTGTAATGTTTCCTTTTTTAATATAAGAAATAAACAGCTGCCAAGCAAGTGCAACTGCTTTTAAGATTATATAAAACCCAATGATGAACTACAATGTGGAATTTACCTTAATTAAGCTTGGGGACTTCAGCCTGCCCAGAATGCTAATTTGTGCTCAGATGTGGTTTGGTAACCTCGGAGGGGCTTGGGCAACAAACCTGTGCAACTACGGCGCATTACAGCGTCTTGAAATGAAAGCTAATGTATGGATGGCTTTAGGGCTGAACGAAATATGGAGCCATGCTTAGCACCACATTGACTCCTTAAACTCTATCATTAACCTCCAGCACAGTCCAGTGCGTCAGTGTTTCAGCCCCGTCCCATTGTTTCAGTTTTATCAGCTTTAAAGAGAAAAGAAATACAATTAAGATAGTCACTGTATTAATAGATATAAATCAATGTGTTTTTTTCTGAATGTTAAAGTTTATTCCTTCAACGAGGTGACTGTCAAGGCTCGCAGATCCTTTCACATACATGTGACATCCCACCAACCTGAAGGATTTCTTTAATAACACTCCTCTCTTGCATCTTCCACAAGCACCCCCTCAACAGCCACAACAGTCACCTGTGTCCTCAAAAAGCAACCCCAATATAGATACCCAAAGGCTGTGGGTACCAAACATATTGAGCCTCTGGTTTTAAATTTGAAGCCCAGTACAAGTGACTGAAACCTGCATTTGTTGTAATGGCCAGCAGGGGGCGACTTCACTGGTGGCAACATGAAGTAGGACTATATGAAACAAGATGAGAGAATGAGCCCGACACAAGAGTTAGCAGCTTTCTTTGTTATAGTTTTAACAGCATTGTGATCATTTTGTAAATTATTTTAGCATTTAGAGTAAATTTGATGATACAGCAAGGTACGCTTTAGGACCAAGAGGCAACTGCTGGTGTTGAAAAATGAGGCCAAAGAAGCAGTGGAAAAAACTGCAGTTCCACTTGAGGCTGAATCTAAGTAATCCCTGTTGGAGCCCAAATTAAAATGTCCTTTATTCAGAAGAATTAAACATATTTACGGCCTGTTGAGACCCGTTTACAGGGAAATGGGAAGCAACATAAAACCATGTGTTTTAAAGTTATTTAGTGCAAAAATAAGTACAATTGACAATGATTTAAGCAAGTGTGAGGCAAAACGCAACTGAAAGGTTGTGTGGGTGCTGGATTGAGGACTAACTTCAGGCAAAGATAAGTGAAAAGAAAGTAACCTTACTATCTATGCTAACTAATTATACCAAACAGCAAAAGGACAGCATCCCGGAACCTGGTGTAGCTCACAAAACGAGACTAACAGTGGCGAATAAACGATTCTGAGGCACAGTGGCGAGCAGGTTTCTGCAAAGGCTGAGTGGTGAATGCTGAGCTGACCAAGGTCTTAAAGGACAGGGCCTGGAGATACCCCTCTCTAAATGGCTTCCTCTTCAGCAGTATACCAATCATGTTCCTCCAGCCAAAATAGTAACAATACACCATGACATCAATATAAAACAGGTCTACGTTTACAACTTGAAGGCTTGGACAGTAAAGCTAGATCAACTTTAGTTTTACGGTTTGACCGAGGAATACTAAGTAATGACCAACGAGAGGATCTCTGATTACATGGAGGCTTGCAGGGGGTCAGGAGGTCTGCAATTTATGGAGCTGTTTGACAGGCGGCTAAACTGTGGACTCAACTCCACCTCTCATCTGGTGTCTTGATCATAGACTGTAAAAATAATGGACGTAGTATCTGTGACGTCACCCATCTGTTTCTGAAGCGCTGTTTTGAGGTCAATCGTCATCGGCAGCCATATTGCTGCTGTCGAGCGATTGTGACGTAAGGAGGTGGGCTTTGAGCCTCCTAGCCAACAGCTACAGTGTTCCCACCTGTCAATCAAGTCAGCTGTGCCTCTCATTGGAAGACTCTTAATCTTAATATCTTTGAAATTACCTCATTATGAAAAATTCAACCCCTGTAGAGTGTGTGCCAATCGAGAAATGAGCTATCCAGACTACACTCGTCTTTTGTACCAGGCTGTAAACATGTTTATTTCTGCTGTAGAGATCGGCTGTTTTGAATTGGTGTGTATGTGGTTTCTGGTACTTCCTGAGCCAGCCTCATGTGGATCCTCGATGAACTGCAATTTTTAGCACTTCCGCATTGGACTCATATTTTTAGATTGGAGGATGCCGCTTGGTCTTGATTCACTTAAGTTAGTTGGAGTCAGGGTTTTGCAAAATCTCTTCAGAGACAAGTGTGTGACATCACCAAGATTACGTCCATGTGTTAAATAGTCCATGCCTAGGACGTAGCTAGCAGTGGTTGACAAGTCTGGAACTTTTTAACCAGGACAGAAACAGTATCAAACTTGTCATCCAAGTATGGTCTCCAAAAATCAACATGGTAACAAAAATGGGTTCAAGAAAGAATAGGTGATGTCACAGCAGCTACATCCACATCTAACATATAGTCTATGGAGAGACACACGTGTATGGAGTTCATCTACTGGAAAATGATCACTAAAACAGCATGGTGGCTTTGCAAACAGCACATTAGGTTAGTTACATTTTTCAGCTGGCAGTTTTTCTGCTGGGTAACTGTCCTTATATTTCTCTGTCAGTTAGAAGTGGCCTTAGGAGATGCAAAAAAGGCCCTTACTTAACAACCTATTGAATATTTTGTTGTGCTTTTAAGGGAAACTGTGCAGCCGAACAAAAACAACCAGTTTTGTCTTCCATTTCCGTTTTCCTCTACAGTGATTATCATTATTATCAGGATGATATTCATAGTTTAGTCCCTTTCCCCTCACCCCAGCACAATTTCCATGTGCACTCACATTTGTGGCCCCAGTTGAAATTCATGAAGTCCCCCCAGTGTTGGGGTTTGGCTGGGCTGGCGACCAAGCCAAGAGCGCAATGAGCTCATTGTTACGCTCCGACTGCTGCTCTCGATTTCAGAGCTATCAACAGCTGTCGATCGGAGATGTCCTGGATCCCGTCCATCAATCACAGGCCCCCGTCGTCAGGAGACAAAACAAATAACAATCAGCCAAACGTACAGCCCAGAGTCAACCCGTGTGCAACTAAACACCCAGACAAAAACGTGAACATGACTCAACTTTAGAGCAAAAGCAGAGGTCTCGTGTAGTTGTTGACAGACTGTTAAAAAGGTCAAAAGTTCAGCAGTGCATGAAGTTTGTGAGCTGCTCCTGGTAGAGCGTCACGTCGACGCTGCCAGGTTTGTGAGTTTGACTCTCACTCGCTCAGGTCATCCATGCTGAAACACATAAATTAACTCACTGCAGAACTCCCTGCAAAGCTCTAACTGTTTGAATGTGTGTAACTCCAGCAGCAACACAGAAACTAGAACTTCAAACGTAGTCCTCATGCTAAGACCGTTTTCATCCACTGATATGTCCTCTATAATCAGTCAATAACACCAAGACACAACACTTCTGACCATGCATTCAGTTAACACTTGATCTTGTGTCAGTATGGTTGACTAAACTTCATTTTTAGTGACTCTAACCCCTCTGAAAATCAGATGCTGATTATTTTTGGTCAAAATATTTATCAAATATTACGAAGCCTATCAGAGACATTACTCTTAAAGGTACAGCTTCATTTTTGACCACAACAGCATGAAGTTTGCAATGCTTTAGGATTCAAGGTTTTTTATTGTCATACCAACACAAGCTGTTGCATGATATGGACCGAGATTCTCAGGTCCCGTATGAAGCCACAAAGAACACACAATTAAAAAGGAAGACAACAGTAACACATATAAAAATATAAATATAAATATTGTGCATGGACTGATTGAGTTGTTATGCCATAGTACAATTGAATGTGCAATGTACAGTGTGCACATTTTGAGGTAGTCGGTTGTATTGTACTGTTCGTATTGGAATCTGTATGGCTAGGAGCGGCATGGTACTCTTAAAAAATAACTTTACAAACATTTTATAAAAGGTAGAAACACATTAAAACCATGTCTTGTATATGTAGGGGTTGTTTGAGTGAACATACAGAGCATTCCATTGTCATTGAATTTAAAAAAAAGTGTGCAGGGAAGCTTTAAATAGTTGCTTTCAACAAGGACAGGACCCTGAAACTATCTTTTTTTCCTTTTAATTTAACCTTTATTTAAAAATCTCCTTTTAAGAGTGTCCTGGCCAAGATAGGCAGCAGCACAGTTTACAAAGTTCCTCACAAGAGCAGACAAACGTACAAACTTAGTACAAAACAAATGTCTCTGAAGCATTCAAATGCATGATATAACAGACAAATCAACCTAAAGGACATCAAACAGAACACCAACAGCCTGATTTGTCTACCTCCAAATGACTAAACATCATCTTAAAATCCCCCAGTGAGACCAGTTCATTGATCTTCAGCTCTTTTTGTAACTCCTTAAAGTAAAAGGAGCTGAAAACTGATACTCCTTTTTACCATCTCAGTCCTGACCTTTGGAGAAGACAGTAAGAAAAGGTCCTGAGATCAAAGAGTGCATTACATTGTAAATTCCTACTACTGGCGATATTGGAAATCCTAAACTATGAGCAAACAGATACAGTTTTAAATATTTAAACTGCTCCTATTGCTGTTGAGTATTGCTGGAAAGAAATCAAACATATTGAATCCTAAACTATAAAAATAAACCGAAAACAACTTTTGCAGACACTTCAACTGTAAGAATAAGATACAATGAAGATAAATAATCCCACACAAGGACACTGAAGGCATCAGTGAAGTGATGAAAGCGAACAGGTCTCAACTCTTTCATTTAATATCCTTCATTGATTAGCACTACTTTGCTTTGCAGTCTCAGACCCAGCACTCGTTTGTTGTATACATCTAATCCTCTCCAATACACTGCTCCACACTGTGCAGTGCTTCAATATTCAACACTTCACTGCCTTATAGCAACATGAAATTAATGTAGATTTGTTCAATAATCAGCTAAAACACATACAGTATATAAAGCTGAGAGAACTAATTCCATCTGCAACAATTATGAAAATGATTTCATTGTTTGATTGTTATTTTAAGCAGAAACTTTACTTCCTTCAGATTCATAAGTTTGCTTGTTTGCTAGTTTTCTGTATATCAGAATAAAATCAAATATTGTTGAGTTTCAGGTTGATGATCAGGCAAAACAAGAAATGTAGTGACCAAAAGAGCTTCTGATTTAACAAGCAAATCATCCACAGATTAACCCCTGATGAAAATGATTGTTAGCTGTAGTGCTATGCATACTGTAACTGTCTTGTTTACATGTATATTTAAATATACTTTGCATTGCATGGCTACAGCAGGGCAATACTGCACTTATAACCCTGAGTAACCAGAGGAACAGAACCTCAAGTGTATGGATCTCACTAACAGCAAGCAGGTAAATAAATTATCACCCAGTCCGACCACTGCACCATCTGCTAGCATCAAAACTATATGACACAAGGATACATAATTAATAGTTAAACAACAATCTAATTAAAACGGACAAACTGGATGCTCCTGCCATTAGGGAGCTCTAATTACGGGCAAAGTTTTAAGCTAGAATGAAATATTTAAACAGGAAAATTATCTTTCACTTTCCAGTCCTGCATGCATTAATATGGATATGTGAAGTGCATTCGGAGTGGGACCTACAAGATGTAATTTTCCCTTCATCAAAGCAGTTACTAATTGTTAAGTTTGCTGCCGTGCCATATGTGCGGCTTTGCAGGATGAGGAAATGCAAAACAGCCTTTATTTCCCACCTTTCTGCGGTCTATAGAAGTGTTCCCTCGCTCGGAGAAGTCGCAGCCTGAACATGTTCAGAAGGACCTGCGTGTTCTCGGCATCAGTTAACCAGCTGTTCTGTGTATATATATCCCCGTGCAGCTTACTTGACCCCGCTGACCCCCATTTATATTAGTTACATCATCCTAATCTATGAATGCATTATGCAAAGCTCTCCGCCTCTTGATGCTACAACGGTCCTGATCTTTGCACGTACGGACCGACAGATGTAGACACACAGACACACGCGTACACACATAGTGGGTAACATGATGTTTCCCTCAAGGCCTATCAATTCCTATGTGTAGCAACCACAGATTCCAAGCCGCCATCAAAATCCAAACAAGATCCGTCAGCAATTAAGGGAATACGGGGGGACATTAGAAAGACGAGCTGCTATCCGGCCTACATTCCCGTT
Organism: Notolabrus celidotus; assembly: GCF_009762535.1. NCBI lineage: Eukaryota > Metazoa > Chordata > Actinopteri > Labriformes > Labridae > Notolabrus > Notolabrus celidotus. The sequence continues at coordinate 5,549,563 of NC_048283.1, read as the reverse complement.
CCCTGCACAGCGGGCAATGGGATGAGTCTGGCATGGAGACACTCATGGAAGACCCACGCATACCCTGGGTCATCTATATTCCACCCATGTTATGGCAATATTGATATTGGCAGGCAGGCTGCTGATATTGGGTACGTAATGATGCAATTAAAACAGGAGCCATTTTACTATTATTGGCAAGAATGTGAGTCTCCCCCCCTCCCATTTTAGGAGGCAAATATGATTTGGAAGCAGTGCAGAGAGATCCGGAGAGAACCCACTCGTAATAAAGAAATTCATCTTGTCGTATCAGTGTCGTTTGTGCTTCATCTGTTAATGCAGTTTATTAGAGGCAGGAACTGTACTTTTTTTTGCGGTGGCTCGCATATTTACATAAATCTGTCATGCATGCTCCGGTCTATGTTCTCCTCACATCACAAAGTACGTCGCCATAATTCACCTTGCAACAAACCATTGAGCCGAGTCTTATGTTTTGCTTAACTGCACTCAAGTTGAGAATCAAATATATAATGAGGGAGAAATGCTTTTCTTATCCATTATTGAAGTCATCTGCAAAGATATGAGATCTGAAAAAGAGCCCGGAATGAAAGAAAAATGCAAATCAGTTCAATAATATTGGTTTACGCACAGGTTATATACCTTGGAAATAAAAGACCTGAGTGCTTTTAGAGCCATATGTTGTTCCTTTGTTCCAAGAGGGGAGATGCCTTCTTGTCACTTATGTTTCTGATTAGCAAAATGATTTATGCCACAATCGCTCAAAAATTCAGACAGTGAATGTGAAAATGCATTGTGACTCCACCAGATGTGCACAATAAAACAAGATTCCCATTGTAATCTGGGGGTACTTAGTTTATATGAAGCTAATATAAGGCACACTTGGATGTGGCAAAGTCACTCTTTTTAAAATTTGACTATAAATGATTGGAAATAAATTGTGTGTTTTATGCTGGATGGCATGAGTGGGTTGATAAATTAGGAACAGTTTTGTACCCTGACTTATCTACAAGACAAACCTGGTGGAGATCACAGGGATTAATTGCTTCAGAGGTGTGGAACGCCGCTTTCCCATTCTTCCCGCGCATTCGGCGCCTAAACAATGATTAATCACCCTTTAACTATTCTCCAGAGGATGCCGGCATTTGCCAAGCCTGGCCTTATCCGCCCAAATCCGCCTGTGCAGGTTGGGGAAGGTACTTGCCAGGTACAGCGAAGGCAACCTGTCCTCATCCGTTATCAGATTAGGGAAGTGTCAGGGAGCAGACGCAGAGGAGCAACGCTGTTGTTCCTCGCAGATCCCAAAACGCTGCCCACCAACTCCTCCCCCCCCAAACACACAGCCCCCCCTCTTTCTCCTCCAGTTTAACTTCCTCTACTCACAGCTCCCCTCCACCCCTCCTCTCCTCAGCTGCCACTCACTCCAAACCCATCAGCTGCATCACGTGGTCGGCCGCTCTGGCAGCTCTCAGTGCTGCTGAACTTCTGCCAGCTGAGAACACTCTGAATCAAATCACGTGACTCCAACTTCTGTGGAGAATAAAACCTGCCCTTCAAAGAGGCTTCTCTAATCATTAACAGTTACCTGAAGTAAGTCTATTTAAATCCATGGTTGAAAGTCCATTATTGGCCTGTCAAGCTTTATTAACATTCTGCTGATGCAGATCAGAGAAAACATCTTATTTCTCTCTGAAATCCTCAGGTGATCAAGTTGATTTTGATATTTAGGGGAATACAAAGTTGGCTCGAATATGACTCCACCAGCCTCATTAATAGCATCACACTACTCCTCCCTGCCTGCATTCCCCACTAATGACTGTCTCCATGTTTGTAGGTTTAGATTGATGGGACAGGGTACTGTAACACTGCAAATGTAACACTCAAATGTTTCATGTTTCCCCTCACTTCACAGAGACTTGTGGAGTCCCTCGGGGGTCAACACTGATACTGATTTTAATCCGTCTCGTTATGCTCAGCCACATTATACGAAGACAGTATTTTATTTCGCTGCTTCGCCGATGACACGCGCATTTATCTCACAGTTGTAAAACTTAACAGCTCCGACAACCTCACAAAAAAATGGATGTCAGCAAGTTTTCTTAAAGTCTAGCTAAACAGACATTTTGATTATTAGTACAGAGAAGTCTTATCCTGTTATCTGCTCCCTAGTCCCACCTCTGTAAGTTGTCTTGTTTTATTTTTCTATTGAGTCCTGAGTCTTAGGTCCTTACATATGTGAATATTATTAATAGTCTGTTTTTTTCTGTTTGCATTAGGACTTAAGGCCAAAATGCAGCGTTTAAATCTCTGAAAGAGTGCGCCAAGATTGTGGGCTACCAATTTAAGTCTGCTTGGTGACATTAGGCATTTCAGGGCAACTCAATGTGCTTTACATTTAAACATTAAAAGCATTGGAAACATTTAGATAAGCATAAAAGAGCACAATTAAATGACAAATTTAATAAAAAAAGAAAAGAAAAGGAAAATTAGAAATATGTTTAAAATAAAATTAAGATTTGCATTTAAAGTGAGTTAAAATGAGCTAAGATAGGAAGGCAGTGGCAAATAAAAAGAGTCTTAGTCTTTGACACTTCCTATCTCAGAGCGACGCAGAATAACTAGTCCATGCATTTGTTACCTCCAGGTTAGATTACTGTAACTCCCTCTTATCAGGCTGCCCCAATAAGTCTCTTTAGTCTCTGACTAAAACTAGGAAGAGGGAGCACATTTCTCCAGTGCTAGCTTCTCTACACTGGCTCCCAATAAAATGTAGAATAGAATTTAAAATCCTTCTTTTAACCTACAAAGCCCTTAAAAATCAGGCACCCTCATATCTTAAAGAGCTCATAGTGCCCTATTACCCCTCTAGAACTCTACGCTCCCAACATGCGGGCTTGCTAGCTGTACCTAAAATCTCTAAAAGTAGTATGGGAGGTAGAACCTTCAGTTATCAGGCCCCTCTCCTTTGGAATCATCTACCAGTCAGGGTCCGGGAGGCAGACACCCTCTCCACTTTTAAGAGTAGGCTTCAAACTTTCCTTTTTGACAAAGCTTATAGTTAGAGCTGGATCAGGCTTGGACCAGCTTTTGTCATGCTGCTATAGGCCTAGACTGCCGGGGGAACTGACACACTGACACACTGGGATCCTAGCTCACCCCCTTCCCCCCCAACCCCCTCATCACTTACTTTAACTCTGCCTGTCCCATTAATGTTACTAACCATAGACCTTTCTGGAGTCCCTGAGCTCCGTTGTCTCGTAGATTCCTCTGAGCTGCCGTAGACGTCCTCCTGCTGCGGACGATCTGGACTCCAGCTGATACGGACGTGCTGGACTTGATTTGATTTAAAAGAGGTGAGAGTTGGAGCGGACCTACAGCTTTCAGGGAGTTAGATTAAATTTGATGTCAGCATTTCCAATATGGCGACCTCCATCGATAAGCTTCAAAACTCTGCTATTGTAACCAACAGGTGATGCCACAGAGACCACGTCTATATTTAACAGTCTATGGTACAACCTGGACAGACTGCCAGTCTATCACAGGGCTGACATATAGAAAAAAAACGACCATTAAGGAGGGAGCAAGCTGGAGGCTATCAACCAAGGACATTCTTGCTGTGAGGTGACATTAAACAGTTATGCTGCTCTAGAATTTAAGCTAATTTCCTCATTTCCATAGCACATAATTTGTCTCCACACTTTCAAGATGTCACAGTTTCTCCAGCTCCAAAAAAGTAACCCAACACAAGCTGAAGATCCAGATTCAGCTTACCCCGAGTACTTCAACTTCTGACCTTGTTGTGGTGATGGAGATAAGCACTTTTAGGGGTCGGCCAGTACACTGACATCTCCAGGAGGTGTGGTCTAATGTGATATAAAATTAACTCAGTTTCTTAAAATAAAACACTCCATCTTTGTCATAAAACAGGTTCTAGTGAAGACAGGCAGAGGAGCCTCAGAGGGACAGTTTAAATCATAGATCCCAACAGAACAAAAACAAGAAGAGAGGGGAAATCAATAAGTCAGAGACCCTGTCCAACCTGAGGACACATGTGACAACTTTGCTCTGGTCAGTTAGCGAAACGAGGTTATCCTTTGAATATTTTATGCCACCTGCAGCGAGCGTCTGCTTGCACTAATGTAGGAGACAGATAAACAGGCTGTCAGTCCCTTGCCGATCCTCTTTCATGACTTCATCTCCATATCGACTCAGTATCTCAAATGGATAACTTGTGTTGCTTCTGATTTGCGTTGGAAGAGGAGTGAGGCGTGAAAGCTGCGCTAAAGGCAGGGACACCTCTCTCTAATGCTGTTTGAGCTGCCTGGAGGCCCTGAGGGGCCGCCTCACACTCTGCCTCCGTGTCTCTGCTCCCCCTCACAGATGGACCACACTCCACCACTGTCTACTTAACGCTTCCCTGCTCTCTATCAGCTGTCAAATGCAATGTTATCATTCCAGCGTACAACCAAAATAGCAATTACTCAACAGGAGCTTCACAAGAGATGCTGAAAGGAGGGTAGTCACAGGCGTGCAAATGTGACACAGAACAGGATCCTGGTTTGATTGGGCTGTTTTCACTCTCACTGTTGTTACACGTTGGTGAAACAGGGCATGTCTTTGGTGATAGAACATTTGTCAATCTGTTATTTACATGTTACTTCTTATAAGAGGATATTTCTTTCAAAAGAAAACTTGAAGTGAAGTCAGTGAAGTCTCTTTGAATTTATTCTTCATACTGTATTGCAATAGTTTGTTTGTTGTCCTGTCTGTTGCTCATAAATATTATTTTTCATATTTTAAATAGTCTGGATCTTTTCCTAAAAACAGTGTGACTCTAGGTTATTGTAATGTTTGACAAACAGGAGGAAATATTACATTTTTCTGGGCCTATCTCTATCTGTACATTAATGAACAGGTGGTGTTTTGGTGATTAGCTGGAAGAAGTAGGTGGAATTGATTTAAAACACTACAGTGTAAAAGTTTGTCTTGATCTATGAACATGTCTCTGTGGGATGTGTGCCTCGCGGGTGTGTTATTTTTCTTTACTATCTGGGTAGAAACAGATTTCTATGCCACAGAGGACTATGGATGCAAACGTTATTGCCGTATGAGTTAACATAGATTCATTTTTGATTCAGTCTTTTCAATGGATTTGTAGACAACAGAATTTGCAGCAGAAGACAAAAAGAGAGCTGAAGATAACTTGAGACTAGGGATGTAAATTTTAAGGATTTTCCGTGATCGATCTTTTGAAATGTTAATGATCCAGTAAATGTTTTCCATGTCAAAAACAATGCCAAATGCGTTTTTTCCCCTGCATCAAGTTTTCCTTCAGACACAATGTATATAACTGACAGTACTGAATAGCTATGGATCATATTGAGGTGTTCAAAATGTTAAACACGCTGAATATCAATGTGTGGAGCAGGCTCATAATCTCAGCGGACATGCAGTCATAAAATTGAAGGCTCAGACTTCAACATGTGGATTTACTGCAACAAGGGAATGGAACAGCACCCTATTTTAGACTCACAGGGTCCAGTTTTCTGTCTACCTGTTCTTATTTAGAAAAATAAGCATGTGTAGGTGGTTAGGTGTCAGCCGGGAGAGCAACCGGGTCATAATCAGTCCGGCGGTGGAGAAAAAAAGCGCCCGTGGAGACCTGTCACTCAGCCTTTAGTCAGCTGATTCACATCAAAACATGCTTTAAACTTAAAACACCTCCCTAATAGCTGAACCAAATATAAGACCACATGATGTTTGTTCCACGTGATATAAATCAAAACAAAAAAATGTGTTCGAGTAAGTTCTTAACAATCTATTAATTGATAATCAATTAATTGTTGACATCCCTACTTGAGACCATGAAGTAAAACCTGAGTTTACAAATCAGTTCCTTAAGGCTGCTGCATAGGAAGACCTATAAGTTCATGACCTCTAAGTGTAAAATATGCTACCTGAGGAAGGACAGGTGTCCTCAGGGTTGCCTTGCTGAAATTCTCATTTGGTCGCATACAACCAGCTATCTTTCTTCAAATTGGTCAGCTCTCATGGAGCCTCCTCCACTGTTGCCATGCTACAAAGTAGACATCATTAGCCTGTTACACATTGCAACTCCTCACAGAGCTGGAACAGCATCACTACTCTTTTCTACAGAGTTGGCATGTATTGATGTGGCTGAACATTTATGTAAACTCCTCTTATTATGATGTTGTGAAGTGCATCTTCACCTCCCTCTAAAACCTCAGTGTTAAAACATAATTTACACCTTCTCTGACAATGAAAGCTGAGCAATACAGACTTTTAAAATTGATAGCTGTTGTATGGAAAATGTGTACAGGTGTAGGTTTAAAGTGGCCGCTGTGTGTAAATGCAGAAAATAAAAAAATGCATTTACTTTTTTTGATAAAGTTTGGTAAAGTTGGACAGAATATCACATGGTGTTTAGAGGAAAAATGCTTCTGATTAAAATTGTTCCAAAGCAGCCGAGGGGAATCAAACACCACTGATCTCTGCAAAAACAAATCAGTGATTGTTGTCAGACTGTACTGTACCATCCCCATGTGGAATCACTAATAGAGCCCAGCATTGATCACATCACTTTCGTAATAAAAACACTGCATTTGTTTGTACAATTTAAGGGTTTTTAAACGTCCTAATTTAGTCAGCATGAACTGTGTAGTACACCTAGTCTACCTCGACAAGCCTGGCTCCCCGGAGGAGGCCTGCAGGAGCCTGTGATCCGTAACTCTGTAATTATTCACTTGACAAGGTCTTCCTTGTAGTACATTGTGCATTAGGCTCATTTCAACATGTGACAAAACACAAGCATTTTTGACAAGACGCACATATGTTAACAGTGGAAATGTGTTGCAGCGGCGCTGAATTAAAAAGACATCTTTTACACCTAGAGACACATCCTCATAATGTTACAATATGCAATCTGTTACATTCAAATAAACAGGAAATAAATGTGGATGTACAACAGTGTTAATCAGTTAGATTTATACTTGTCAGATGTGCGGGGAGGTGACAGATTCGATTTTATTTATTTATTTAGCAAATTATCACATTTTCATTACAGCAGGCTCTTAAAACAGCTCAATCAATCAATCTGCCTCCATCCATCTGTCGGCAAGTCAATCAATCAAAACAGACAGAAAGACAAAAGAAAAAAACACATCATTATGAGGAATGTTAAATTATTGTGCTGTCTCTGATTTACTCCCATTGTGTGGTGAAACCCTTCAATGTGTCTTTTTCATATGCTTTTTGACCTTTGTGTGACTGCTGCTTTAGAGATGACTGAAACAAAAAGGAAAAGCTTCACTATTTATCAATCCTATGTGGATGTAGTCAAGTCCTACACATAAACAGTCAACTTAATTTTACATCTCTGTTAAGATTGTTTTAGATGATAGCTTGTTTCAACATGTTTGAGGACAGTTTGGAGGAGGGTTTGTTTTTATTTTTGTTTTCAGTCAGGTTTAAGTCTGGAAGAACTTGACTGCTGTGCATGTTGCCTTGACTCCAACCCGAGCACCAGAACATGCATGGATGATCGAAACCAAAGACTGTCAAATAGGTGGTTGATGTGACTCTCCTAAAGTAAAGCTGAAACATTTAGAGCTTCCTCTGCAGACTGACTGCAGGATAGGTCATAAAAACCTGTCTCTTCAGGTATAACAGATGGGACACCAATCAAACTAGAAAATTCAAATACACATCAGATAAATATTTCTCAAACATGGTTTCTGCCCTGACACTTAATCCTATCTTATCTAGAGTGTTAATTTTTCTGAGAAGTTTTGTTTCCATTAGCTTTCAAAGTTAAAAAAAGAGGCGATGTGACATCATGAATGACAGCTCTGTTGATCAGTATGGCATTCTTTATCGGATTAGCACAGAAGAGGACAAACAGTGAGAGAAAACACAACACTTAGAAATCCGCCACGCCCCAACAGATGCAATGTATTTATAACTCTTAGTTTTAATCTTCAAAATGGATAAGGTCTTATAAAAAAAAATCACACTAGTACAGTGTGTACGAATAAAGAAAGCAGTGATTCAGACCAAAACGACTTATTCTACCCTGCTGTAAACATGTTTTCTTCTGCTGTAAGAATGGGCACTTTGACATTGTTGTCATTTGGGTTTCCTTGGCTTTTGGAGCCAGCCTCAAGGGGACACTAGCGGAACTGCAGTTTTATTCAATCAATCAATCAATCAATCAATCAATCAATCAATCAATCAATCAATCAATTAATCAATCAATCAATCAATCAATCAATCAATCAATCAATCAATCAATCAATCAATCAATCAATCAATCAATCAATCAATCAATCAATCATTATTTGTATAGCGCCAAATCACAACAAACATTATCTCAGGACGCTTTTACAAGCATAGGAGGTCTAGACCACTCTATGTCAAATTATGAACAGAGACCCAACTTCAAGACAGGGTAAGACTCAGTCTGACCCCACCTTAATCCATCATGAGCATTGCACATCGCAGTGTTTAGCTAGTTACAGTGGTGAGGAAAAACTTCATTTTAACAGGCAGAAACCTCAGGCAGAACCAGACTCATGTTAGACAGCCATCATGCCTTGACTGAGTTGGGTCTGGAAAGACAGATATTCATTCTGCCTTAGCTAATGTGTCACCAGTGCCAGGTGTTTGATATTTTGGTTTCAAGTCCAAGCAGTTCTATGGAGAGCCTGAAACCTAAAGAGTGATGGCTGTTAGAGTGGCAGATAAGATCTCATACTACTTGAGTTATGATGACACTAATGGCACATTGATATCACTCACAGGCTCCACATACTTTTGATCATGTTTTGAGCACTCCTGCCTGTCCACATACTGAATGACACTTTATTTATTCTAACTGACTGGGACATATTTACCTCAAGTGACAGACACACCTGCAAGTCCACTTGTTCTCGTAGACATTTCTAGTCCATTGCTGGCATCACTTTTTAACAGGCATTTGGTGAACAATGGACTACAAACAGTGAAGTAGTAGTAGAAGCATCAGCAGAGGTACATGAATGTTAAGTCATCTAAATCGTGCCATGCCAAAGGTTTGTAGACCATATCAGTTTGAGCCTTGCTTCCTAGTCTATACAGCTAACTGAGGAATGCGCCCCATGTTTCATTGCTCTGATTGGTTGCAGGTCTATCTGACTGTATTCAGAAGGAATTTGGAGTGCAGTGTTTGTAATCTCTACTTGGAAATCCAAACTATACCAAGAGGTTACAATATTTGGCTCCTCCAAATTTGTGTTGCAGTTTCAGGCTATGTTCGTTTTCCTCTTTCTACTAAAGAGCTCAGTATTGGGATCATTAATATTGTTCTCTTTACTGTTGTGAGTGTCTGATTTTGTGTCTAGATTTTACCCCCCTTTTATTCTCATGTAGTCACACCATGTCTCCTAAGGGATAACTATTAGTATAAGGTCTCGCAGGGAGCAAAGTTTGAGTAAAGTCGTCACTCTGCTCTGAGGAATGCTGGGACCAGCAGCTGGCAGGTGCAGCAGTTTATCACAAACCCAGAAATAATTGAAAGTGACAACTGGCAGCACCACAAATGATTTATTAGTCTTTTACCCAGCTCCTAACCATCCTCGGGGCTGGAATCAATTATTCACCAACTATGTGTCTTCAAATCATTAATTCTACTGTGTGGAGCCAAACGCCGTCCCACTTCATGTTCCTCCTCATGTAGCCAGACTGCTGGACTTGTTCCATCAGGTTCTTCTGCATCTGAAGACATCTGCACGTGAGCGTCCAGGAGAGACACAGACAGATGTGTGGACGTGCGAACGGGGTCACATCAGGTCGTGTGAGGTCTTCTGAGCACTGGGAGCAGAATGAAGGTGAATAGAAATGTTTCAGACGAGCACCGTTATAAAAACTCCAGATTTAATATTCAGGAGGTTGAGATTCATCACTTCAAGAGCACGAATTAACAGTGAAGAAAAAAAGCAGATACACAGTCCAATATTAATTCATCAGCCTGATATTACTTTCATTAAAAGTTGGATATCAGCCAGTAGCTGTTGTCCTCTCTCATATGATAGATGCAGTGGTTAGCTTTAGGGTTTTAATTATTATGATTATATTCAGAGGATAATGGGTTTAATAATTTTAGCAGCTACAGTTGTAAAATCACTTGGTCAAAATAGTGTTGGAGGATTTCACGACATGATAATATGAAGAAAAATGTTATAATGACACGCCAGCTTGTGTGAGATGTTAAACACAGTCACAACAGGACAAAGAAAATGTTATTCATGTCATTATTTGTTTTACTTGTTTAGGATTCAACAACAAGAAGAAGCTCCTCTAAAGTGCTTTTATTTTTTAAGACAAAAACGATTAAAATATGTTTTTTAATTCCTCACATATTTGGACCTCTTTGTAAAAAAAAACATCTTTACCTTGGTGTCTCTAAAATATTAAAACTTTAACTCGACTGCTCTCTCCTCTAATATTTTGTAATGTTATTGCTCTTAACTTAAAGGGCTGTAAATCTATATTTTTCAAGTCAACAACAATGCTTGTGATTTGAATTGTTGTCGTGTCCTTTTTGTATGGATTTAATGTGTTGATTTATATAAGTAGAATTATTTGGGCTTGTGTCATACTTTTGCCGAGGTCACACCACAGACTATATAAAATCTGGATTTAGTAACCGTGACGTCACCCATCTGTTTCTGAAGCGCTGTTTTGAGGCCAATCCATATTGTTGCTGTTCAGCGATTGTGACATAAAGAGGCGGGCTTTGAGCCTCCTAGCCAACAGCTACAGTGTACCCGCCTGTCAATCAAGTCAGCTGTGCCTCTCATTTGAAGACTTGTAATCTCAATATATTCAAAATTGCCACATTAGCAAAAAATTCACCCCCCCATACAGTGTGTGCCGATCGAGAAATGAGCTATCCAGACTACACTCAGGCTGTAAACATGTTTATTTCTGCTGTAAAGATCTGCTTTTTTGAATTGGTGTGTATGTGGTTTCCAGTACTTCTGAAGCCAGCCTCAAGCAGATCCTCGGTGAACAGCAGTTTTTAGCACTTCCGCATTGGCCTCATATTTTTAGACCGGAGGTTGCCGCTTTGGTAAGACTAGACAATCTTCTCATCTGTCACGATGGTCATTGTGTCAGATTAGGCGATCACAGAGCCACAAATTCATGCTGTGATGACTTCACCAACAGATAAGACAGACTACACCATGATACTGCACCAATCATCACAACTAAGGTGATGATGTTGGGAGAAAGACAGGCTAGCTTATTCAATCTGTCGTGGTTCTCCCTCAATGGCACATCATGAAGGCAGGGATGTTGTTGCCAGAGCTTGCAAACTTTACCCTGTCACATCGTTCCATCTCTCAGTACCAACTTCATCATTCTTTCTTCGCTTTACCATTTTGTTTGTTTACACTCATGACTTCAGCACGAGCTTTGTGTTTTCATTGGTCAACATCACTGATGTGACAGAACAAACTTCAGAAGACAGAAAAAATCGAGCATGTTAGACTTTGTTGGGAGGTTGTAAGTGCCCCAGATGTCGTCTTGATTTTCATTCACTTTGACCCAGAACTAACTGGACATCCTTCAGCTGCTGGATTGGGCTGTAATCGTGCTTAAATGTTGAAGTCTGACCTCGACGTTTGTAATATATTCAGATAAAGTGAATCATCTTTCACTGTCGTAATATTATTTCATCATTAGGCATCGTAGATTTCAATGAAGCTAGCTGAATCAGTTTCCTTACGTATAAACTTTCCTCTTCTGTATTTAATTCATCCTATGAAGACGTAAAAAAAATGTAAACTGCAGTAGGCCACTAGTGACTGAGGCCCTGAAGAGGACCTTAAAAGGTTAAGCTATTTTTCTGTGTAAAATAAAGTCCACATAAATCCCACAGTGTGCCTTGGAGTGTATTTTTGATGGAGAGTTGCAGTTTTCATTTTCTGACACCTTTTACCCGAGCAGCCCTCCCCTCCTCCCCTCTCCCCTCCTCCCCTTTGCTTCGGGCTTGCTGAGCTTAATTTTTCTTGCATCCAAAGAGCACCTGTAAGTGATCAGCACAAAGGCCGGCAGTGAGTCAACTCTTTTCTCTTCCATTTATAAGGAGCTTTTTAATTTTTCAGAAGCACATTGAGGCATACATTTCCAGCACTTTTGAGTATACACAGCAGCGAGATGGTGTATCTGGGACTAATTCAAAGTACAATGCGATGACTACATTCATATTTATGAAAGTTTGGGGGATTATTAAAGTAAACAAAACCAACCCTTGTCTTGTTTGTCAAGCATTTTATTTAGTTTGTTGTAGTTTTGTGGGGGATTTTATGGCTTTATTTAGAGAGAGGATAGAACAGTGGATAGAGCAGGAACCTCGGGGAGCAGGAAATGAAAGTAGGGCAAAGTGGGGCCACAGGTTAGACCCACTTCAAGGACAATAGCCTCTGTATGGCCTGCAAGTTTAACCACTTGTCCAAACTGGTGCTTCTACATCAAGCATTTTAAGCAACATTTTTCTACGTAACGCTCTCAGATCGAATAAAATATGGACGTAGGCTCAGTGATGTCACACATCAGTTCCTGAAGAGGTGTTATGAAGTCTGACGATGGTGTTGGAAATGGTGACTCCAACTAAATCCAGACTACTCAGTGAACCAGGACAGAAATGGAGTTAAGGACATAAGTAGCTGCTGGGAAAACAGCTACAAGGCAACTGGCAGTCAAATAAGCCATGCCTCTAATTATGCATAACTCTTAGCCTTAAAATTAATTTCATAATCATAGTTTAGAAAAATTAAACCTGGAAGAAGTTGTATGAATAAAAGATAGAGGTATAGAGTCATTTTTCCTTTTTTGTACCAGACTGTAAAAATGTTTAATTCTGCTGTAAAAATGGACAGTCTAATAAAGGCGCTACACCAGATTGGTTGGCTTTTGAAACCAGCCTCAAGTGGACACTGAAGGAACTGCAGTTGTTTTTGCACTTCTGCATTGGCTTCATTTTTCAGTATCAGAGATTGCTGCTTGGTTATGCTATAAAAATTAATATTTCGAGGTCTGTAGAAGATTTTTTTCCATGTACAGTAACCAAAAAGTGACCTGCCATGGTACCTTTTAATGCATAAACTGAAGAAACAGTAACGGACATCTTACTTTACAACTGAAATTCAACAGCTTCCAGCAAGATGTGATACAGACCATAACAGAGTGCTAAACATCTGCCCTCTCACTTTACTTCCAGGCATGTTTCTGTATCTTGATGACATAAAAAACAACATGTGATGAGAAATATTGCTTCCTGTTTTAAAGGATGACTCCCTGTCAGAATAAAGTACATCAGGACGTGTTAATTATCTTCCCCTCTCCTTCGCTTTAGTTCATCTTCTTCAGCTTTGCTTTCCTCTTCAGCACATCAAAACACAAGCAAAAAGGCATTAGGGGAAATCTTTTCTTATTTTTCATTCAAAAGGTTTAAGTTTTATGTATAATTAATCTGGTGTGGTTTTAAAGTTCAGCAGGCAGTATTTTATCTGTTATAACTCAAGCCCTCTCATCTTTATGAATACAAAGCATATATAATGTGCTGCCTGCGTATTATTAATTATGGAAATAACACAACAAAAGCACATCCTAAATCCATTACTGTTGTAAGCTAGACTTGTCTCAATAAATCAGCGTCTACAATCAAAATTGAAATAATTTTTTATGCATAATGTATGTGCTTGTTGCCACAACATCTGTTCATTATGCAGAGTAATGCATTCTTGTAGTTTTTAAAAACTTCAGTCCTATAAAATAATCATAATGACTGCTTCATTACGGAGCACAGGAAGACAGAAGTACATTTTACAATACGTCTGATGATTTACAGTTTCAGTGAGTTTTTATAGTCAAGTCAATCACAAGTTTGAGGCTGGAAGTGTGGGGGAAGGCTCATTAAGGCAGATGTTTGTGGAATCACAGGCGTTCACACAGAGCACATCAGGCTGGAACGTGAAGTGGGTGTGAGGGGTGTTTGGACCCCAGAGCCCGAGTCCCCTGTCACTCATAAAGAGCCCCGTGAGGAAACTTGCAGCAGTCTACCTGTGTAGCATTTATTAAGGGGGGCGAGGTGTTGTTTCTCACATTTTGCACAGATGCTAAAACGGACCTGTTTATCTGTCATACATGTACGAAACAAACATTCAAACATGTAAACACCTCTTCAATTTGGGCTTCACTGGCCATTTGGGGGCGCTACGATTCAATTTCACATTTTCTAATTTAACTTTTAAGGACAGAATTTTTGTCTTGATCTACTGAACTTAAAACTAGGAAAATGTACATAACAGAAGCTGATGTTTTCTTTCATGTCAGTGTGTTATGAAGTTCTGTGCTGTTTCCTTGAATTATCACATCATTCAAGATGCTTTCACTTCATCAGCCTAATTTGGTAAATCACAAAAATTATTATTGTGAAACTGCTGAATAATATGTCCTGTCACACAGCTTAAATTATTATTTCACCAGCCAGAAGTTCATTGACAGAACGGTCTGTTTCAAACACCTTGAATAACTATTTAAGTCATTTTGTATGTAAAATTATGTAATAGTTCCAGCTTTACAATTTCAGTTCATTTTTAAATAATCTTGCCACTATGCCATTCTGGATGGTACCTACTTTATTTAAAGGATTTATCATGTCTTCTTCCACAAGGCTGTGGACAGACTGCAGAACCTGTAACCCAGCCTCACACCCAAAAACCAGGTCAGCACATAAGTGCAACACTGACTCTTAAGTCTTTCTGTCATACACTGTACAGCTGCTGGTAAACTATTTATTTGACTACACTTCATTACTAAGTAATATTTATTTATTTATTTATTTATTTATTTATTTATTTATTTATTTATTTATACATTCATTTATTTATGTATTATGATTCATACATTTTCTTAAAATCCAGCACTCTTTACAGAAAAGTGTAAATGTACATATACTTATATTCTTATATACCTAATATTTGAATATTTGAATTATTTTTTATCAGATTGAAATGCTGCCCAACAAAGTTGTGTTGTATTTCTTTTTTACAATGACAATAAAGTGCCTATCCTATCCTATCCTATCCTATGTCTCACTTCCAGGGGCGTGTCTAGGAGTGTGGCCAGGAGGGGCTTGGGCCCCCTGTTGAAATCTGTTTTGCCACCCAGGTGCTAAAATCAATTATTTAGGCGGTGTTGCTACAAACTAAATGTGACTTTCTTTGAATTTTAATACATTTTTTTGTTGGTATCATAGAAGACAATACTTCAGTGTTACAATTTAGTTTCAGAAGACGTTCAGTGTGTTTCTTTTTTATAATTTTACCAATTAAAACAGTTTTCTTTAACTTTTATGAATAATATTTTTAAAGATCAAGTCTTTTTTTCTAGTGACTTGAATGGAGGGGTTTTCTTACAATCAGGAGTTCTACTTTGTGTCCCCTCTTTGTAAAAAGAGAAAAACTACACAGCAACAACAACAACAACAAAAAAAACTAAACATTTATAAATTAAAATTTGATTAAATCTTAATATTACTTTATTTTTAAGGTTTGGATCCTTTCTGTGACAAAACAGATTCTCTGAATGTGTCACTCTGAGCTTTGGGAAATTGAGGGGACTTTTAAAAAAATGTTTCAGACAAACTGAAAGATTTTTAATTTATGAACAAGGCCAGCAGCAGGTTAGTCCAATGTGTATACATAAAATACGTGTTGATAAAGGTAGAGTGGAATTTTTAAAATTTCACCTATGGCTGCAATGCATCAATAAAATCCTACTTTACATGAGTGCATGGGTAATATTAATCCCATGATCTAATACCTCGTACTGTACACATTGTTCTCATCTTACTCATAAACCTCTACTACTCGAAGGCCTTAACTAATGAAACTTAATGCAAAGGTTTATTATTCTGCATTCTGCAAACCTCCTAATGATTTAGATGTCTGTGTACAAATTAATGTAAATATGACTGCTCAGGACTGCTTTTATAAAACACCACTTATGGTCAAAATGTTTATAACCACAGGAGGAGAGGAGTGAACTTATCACGCTGAATGATTTGGGGTAAGTGGCGGTCATGTTATTTTGGGAATAATCTTGTAATTGTCATGCTGCACTGCAGAAAGGACTATTATTTTATGCATGCATCACATGAAAAATAGAAATAAATACAGTGTTGTGTTGCAGGATCTTCAAGATAATGAGAGAAAAGGATTTGACAACATTATTTGCAAACATCTGACATATTCACATTGAGCACAGTGGAAAGCTGGAGAACATTTCTCTGAGAGCTTTTAAGAGGACGATGCTGCTGCAGCGTATAAACACTTATTATCTGTGTCACTGTTGTAGTGGCAGCGCCGGAGTGATGAAGAGGAATATTCCTGTTGCCCCAGCGTGCCGCCATGGGACTGTTATCTCTGCAGCACATACATCAGACACTGATGCACACACCTCTTCCCTCTGAATGCAACATGACAGGTTCCTTTAGTTTCCCACTTCCAATCCAGATAACACGGCGGGGTTGATCCGGCATGAAGCGCTTAGGAGATGTCGGCTGATATGAATTGAACTGTCAATAACACGCGCTGCAAAAACACTGGGCTTTTAAAATGAACGAGGTCCCAAAGAATATGTGTATTCTTTGATACAGAGATTATGTTATCAGTGCTCAGGGTGTCGACGCAGAGTGCTATTCAAGAACTGATTGATAATGCAACACAGCCCCCAACATTTTATTATTTACATTCACATAAGAAGCAAGGAAATTGATTTCCTTTCCAAACAGCACACTCTCCTACATTTACATTTTAAAGGCCTTTAGCTGATGCTTCTTTCAACTCGCATTGCAATGGTTGCAACTCTCTGTTTCACTGCGCAGATGGGAGAAACCAACAGTGATCAGGTTAAGTTTGCTAAGTTTTAACATTCCCATTTCAACAATGCTCCTATAATAATGTATGCTGATGACTTCATCCTTCTCACACTGGATTAAGAATCTACTGAATACAATCTATATATACTCTATGCGTGAATACAGATTAGAGATTTACATGAAAACAGAACAGAAGGAATCAGTTAATGGATAAACAGCGTGAAGAAATGATGTGAATTAGTGATAAAAAATCATCATATGTGATATTTCTGATCTCAATCAAGGCTGAATTATTCAACAGTTCTTTAAATCACAACTAACGCCCACATCATTCAACAAAGGAGTTAATGTAAGTTCAAGAAATGAGCTCAAACACAAGAAACAAGGCACAAAAGAGTGACAACTGAACCTCAGTGAGCTAGTCATGCTGTTCAACCAAACGTCATTCATCTCATATATTTTTTATATTCAAAATCAGGTCAAGAGCACACATTTTTAAAAGTTACAGAGTTCATTTGTACATTTGACATTAAGACTAGGTCCTTTCAAAGTGACATCTGATAAGGGGTCAAACACAGCACAGTGCTCAATGTAAAGCTGGATAATTTTAGCAAGGACCTGAAATAAACTCCTCTGGTGCAACATAGAGGAGTGTCAACCATTAAAATGTGGAGAGAAATGTCCTCAAACTCTGGAGAAATATATGGAATACACTAGGGTTGGGCATCTCTGATGTAAGGCTGATAACATACAATGGACTTTATAAAACATGGACATAGTCTCCCTGACGTCACCCTTTGTTTTTTGACGCAGAGTTTTGAAATCTATCGTCAGCAGTCGCCATATTGGAAATGCTGACTCAACCAAGTGGCAACCTCCAGTCTAAAAATATGAGTCCAATGCGGAAGTGTTAAAAAATGCAGTTCATTGAGGATCCACTTGAGGCCGGCTCTGGAAGTACCGAAAACCACATACACACCCATTCAAAAAAGACGATCTTTACAGCAGAAATAAACATGTTTACAGCCTGGTACAAAAGACAAGTGTAATCTGGGGGTGAATTTTTTTCTAACGCAGCAATTTTGAAGATAGTGAGATTACGAGTCTTCCAATGAGAGGCACAGCTGACTTGATTGACAGGCGGGAACACTGTAGCTGTTGGCTAGGAGGCTCAAAGCCCGCCTCTTTATGTCATAATCGCTCGACAGCAGAAATATGGCTCCCGCTGACGATCGGCCTCAAAACAGCGCTTCAGAAACAGATGGGTGACGTCACGGATGCTACATCCATATTGTATACAGTCTATGGACTCAACCTTACTTTAGATCAACCAACACAAAGAGATGGAGCTGAGGCAGGCTGTTAGCTCTTGGTAAGCGCCCACCTGTCAGTCAACTCAGCCATGCCCCTAATAATGCAAATTACAATATAACTCTCAGCCTGTCAGTTATGCTAAAGGATGGGTTAAACAATCAATCCGTCATTCAGTGTGTGTGTGTGAGTAAAGAAATGAGCCACAAAACCAAAACAGGTTAAATTCTGCTTCATGAAAAATCTTTGTGATGAGATTTCTGGGCTTTTGAAACCCACCTCAAGAGGACACTTGAAATTTAAAGCTAATGCTGAAGTGCAAAAAACTGGCCTCCCAACACTAGAGGTTGCCGCTTGGTTATAATTTACTTCTGCCATTGCTCCCTGTACATTTCACACAGTCACTACAGGTAGCCACCATGCTTTGCATTTAAATTTGGGCTACATTAAGCTGCTGTACAACAAGCCTTTGCTTTCATATCTTTAGAAGAGATCCTTGTACTGAATAAATGATACCTACAGCCTGAATGGAATATGATGATCAATCTACTTGATGGGGGAAAAAGGGAATACTGTATGTTGGTGTTTTCACTCAGTGCATAGCATTTTTGCCACAGTGTCAACAGGCAGAGGTGAAATGTGCCAGGCTCCTTTGATTTAACAAGACATGTGTGATCAGGTTGTCCTTGGTGTTGCTTTTGCTGTTGAAAATCAATCAGAATCAAGTATTGAACACAGCCGGGTAATAAACATGTACAGACTGTGTTTGTTGTGTTTTCTGTGCATTTTTGCAAACATCAGACTCCAAACATGATGTATGAGCTATTTAAAAATCTGTCTTAAAAAACATTTATTGTATGTCTTATTTTCTGATATTCAAAGCAGACTGAATCTGCATGATTCACCTCCAATAAAAGAGAGATTATGCAGCCACAGTGCAGCAAACATGCAGTAAAACATATATCTCCCACTTTGCTTGTCCAACCCTGTACCCACTGCAGGATATATTGCTGTTTCTGCTACACTTCTCATGTTCAGACGATCAATCAGAGGGTGATTCAGTGTTTGTCATGAGACTAATCATTCCTCCTCTTTCTGGCGTGACGACAGTTTGTATGTTAATAGCCAGCTTTCAGGATCATTTTTCTACTTCTTTCACTTCAACGAAAAATAGCCTGAGAGGTAGATTTAATATCCTTGTCTGACTCGATGTGAAAATGCGACCCAACACTGCAACAATGCAGCATCTTGATGCAATAATCTCAAATTAAGTCATGAATAATGTAAGGAAAAGTCATGAAGAAGAATTAATAATTCAATAGATAAATAATTTACAAAATAATCAAATAAATAAATAATGACGCGCCATAAATAAAGCATCAGATTAAATCTTTCCACCAGGCAGCCTCATGCAAGAGGCATCGCAAACAAAAATAGACACAGACAGAAGGCTTTGTCCGTTGTTTCAGAGGGTTTGAGAAGATAAATCTTGTTTTAAGTGATTAAGGTTTCTCAGTCAGACAGAACTGGTAGATATAAGAATGGTTGTACTGGTAATCACCACCTCAAACATAGTGCACATGGGCTTTTATGAAGTTATATTGACCCTACACTCCACAGCTCCACTGGCTCCCCGTAAAACAGCGCATCCATTTCAAGATCCTGCTCACAAATCCCTCAATAACCTGGCCCCCCCATACCTCACTGACCTTCTCCAGTACTACCACCCCTCCCGCCGCCTCCGATCCTCTGACTCCAACCTCCTCACTCCCATTACTAAATCCAAGCACCGTACCTTGGGGGACCGGGCCTTTGCCATAGCCGCCCCCACCCTCTGGAACTCTCTCCCCCCACACATCCGTGCTTCTGACTCACTTCATTCATTTAAGAAACAGTTAAAAACGTACCTTTTCAAACAGGCATTCCCCACACATTAATTATTCCACCTCTTCCCTTGTCGTCTGCTTGTCTTATATGTCTTCATTGTATTTATTTATTGTCTCTCTTGTAAAGCGTCTTTGAGTTCAATTTATATACGTCCTGCCTACCCTCATGTGTAAGAAACCCTCAGACCAGCGTCTTCTCTTTTTGTGAATGGTTGCTAATACATCCTCAATTCCTTTCCTTCCCTCCTTTCCGGCCTGCTACATACTACCTACTAATGTAGTAGGCAGTAGGTATTGTTGCCTACTACATAAAGAAAGAAGCAAAACTGCTTCTTTAGCATCCACTTATGATTTTAAAAGTTAGGAAGTGGTTTATATGGAATTAATAATTATCAGAGTACCTAAAAACTGAGTTCCCCCCATCAAAAAAAGAGAAAAGAAAAAGTAGAACTAGTGCTGTGCATTGTGGGAAACAGTATACTGCATACTGTGAAATTTTCCTGAATCAGTCGACATCCAGGGAGTTTTGGTATACTGCAGATTTTGCTCTTGTTCACATACTACTTACTGCATACTGAATTTTGGCTAAATCAGTAGGTACTGCTAGTATAGTAATTGCCATTGTGGTGGCCATTCTGTTTTTATTCATGTTTTTTTAACATTCTTTTTAAAAATTATGTTTCATTTAAAATGTTACAAACAATAAATCTGTACAGGCCTACAAGCCCCAACCTCTGATGCTGCGCTTTGGACATATGTATGAGTTATTTGAGTTCCTAATATGGGAAAATATATTTTATGTGTTGAGCTTGTTTTCCCCTATTGTCCTGAAAATGTACCAAAACCGAGAACCAAACCAAATCCTTTTTTTTTTTGTACATCTACACCCCTACAGTGTAGTGTGTCATGTCTGTCAGTCAAGTCATGGCATAAATGACAAGAAGATTGTGTAGTCTGACCTTGGCATTAGGGGATAGAAAAATAAAGGGAGAAACTGTTTCATCATTTCGTCGTTTTGTATGTCCACAGTCTACGGTCTTCTAGTTTTGATGAACAAACACAGACAGCTTCCACCAGCTGTTATGAAAAGGTCTACCTGAGGCAGGTGCAGAACAAACCTGCTAGTTGGTGGCTGACTCTCGTCTTTGACGTTTGTTGACGTCAAGAAACAGGGGATGCAATGGTGGGACAATTTCTTTCAAATCTGTCTTGTGTGATCGTGACATATCTCCACATTTGGGTTAAAACAGTGTTGATATTTCTACCATTATACGCTTGTAAGGAAATAAATTTGCTCTTTTGTCACAGTAGGAAAAATGCCTTATTTCTCAACCCAGGTGGATCCATGTTTTGCCCTAATTACAGCATCTAAGTGCAAATAAATGTCCAGATTTTATAACGTCAGGAGAGAATCAACACGTCAGGAATAATGTATGATCTGAAGTCTGTGTTAAGGTTGTTTGGGCCTAAGGGCAGGAGTGCATCCAACTTCTCACTTTGCAGGAAACGCTGCATAATTACACAGTAGGCTTCTACAGTAAGGACTTCATAGCCTGTGCTGCTTTCTGCCCATTGAAGACTTTGGTTTTCCCTCGTGCCATCTGCCTATCAACCTTACCCTATCAAGAAACAATCAACAGAACCATCTGCGGTCTAGTCACCAGTACTGTTATCTCTCCAAACCAAATAATGACAAACTGGAAAAAGGCAGGGTGAGTAAGTCACTGGTGTATCTATCAAGGAAGGACGGCATCCAACAAAAGAGCTCAATCAAACAGAAACACAGTGGCAGAAATTACTGTTTGACTTCTCTGTTAGAATGGGAGCTTTTGGGAGTCTTCGTGTGGATTTAGAGGGAATTTGAAAAAGTTAGAGGATAAAGAAGGTCATTCCAAGAGAGTTTGTATTATTTCTGGGAGAATTCACATCAGTGAGAGGAATTTTAACTGTGGATACTAAAAGACATAAAAGTTGCAAACTGCACAGGTAGTGTTTGACTTTGGATTTTCTTTCAAACTGCTGCCTGAAAATCCAACAGCAGCTCTCTCAAGCCATTATAATTCATTCACTGCCGGTGATTGCAAACAATGAAAAACCAAAAAAACGAAAAAAGAGGTGGCAGACACAAAGATTAATTAAAAAAAGGAAAAGCTGTACAATGGACACATGGATTGTTTCATTAGAAGCCAGTTGTGTGGCTGCAGAAATGCCAAGAAAATATGTATGAGGGTCCAGGGATGGACAGCGCTTAAGATAAAACAGTCGAAAAATGTGCAACAGACAAAACCAGGCAATGTGGAATGGAGGAGGCCCCTAATGAAGCCAGCTGGTCTCAGTCCAGACAGGCAGAGGAGGGGGAAGGATTGATAGAGGGAGAGACCCACGGGGGTGGGTGGAGAGAGAGAGAAATAGAGGGGAAAAGGGAGTAAGACATGCAGGATGTATGGCCGCCCAGGCAGCTCTATTGTATCAGGAGGCACCAGTAGGTGTATTTCTTCCAAACTCTGCAGAAAAACCCAAAGCCATGCCAAACGGCACGTCTGCTAATCGTGCAGCAATTACTAGCCTAATAGATGTTTTTTTATTCCAGTTCTCGCCTCCTCACAGCCGCCATGTTGGGAAGCAGAGCATCGGTATAATGGTGGAGAAGATGCAGAAGCTCATGTGGCGGTTTTTCCTCTTCCATCACAATGTTATCCAGTCACAGTACGGTCGTGTCTTGTTGAAACGGTCTAATGTATTGCTTTGGATCGACATACCACTGCAGCTGTGTTTGCACCCAAACATTTACCACACTGCCAGATTGTACACACTGTCTGAATATGAGTGGGAATTTTCGTTTGTGTAATCCTTCTGTTTGTTCTCCTTAAAGCTCCTTTGAGGAGTTTTTCACTGGTCATGAAACTATCTGAAATTAACTGCAATGTCTTTTCATGACCTTCCAAAGCAAACTAGATCATCAGCAATGAGCTTGACTATTTCTATACTGTAATTTTTAATGCCTTAACCCAGGGGTGTCAAACTCATTTCAGTTCAGGGGCCACACACAGCCCAAATTTATCTGAAGTGTGCCGGACCAGCAAAATCATAACATAATATGTTTGTATGGTCTTTTTTGCCATGATGAGTCTCACAGTGGGCTTTTGCTCTTTAAGCACTGAAACCTGCTGCGAACACACCAAACACACAAGTTATCCATTCACCTGACACAGAGTTTAATGTTTACTGCAAAAGAACAGATAGATTATAATAATGAAGAAGGTAAAGTTGACTATTTTGGACTCCTCAGTTCCAGCATGAACAGTTTGCTTGCTGGACAGTGTTGCAGCGGTGTAGTGCTAGTGTTAGTAGTTAGTGGATCATCTTATAGTGCCCAAAAAAATCTTTATGAATCTCAATCGGATTATGCAAACAGCAAGTCATTTCTTTTATCACTTTGAGAAAAAAAGTCTTGGAAAAAAAAAACGCTTTTCAGCTTCTGGTTCACTCAGTCAGCACCATAGACTGTATACAATATGCTGCTCGACTGCTGTCGAGCTATTGTGATGTAAAGAGGCTGGCTGACTAGCCAACAACTACAGTGTTCCCGCCTGTCAGTCAAGTCAGCTGTGCCTCTCATTGGAAGACTCATAATCTCAATATCTTCCAAATTGCCGCATTAGAAAAAAATTCAACCCCGTACAGTGTGTGCCGATAGAGAAATGAGCTATCCAGACTACACTGGTCTTTTGTACCAGGCTGTAAACATGTTTATTTCTACTGTAAAGATCGTCTTGAGCCAGCCTCAAGCGGATCCTCAATGAACTGCAGTTTTTAGCACTTCCACATTGGACTCATATTTTATAGACCAGAGGTTGCCGCCTGATCTCAACTGGATTTTGCAAATAGCAAGTAATCTATTTTCTCACTTTAAGAAAAAAAGCATTGTCCAGGTTTTGGTTTACTCCTATGACTTTAGGTGACCCCCCAGAGGAAAAATCTGAAATAGTAGTTACTTTCATTGAAAAATTCCAGTGAATGTGTTCTCTGTAATTTCTTCACTTTGCAAAGTCGTTCCGCGGGCCGGATTTTAACTTTTGGCGGGCCGGTTTTGGCCCGCGGGCCGCATGTTTGACACCCCTGCCTTAACCAGTATGAGATGTTAGGTGTGAGACCAGATGATTTCTGTTTTTGTTTATTAAGTTAGATTTTCTGGCTTGTATGCCTCTATTAAGAAAGGGGTTCCCAAAGTGTGGGTCGGAATCCCCTGGGGGGTCGCGAGATGTCTTCCAGAATGTTTTTTTTTAAGTTATCTAAAAATATTTATGGTTTATTTACCTTGTTTTCTTATGTTTATCTTCCATTTTGCTTGTACTGTTAACTATTATAACAAAAAGTATCTAAGAATAGTAAATTTTTACCCATTTTAGTAAAAAATATCCACAAAAATAGTAGCTAAACTTGATATAAAACCTTGAAAATAGAAAATGTAATGAGTTTTCTGCCTGTCTTTGTTGCCAGATGACTCCTAAGTTTAGGGTTAGTGAACAGTGAATTATCAAAAGCATCAGTAGCAGCAGGTTGATCCATAACAGCACAGGAAACACAGCCACATGCTTATACAGGTAGGGTCATTTTCTGCAGACCAGCTAAATAAAGCCACATTAAATAACTTGTAGGGACAGTGGGGGTCGCAAGTCTTTTGCACCTATATTTTGGGGGTCGTGGGCTGAAAAGTTTGGGAACCCCTGTATTAAGAGAAGATATGACAGTGGGTAGATCAAGAAACTGGGAGAGAGAGTAGGTGAGTGACATGTGGGAAAGGTGCTGCAGGTTGGAATCAAGCTCTGGCCGCACGCTTGAGTACTAAAGCCTCTGTACAGGAGGTGCATGACTTAACCACAAGGCCAATTCGGCACCCCAGGATACAATTTTTATATATTTTTGGTCAGAACACCAACTTAACATGTACAGGACAGGTTCAGCAAGGACACTTTGTCCACAGTGGCGACGTAACAAACACAAACAGAAGTTCCTCAGGGAGCTTGAAGTTGCACAGGCTGTGAATCTTGTTTGTCAATTACCTTTTCTTTTACCCTGATGAAGGCAGGATGATGACGAGCTGAAAATACATCTCAGATAATAATAGCTCTGATGAACTTACTGACTTACTAGGCTGACTTGAATTATAAAGAGCAAGAAATCACTAAAATATGAGGATTACTTACATGCATTATCATGTGAGGACTAATATTAAATCTAAAGTATCTGTACTATTTGGTCTTTTGTTTGATGTTTCCATTGGTTCTGTCTTCTGTTCAAGATTTGAAATATTTACCATTCATTGAATTTAAAGGAGTAGTTCAACATTTTATGGAATAACAACACTTATTTGCTGACAGTTTCATAAACAGATAAATACTGTATTTCTTTGCCAGGACCAGTTTCCAGGCAACCAGCAGAGACACCAGGA
The DNA here is from genome assembly GCF_009762535.1 of Notolabrus celidotus. Classification (NCBI taxonomy): domain Eukaryota; kingdom Metazoa; phylum Chordata; class Actinopteri; order Labriformes; family Labridae; genus Notolabrus; species Notolabrus celidotus. The sequence continues at coordinate 5,523,972 of NC_048283.1, read as the reverse complement.
AATATCTGGGCCCAGCCAAACACAGTCAGGAACACGGCCCCCCAAAAGGAAAACTGTCATTTCTACCTTTTTGGTTCTGCTTTTATCATATGAACAGACTACCAAGTGTTAATTGAGCTTTGGTTGTGCTGGTAGGCAGTTTGTTACCTTTGAACAGAGCAAGGCCGGCTGTGTTTCTTTTTTCATTTGCAGGCTTTATGATATAAATTAAGATAAGTTAAAGGTAAGGTTGTCAAAGGTAATTTCAAAAGAGCTTGTTCTAAGTACAAAACCATATTTTACTTTAAGTGTCACAAAGCCTGTCATCCTCTCACAAAGCTTCAGACATCAACACAGTTATTGCTGATTTCAAACTCAAATCCATATATTCTGTATATTTCATCAGTGCTATCTGACTGAACAAAAGCTGATCTTTTTAGGAACAAATAGATGTCCTTGTTTCTTTTTGAGGGATTAATTTTAGAAACATAGGTTATTAATAGTAACTTACTGTACTCAAAGTGTCCCCATTGGGAAATCTGGGGCACAGAATACTGCGTCTGAGGTGTCAGAGAGAGATAAGAAACTGTGGAAATAAAATAAAATGGAGATAACTTGTGTGAACATCTAAATGTATGTTACACTATTAAAAAAACATGATATACATCTTATAAACTATTTGCATTACCTGCCCTTGCCATCAGCTTTTTTAAGTGGAGCAAGCTTTGATTAGATAAGATTTAAAAAAAAAACAAGGTTTCTTCATTATGATCAAAGTTTTATTTAATAAGAGACTTCCCAGTTTCTTATACCTTCTTGTATAAAATAACCTTTAAGTCTTTCTGAACAGGCCTAACAATGCAACAGGGGCTGAAAAGACCATCAGTCTAGAGGGATCCATCTCAAGGACCATGGATTGTGATAGACAAGCCACGATGCATTCCTCCTAAGACAGAGCTGATGCCAAAATTCTTTTGGATTACCATAGAAAGTATAAAACATGAACACAGTCTCAGTGAAGTCACTCGTTGGTTCCTGAAGCCAATCAGTGGCAGTCGCAATATTGGAAATCCTGACGCAACTTAACTTTTGGTCAAACAGATAAAGAGGTGGAGCTGATGTGGGCCAAAGCCTCCTTGCAAACAGATATATTATGCCCCCTTATTATTGCCACAGCTCGGCCTGCCCATGATTATGTAGATGTATGATATATTTTATTAGTTCATTTAGTTTTAATGTCTCCAAACGGATGAGTTATTCACAAAAGTCATCCCCCAAACTAAAAAAAGCTGTTCAGACTGAAAGTGTGTTTGTACCAGGCAGTACACATGCTTGATTTTGCTGTAAGAACTAACATTTAAACATGGATGTTAATGGAGATCCCTTGGCTTTTGCAGCCAGCCTCAAGTGGTCATTTGAGGAACTGCAGGTTTTTGCACTTCCACACTGGCTTCATATTTCAGGAGGTTGAACCTGTGGATTACATGTGCACTGGCGTCTCAGCCAGCTGTGCAGAAAGGCAAACATCTGATTTCTCAAACTGGTGAAAATCAGGTCGTAGCTTTCTGTATCCCTCATCGGTTTAAAGGAGGTATTGATTTTGTGAAGGTAATGTAATCCAGGTAATGTATCGACTATCTGATGAGAGTGCCTCTCAGCACCTATTTCGCTCACTTGAAGGAAAACTATACCAGAACTGATTTAACTCTATATTTGAGGCCTATCTCAAAAAATTAAATTGAGTGCGCTCTTCCGTTGTTAATGTTCCACTGTGTGGAAATGAAAAGCTTTAGTGAGAGCCTTGAGTCAAATATTTTTTACTCCCATGCCCCCTGAGGGGCTCACTACACCTCAAATAAGGATTAGATTTTTCTTTCTCTTTTTGGTCAGGAAGCAGCTTTTACATGAACAAGGCAAGATCAACAAAGAGATGTATTATCCCATTCTGTCCACAGGGGGCGCCAGAATCGACACAATCCAAAAATCCTCTCAAGAGCGATCTGTCTGTAGCTCCAACCTGTTTTCCTTTTCCTGCTTTTGGAATATTTGTGTTGCATTCCCTGCAGTTGCACACATGATAACAAAAAAATGGCCAACAAAAGTTAATTATAAGTAATGTGTGTTTTGCTGTTTTTGAGGTTTTATTTATCAACTTATTTAGAACCCTTAATTTTTCTTTGGTCCAGTTATACCATGTCTAAAATGCTAAAAAGACTAAGACACAAAATCAACATTTCAGCAAAAGTCTGAGTGTATGTTCGCATCTCATCAAACTCTACAAAAGAGCTTCTCTTGGAAACAAAAAATAGCGTCTTTCCTCTAAACACCATCATGAATATTATTTTCAGCTGCTTCTTCCATTCTTTTTGGAGCATTATCATAATACTGTGCCATGATTTTAAAAATACACTGTTGTGCTGTCATCTTGTGGGGAAACATTTCTGAGAAATTTGAATTTATTTGCAGCGAAGTCATGCCCAGGAGGTTTTAATAGTAAACACTGGAAGCTCATTATTAACTGTTCTTTTGACATGGAAATGAAGTTGTTGTTTTTTTGCCATTCTGCATCTTCTGCCATCATTCTCATGACTAAGATGTTCATTTAAATCTCTGTTACTTTATAAAGACTGAGGATTTGTAATGGCAACCGACCCAGAAATGGTACTTCTAGGCACTATAGTGATCAGATTGTATCCAACTATCTTAATCTCATGACTGTAGTATGACTCAGCTCGCTCAGTGATCAACTTAATCCCTCCGCAAAACTAAACCATCTTAACTGTGATAAGAAGAAATAAATATCTATTATTTTCCTGCTCTGTGCTTCAGGATAGATCATTTATCTCTACTTCATAAGGTGAAACTAAAATCCCCAATGTATGGGCACTGACATATTGTCTTGGTGACCTTTTTGGAGTTAGTCAGCGTGGTACAGATGAGCTTGTGGAGCCGTAGTATAGACATGCTGCCCCCCTCACATTTCCAATAGATCCCTCAGGTCGACACAGCGTACAGGGGGACTGCGTTGTTGAACGTTTAAGGACTGCAGTGAGAGTGTTACTTACCTCTCCTCTCCCTGTTCCTCCTCCTACTCTAACAATCTGGCACATCAAGCGATGGGGGATTTTGAAACAGACAAACGAAGTTCCAGCAAAATTTTGAGTACTTTGGTTTCACAGTTTGACCTATTTACTGTTACTTAACATGGAGGAGAGGTGGGGCTTATGAACTACTGTATTCTGCAGCCATCAAGTTGGAGGGCGATCACTTTTGTGTAGCTGTCATGTCATCTATTATTTCATACAGCCTATTGAAGATGAATATCAGCTTATTCCAACCAGATTTATTTTTTAAATGCACAGTACAATTTGTCAAGAATACATTTAATACCTGTGTTTGTGTTCTGAATGTTCCCTTCTTATTCATCCCATTCCTCAACACTTACTCCTGTTTTTGATTTTTAAGTAGTGTTGAACTGTAAAACACGTCAACTCAAGAAGAAGAAGAAAGTCTTGGCTAGAAGTTCTTTATCGCCAATTGCTGGCTGAATTGGAAACTCCCAAAAGTGTCCTATGGCTCCCACAATTCTATCACCAGAGGACAGCTTCTTGGTTAACAGATTGATACTTTCTACTCTTTAGGGCCTGTGTCCACTGACAGCTTTTTTGGGTTGCCAGCATCCACAACTGCAATTTCAAAGCACATCTCACCCGCACTTAGTGTTGCAGGGCTACAAAAGTCGTCTCATGGCACTTCAATGACATTTAATTTTCTTGCTTCTTTTATTAAAAAGGACATTTTGCAATGAAATTATTATAACAATGAAAAGGAATTGTGTACTGCTATTATCTGCAGCTTAGACCAGGACATTTTACCTTTTATATAAAAAAAAAAGTCTGGTCAGTTTATCCTCCACAATTGTTGTTGACAAAGTTGGTATCAGACCTCCAACCTTTCATGATTTTGATTGGTGAGAAATAACCGACACAGACAAAAACAGCTGATGCTAGGGAGGGCATTTTTTCCTGTAGGACACAGAGTGCTGATAAAGCTGAACTAGATTGGTTTTTATAGAAAATAGGTGCAAGTAGCATTTAGTGGACACAGGCCCTTATCCTGAGATGATTTATTTTAAAAGCTATTGCACTACAGACAAAAAAAAGTGACGTGACGTCTTTGAGTGAAGGTACTTAGTGTTTTAATGTTGCCTCAGTCAGTCTGGCTTTTTTTTGGTAGACTGATTATTTAAGGAGGTAATAACAGAACCAGTGGTGGTCTGTGTGAGAGTAAATCAAAGCAGACACTCAAGGAGCGTCTGATCTCCAGTGTGTGATCGACTCCTCCGTTGGTTCACACCTTTAATAAACATTTTTCTTCCTATAATTTCTGCAATCTTCTCCATAAAGCCAACAGAGCACTTTCTTCATCATCAGCACAATTACATTTAATAAAGTCCCATCTATAACCCACTTTGCTTAATGCCTAAACCTGACACCGACTGAGATTCAATGAGGATGCTATTACGTTATTGGGGGCTAATTTTTTTTCAGATGCCATGTTATTGTTTTTGTAGGGGAGGGTTTCACAGAATCAAATGTAAATATGAGGCATCCTGGTAGATTTAGTGGAGTTATTGGCTTTGCAAATGTTTGAATAACTCCTCAAACACTTCCTGCTCTCTGCGGGCTTCAGCGTCTCATCGCAGCTTTGGAGCTAAGTGATCGTTTGGCTAAATGAGGAGCCCCTGTCTCCACATGTTTGTGGGAGCTGTAATGGCACTGTACTCTCAGCAGGCTTGTGCAACACTGCACCGGAGAATGAGGAAGACTGCTGGGCCTGCAGCGTGCTGTGGCCCTGACTCATTCCTGTCTTCCTATGGACCCATTACTCTGCTCAGGGCTGATGCTCCAGCTACAGCGATCTCTCTTCCTATGGAACCATTAGTCTGCTGCACACGGACAGTAAAAAATCTGCAACAATGTGGATTCCAGATGCTGCAAGATGCTTGTTGAGAGTGGCAGTTATTATGCATCCTATTATCCACATTTTTACTACTGTGAATAGCCCATATATTTAGAATACATACATAAAAATAAGGTGTTATAGACAGCAAAGAAGGATGAAGCCACATGTCAAAATAAAATGATTGCACCAGTGTTGCAAAGAATGTTTGACAAATACAATTTCTCAAGTTTTAGCGATCCCAAGAAAACAGGCAGAGAATATTAAAGTGGTCCAGCTTTTATAATTTGTGTGGTTCTCTGAAAAAATCAACACTTTTAGATTTCTTCCTCTTTTATATTTAGAAGGCCCCAGTTTTAATTTGCAGTTTGAATAGCACTACCATGAATCTGTAAGATGTCTTTAACTCAAAATATCAACCCAGATCGATTTATTTTCTCAGATTTTACTATTAATACATCTTCTCTGCACAGACTTAAACAAGATCTGTGTCAGGTATGATCCGCTGCAGTCCGTCTCAGTGCTCTCTCGTCAATCAACACCCACCGGTTGCGCTTTCAGGACGCAGCACGGAGCAGGACCACCGGACAGCTGGAGTCATGTGACCAAGGTTTTCCTGCTGTAATTACTGAATCAAGGATTCTCTTCTCCTCCTCTCCTCATCTCCTCATCCTCCTCTCCTCATCCTCATCTCCTCATCCTCCTCTCCTCATCCTCATCTCCTCATCCTCCTCTCCTCATCCATGTTGTCTGACTTGTTTACTCCAGGCCTGGCTCCACTCCAAATGACATTTTGTTGTTGTAGTTAAGTTGAAAATGATCTAACGATAACACAGAGTGTTTTATTCTGAAAATTTACCGGATGTTCTAATTTGGTTTTGGTGCCTGACTTCCTGTCCCGCTCCATCTGCTTTGTGTATATTTTCATTTCCTTTACTTATTTTTTATTCTCTTATATTTTTTCTTGATTTATTTATTTTGAGGATTATTGTTACAATTTTTTCTTTGTTTGTTTCGCCAATGCTCCTTTAGTTTAGTTTATTGAATTGTATTATATTCTTTCCTTGTCGATTGTACCGTTTTTTAAGGTTTTACCAACCCCTGTTTTGTTTAGTTTTTTGTTTTGTTGTTGTTGTTATTTCTGTCGTCAAGTTGGTCTGTTGTCTGACTGTTCAGGTTTTTTTGTGTGGTTTTTTTTTCTGTGTGTTTTTGTTTGTTTGTTTTGTTTGTTTCTTCTCTTCTGAAGGATTCATGTTTTGTTGTATATTTTGTATTGCACTGTTTTCTATTTGTTATTGTCTGTCTGGGACCCCCTCTAAAATGAGATGGCACATCTCAAGGGGTTTATCCCAATAAATAAATTTCTTCACATATTGATGCGTCATGCTCCGGTATCCAGCAAAAATAGGAGTCTTGCATATCTGATCCGTTGCATTCTGACCTGCCGGATCAGAAGCACAGCCGGAACGCAATGGAGCGGATCCAGTAGAAGTTAACATAATTACTAGAACAGAAACCAGATCAGGTGCCGTGATGGATCGGAGACGGACCGGACACGGATCTGGCGGAATTTGGCCGTTATTGATGACACTGCCTTGGCTGCATGATTGCTCTGACCCATGCTGTCACTGCTTTTGCACCAGGTACGTTTTGGCTGAATGAGTTTTAACATACACTTCACACAAAGCAAACACAAAGTATAGATTAGGGAGATTGTAAGGGCATTAGTTTAGCAGGAAAGTCGTCAACACAGAAGTATATTTATTTTCAATTAATGACGAATCTGTGAAAGTCAGGATCACCAGAGTGATTCAAATGATGAAAAATAAACGGCTAAAAAATATCTAATCACAATCCACTGTGCGGGGGTCTGCTTTATTCAGCAGCTCAACCAAGGTGACTGGCTAGTCTGGCTTTGTGACATGAAACTGAAGAGCAATCCAGCCAGAGTGCATCCAAGAGGTTCCAACAAATCTGTGCCATAAGTGGGATTAACACAATCCTGAAACTGTCGTCAAGCTGTGTGTGAGAGCTAAGGGAAAGTTATTAATATATGGCTCCTGCTTTGGACAACGGACATTAATTTATACATCCACTGTTTGTCTTCTCATGATTGGCCAACATCAGAGCTTATGACGGGAGATAGTTCACTCACTATTGATAAAAGTGAAATAACCCTCTCCCTCAGCCCCTGAGCTACAAAACCAGAGAACAAAGGCTTTAATCTGCACTTTCACCAACAGAATAAACCCACAGCTGCTTTACAAGCAAATAATCCTGAAACTGTTGTGAGAATTTGGACTGTAAAACATCTACGCCCCACTGAAACCCTTCTGAGTTACTGTCCGTGGTGTGTTTCGCTCTTCCTGCAAGGGTTGGATTTATCACTCTCAAATGTTCTTAAAAATCTCAGCTGTTTTTAACTTGATTCGTCTGCAATATACACGGTTGAGTTGTTCCTAACACCATGCAGGCCCAGCGTCACTGACTTATCACTTTTTTGTATTGCATGTATTAAACAAAGATTTGTTACCAGACTTACTAGACTCACTAGATTATTCTTGCACAGGTCCACAGCCTAATCTGAGATCCAAGGTGAACCCAGGAAACTTTTCTACATGCAGCAGATAAATGTGAAAACATTATTCCAGGGTCAAACTCTGCTCATTCATCATCCTGCACAGAGAAGGTCAACTTAATAAAGTAAACTCTAAGATCTCAGTTATTTTGTCTTTGGTGGTATAATGCAGGTTTGTTCTTGGACTTCACTCCAACACTGATCCAAACAGAGTCCATGCTGACAGTGGACTTCCATCTGAGCGTGATTTTGACTTTTTTTTCTTTGGATTAGCATTCTGTTGTTTTTTTTTTCTGATTAGCATTCATTTTTTTTAAAGTTTCATTGTCTGTAGTAATCAATGTTTTCTTTGATTGCGTCGCCAAACCAGCCATTTAGTCAAAACTCTCTGAAGAAAAAAAAAACATCCCTCCTCCTCTAGTGGACCCACCACTGCTGTGCAATGGACAATATCTGGGATTGTATCAGGAATGTTTGCAATTTCCAAGGAATTCCAGAAATACAAGGAGTTTTCATAATAGAACAGAAGCTGAATCGCCTCTGTTTAACTTTGAGAAGCAACAGAGAGTGACTGATGACAGAAATTTGGTCAGGGTGAGGAGGAGTGAACCACAGGTTTCTAAAAGTTACAAGGATGAACCACTAAAATCCAAAGTGATCAGAAGAAGGGAGGGCTAAATCCAAAATGAAGGTGGCCAACACGAACAAGCTTTCTTAACTAAACAGAGCTTTACAAAAATAAGACTGCTGTCCAGCAAGTGACAGGAAACTAAATAATGGGAAGACCCCAGAATTACTCCTCAGCAGAATCTCAGTGGTTACAAAGGATGCTTTGGAAGAGAACCTTATTGGCTTGAGTTAAATGACCTACCATGCATCATCAAAACTACTCTCTTATAGAGCAAGAGGAAATGTAGAGCACTTCACACAGGAAACATTTTCTGGTGCAACCTCTCACTACCTCAAAAGGTGAGATAATGAGCAGCACAGGAAGCCGGCCCAAGAGTTCATATAAACTTCCCACACCTGGTTCAAATCAGAGGTAATCAGACACACACACACCTGACCCTGCCCTGTGATGATCACCTCACCAAACTCAACGAGTGGCCAAAATGATTACAGCTCACATGTTCCTTTTACTTGTTACTTTTAGATTTTAATGTTAAAGTTCCTGTGAGGTGTTTTTGGCTGTCCCATTTTAAACCTAATGAATAAATACTTGTGACCTTGAATGATTTAAAAAAGCAAATGAGACCAACAACAACAAAACTGATAGTTTCTATGTTGACATTTTTAATGTCTTGGCCACTACAAGGGGGCATGCTTGAGAGAAAGCCTCTTTCCACAGTAAATACTCACAGTAAGTAACTTTTTTGACGGATAAAAGAAAGCAGGGTGATATATTTAGTCAGAAAACTCTTTTTAAGACATGATCATTTGGGATTCTGTGTCTTGCGGGACAGTAAGACTCTGCAAGTTAGAGTGAGAGCAGAGAAGGGGGTTGATCATTTGTAATAATCCCTCCTAATTTAAATAAATAATAAGTCCCAACACTATTTACTATGTACGTTAAGTTACATAAGTACACAGAGAGACAGAGAGAGAGAGAGTATTTTAAACATAACTGGCTGCATAAAAAATGTTAATGCTTATAAAATGTTTTAAGTGTTTGCTGTTGATTTTTACTGTTCTGGTTTTTGTTTCATTTTTAACTCTGTAAAGTACTTTGAATTGCTCTTTGTATGAATGGTGCTTTATCAATAAACTTGCCTTCCCTTTTTGCATGTAAAAGACAAGATAGGCAAAGAAATCAGAGGTATCACTTTGTCCACAGAGGGCGCCAAAATCAACATAAACTCAAAGATTCTTACAGGAGCTTTAAGTATGAGCAGAACATGATTTTGACTGCAGGGTGTTTTTTTAAATGGGTCTTTCTTTAGTTTTAAAAAATTAATTGTGTTATCAATAATTGCATTCTTTTCAGTCTGTGTGGTAAGATTTGAGTTAAAAAAAGTCAAACATGGTAGCTGAATTTATTTGTCTAATTTCCTGGAAAATTCAAACTTAGGTCAACCATCTCTACTTCACCTCTACCCAAAAATTACCCATCACTTACCACATCTGCCTTCTGAAAATATGTTTATACTATTTATATGGTAACTATTTACATATAAGTTTATTAAAGTTATCATTTGTGTATTTATGATTTTATAATTACTTCTACAGCATCTTGTAGTTGGGACCAAAAACATGTTAAATGTGCTTCTGTGGTTCTCATTACATTAACCTGGAGCTCTGTCATCCTCGCCTCTCATTGGTTGGTTCTGTGACATGTGATTGAGTGACAAGGAAGTGTTGCTGTTATGCCAATCCAGTGTGGCTACAGTAAAGTGCTCTTGAGAAAGTTATCCGCCTCCATCCTGCTGTTTCTTATTAATAGAGTGACCCAACCACCACACATCGAACCCTCACATTACAGGGAGTTGAGCCGGTGACCTCTGCGACAGGGACTATAGCCTGTATGTGGGGCGCTTAGACTGCTAGGCCACCAGCGCCCCACCATCCACTTCTTTTTTTCACTTGAACGACATCAGTTTAAAGTGGACGCACCGTCCCTGCTGGTCCTATCATTTTGACATGATCATTTTGTACTAAAATCTGAGCTGTCAAACAAAGAGAGAGAGACACTTCAATACTTTGACTTTACCTCAAGGATGTCTCAGGTCTTTACTTTACATGGAGTGTTATAGAGTTCTGTATTTTCCAAGCATATGAGTGGTGTGTTGTTTCTTAAACTTTATATTTCACCAAGAACACCTGTGCATTTGTTGAAAGCTGTCATGATTCATTGTATTGCCCGGAAGACTCGATTCTCAAAAATTAAAATAGCGGCCATCAAACCATGCAGCCAAGCAATAAACAAAAGATGACAATTTCTGAAGGGAATTTATGATTGGAGGCGAAATTCAAAGACTTTCTTGTTCATGAGAAATTACTTTCACTACATATCATCAGGAAAAAAAAAGTTCCAGAACAAAGCGAATAAATACTTTTTTCAATTTTCAGAGAGTTGAAGAATAAACATTCATTTACAAAATTGGCCATGAACAATAGAGGGGGGAAATTAATGAGCAGAAATGTCTGCAGATGAGTGTTGCAAAGACAGAACAAGATCCACTGACAAAAACACGGAGACGCCATTGTCTGATTGTTTCTGGATCACAGATGAGCGCGTACAGCCACCGCGTGTTCCTCGATCATCAGCTGCTGAAAATCATTTCCCTCAGAGAGCAGCAGAAGAGAGACACACAGAGACATACTCTCAGAGGGGATGAAGGAGTCAGAGGGCTTTGTTAGTGACGCCCCAGTGAGGGAGCTGGGCGTGTCCACCAGCCCACCTGGGAGGAGGTGTCGTCGGGCTGGAGGCCAAAAGGAGAAACCCTCAGGATGTCAATGAGACTGATCACGTCATAGAGACATGTTACTGACTCTGCTGCCAGCTCACGAGGAAACAAGTGAATCCAAACTGTGACAATCATTGATAGATGTTACTGTTGGCACGATGCTACCTGTAAACACACCTCTCTTATCAGCCGTAAGCACAAAGAGAAGCTGCAGCAAAGGACAACATCACATCCCACGCAGGCTGAAACACTAATGATTTCTCTTATTTACCTCAAGTAAATTTTAGTGTTGGATATGCACTCTTTTCTCCCACTAGGAAGTAACTAAACAAACTTCTGAAAGAGTGTTCAGTCCAAAGAAAGCTGCTTGTTTGGTTTCATTTCTCATAAAAGCATCACAGACAAACATGAGCATATTTTTCTGCCATGTTCTGATGTCACATTACATGATTTTGTGGGATTAAAGTCTTTCAGCTTTAAATAGTTACCTCTGGCTGCAGTTTGGGGAAGGCATCACACAAAATGCAGCTTTAATAAAGTAACTATCTGTTTCTTTTTTTTCCTGAATTAAACTCAAAATTCACAGATGTGCTGCAGGTTTTTTTTTCCCTCTCCTTTGCAGAAAATGCTGTGACGTCTGAGGCTTTAGACCAGTAACAATGCAGACTCGTTAGTAAATTCATTGGTGTGCAAACAAGGATTAAAAATGAAGTTCACACTTTTTGCAAGAATAAAACAAAGCTTTCTCAACAGAAATAAAAACCTTCATTCCAAAGAATTTCAGTAACAAACTTGAAAACATGACTCTGCTTTCTCTCACATTATACTCACATTTTATTTATTTCATTTCAAGGCAACAGGTTCAGACACACAAATAAAACAAGCCTGTTGGTATCTTCAGATTCCTCCTTCCTTTGCTCACTGTGCCTGATGTTTAGTAACATGAAAGGAGGGAAGCCGCCTGTTTCCCTGCGGAGCGCTAACGTCTCTATTTGTCGTCCCCGGGGAACCGGCACTTGTCAGCGTGCAGCTCTACAGAGATAGATCCCTCCTCTGACTCTGAGGGAAATCACCTCGTTTGTTTTGTGTCAATCCACTCAAATCCTGCAGCGCTATTGTGCTGCGACAGCCCCGGCCCTCCCCTGCGCTCCCCAGAGAGGCCAGGCCGCATTATTCCCGTCTGCACGTGAGGAAGGTCAAGTTAACACAACAGAGGCATGGAGTTTAACTCACCTTTTTATAATGCTAAGTAGTTTAGATCCAAAAGTATACCACTGCTGGTGACAATACTCACTACTGACAGGCTGACAGAAGGACTCAATAAAGGACACATTAAAGATAAATTAGTTGAAGTTCAGTAAAGTAAATTTGGCAATAAGTTAGGTCAGGGGTTCCCAAACCTTTCAGCCCGTGACCTCCAAAATATAGGTGCCAAAGACTTGCGACCCCACTTTCCCTCAAAGTAATTTAATGTGGCTTTATTCAGCTGGTCTGCAGAAAATGAGCCTACCTATGTGAGCATGTGTCTGTGTTTCCTGTGCCGTTATGATTTAACCTACTGCTGCTGATGCTTTTGATAATTAACTGTTCACTAACCCTAAACTTAGGAGTCATCTGGCAACACGTAAGGCAGAAAATTCATTAAATTTTCTATATTTAAGGTTTTATTTCAAGGTTTGCTACTATTTTTGTGGATATTTTTTTTACTATAATTGGTAAAAAGTACTATTTTTAGATAACTTTTAAAAAAAAACATTCTGGAAGACATCTCTTGACCTCGTTTGGGAACCCCTGAGTTAGAGAGTTAGCATTTTATGAAGTTAAGAAAAAAATGTTGCTATATATAAAAATGTCTAAATGTGTTTTTGCATTTAAGTATCTTTTAAAGTTGTTTTAGCAAATGTACATATAAATTGTTGCCCAAAGTTGAAGTTCAATATTAATTTTTCAGCTCTTTTATTTTGAAAATAAAGCTGCTTAGTAATCCACTCTGCTCACCAGCTAACTTTGCCTGATTGTAATCTGTGTTTAGAAGGTAGTGTACTGTACATTCAGTTTATTGCAAGTAAAGTGACAGGCTGCTTATACAAATTAGAATCTCGACAAGGTGAGTGGAGGAATCTTTATTTTCTCACCCTGAATTCGAATGCACATAACCATCCTTTCACCTAACATTATCCTTCTTATTACTCGGCTACAAACTAAAACATGACTCAAAATTTTGATTTCAGTCCCTCCAATGTCATGGTCAGTAACACTTCCATGGCAAGAGATTTTAATAAGCCTCCTTGCAGTATGAATGAACATTATACTGAACATTTCAATTCATGGTCAAGTTAAAACATTAGCCAGCTTATATGTTATATATAACATCAAACTAAACATTTCCAATGAAGGTAACGTGAGACAAGGTGAACAGGACTTCTTCAGGAGTATTGATATTGAGATTTCTGTTCTCTCAGCTTTGCAGTTGACACTTCTTTAAAAATAAATGAGGCAAATGTTAAAACTTTTAGACCATTAGCCTGGATTTCAGGACAGGATGTTGCTCCACTTTTCCTTATCAAAGATGGTTGGAGTTCAGTAGCTCCTCAGGCTGCTCTCACATCTGTGCCGCTAGCTGTCTTGATCTCATTGACTTGTGTGTGGTCAGGTTGTCCCTGGTGGTGCTTTTGCTGTTGAGAACTAATCACCACTGATAATGGATTTTAACCAATCAGAGTCATGCATTTAAAACAGCTGGGTTACAAGCAGGAGCAAAGTGTTTGATGTGTTAATTGATTCAGAATTCAGCTGAGGGAAGTGTAACATTAACTAATAATCCTCTGTTGCTTTGTCACAACATGTGACCCCTTTCAAGGTACTCGTTGACCTTTGACCTGATGTTGACATAAATTTGGATTCAAACAGCTTTACCATAAGGGCTGCATTGTTCATTGCTGTCTTCTGATTGCACCCTTTTTAAAATATATAATAAAGCTGTGTATTAACCAGCAATACGTTACACTCAGACAGACATGTACCTTGAAGGATAACATACTTTTCTAAGACTAAATGTGATTGATTTTCTCATATTTTCTATCTCAAAGGCCTTTTCTTCCTGACAGGAATAAAACTCACAAGAAACCAATGAACACATGTCAGTTCTGACTGGTACATAAAAATATGCACGCAGACAGCAGTTTGGTAACAGTACAGACAAATAACTCGTAATGTCTCTGAGAATGTGTTTGCAATCCGTCAATCTTGTGAGCTATTCACACCTTGCTGGTCGTCAGCTGGACTCAGCAGCTGCTGCAGAGAAGGAAATGTTTTCTTGGATTTTGCAAAGTGCAGTTGAGATGCATAAATTATTGGGAGATGCTGTCATTATATCTATACGAATAAATTAAATTTAGAAAGGTGTCCATATCAAGAGGAAGATGTATTTTCGTAGTCTCAATCAGTCAGTTTGGTTACAATGGCTGCAGCAGAAACTCAACTTTGCCATCCGTTTGAATCCACAAACAAAACCTGATCAAACAGATGAAATCAGGTTTTGACGGTGACATACCACAGACACGTGCTATTACATTTGACAAGCGTTGTTCTGTCATCTTACTGTATATACTTCTCATGTTGACAGTATATGACAAAGAACGTGAGACCCCTCTTGCACAAATAATAAGCATTGTGGAGCAGTGTACCGAAGCAGGTGCAAAGACGCCCACTTCTTCCTCCCCCATCCCTGGCGAGCCCCCGTATCACACACAGATGTTTCCCATCAAAGGCACCCACAAACCTCTCCACCCTGAGTATGTAAACCAAGATAAGCACCCATTCAAACAGAGGGACTCTGCAAACTGCACCTTGCTATTGAACGCTTCTTTCTTTTACAATACGCACTTCAAGACTGCAACTGCTTCTTTTTTTCTCTCTCTCTCTCGCTGAGGGGTCACATATGCTTTACCGCCACGAGCAAAACATGTAGGTAGGACGTGTGTGAAAGGCATTTGTAAATTGACAAGAAAAAAGGGATAATACCAGAGTGGTATTTGGATGCGGGGGGGGAAAAAAGCGAATGATTGAATAACAGTAATTAAAGCAGTTATTCGTTCGGCGAGCACCTGCATGAGGGATGATATTGCTCCTTAATTCAGCTCAGTTTAACTTCTCTCAGCCGGTGGTTCCAGCATCGCCTCATTAATCGCTGATTGGCATCGAGCTGTTCACAGGAACAAACTGTTTACTCTGTCTTGCCTGCTTTCTCTGGGCTGCACGTGGCGTCGGCCTCTCTCGGATGCAGCATTAAGGCCTATTGTGCTGAATGAGGCCAGCACTGCACTTTTTACATGTTCTTTTGTGAACTGTGTGATAAGGTTGATTCACATATTGACAGATTAGGATGTATTATTGTACATTATATGGTATATTTAACGTTTTTTTTAATGGCTGCACACTCTTTAAGTGAAAAGGTGCAAATTAGTAGGAGCTAGACTCAGGTAAGACGGATGTAGCAGGACGGCCAATTTATCTGGATCTCTTAACTTTAGTGAAACTAGATATGACAGAATAATATAGAAGACCATACAATTAAACAAACTTAGTCCTGTATGAGTTATTTTTCATATGCTTTCATATTTTTTAACAACTTAGAATTTATTCTCATCAGGCAAGACAGCAAGTAAATCAGGATTTCTGCAACGTAGAGACTGTGATACTATATGATACAACTTGAATCAATAGACTTAGTCCTTTATGTTATTCTAATAGGTTGTATTGCTGAAAAAGTAACGTACATTTACTTTACTCTCACCAGGTAGGACAGCCAATTTATCTGGATGTACGATACGATACGATACAATACGATAACCCTGCTGACCCTGTAGGGAAATTCATCCTGAACTCCAATGCTACACACATTCAGCTGCCTCCATTCTGGCTGATGATACAATGGAGGATACAGAAGTTGCTTAGTTGCTTAGTTCAGATATTACAGCACAGAGGAACCCTTAACTTTTTGTTCCCATGTTTGCCAACATACATTCCCAGAGGAAAATTTTACTGCTCAAGGCTTTCTCTTCTAAGTCTCCGGAGACAAAATTGAGATTCTCACTTCAGCCTCATTCAAGTTTCAAATTGTTCTCATTCGTTTCTCCTAAAATTCACTAGGAGAAATAGTTGAGACCATGACATGAGTCTTATTTGAGACTTAAATGAGAGATCTCATTGATGGCTAATTTTCTTCTCCTTTTTTAAATATATTTTTGGCCTTGTTGCCTTTATGTGACAGGACAGCTGAAGAGAGACAGGAAATGTGGGGCGTAGTGAGCGGGGGAAGACATGCAGGAAAGGTTCAACCGGCCTGGAATCGAACCGGTGATCCCTTCGACGAGGACTGTAGCCTCTATATGTGGGGCGCTTAGACCTCTTGGCCACCAGTGCCCAAAAGAATCCACCCCTTTAATTGTAATAATCTGGCTAAATCTGGTCAGCCCTTTTTGCGGCCCATATTTTAAATAAATGGTCTGTCATACCTGGGATGAAATCTTTATCTTTTGCAATTTCTCTCAAATCCACTAAATCTTTGTGAAGTTGTTTTGTTCCAAACAGACTTGTAAAGGAAGGACCAGACTGTGAAGTCAAAGAAGAGATCCTTTGACATCTAAATAGCTGATCTTGAAGTGGTTCAAATGTTTTAATGAGAATTGTAAGTTTGTGGACAATTACATTGAAATCTTAATTTTGCAGGGCACTATAAATGTTCATGGAAAGATGAGCTCAGGCTCTTTCTTTGCTCCATCTGAGCTCAACTTGAGACACAAAAACTGAGTCTGACAGAAACAAATGGATGAGGTTAGATTGAAACAATTGAGAGAGCTCCCTGATTTCTCCTTCCACCTGAGCTCAAAAGGAGTCACAACACTTGAGAAATACCTGAGAATCATTTCAGATTTTGACGAGATCTCCTTTTGAGCTGAAAGGGAGACTAAGCTGCAACTTCTTTCTGGAGGCAAGAATGAGAAACAGGAGACACAAGCTATAGTCTCATTTTGCTTTCAAACAGATCTCATTGTTGTCTAGGAGACCTAAATGAAACACTTCTGAGATCTCCTCTCTAAATTTATTTTCCTATGGGTTAGTTTGTTCTAAAATGTTTCCCCCAAGAAGACAAAGATATACTTCTATGTCCTTTCAGTGCTATGACTGGTTAGATGCTTTGTTTCAAGCCATGGTGGATAACTGAATAGTTTGTTGAGTAAAGACTCCTTCCTGGTGACTACATCTCAACCAGAGGCTGCATAAGAGGCGGACACAGCACCTCAAAGTGATGTAACTCATTGGTTTGTAAATCCTCAATCTGAAGTCTCAAGTTGGGCTTTTTGTTGTTGTTGTTTTTAACCAGAATCAACCATATTTGGACGATGGTGTCAATATATTTCTTTGATTTCTCTTTTCATTGACAGGATGAATTTGGTAGCATGTAGCGCCGCCCTAAAGCGTACCCTATCATACATTTTAACAACATGCTGCGTTGAAAGAAGTGTAAAACTCAAGAAAGGAATATTACGCTCATTTACAAAATGTTTCCTATTTTCTAAAGGCTCGTCTTCTCATCTCAATGCATGTACATATACTCAAATATGCAACCAGTGGAGTCGCCCCCTGCTGGACGTTCAAAAGAACCCCATTTATTACTCTGTTCTGTTGGCTTAACTTCCAAAACCTGAGGCTTCAGCCAACTCTCATCAATGATTTGAACCTAGTTAAACACGAAGATAGATTTTAGAGCAACATGATGGAAAGCCCTCTTCACCACATCATCAAAACACCAAAGGACCTCTTTCCTCACAGCCAAGTTTCATCAACTTGGACCACATATTACAAAAAGCACAAGTGTGCTTTTTCAAGTTTATGAATCATTCTCATGTTTTTCACAGAGAATCAAATCAATACAATGATTCAGAAAAGGAAAGCTTGTTCTGTGTTTTCAGCTTGACGTCTTGAAAGAGACAAAGACAAGAAGTCGATTCATCACCTTTCACCTTTAACAACTTTTAATTAAACTTTGAAAGTACTAGAAATGAAGAGTAAGTCAGAAGACTTCCATACAGGAAAAAACAAACGTTTCTTGGGGCCTCGTCGGGGCGAACCTCCCACTCCTGCTTACCTGAAACAAACCTGCCAGGCTTCATAAAGTGGGGTCAAATCCCAAAGGGCGTTGACTCTGAAGCCTCCCACAGATATCACAGGAATGTATGCAAGATGGATTGGGAGGAGGGAAACCTATACATTCACCACTATATCAAAACACAATTAAGTGAGCTGACAATTACAGTGAAAAGAGAACCTGTAATTACATCTGTGAGGACTACAACTAGAACTGATGGGGAATAATGGGTAGCTGTAGATGATAGTGTGTTCACTTTGTTATTCATCTGCCAAGTGAGTTTGATGAACTCATAAGAGCAGCTTATAAATAGTAAACCGGAGGTTCAGTCCAAGCTTTTTACTCAGTTAACGTGCTTGATTTTTTTTCTACCTGGTGAACACTTCTCTCAAACACAACTGAAGAAAATGTTTTGCTGGTAAAATGCAAACTCTTCTTCCTCTGTTTCAAGCCCAGATTTTACTCTAACTAGGGTAGTTTTGCAGAGAGTTCCCTTTAAATGTGTTATTTTTAGAGTTTACTAAAAGCAAACCATTTTTTTTCCTCTCAAAACAAAAACTATTCATGGTTGAAATACTTTGCAAGATAAAAAAAAAAAGCACTTTGCATGCCCCCAATAAACACTGTCCAGTTCAATGAAAACAAAATCATTTCTCTAATGGTAAACACGGCTCCCCATGCACAGCAGACTTATGAACTCAGGTGCTGGTCGGTTGCAGGAACATACATATTGGAAATAATAAATCCACCCCAGCACTGTTTCTACTCTGACTTTATTGTGAGCAATCAACACGTTCGCTTCCTTGGGTTCATGATGGTCTGAGTATTTAGTATAAGAATTATAAGTCATTTCAGTGTGTTCAGTGAGTTTTTTTTCCCATAATTTCTCTAATCTTTACTCCCAGGTTCCACATGAAGCATGTGCATTGCGTCCATCAGGGCCACACACTCCAGAACTGATCTGTGTCCACTATAGCAATGCTCGTGTTTCCACAGAGCACTCTGCAGCACGTCTCAGCTCTGTCCCAGAAGCATCTCCCCACTCTGGACAGAGGAAATCAACCTGGACAGGAAGTCAAACGAGGAACGGCACATATCATCTGGTTAATTTCAAAATAAAGGTTACAGGTTAGCAGCGTCAGTCACGTGACTCTACCAGGCAGGTCACTTCTGTGCATGCCTTGGCTGTACCAGTGCAATGTGTCGAAGCCAGTGTTTTGGCTTCATATTGCACAATGGGCATAAAATGAACAGTCTATGTACAGTCAAAGGTAGATATGTCACACCCTTGGAAAAGCGAAGATGTAATCACAAGCGTTTAATAGAATGCAGAAAAAAATGCGGGTGCAGACCGAAGCAATCGATCACAGATGAATATTTGACACAGACTACTTAGTAGATCACAGATCAACATAGATAAATCTTACTTTTAACAATAGAGAACATAATAAAACAGTATATTTTAAACACCCTTAGCGTCTTTACTGTTGGTTTTTAATCATTAACTGATTTAAAGCATTTTTAAATGACTTAGATGTTTTTAGATGATTTTAATAACTCTAGGAAACTTGTGAAATTATTCTGTGTTCTGTCCCCAATGTAGTTTTTAGCTTCTTTTTTTATATAAACAATGAACTTAGCAAACTGTTTTTAACTAATGCAATACTTTTCAACCTGTCACAGAGACAGGGGGAGGGAGTGTGTGGTCTGCCATAGCTCAGTCAGAAAAAGTAATCTGGCCTGCATAAAAGATGGAACCATTCTGCAGTCTGCAGAGCACTGCATCATTTGTTAAGGCTGCAAACACCTTCAGGTCAAAAGTAAGAGTCACCTGGTTGGCATTTATACCAGCTGAAGCAGGTGATACAAATTAATGCAATCAACATGAAGCCAATCCCATGAAGGCAAAAGACCCTGATGAGATAGGAAGAGTAATAGGACCTGCTTATTAAAAGAGCTGCATAGTTTTTCAGTCATCATGAGCAGCAGGATTTAAAGTGAGAACAAGATGTGACTAAACACCTGGAGTCCACCAGAAAAGTTGGATGTTGTGTTGAAAGCTTGTCTTACTTTGTCAGAGTCTGAATTGTTTTAATCCTAATTTTTAAAGTTCTGAATCAGGTGATATCTCACATTTCCACGGTTAACAAACAAATAAAGAAAGGATTTCACGGTGAGGAAGTTTGTGTACTGAGCCCCTGGTGATTAGAGAGCCAATCTGTCAACTAATGCTCCTCAATTTAAAGCTCAATGTTGGAAATCATTTACTTTACAGGAGCATGTTTGTTTTAGACACTTAAGTTGCTAAGCCCCAGGGCTGCTGCTCTCTGGCTGACCTCTGACCCACCTGGAAGTCTTGAATAAATGTAGCATCATATTTTTAATTATCTATCTCGGATGCATCCTGTGCCATTGTTGTTGCAGAGTGTACGTCAGAGAGAAGTGTCGGGAGGCTGAGGAGGGAGAGATAGAGACTGAGTGAATGAGCAGCTGTGGCAATATTTCCAATATTTACTCTCCTCCGCTGAGTGCAGTTGCTCGGGCCTTTGAGGAGCAATCAAACATCCGGAGATGGTCGGAAGATTCTCCCTTTAAGCCACAAGGTTTTATTTGAGAAAGAATACCTTCTGTTCGCAGGATTTGCAGCCATTTCATTTGAATCCATCTGTTTTTAAGGTGAAAAAAAGAGAGAAGAGGGGGAGTGAGGAAAAATAAAACAAACAAAAACAACAGAGAAAAAAAAGAGCAGGCTATTGAACAGAGCGTGTTTGTGCATCATATTGTGCTTGATGTAATGTAGGTCAGTGTTCTGCACAGCACCAGATAAGACACAGGGAACAAGTGTTGTGTGTACTTACAAGCAAATATCTGTCAAAATAGCAATTGACAGATCTACAAGAGCCTTCTCCCTCCCTCCTCTCTCTCCCTCTCTCTTCTTTTTTTTTTTTTTTTTTTTTTTTTTTTTTGGCCAGGGAAGTGGTTCCTTCGTCATTAGCATTTTTGAAAAAAGGGCCAGAGATTTGGGCCTATCTGCCTCCACTCGCTGCTGCAAAGCCAGTCTGGCCCAGGTTGTTATCTGTGCACTACAGAGGTGCAGCTGTTTAGCAAATGGATTTGCAGATTTTTAAAGGGAGATGAGGAGAAAAAAAAGAGGGGGAAGAATCAGGTATTCACAACAACCCTCCCCAAACTGGCATTTTGTGTATGTGTGTTTCTGTACAGACGTGAATGTGTATGTGTTTCCTTATAAATCTTTACCTCCTGTTTTCTTAGGCCCACATTATTTTTGGAAATGGCATTAAACACAAAAAAGCATGAAAAATGCTTATTCTCTCTTTCTGCGAGTTCCTTTATTCACTCTCCAGCCTCCCGAGGGGCCTTTTCTTCTCCTGAGCGGGCGCCATCGCCGCTCCAGTTGCCTAACTGGACCGAAGGAAGCTGGGAGTGGAAGGAGGAACCAATGGGGCGCTTTAGGTGGGGTGGGGATGCTGCTGTCTTCACCACAGCTGCTGGCAAGTGCGACTCTTTTGTCTCATGCAATCCCAGCGAGGCCGACACTCACACACACACACGCACACACACATAGACATACATACACACGTGGAGGAATTCTGGCTTCCATCAAGGGCCCCCATGGGAGAGGGAAAAGGGCCCTAAGCCATTGGAGACACTGAGGGTGGTTGGCTTTCCTAAGTGGGGGTATGTATGTGTACACACACACACACACACACACTATAGCACACACACACGCTTCCGTAAACACACAACGCCTTGTTCTCTCCCTCTTAGAGATACAAACAGACACTGCCAACATATGTACACACATGGACCCTCGCACAAATACACACCTCACACAGACCGTGCAGAGTGAGTGTGATGCCTCGGAGCTGCAGCCTCGCTCTCTACCAGGAGGTGTCGTGTAACAAACCAGAGGATGAACAGATTCTCCTGCAGAGAGGAGGGAGGCCAACATGACGCCTTCAGAAAAGTAATGACACCAGAAACTTCTCACAGAACGGTGCAATTCATCGCTCCATGCAGCAGCAGATAATACGTCATTTATTATCAGAACAGTTAAGGTGACTAACAAACATGGAGTGTTATAAAAATCTAAACAATTTTGATATCTCTTTTCTTAAAAACTAAACTTTTTTAACACTCAGCAGTTCATTAGGAAACCTCACTGAAAGAAGCATCATCTGATTCATCCAAAACAACAGAGAAATATAAACAGTTGGGATATTTTGTCAATATAAAAACACAATTCCCCTTTCATTTCATACAAACATGATGAATAAAAAACACCCGACTAAACATCAAATAGCACCAAAACTGTTGGAAATTGCTTCAATCTTTCAGCCCAAATAATAAGACTTTGCTTCACACCAAGAGAATAAAAACACATTAAAAATGATATCAAAAACCATACAAGACAACTCATGATAAACATTAAATAAAGTCATCATTCAAGCATTGCAAAGTGACCTAAGAGGAATAGCAGGTGCCGATTTAAATAAAGTGACACGTGCAAAGTTCAAACTGTGTGTCAGAGTTTGTTCATCTGTCTTCTTATCTGTGTTATAAAGAATGTGATTCCTCTTTTAGTCTGCATCCTAAGCATCCTGAGCATCCTGTACCTGCGCCCTGAAGCTAAAGTGTGTATTCAGACCAGAGGGAGTGATGTGATCTGTGAGCTAAATTTAAAGTGTACCGGCCAGTCATGAAAAATATTGCACATTTGTTTCCTACTTATACGCAAGGCAAGGCAAGGCAAGGCAGCTTTATTTGTATAGCACATTTCATACACAAGGGCAACTCAATGTGCTTTACATTAAAACATTAAAAGCATTGGAAACATTCAGACAAGCATAAAAGAACATAATTAAAATGACAAATATTATAAAACATAGAAAAGAAATATATTAAAAAATAAAAATTGCATTTTAAGCAAGTTAAAATGAGCTAAGATAGGAAGGCAGTGGCAAATAAAAAAGTCTTAGTCTTTGATGTAAATGAGGTGAGAGTTGGAGCAGACCTGCAGCTTTCAGGGAGTGTGTTCCAGATATGTGGTGCATCATGACTAAACGCTGCTTCACCATGTTTCCTTCTGACTCTCTGGACTGAAAGCAAACCAGTACCTGATGACCTCAGAGGTTGAGATGGTTCATAAAGTAGTAGCAGATCAGCAATGTATTTTGGGCCTAAACAGTTCAGAGCTTTATAAACCATCAGCAGGATTTGAAGTCTATTCTGTGACAGACAGGAAGCCAGTGTAGAGATCTAAGAACTGGAGCGATGTGATCTACTCTTTTTTTTATAGTTTGACAACCTCATCCAGTTTATGCTGCTTTATCCTGACAACAATTCCCCCAAGACTGAATACAGAAGGTCAGCAGGTAGTTTTCAATAAAGTTTTTATAAAACAATTTCAACATATAACTGTGGACAGTAAACGTTCTAACTTTCCTTAAAAAGTAAAGATGCTGTTGAGAGTTTGCAAATCTTGCATCTGTGTTTGCATTCAAGGTAAGTCAGTTATCAGTAATGGTGCTTAAATACTCCGGCAATTTTTAAATATCTGAGTCATCCATGAGCACAGAGGACAGAGAGGGATAATTTTTTAAATATAATCATTTCTAGAGTTTTTCTTTGAGTTTGAAATCAAAGAGTTGTCTTTACTGCAGATGTACATGAAGTTTATCTCACATCTGGGATTTGTCCAATCCTCATTATTCTCTGTAAGATTTGAGAGTTTGCAGTGAACCTTTCATTTATGAGATCTGTATTAGGAACATTACATTAAGATATAAAAATGAATGGTAAAATCACAACGATAATTTTGTTGTGTTGTCTTAAACAGCTCAACATTATGGCTGCAACTTCTCACAACTTAAGGGCACAGTACAGAAGTCATTCTTAGATTCAAATATGAACATTAAATGGAAAATCCACAAATATAATCCCCTAACTCTCTGAGTTATGACTCATATTCCTGCTTCTATTTATTGATGACAACTTGCAGTGTTTACAATTCAAAGCCAGGAGGTTATTTTTTGTTCTGATGCACTGCAGATGATTTTAGAAATATCAATCACACCGGGAAACTACAATGAAACATGATGAGGCACTTCAGATTCAAGAGGCTTGTAGACATTTGGTGCTGCTCTTGAATGCTTAAATTACGAGTAAATATCTTGTTTTAATGCTGATATTTCAAACCTTTAGTGTGCTCTGTAAATGTAAAGCACTTCTTCATATTAAGATGTGTGTTTTAGCCAGGAATGAATATTGTACCATCTGTAACAGCAACTGTAAGTCAATCCATGCATGTAAGTTATTCATGCTGTCACCCAGTCTTCCCACTCATCCATTCTACTTAACATGCCTGGAATTTGTCGGCTGCATGTGTTGGTCTGACTCCTGGTTTATGTTCATATTCTGTTTTTTCTTCCCCACCCCTCCTGTAATCTTGTTTCTGTGCTGCAGCTACACAACAGAGATCATTAAAGTTTCATCTCCACTTGGTAAACTCCACCCATCAGGACCTCATGCAAATGAAGGAAACTGAAGAGGATTTGAAGCGCTCTGACTCAGGTCTTAAAGTCAGGAGGGAGCTGATACTATGATGAACTTGTAAATGTTCATTATAAATGTATATTTCAACTGTAAAATATTATCTAGAAAAGTAATGAAGGGCATCATATGGGGGAGAAAAGTCCGGATGGTTCTAGTGGTCCACGGCTGACAGGGGCCGCAGAAGATATTAGAGCTTGTGATTGCACTGTGTAATCATGTAACCATGTGAAACTGTGACCGTATTCTATTTGTGTTGTTTTGTGTGCTTGTGTGTTGTAACCTATTTTGTGCTGCCGTCTTGGCCAGGTCACTCTTGAAAAAGAGGTTTTAAATCTCAACGAGTCTCTTACCTGGTTAAATAAATAAAAGAGAAAGAGCTGGATATCTTTTCTGCATTTAGGTTTTAATTTAACACCATGATGGAAAACTTGCTTCAAAGTGCATTGATAAAAACTAACAATCTCTTTGTCTGTTATTGTTTTTAGCTAAAAAGTAACATTGAGACAGTCTGTATTACAAAACTCCCCCCCTCTACTTGCATGAAATGGTACGGTCCAGCCTTAAAACCTGGCACAAGCACTTCAACCTGACAGTGAGAGAAGATTGCAAGTGCACAGTGCAGCATCAGGTCAAGAATCCAGAAAAGAAAGAAAGAAAAGGAATGAAAGACAGAAGAAGGCAAAGAGAGGTCGACAGTATGTCATCCAGTTTCTCTCTTAGAGAGGTGGATCTGTTCTGTGAGTGTCAGAAGTGAACCTTATAACAACATCCACATGAAAAACACAGCTCATGCCTATTTGAAGGGTGCAAAACATTGAAGATTTTCATTATAAAATGTTGCTGTTTTTTATCAGTTGTGTAACTTAATGATATCCCAGGAGTTTGCATAAGTCATCCCAATACAAAACATACACTCACTATGTCTGCTGGATGCAAACTTTTTGATTACAGTTAGCTGAAATATTGGTAACCAGTAAGATGAGTTAGTGTGATCACAAAGTCTGAGGCCTTGAAATGCAAAGAGTTGCCTCCTTAGGCCCCAAGATAAGGGGACATTTTACAATCAGAGGTTTGTTATGTAGACAGACTTTAATGTAGTCCATAAAATTAATGTTTTTTCCGAACATGATGTTGTGACTGTCACGGTTCAGGTGTTTTGTTGCACCTGCATGATTCTGCATGTGTGTATGGGGGTTTATCTTTTGGGGGGGTTTTGCACTAAGGTGATAAGGATATTAATAAAAAAAAATCCAAGATTTGAAAGCTCCATCTTTGCAAATCTGTGTTTACTGGTATGGTATTGTAGCAGTAATCCAAAAACAAACAATTAAAAAAGAGAGGGGGGGAGGGGGTTGAAATCTGGCTGGTGAATTGTGATACATGACACAGTTTGGATGTGTTAACGTTCACAGATTAAAGCTCTTAAAAATGTATCTGTAGCTTGTGATTGAAGTGCTCAAAATAAGTTGAAAGAGTAGTTGTCAACCCTTTCTTTTCTGGCCTCTATGGGCAGCCATTTCCCATCATGCTTTGCCTGTATGCCATCTTCTCCAACCCGTCACGTCTTTCCCAAAGTGTTTATCCCCAGAAACACCTCCGACCTTTGGCTCTGATGCTCTAAAAAGTCAAAGCGATTATTTTCTTCGTGGGAGCCTCTCAACAATTAACAGCACCCCGACTATTAACAGACTGATTAATGAGACAGCATTCGACTGAATCCAGATTATGTTCCCTCCATAATGTCAAGTTTTCATTTATTTTAGGCAAGAAAGAAGATACTCCAGAAGTTAGAAGTAACAAGCAGTACTCTGCATTTGTTGTCGTGTATAATTGAATGGGCTATTGTGCTGATAAATGTTAAAATGCTTTAAGCTGCAGCTGAGGGGGGGACAGTATGTGTTCTTTGTAATGACTGAACTCGCTTCCAAAATTAACAAAGAAATCTATTCAAATAGAAAAAGAAGAGGTGTGCAGGTGTCTTTTAATTTTATTCATCTTCGTCTTTGCTGAGCCATTAGTGGGTTTTGTCTTTACCCAAACGCTGTGTGGGCGGCAGAGCTAACAATTAAACTATTGTTAAGACAATTGAGGACTGATAAAACTGTATTTAGACGCTGTAATATTGGAATGTTGCTTTACTATAATTACTATTAAACCATTTAACCTTGAAATATCTTCAGCAGGGATTCTGAAGCTAACGCAGGCAGGTGGAGTAAAGTTAAGGAATTATCAAATGTTTGTGAAAAACAGGTAAATGTTCTTTATTTTAATGAAGACAAATCAACCCCCCCACCTTGAACACACACATACCCCCTCTCCTCTGGATTCCCTCTCTCTGTTTTGATAGAGGTTGTTTCCCTTTTTGCATCTCGCTCTGTGTTTATCCAGGAGACCAGGTAGACTGTCTGTTGTCAGAGCGGGTGACAAATGGATGCAGAGTAAAAAGGGTTTTTTTTTTGGACTTCATCACTGGTTCCAACAGATGCTGCCTGTCCGCATGTTCCTCCCCTCTGCCAGAAATATCAGGCCGGGAATTAGGAGAGGCGATCTATAATTCAACGTAACAAGTGACAGTTCGTCTGCTGCAGCAGCAAAGAGCCACAGTAGGAGTGCATCTCAGTGTTGGAGATCCAGGCTCGCCTCAAGCCATCGCCTCCACCCTTAAAGTGGAGTAGGAGTAAAGAGGGGGGGGTGAAATAGGGGAAAGAAAACACCAATGCACACACACACACACACACGCATATCCTCTATACCTCACTCTCTGCCAGGGAGCGGAAACAAGAACCTCCAGTGTGGCGTAATGACTTTGCAGAGAAACAATAAGAAATAAATACCTTGGAGCTCCTCTATTAGTCAACACTTAAAAATCGTTTTTTTCCCCTCCCTCTCTCCCTCCTTCTCTCACTCTTTCTCTCTCTCTCTTTTTGACTCTCTAATGAGCCTCTTGTTGGAGAGGTAACTAGGGCCGCCGCTCTGCTCTGCGGCGTTCACGATGAGGAGCCCGTTCGCTGTAATCACACAGAGGCTTGAGATGGAGCGAGCGTGGATTAGCTACTTTAGCATGTGAGTGAGTGTTTAACACGGCACCCGACACCGCGCCTCCTTCCTGTCTTCACTAGACAAACACTCGCCGTCATTAATTTCATTTGCTTATCAAAATCACTCCTCTTCTCTCTTCCCTTCATCCTTCCCCTAAAAAAAAAAAAAATTCATTTGGAGCCTTCTTTGCTTTTTCGATTCAGGCGTCGTTGCAAATTATTGCAGCCCGCTGCTAAGAATTACAAGGTAAGGAAGCTAAATGAAGATGAAGAATTGGAAAATGTTTCCAGTTGGAAGAATGTTGATTACCAGGGCCGGGGTCCTGGAGGATTCCCCACTATTTATCCTCATATTTTGGGCTGCCTCTCCCTTCCTGCTCCCCTCCACACTCCTCCTGGGGCCTTGGAGAAGCAGCTTGCACTCCTCGCTGCCAAAAGAATTTATTAGAGCAAATGGTATTGTAAGCCCTATGGAAGGCATACCTTATGTGAAGATTTAAAAGATATTAGGAGGATGGCGCAGGCGGGAACCCAGGTGTGCCGGGTAATAGCCATTGTCTTGAGTGTGTGCGTGCACGTGCGGATGCGTGTGTGTGTTTACATGTGGCTCAGTGTGTTTATAGAGCTTCTGCCTGGGAAGACAAGAGGAGGAGCACGGTGCACCCAAGACACCAGAGCAGACTGATTCTGGTGTGTACATACAGCACATATCGCCGTAATAAGCCTGTGGCGGAGTCTCTCAGCAGTCTATATTCTCTCGACAAGTCAGACCACAGTCAGAGTAACTAGGATTTTTTTTTCCCAGCCTTTATTTCATTTCCCTGATGCACCAGGGAGGCGGGGTTTAGGATGTGAGGCCAGCTCTGATAGGTTCAGGTTTGCTGCCAATCACTGACAAGGAAGTAAAGTCATCGTGTCTCCTGTTATGGATGAAGCATCTGAGAAGAGACATGTGTCCAACCATGAACTCTGCACACACGGACACACGGACTCATGAACTTCGAGGCGTGTTCAGATATTAAAGTTGCATTTTATAAAGTCTAAAATAAAACAACTACATTTAAAGAAAGCAAGAATGAGCAATGTTTAATTCTAAAGCACTACATGTTGTTTAGTCACTTGTGTTGTTATTCATTCCATATTGGTAGAGCTTCATGTCTTTGTATCAAAGGATAAGGATAAGGGAACATTGATGTCCCTCTGACTTTTGTTAGTTTGCCTAAAAATATAAACACTTTACTTTAAGATGCATACAATCATGTAAAAATCAGCATATTTACTATTATTTAATGACATACCTTCTTTCCTGGCAGGATATGATGTCACAAAAGTGTGACCTATTCTTCATTTTTACACCACAACATGCCTTCACAAGCTGTCCCCATTCAGGGGCTGCAGTCTTAGAAGGCCTCGTCTGAATACGTCACAGCGGCGTGTCGATGGGTGTCCCATTTCGAAGGCTCCCCGAAATGCAGTTCACAAATGTGTCCTACTTTTTCCATGCCTCAGAGGATACATCTGATCCATCACGGCCGAACACATCACGATTCTTTGCGCGCTAGCTCAGATGAGAAGACGGACTCTCAAGTTGCAAACAATAGAGTCTTAAATAACAGTATTCGATTTCTGATGGTGTTTAAGTTACGTGAAGCTAGCCGTCAGTATAAAAGTGGGAAGTAGAGCTGCTCATGCAAACTGAAAATCCTTCGTAGACAAGACCATATCGATCCAGTTTGGCCTGTCCCGTTTGTGCAGTCTAAAAAGA
Organism: Notolabrus celidotus; assembly: GCF_009762535.1. Classification (NCBI taxonomy): domain Eukaryota; kingdom Metazoa; phylum Chordata; class Actinopteri; order Labriformes; family Labridae; genus Notolabrus; species Notolabrus celidotus. Next base: position 5,494,520 of record NC_048283.1, on the reverse strand, counting down.
ACATGTCCTCTGAAGGCTGCAGCCCCTGGATTTGGACTCGGCTATAGACTCATGAACTGCAGGTCTGACATCATCTAAGACCGGTCTTCAGTGCAGTGGACATTGGGATTGGGCAATGGTGTCCTCTTTACTGTCTTAAAAGAAACTCCTTTCCATGTTTTAAGACATGAATCTATTCTCTAGAATATTTTATTCAGATAACTTTGGATGTAAGACAATGTTTATAGGTCTGCCCCTTAAAATGTAGTTATTTTAGTCACCAGTAGAGAGGAGCCCTGGCTGACTCACAGTTTTGAAGATGGTATTTGCAATTTAGATGCATTATACATACAACATGCAGAAGTAACTGCAGGACAGGCTTTAAGTCTGAAAATGATCTTTCAGGGTGCGATGTACACAAGGTTATTTCTCAGGGACCCCCACAGGATGACCTTCCTCTCTAGAGCAAACAGGCCCTGTTGTTCAAACAGTTAATGTTGAAATTCAGATTGCGGAGAGAGGATGCCAGTAGGGGCTGCAGGCTGAGCTGCTAGCTTGTTTGACTGTGCGGCTTGTGTTTATGTGAGAACTCCCTCATGGTTGAGTATTTTTGTGATCTTCTTAAATATCACATCTTTTCCTTGCTTTTTGTTTCAGCTTCAGGGGCTGCGAGCTGAGCTGCTGCTTACTTTCAACAACTATCTGACTGAAATCCAGCAGTCCACTCATTTTAATAGTGTTTTAACTAACCTGACTGTCAGTCCTGAGAAAGCAGTCTGCAAGAAATGTTTTCTTATCCAGCTAAAGAGTTGAAGACTGACATGTCTTACAGGTTAAAAGAAGAAAAGCTTCAAGTTGAAAAGACAAATTCAGAGAGAATCTTGAGTAAGTTGAAGCCTTACTTTAATACTGAATGTAAGAAGTTATGAATGCCTGATAAATGCACTTTCACAGCACTATTTCAGGAGCCTGGTGAGTCCATGTTGGGGCAGAAGTCACTCTATATGAACGTATAAAGAGATCAGATGTGTTGTATGTTCTCTGTAACCTTAAGATGTGATGATTTGGATTTTATTTATTCCTCTGTTCTTTTGAATTTTATCTTTTCACATTACAAATGTATTTTCTTTTACAAAGACGGACCTCATCCACAGAAAAATCCCTTTTTCCCTCAAAAACTGCACTCGTAATGATTTCAGGCGTCCGTACCGGCTGGATCTGTTTTGGTGCTTAAAATGCGTATTAAGTGTAGTATGGTAGCAACACCTTATCCACATTATGCAGCTCAATTATTCCATGAGCAACACCTGCAAAACAAATTTGGCATTCAAATTTGCTAAGGATGATCAAACAACGCCGAAACACTGTCATTATTTCTCCCTCACATACGGCAGCGAGGGGAACAGAAAAAAAAAAAGACACTCGCTGTGTTTTTTTTTTTTTTCTGGATGCACTGAATTAACTATTCAGCTGGAAGCAAACTTCATTTTATAGGTTTCATTCACCTCATTTCCCAAAGTGTATTTAACTTGCCATTGCAAAAACAACAACATAAATTGATTTGGATCCACAAAATCTCACCTGCCAGAAAGAAATCACTCTGAAGGAAGTTTTAGGGGATTTATTTTTCCGCTTATTCAAGTATTGATGTTTAAGTCCTTACTTTGAGAACTTTTACACTAAAGCTCCCACTGCAGAGGCACTTAATCGTACAGAAAGCTTCCTGAAACTTAGAAGATGACAGCCATTCTGTTACTTCCTCCTTAGCATGTTGTTTTGATGTTGTCCAGCTAAGCTAGCCGTGCACTCTGACGTGAGATAAAGAGAAATCAGGGCTAATGACTAGCGCTTCCCCGGATATAATTCTGTAATAGCTATAATCAGGCCATTCTGAGCACATGAATATACATGGCCGGCATCAGCTGCAATCCTGTTGGTGGTCAATATTCTTGAAGCTTTGCCAGTCGGGGAATATTCCTGCTTCCCTGCTCTGCCTTAATGTTATCAGGTAACACACACTGGCATTAAATCCCACAACAAAATAAAAGCCTCTTTTTGGAAGCCTTCACAGCAGACAATGCGGCTCTCACCAAAAGCCCTTTAAGTGTTCGTGTTTTAATGTCATTACGGCACCACGAAGCAGCACACAGACCAGGCAGGAGGAGGAAAAGCACGAGAGAAAAAAAAAGGAGCTCCAGCTTGAAAAGAGAAACCCTACACAAGACCTCAAGGTACATTTGCTCTGAGCGGAGACAAAAAGACTCCAGCAATGGCAAAAACAAACGGGACGGGTTTATTACGTTTACGCGTTGAATAGTGGAACAACGGCCTCGGCAGTCCTCGCTGACAGCTTCTAAAGCCGCAGATTTGTGCCCATTAGTCACACATTTTAGCAAGAAGGTGGTTTGTAAAGTGCATTGATAGGGATTACAGTTCTATCCTTTCCTGTCTTTCTTTCAGCAGCGAAACATGCGGCTGATTCCTGAGATGCCAGGAGGTTCCTGCAAAGAAAGGAGTGGGGGAACTATTGTATTTGTTTTCTAAAATGGCAATCCATAGGGTATTAAGGGGCTTAATCTGTGATTAATATTTTAATGAACAAAATAAGCAGCAAAATGCTGAAGTTTACACCACAGGATGGTTTATTTACATGCTGTCTGGGAGAGAGGCAGAGAAAGAGGCAGATGAATGCAAAACACGTTCAGTCCAGATTACATGGTGGCACTTGGGTGCGATTACACCACAAGGGATTTGAATAATCTCAGTTTATTGAGTTTGAGATATTTTGTAATCGTAGATTAGTTTTAACAGGGACAGTCTTCACCATGCTCTCTAAAGCCAGGATTAAGACAGATAAGAGTTTGTGTCAGTGAATCCAAAATCAGGGTTTCAGACCCTTTTGAGTCCTTACATCCTAAAAAAAAAAAGTGTCTTCATTTTTCCTTAATTTGCATTTTTAACTCAATAATTCCAGGGGAGGATTATTGAATATTAATTAGCATCCTGGATGAGAGTTTAGGTTGGAGGTGAAAGGTCTTGCTCATGAGCAGGAGCAAAAGGGTGGGTAAAGGTAGCATGAGCAAATCTGATTGGCCACTCCAGGTGCCGACACTGATTCCTAAACTATGATTGGTTGTTTTCTTTCTCATAGGCAGGACTCATGCTAAAACAACAGTTGGACTGCAACAGGCTGCCAGTAGCTTTCTTTGCATTTAGTTAGAACCTTTAGTAGGTTCTTTAAATAGAAGAAAAATACATCACACATCTGTCTTATGAGTCAAGTGCAAAGAAGAAAATCAGTCCTATAAAAGTTGTAAGCATACTCCTGCACACTAACTTATACTGATATATTCATTGGCAACATTTTAAAACTTTGATGACAACTGTGCTTTTGAAAGATGGTGTGCAGAAGTTTGCTTGAAATCAGGTTTAGATGATTCATAAGTTGTTACTTTGACCTGTCACTTTTTAAAGCTAAAATAATCATACACGGAAATAACATCTGCATATTACCTTGATTTTAGTAATTAAAGTAGATATGATTAGAGAAGAAAGGAGGGGTCAATATTTTTTGGTGTGCACACATACTCCAGGCCACTTTCTGCATAAATCAAGCTGGAGCCCCCAATCATAAAAAGAAAAGGTCTGTATGACTCATGGGCCTGATTTCAGAATAATGGGAAATAAGCACTTCCTTACAAAAGTGCCCTCTTATTTAAAAAATGTGGATTGGCTGAAGAGATTTAATGCACCTAAATCAAAGATTATCCAATGAAACATAAGTCTGTCACTGAACAAACCATGTGTGAAAGTTACCAAGTACATTCATAGTTTTGAGCTATGGGTTTTGACTGTTTCCAACTTTTACTACTGTTACGCCCAGCTCGTTTAAGAGCTCAACAAGGAAGGGAGGTCCCCACAGCGACAGCCTTTTAAATTTAAATCATTTATTGAAAGTAATTAACAACGGAAAACTAATGATGAAGTCAGCTATCAGTAGTGTGGTAAGGGTGTTGGGTGCTGTGAGACTATGTGTGCTAACTAAAGCTATGCGTGAAAGGTAACCAAGGCTAAACTCAACATAATCACAAAATGAAACAAAAGAGGGTGCCTGGCAGGTACCAGCCTTCAGGAGGGAGAGAGAGAGAGCCATCTTGGATTCCTCCAGCTTTTAAAGGCACCAAGCAGGTGTAGCCAATCCCTAAACGAGATGGGAGGGGCAGGCACTCCAGGAGGATCTGGAAGGGGAAAGCAGAGGCAGGAAAACACACGGACCAAGGCCTATGGCCGTCACACTACTTTTACAACTCCTACCACAAATGAGAGAAAGTTAATGCTGTAATTTAATGTGTGTGTGCAGCCTCATCAATATCATCATCATCATCGTCATCATCTTAATTGGCGGACATAGATAAAATACAGGTAGTTAAAGATAAAAGTAGCGGACTGAAAAAAACTAGATAAAAAACAGGTAAAAACATATTAAGTGGTCACTAACTAGACTTAGTTTAACTTAATGTGTTAAAAGGACCAAACTGAGTATGAATTACAGGAGCTAAAGCTTGAAAACTCTACAACTCTTCAACACTCATCTACAGCTAATGTATTAAAACTGCATACATCTGCTCAATAATCACATTATCACCGGCTTTCTTTCTCTGTACCACGCTGTGTTATATGCTTGATTCTGATTGGTCAAAACCCCACAACAACAGTGATCAGTTCTCAACATCAAAAGTGACACCAGGGACAATCTGATCACTCACGTCATATAAATCAAAAGTGGAGAGGAGTTCCGGCACATTTCACCTCTGCCTGTAGACACTGTTGCAAAAATGTGAGCCTCCTTTTCAGGCTGGTCTAGTGAGTACAGTGACAGGACCAAGGCAGTGATATAAGAGCAGCCTGAGGAGCTGTACTGGGCCCTTTCCATGTCTGATAGTGAAGCAAGATCCTGTCCTGCAAATCCAGACAACACTTGCAGAGCTGAAGAGAGCATCGCTAAGTTGCTGATCTATACAAAGTGACTTAAGACCAGAAGCTCATTTTTGTGTTTCATGTATATTTTGTATGTTATGTTTGTTTTATGTGGACCCCAGGAAGAGTAGCTGCTGCGTTAGTGGCAGCTTATGGGGATCTGAATAAAGGAATAAAGGAATGACCACCTCAAACTTGACCCCTTACTTATAGCAATTTGTATACATAAACAACATTTAGTTACAAATACTTTCATCAATAACCTTGAGCACATTTTATGAGTGCAGGACTTTTACTTGTATTGTGGTATTTACAAAGTGTTGCACTGATACTTTATTTGCTTTCTTCTTCTACCACTTTTGGCTTCCGCAACCAGCAGTAACAACTCATAAATCAGTCTTCCTGTCCTCAAACTACAGCAAAGAGTCATAAAGTCAACTGATAAATGCATGATTTTACGGCTATTTCAGTAAAAGCATGTTAATTCAAATTCTAAAATATGCATGAGGGCTATAAAAAGTGGATTTGGGCTTCCCACCTGCAGTTATCAATTTAGAAACCATAAAGTGTCATTTTGCCAAGAAGAAGACTATGAATGCAATCACAGCTGAACCCTGTGTTCAGCAGATTAGGTCATCTTTTCACGTAGTAAAACCCTTCAGAGGCCTAATAATCTCTGAATGAAAAGAGAAGGAAACAGCCTGATGTGGAAAATGAAAAAACATCTCAAGTGGGGTCTTGCGAGCGCTCAGATCTGCTCCTCTGACCTCACTCACTGCTGCTTGTTTCAAAGCAGAGGGAGAAGAAAAAAAAAAACATTAGATAACCATCAGTGTCTCCAATATCTTTCCTCAAAGAGGCTGAAGGCCCACATTGCCTATAATTGGATTTGATTTGCACTCCCAGCATCAGTTAGGGAGATTAAGGGCAAGCACAAAAATCCCCACGATTCCTTTTCATCCCGATGACAAGCAAGGCCTAACAGATCCTGAAAGGAATATTTGTGACAGAAACCTTCGTGTCTCGGCGCACAGAGGCTGCTGGAAATGGCAGTCCCGGGTAACAATGAATGCACAATAATAAATGCTGATTTTTATGGGTGACTTCAGGAGCTGCTTTTGTGCTAAGTGGGAGGAAAAGTGACGCTCAGATACCTGGATGATGAAAACTGGAATCCTTTAAAACTTGAAACTTACAGCAGGAAGGAACAATAGTTGTTACAAAATGCTGGAAAAGGTAGTTAAAAAGTTGCACTGGAGAGTCTTCAGAACAAGATCTCGCCAACAAAAGCTCCCGGTTAGAATAACATAAGACTTAACTTATTTTTCTTCCTCTTCATCGCCTGTGGGGAGAGGGAGGTTCTGTTCTGGCCTGATAAGTCATCTATTTGAATGGATCGTCATTCTCACAGGTATGTAAATAAAAAAACAACCCATATTCCTCTTCCCTTTCTTCCTCTCTTTTGACAAGCAGCAATGCTTACACTAGATTAAATCACCATCAATAGACTTCCCCACGCTCGGGTGTCGTATTCACTACACCCCATGCCAAAAGACTAATATTAGTATCTCCAGAAAATAATCTCTCTTTATTTCGCAAGTTCCCCGCTAAGGCATTCACATTCGCATTTATCAGAGGATTTAAATGCGGATGAAATAGTATATAAGCTGGATCCCCTCAGGAGAGGTTCTCATTCTCTTGTATTCTTTCAGATGGGGAGAGAGAGAGAAAAGAGAGGGAGCACGCTGCACCTTGGCGGAGAAAAAGGGAGGAGGAGGATGCCGAGGAGGAGGAGGAATTAATTTTTCCCCTCTGGGAGAAACACATGCTGGATCTCAAGAGTTGCAGGGAATCTTCCCAGCTTGCTCTGATTGGCATTAAGAGGGTAGGGGGGGAGTTTTAGGGGGGAGCGGAAAGGATGAGAGGGAAAGAGATGCCATGGTTGTTACTAATGATTTATTGTCTGAAATGTGAACGCTGTTTGGTACTTGTCGTTCAAAACACTCAGTAGATCGTCTCTGCAGCAGGATTTGGCTTTAAAGGCTTCAATATAAATGTGATACATTTTATTATCCAGCAGGTAAGATGCAAGGAAGCGGGATATTTGTTTTTACTTTATGTGAACATGGGCAAAGATTCAAACTTTCTATCAGAGTTCAAAACATAAAAGAGCTGAATAGATGAATCGAGATGAGCTACATGTAGCCTGCAGAGTATTTGGGATTTTCAAAGATCTGTGAAATGTTCATTTGAGGTCAAAAAAGGTCAAATAAGACTTAACTTTACTTTAAGACTACATTTTTCCTCATTTATTGCATCAAGAAAGATCCATACATCGAACAAAAGCAGCTTCAAGTGCTAATCTGTGACGTATATTATCAAATACAATAGGAAGCTGCAAAGACTCTTCATCATGTTCATGAAAGCCTTTAAGTCACGTTTGTTTGTTCAACTCAACACGACATACAAAGTCGTACAGCTTGAGAGCAAAACTAACCCTAAACTCTGAAAAAGAAAAGAGGGGAGCGTGGTATAGATGTGTTATAGAAACAACAACTAACACACATGAGGTTATTGTTTCCAACCGTGGAAGTTGAAGAAGAAGAATTTTGTGGTTTTCCATCTCAGTGATGATCTTCTCCTCATCCTTGTTGTTGTCAGTGGCCTCCGAGAACCTCTGACCTGTTGACTCCAGGATTGGTTCCAGAGTGTTTTATTCTGAAAATCCCCTGGATGTTTTAATGTTGATTTGATGTCTGACTTCCTGTTCTGCTTGATCTGCTCTGTGCTGAGTGGATGTGCTGTGCTCAAGCATTCAGCAAAATTAGAAGTCTTGTGTATCTGTTGCAGAAGGCTACGAATAGCCTGAGCTACGAAGAGCAGAAACACAGAAGAGTGGAGCCTTTAGAGGCACACACAGTGACTAGAGTGAAACCTAACAGCTCTGCTACAGTGGTGGAGCCGAGATGAACCGAACACAGATCTGGAAGAAGTTCCTGGTAAGTATTTACAGAAGAGCAATACCACTCTCTGTATTGAAACCAACCATGGCCTTTAGCTGTACACATAGACTGTTTAAAAAATGAACATAGTCTGAGTGGGGTCTTCCATTAGTGCAAAGATGGTGGTTGCCATGTTGGAAATGTGATCTTTTGCTAACTTTCAGCAAATCTGGAAAACTTGCAAAAAGTTGAGATGATTGCTTCGCCACTTGTCAAACTCATTCCACATGCCCCTCTGTTAGTCTAACCAGCCATGCCCTTAAATCATGCACAACTTTTACCTATTATAAAGCAAAAATGAAGAAGTTCTATAAAAATTCACACATAAATAAAGACATTAGGTATAGAATCATAAGTTATTTTTGCATCAGGCTGTAAACAAGTTCAGTTCAAAAAGAGATATAGGGATTTGTAGGCTTTTGGAGTCTGCCTCAAGTGGACACTCAAGGAACTGCATTTTTTAAAAAAGTTATATTTTTGGAGCTTTTTTTTTTTTTTTTAGTTATGTTTTGGGACTTTTTTTTGCCTTCATTGACAGGACAGCTAGAGAGACAGGGAATGTGGGGAGTAGAGAGTGGGGGAAGACGTGCAGCAAATGGTCGACCGGCTGGGAGTCGAATCGGCAACCTCTGCAACAAGGACTGTAGTCTTTATACGTGGGGCGCTTAGATTGCTAGGCTACCAGCACACCATATTTTTGGGGCTTTTACACCTTTATTTGTAGAGGAGATGATAGTGGATAGAACCAGGAAACCAGGAAAGAGAAGGGGAATGACTTGCAGGAAAGGCGCTGCAGGCTGGATTTGAGCCCAGACCGCCTGCTACATGGGTGCGCAATTAAACCATTAGGCTAATTCTGCGCCTGGAACTGCATTTTTTAGAAACTTCTGCATTAGCCTAGAAACACCTAGTTCATCATGATGCTGGACCGATACTCGGTGTGTTATTTGTGGTCAAATCGTCCTCAGGTGGAAGCAGACACTGAGGGTTGGGGAGAAAGTGGAGTGGAGGTTTGAGAATTTAGTTTCTCAGGTTTGACCCTGTTTCCTAAAATTATTGCCTCTGAGGAAACAAACAAACTAAAAAAACCATTACATTGTTGCTGAGAACTATGCAAACTGTATTCGCACACAAGACCAAGGCACCTTTCCTGAGTGTTGACCAATGTGTCACAGGGCGGCAAATTTTCAAGGGTTTGAGTGTTTCTAAATCCTGAGTGTGTGTGTAAAGGAAGGGTCTTTCACCAGGAAACTTTACAAAGAAAATTTTCTCTGTTTGGTGTTTAAGAAGTGACACATTTTAGGTTTGTATATTAGGAAGGAGTAGAAGTAAAAAACTGAATTTTATTAACACCAGGACTGTCAAAAAAGAAAGCACCACCTGCGGGACACTTCCAAAATCCAGGCTGAAAAGACATCCGAATCCCGCCCACTGTGCTTGATTGACAGGTAAAGTTTTTAAAGTGCAGCAGCGAGTGACACACCAGAGACGAGTGAAAATAAAAACAAGACTCTCACAGATTACCACTTTAATATTTGATAGCGTGTGTGGGCTTCCTACCACTTAGTGTAATTAAATCAGTCGAGACCTCACTTATAAAGACTGAATTTGGACGCCATTTATGTCGTATCAGGTTTCATTCACTCAAACAAGTGGGACGCTGGTTTCACCATGACAGGCAGACAAAAAAGAAATAAAAAAATCATGCCCCGTGTTTGATGCATTTACACAACAGACGCACAGATAATGCAGTTAATGGCCAGACGTCTAGCCAGACAGTGTCCTGTGTGTTGACGGGTAGACAGAAGGCTGCGGAGCTGCACACAGATCAACACATATTGACTCAATCTATTGACAAATGAATTTGGGGGCAAAGTCCTTCTGCGAGTTGTTGATTTAGGTGTCACAGTTCATTCCTGTTAGTGCCAACACTCACAACACATATCTCTGCCTTGATCTGACGGCAAGCTGTGAGTTAAAACATCCTTTTATTAAAGCGTAATATATTTGAGAGTTTTTTGCACAATTACCATAATGCAGCATGTTTCCAAAGCTCTGCTTATTAAGAGACTATGGTAAACTGCAACAGAGACGCCTGCAAATATGAGGCATATCATAGTGAGCCATTAAAAATTCTGAAATAATTCAAAATGGAAATGAAATGAATGCAGCACAAAGTTTGTTTTCCGCAATATTACCGACTACATTAAAAAGCAATTAAAACTAACTATTGCATTACAAGGAGATGAATTAGCTCTCAGCACATTGAAATGCATGTTTTCTCTATAAGCGTGGTGTAAATGAAACTCTTCATTAAGGATTAAGAAATAATAAAGAAAATTAGTCTGTAGTATGAGCCTTTAAAATGTTCATTATTAGCTATATTTGCTTTAATGAGCTGTCTGAAGAGGAAAAATAAGGCTAGAAAAAAATCTGCTGTAGACTTTAATGCCACGATAACTTGATCAAGTTTCCAAGTTCATATTGGGAGGGGGGGAAGTTAATGAAATCTTCAGCAGAGATCAGGCGGTTTCATTTCAGCAAGTTCTCGACTTTGTACAAAGATGCAGCAGGTGTTGGCTCTGGAGGAGAATTTTGGGTAAATATTGATCCTGTAAATATGTGTGCTGTTCACACCCGCCCCTGTTCCTCCCTCCCCTCCCCTCCCCCCTCCTCTCAGAGACACGCACCCTCCCTGCAGCCAACACGGGAGCTAGTTAAGTGAGGTATCATCTTCAGTCCGCAGCTAGCCCGGCGTCTCCCACAAGGCCACTGTAGGTAGGGTACAACTGTTGCGAGTGGGCGGCACATCTGTTCCCTGAGACAGGCGAGGCCCCCCGGGTCATCACACGCCTCGGCTAGCGTTTCACGCGCATCACTAATAACCACTCTGGTATCTGTGCCGAGGTGCAGACAAAGGGCCGTGATGGGTGCCGATCGCCTTCAGATCCGAGCCGCAACATTTTTAATATAAAGAGCAATAAGAGTCGTGTTTACCTTATTCTCAGCCTCCCATCCATCTGGTGCATGAAACACACTTAGCAGGTTAAGTACATTCAAGGTATACATGGAATAAATTTGCAGGCGATGGTGCAGCTCTCGATTGAAGCACCATATGTACGGTTCTGTTTGCTGCATGATATATTTGCCAACTTTCAGAGGCACGCGAGTTCATGAGAAATATGCAAAGACGCCATGAGGACAATTTATGGAATTAGAACTGTATCACTGCCTCAGCTTACCCCACGAACTTTAGCGTACAAATACTCAGAATCAGAACTGTACAGCTTTTGTGAAAGTCAGGAGTACTCCCTCCTACAATAGCCAGGGATATTCACACCCCCGCACCAAACTCTAAAAGTTTAAATCCAACTCAAGCTCTGAAAGAGGGAGCGGACACAGAGAGTGAGATTGTGTGTGCATGTGTACAATCCCTGTGCACGGGGAAAAGAGCCGGAGGGGGGGATGAGGGTGGGACAGAGATGGAGAGAGAGTCAGGTGAGTTTGTGTGTTGGAGGTAGAGGAAGAGTACTTTGTGTGCATGTCCACGGGGCTGGTTCACAGTGATGGCTCTGGTAGGAGAGGGCGAGCAGAGAGCGTGGAGGATGAAAGATGGGGCCTAATCCTCCACATGTGGCGTCTTTCCCCCCCTCGTTTTTTTTTTTTTTTTTTTTTTTTTTTAAAAGGAAAGCCAACTGGAGCCGTTCTTTGGACTTTGGGCCAGGGGCTCCAGGAAAGCATTGCCTCCAGCCAAAGCACATAGTGTGAAATGAGAAGCTAAAGCTTGAATGTGCTTTTGTTTATCAGAAAACTGCACTCTAAGTGGGATTGGCAATGGAGAGGCCCAAACTCCATAAGTCATATAGACTGGCTTGGGCCGAAGTGGGGATGGCACGACCAAGGTTTCAGGCTTGAGCGGCCCAGGAAAGGCAGCGCGTCAGTCAGCCACTTGGCAGCCTCTCTCCTCCCTTCATCGCCCGGCTCCTATAATCTTGGTTCCAACACAAAGGAGGGGATCAAAGAGGTCAATCTAAAGTAGGAAAATATGGTCACAAGTTAAGAAAACAGAGGGGAGGAAACATTTGATATCCACTGGTCTGTTTGGAGCAGCGTTGACAGAACTTTAACGTTGAACCTAAGCTGGAGGAATTGGGGACGGAGATTTCTGGGTGAGAAGGGGCCAGTGGGGAGCCAAAGACCGATCAATTTTAGAGATGGATTGTATGAGGAGATCCATGACCACAAGGCTGTTGGCTGCAAAGCCGAACAAAGATAACTTCAAAGTAGGCAGAAAGTTATGAAGGGGCTCAGGGCTTCGGATGAGACGGGCTGGAGGATTCGGGGGAAATCAGACTTCCACCGTTTAACTCCGGAGTCCATTTGTGTGGGTGAATTCAGTGACACTCTCAGCCATTTGTTGAAAACGTAAAAGAGGATTTCAATAAAAGTTGATGCGTAACATCACCATAAGTGTCCTGAAAGTTCTTTAACAGGAGGGTACCACCAATCAGATGATGATAGAGGACCACAAGCAGCAAAAAGTTCCTTTTGTTGATTTTATTTTTCAACATTTTGAGCTTTTCACAAAGACAATATCTGATTTCAAGATAGTAGAAGCTCTACAGACCGCAACAAATATAATCTAAACTATCCTTTTGGAAGGATTCAGTGTTTAAGATAAATAAGCAGCAGAGCATGCAAACTTTTTTCCTTTAAAATCCCTGTCACAGTGTTTTTGATGTTGGCTGTGAATGTTCTTGTGATCTTAAAGTTACTATTAAGCATCCCAGAGGAGGGGTGGGTTAGTAAGAAAGTAGGCTCATTCAGGTGTGAATCCCTTATACTCTTTTAACCAAGTCGTATTCAATCCCAAGCTGACATACTGAGCGACGACAGCGTGGTATCAAGAGCCGATCAAGTGGAAACGTCCCCCTGGCACCAAAGTCAGGTTACATTTCTGCAGTTATGAAGGATTGCATGAAGAACTGAAAGCTTTGGAGTGTTTTGGCAGAGTAATAGAGCAGCAGAAGGGTCGAGTGTGGAGTTCAGAGGGCAGATGGGTGTTGGTAAACTCTGGTTCCAGTCCCAACTGTAATGAAGTTTGTATGTTTGATGTGACTAAACCTTCTCCTCTATCCCGACGTAGCTGGAAGTTCGAGCTGAAAGTTTTAAAGCAAACAGTTTTTAGATTGGTGGCAGGGTGTTCTTAAATTAATGGTTCCAGGTTATTTGAACATTATGTCGTAGTCTTAACAGAGAGGTGCAAGAAATATAGAGTGCTGTGTTAAATTCACTGTAAGAACATTTTATTGCAAAAAAATAAAGAATCAGAGCTGAGTTCAATTTGTAAGGAAAACGTTGCCTGGAAAAAAGCAGGGCGGCAGTGTGATGACATTCTTCGAGTTACTGTAACTATCACTGTGTGGTAGCCAACTGTGAACTCTGTATATGTTGGCTGCAGAACTTAAAAGGTCAAAGGTCGTTATGGTATGACAGTTTTTGTTTGAAAAAAATCCTTGAATCCCTGAAATTATGCACGAAAAATTCATAAAATGTATGCAAAGGTGCTAGAAGTGCAACCTAACATTTTTGAATCCTCAAAACTTAACTAAATTTTAAGTTAAGATCTGAAACACTCTTAGAATATATCTGTGTCTGAGTTTGGAGAAAACTGCTGAATTACCTTCATTGGAGTTCAAACTTGAGATGCATTCATTTTGGGTTTGTCAAACAATTATTTTCTAAAATTGTGATTAATCTCTGAATTCAAAAGTTAATGTGTAATGTATCACATGTTTTAATCCCATGTTTAAAATGTCATTATTTTGCATTTTAAAAACACTTTCTAAATCCATGTTAACGATCGAAAGCAGTTCTTATCGGTGTCCTGATTTGGGAATCAGATGAAGTCCTGCACAGTGTTGACTGGCTTGTAACCAGTTGCCAAACATTTAGAAGGTGCTGTAGTTACCCTCTTTGATTTAGCAGGTCTGTTGTGATTCACTGCCAGTTTTTGTGATGTGGTTGTCCACTGACATCAGTTTTATTAGCTGCACCTGTATGCTTAGCTCGTAGGTGGTCGCTTAAACTCAAAGAACTTTGTTGATATTTTAATCCTGTTTGACACAAAGTGCAGATTACTTTTGACTTATCAACTGAGCTGTGAGGGAGCTTTTTATTCAGCAGCTCAGTGGTGTTGTAGTTTTCCATCACAGCAGCAGGAAGCAGGAAGACACTGCGTCCGCTTAACTACAGTGTGCCGAAAAGGACAAAACACGGGCAATTGAAAAAATACCCTTGGTAATTTTGGAAATAAATCGCATCACATTTAATGCATTAAAGCTGACAGCCCTAATGAATACTCAAGGTTAAGAGGTCAATTCACACTTTTACTGATGGGTCTGTTGATATTTTTGTCTGTATTGTTTCTAGTAACATCTATGAAAACCACCAAAACAAGAAAAAACAATTAAAGCTACCATGAGTCAAAACAGCTTTAATATACAGTAGCCTATGTTATTCCTCTGTGTATAGAGCTCTATTGATGAAAACTGAAAACATAAGTAACATAAATACATCCAGATACATGTTCCTACATTACAATCATTGATCTCCTGTGGCCATAAGTACTCACTAGAACACTATACTGTGAAAAGGGGAAATAATCCCCTTTAAAACCTGTTTCATTCCTGTTTGAGCATCATTTTCTAACAAAATCATATTGTCCTTTTCTTTTCATAAATGTTTAAATTTTTGACCAATAGAATAAATTATAGGTCGGTAGGAACTAAGAAGCTAAACTAAAGAGGGTCTTTACTTTGGTAATTTTTCTGCTTTCACAGACTTTAATTTCAATAAAAATCACAGCTTATCTCACTGAAAGATATTGCTAGAAAATAACCTGCTTCAAAACAAGATAAAGGAACATATGTTTACAGTGGCACGCCAGGTCTCATATAAAGTTGTTTTATTGTGTAAGGTGGGAGATCTGTAAGGGTTTCCATTGTTGGCTGTCTCTCGTCATACATTCAAAAAATGCAACCATTCAGAATCATTACAGTCTTGTGACTAAAACCGTAAAAAAAAAAACCTTCGGATGTATCTGTTCCTTTTTTTAGACGTGTTATTTGTGCCCACGGGATGTAATCTTTGTTTGATCTTGTTCATCCTTTCATAAAAGCCTGTGTTACTTTTTCAACTAATCGGGGGTTAAATGTGTCATTCAAGCACAATCCACAATATCCACTGTATTAGCTGATTTAGAAATAAGACTTTCTAAGTCAATCCTCGGATTTCAACAGGCAAACATCCAATCTCAACAAATCTGCTGCTGCAGACTGTGCTGTGAAACCCCGCTCATTGATATCCAATACACTTGAGAGGCCGGGATACTTTGCGGCTGGTCCTGTTAAACAACACAAAGCCTGCACATCATCGCCGTGCATTTACTCCACCGCTGCAGCCCCGCGTTGCTCTCTCGTTTAAAAGGCTGTACCACTTTCAGTCACTCGAGGACAGACACAAAGAGCAGGCGCTTTTCAAAGGGCCTATTGTGGAGCCCAGTGAAATTATTCAATTAGTGAATTTAGCACCTGATCTGGTTAGCCAGTAGCCCCGAGGACGCTACAGCTGCACGAGAGAGAGAGGGAGAGAGAGAGAGAGAGAGACATTAAAAAAGAGGAGGGGGGGCTGGACAGAGCAGACGGTGTAATATTCATTACCTCCCACTCCCCCCTGTTTTATGACAGCAAAATTACCCAGTATTCATATCACACACTGTAAAACTCGGCTTCTAATAACACACAAAAATCAGTCTTTACAGTGCATGAATTCATCACAAACTGTACGCACACATGCATTCAGTTGAACAGATTGTTGGGTTTTTTATATCTTCAGGGTCAATCAGTTACACTCAGCCTGATGTCCTTACACTCATCACATGACCCAGGAAGACAAGCAGATGTATGCGGACAGGATCTGAATCACTCCATGGATTTCAGGCAATCATTATTTTCTGTGGGGGGAGCTGGGGGTAAGAGGGTACTCTGCACATGATGCACATTGCAGGAGTGGGCCATCCCTTGTGCAAAAAAACCCCACCAATACATGCCAGGTCATACAGAGAATATTAAGACAACAGATAAACAAAAATAATCATACAACAGTGTCGTGCAAGTGCTACCAGTGTGGAGTGTACAGGCTGTGGTTTGAGAGCTGCTGCAAAAGAACGATCCATTTATTGGAATGAATACACACGTGACAAACTCAACCAGCATTGTAAGGAGTAGAAGTCAATGCACTAGTAGTGCTGGTGTGTATGCATGACTCAGAGTGTGGTGAGGAAAAAGAAACACAGATAAAGTTGTGGAGTGTTGCACTTTGAGAGCAGTCTGGTCTAAGAGAAATAAGTGGTGTAATTTTGGGGGGATTGGAACACTCAGCCCAGATCCCAATCGATGCAAGCCTTACCTAGCGCATCTGGAGCACAAAAAGACAAACAGACTAACAGCCAAAGTGCCAAAAAGACAGAGTCGTCACAGTGCCCCTCAACACATCGATGGCTTCAGAAGGAATAAGCATTGCTCAGATGTTTGGACTGATAGTTATGGGCAGAAAAGATGTCCAATGATGGAGGCTTTTCTATTCTATTATTTGTTTTTAAAAAAAAACTAAAGTAAGGAAATTCAAAAAGAAATCACAAATCAAAACCTTTCAGTGAAATTCTCCGGCAGCTCTTGTAGCTCCTATCTCAGGAAGGAAGTGGTCTCCAATGCCCAAGTCCTCCAGATGATCCTGTGTCTTGTCCAACACACTCTCACTCACAGTTACAGTCAATTTGGACCACATATATTTTATTATGACAGCTTTTACACTGCTTATTATCCTGGAGATTTATTTTCTATTTGGTGATCCTGCAGACCATCATTTACCTCTTATATTCAGTGATAATACAAGAAGTTATGTGCCCTCACTGAGTAGGGGAGTTTATGTGGCACATCTTGTTCAAAAATATGTTTCTTTTTGCTGACGATAGCTATTTTCTTTTTACTAACATTTACCTCTGTCATGCACACATCATGCAAAAGGTGGGAATTTAAGAAATGTTGGAATTGTTTTTTTTAAGTAAAGTTGTTATTGAAAGTTGACGTTTTGCAGAATCATCTCAGATATAGTTGAATTAAAAACACTGTCCTTTTTTACATATAGAATGGAATACAATTTTATTAGTGCAAAAGGTGTGTAAATGAGCAGTATTAAATAATATAAATCACAAAAACAGTAGACAAACATACATTTTGAATAAAAACACACGAAGCGTTCAACATTCAAATTAGTGCACTTGCATTATTTTGTGTTAAGTCCATTTATTGCTTTTAAGGTAAAAACTGTTACCCAAAATTATGCTTGATTCAATGTCGAAGGTCTTTTCCTTGCACAGTTCACCTGACATTAGCAAGCATGGTAGCTAACTTTGCTCAAATGTAAATGGTAATTTACATTTACACTACTTGTCACCTTCACCACATTGATACAGTGAAGGCAGAGGATGCTATAATAGAGGGCCATCAGCATTAACTGATACCGTTCATACACATTTACACACATTCACACATCACAGCGGGAGCAGTTTGGGTTCAGCATCTTGCCCAAGGACACTTCAGCCTCTGGTTGCAGGAGCTGAGATCAAACCTTGAATCTTCTCATTGAGAGGCAAGAGATGATTGACTCTAACACTGAACTTTTTTTAATTTATTTTTTTATAGTTACATTCGTTTTATAATATTTTAATATGTATAGCACATGAGTTTGTTCTGTCTTGTAATTCTGTAAATACCTAAAATCTCACTGGCTGCAAAACAAGTTTACCTACAGGTACAAATAAAGTAACCTGACCTGAGACACAGCCACCCCCTAAAGAAAACTATTCGGGTGTAATAATGATCGCTTTCAGTTTCCATGACAGGACATGTGAGTTTAAGAAAAAAGATAATATTTAAGATTTTCTTTCTAATGCACTAACACTTCAGCATGCATCTCCTATAGATTTTACTTAAACATGATTAAGTCAACACTCACTTGAGTACAAACTAACATATTGAGTTAAAACCTGTTCACTGTGTTCACATCAAGTTTTGGTGCTTGACTTTTGTCTTTTCTCTCAAAGAAAACCCATAGTTTGGATCCTGATCAGTATTATTTTACACAATATGAGTCTGAACCACCCTTGAATCAGGTTATATTCTGCAGTGTATTTTCTAGATGTTGTGAAAGCATGAAGAATTTTAGTTTAGAAAAACAAAATGACTCAGGGAGTTGCTGAAAAAAATAATTTTTCAACTGAATTTGTTTTGCAAATTTGCTTTGCTTCAACCTGGAAATCACCAAATCAACTCTCACTTGAAAAACAAAAAATCAGACATTAAAAAAACAACAACACCACAGACTGATTCCCTGGTTTGAACTTCCTCCATCATAACAACTATTTCATCAGAAACCTTGATGAAACATAATACACAAATACTTTCTTCTCAAAATGAACCGAGCATGCCGGTTCAAAATGTGTGTTCACTTCATTTCTGTGATTCTGAGGTTCACAGAGATACAATTAACTAACTAACTACAATTAAATAACTGAGCATAAATCGCTTCCAGCTCTTTTCTGTAGAAAGAACTGATTTTTTTTTTTAATCTGGTGAGGAGAATAAAGTGTAAAGGTGCTGAACCTGAGCATCACACAGTTTGGCCATGGTGTACGGTCATTATATGCTGTCCACCTCGGGGTTACTAAAACAAACTGTTATCATATTTTCATCAGAAATCACAAGTGTTGCAACCTCAGCAGCCATCTGGATCCTGGACGCTCTGTGTTCAGACTTCAGAACGGACGATTTTGTGAAAAAAAGGAGAGAAGAAGAAGAAGGGGAGAGAAATTTGAGCCTGATGAAGCCAGATGGCTCACAAGGTTAGAGATGTTCAACACAGCCTTTTAAAGAGACGAGCACCGGTGTCTCCATGCATCACAGTAACACAACATGCATGAGCCTCAGAGCACTGTGATCACTCTGTCAAAATGAATCTAATAAACCACCGTGGAGAAAGATGTTTTTTTTTCTCTTTCTGATATGTATGGAAGATTCTTGATCACTATAATTAGGAGAACTCTAATGAGGCAATTATAGACAACTGATGAAAGCTGTTTGATGAGTTGTACACAAAAAAAAGAGGGAATATCTGCGAAAAGGCAGCAATGAATGTAAGTTTGAAATGACCCGAGTGATTAAAGGCCGTGGAAATACTCACTTCCAAATCAGCTACATTAAATATTAATCATGCAGGTGCTGGACGAATGTTTCGCTGAAGTTGTGGGCAAACTTGAGAACAAAAAAAGAGACAAAGAGCAGTGTTTTAAATCACAAATGTAATTTTAGAAAAAGAAAAACAGCTCATTCAGCAGCCAGTTTCTTCACTGTGAGCCTTTTTCTCATCTCAGTCCACACACTCCTCGCTGTGTGCAGAAACAGGAGCTGTAATCCACTCTGAAACGCAGCGACTGAGAGCACGGCTCCGCTAAAACTGTTTAGGCTCAAATACCTGAGTCGCACTTTGAGCTGTGCAGCGAGAGCTCAGGACAGAAAGAGAGAGAGAGAGAGAGAGAGAGAGAGAGAGAGAGAGAGAGAGAGAGAAAGGGAGAGGATGGTTTATGGTTAGAGATCTGACTGAAGGACAGACGAGTTGTGACTGACATGAAACCGCATGAAAAGCTTTCACGGCACAGAATAAACAGGAGTAACACAGATCTCCTCAGAACATACAAAAAAAATCTCATCCTTTATTATCTTGGCTCTAACGAAGCTCTTGACATTTCACTGACCTGTGACCCAAAACATCCTCCGTCTTCATCGCTGTCATTCTTTGACGTTTTCCCTTTATAAAGGTTGCAAGTGTGGTTCTGCATTCATCATCTATCCTGTCGTCTGACTCTGTATCTGTAAGTTTGGATAAAATCACTGGTTTCTTGAAACTCTCTTGAGCTCTGTGAAAGTTTCATAACTGCTGTCTGATTTATCGAAGCTGTTGGTGTTAATGCTTTTATCCCAAAAGCGATTAAGGTCTGAAATTAACACCTTCTTTTAAAATCACAAGCTATTTTGTTCCTTCCAGGACACCATAGATAAGTAAAGGCTGTGTCCTCTTGCTTCCTGCTGCCACTGTGATGAAAAATAACAACTCTGCTGAACTTTTGAACAACATATTTCATTTGAAAAAATACTAGACAAGTAAAAAGTAAGATTCATTTTCTGTCAAACAGAATTATAATATCACTAAGGTAGTTTTAGCTGAGCTAAACATTCAGGTTTCTTTAAAATGTTAAGTTTAAGTTTGTAATGTTTGCTCTTTTCATGGTGTATGGTCACAGATAAATAAAAAATAAAACCAGACTCAGGCCTTATTTTGCTTCTCTTGTGTTCTTGTTTTAATGTAGGGACCCTTAAATCTGTAATTTTTGGGAAAATGTTGATTTGAGCTGAGGAAATGTTAAAATGTGCTGAGCACAGATGCATTTTTCCCCCCTTGTTTTATAAAAATAAGATTTTATTTTAACTTTTTAACAAGCCTTTTTAGCGTATGACTTTATTTCCTGGATTCTTCATAAATCCTCACATCTCTAAATCTGTGTCCCATCAGCTCCCCCAAAGAAACCATCTCTGAACCTGTCTGCATGAAGACCAGATGAAGACGCGGTTCTTCCTCCTCCTCATCTGCCAGATGACCCCGATGACACTGTCACCTGATGCTGCTGACGCCGACCCGCTCCGGACCCACGGCCTCTTCAGACCGGTGTCTGCCTGTCTGTGTGGGCTCGCCGTGCCAGCTCAGCTCAGCAGGAGTGTGGCCGAGGAGAAAGGAGGCGGCCCGGGGGCAGACTCTGTGTCAGCTGATAGTGCAGAGGGTGGGCAGGGCCGGGGGGAGGGTGGCGTGCCTGGGCGCGAGAGGCTCGCCAAGACCCACACTCTTTTGGCATTTTGGCAAGGGCAGGCGGTGAAATAAAATGATCCAATTTAAGCTGGTTTAGGAGTGCCGGAGAATATTCAAATATTTATTTTTGCAGGGCATTCGGGGAGGCTGTGCTTGCTCCGCAGATCAGAGGGAGAACCAAGTTTTTCGTGGGTAAGCCCCGGCGACGGCGGCGCCATCTTGATAGCCAGTTGGCCTCCAGTGGTGGAAAATGGATCTGACGGTGGAGTTGTGCATCCCGCTGCTCTTCCCGTCTCCTCAATCCTCTTTCTGCCCTCTCCTGCTTACCTCGCTTTCAAGATTACACCACCTCCACTTTAATGTGTCGTTTCCAGGCCTTTTATTTCACTCCAGTATCTCTCTTCCTCTTATCAGGACTAAACTCTCTGAGTCAAAATAAAACAAGAGAGAGAACTCATCATGCAGCCGAACATAAAAAATATTTTGTTTTTAATGCAGCTTTTATAGTTGCAGATTACTTTGTCTGATTCATCTGTGTGTGCTATGATAATAAAACATTTGCTAAATTATCTCTCATAAATACCAAAAAATAACGTCCAGCGTCCGACTATATTTTCTCTTTGAGGCTGACATTGACGGCAGGATCTTTCAAATGATTGCTTTTTAATGCCATTATTGTTATTATGGTTATTATTACTGCTAATGAGGGAAATACAGCCCTGCTTTTCCTCAGCATGAATTTCACCATGGAAATAAATGAGTAAAAAAGCCTTTATTGAATTACACTAAAAGCAATCTCAAATAAATGGGCCTTGAATCTGCCTCCATGAGACGATGCTCGCTCTGCTGTAATTTCATTGTGCGGGGGGGACGGGAACAGCGGGGCCAAAGACACAGACAGACCCCTGATACTGAGGCTTCAGCATCGTCTTGGAAAACGTGCACGTGTGTGTGTGCGTGCGTGAGTGTGTGTGTGTGAGCGCGGAGAGAGAAGTAAACATCTTGTTTTTTTCCTCCTTTCGTGTGTCATCCCCCGCTTTGAAAGATGTGAAACAAAGGGGCTCTGCCATCACTGAGGTCCTTCATATTCCGCTTATAAATAGAACAATTAAGCAATTATCAGAGCTGTTACTCTGACCCTTTGCTGCTTTTATGCAGCAACAAATGATTCACGCAGCAGCAGTACACTGAAACAGCCTCTGCAGAGAGCCTACATGTGTCCTGCATCATGCACAGCTGCTTCTATGTTTAACTTCTTTAATAAAATGTAACTTCTTTTTAAATCACTGTGAAAATCTGCATTTTTTTTTCCATGAATCCAAATAGAAAGGGGATTTCCAGGAAAGCTACATCAGCGTTATTTCTCTTCTCTTCACACCAGTTTATCATAAAGTTACATCAGAAGCCACTGTGCGTTGAATGCAAGCAGCTGAAGTCTCATGGGATGTTTATTGTGAGCCCCTCAATAGTCTTTGTTGTTGTTTTAGAGGTCACGGCCTCCGTCACATAAACCCTCTATTGTGTGCATGAACACACAGGTCACTGCAGCTCCAAAATAACATGATTGTCAGTGCAACGTATCGCACTGATAATCATGTTTGCTTAATCGTGTTTTTTAAAGGAGAGTCCCTGCAGCAGAGAATGGAACAGCTGAGTGACTCTGATCCAAAGACAGATCATTCAAATGAAGTCAGATACATGAAATAACATTTGCCTTTTCAATCACTGCACACTGGAAACCTTTTTAGGCTTTTTCTTTTTTTAGACAAAGAGACAAAAAACTAAAAATTGAAGTTCAGTTTCTTCTATTGCAAAGGTTGAGCTGATTTTAAGAGTTGATTTTTCTGAACTCTGTCTTTGTTCTTCTTTCTTGAGGGAAGTCCTTTTAAAGATTTATAATTCTTAATTTCTTTGATTGAACAAACAGCTCTGAGATTGTTGGGAGCGAGAGGTCAAAGTGTTCTCGTCATTAAGTTAGTAACAGTGAAACTTCACTTAAGATCAATTTAAGGTATTAAAATCTCAGTTTTATAAGACTACTTCAACATGACTAGAGGAATTTTGCAAGTTTTAACACACAGTTTGACTACAGTTAGATTGTTACTCCTCAGATTAAAATTCAAGACAAAAAATAGCATGAAATGTGGAATCCATCAGACAATAATCCAGCCATGGTTCCTCTTTAAGAAGTCTGAGCTTGTCACAGTTTCAGCAAAGATATAGACGGTTTCTTTTAAAGAACTGGAGCGACAGAGGTTCAGTCTGTAGGGGCCATAGACTGTATAAATAATGGACGTAGTATCCGTGACGTCACCCATCTGTTTCTGAAGCGCTGTTTTGAAGCCAATCGTCGGTGGGAGCCATATTGGAAATGCTAAACACAAGAGGTGGGCTTTGAGACTCCTCGCCGACAGCTACAGTGTTCCCGCCTGTCAATCAAGGCAGCTGTGCCTCTCATTGGAAGACTCATAATAGTTTTTAAAATTGCTGCTTTATGAAAAACTTCACCCCCGTATAGTGTGTGCCGATTGAGAAATGAGCTATACAGACTACACTCGTTTTTTCTACCAGACTGTAAACATGTTTATTTCTGCTGTAAAGATCGGCTTTTTTGAATGGGTGTGTATGTGGTTTCTGGTACTTCCGGAGCCAGCCTCTAGTGGACACTCGAGGAACTGCAGCTTTTAACACTTCCCCCGCTTGCTTGGCACGGGTACCGAAGAGCCACTTGGGTCAAGTCCTGCTGCAGACCAAGTATGGAAGTTGAGCTCATCACCGTAGAGGTGTCATGTGTTAAAACAACACATTATCTGACAATCTTTAGACGGATGCTACAATACATAAAGTAGCTTAGGCTAGTTTATTCCACATGAGGCGTTTTTCAACCAGAGGAGCTTTACCCTGGAACTAGGCAGTTAACATGGTCGCTGTTTTAACCAAAACACCGGCCAAACTCTCTGCCACAGCTCTTTGAGTTCAAAAGGATTTTAAAGCCGTGTTGAAACGTCTTTGTTACTCGCGCTTATCTCCTCTCACGTGTTGATTCAGTGAATCCATCTGTGATGAAATATAGCACCATCTAAAACAGCACCAGCTGAGTCTCTTCATGCTAACAGGCTAACTGTTGTGTTGCTCATAATGATACCTGCCTGTCCGTCTGCTTCTATGGTGTCATCTGTGATGAATGACCTTCGTCTTTGTTTTACTGCCCTCTACTGGTCTGGTGGTGTAGTGCATTTACTTTTTCCCCCCCTCCATACGTCACTGACCTGATTTGCACAATCTACCTGGGACTTCAGCCCGCGGTCGAAACGCAGACAACAATGAGGGGCACAGGAACCTTTTAGTTCCAGGTAAAGTAGTTCTGGGGGCTAAAAGACCCTGGAACTCTTGGTCGAAATGCATCTATTGGACTTAGCTATCAGGATCATTAACACTCACAGACTGGACCAACTATCTTACTGAAAACCTGCAATGTCAACCTCTCTTTATTTTTTACTGGCATACTGTGAGGAAATATTGTCTAATGGTGTTGGATTAACAGGTTAGTGAACAAAACTGAACAAATGTTGTGATATTGTATGGCCCATGCCAGTCATGGGCCTTCAGGATCTTCCTCACGTATCATCACCCCATGCAGCCCCCCTGGGAATTGGTACTAACACTATGATGGCGTTTTGAATGAAGGGCTTTTACATGTAGTGGAGCGTCTTTAGATCAGATGAACCACTAAAGAGACATCTCTCTTATTTCATTTAGAAATAAATTACACGAATGTCACAGCATCAAGACACTATAAAAGCATACAAGCTTCTTGTTTCAAGCACAGTCTATATGTTCATTAATAGCTATTATTGATGTGTGTAGGTGTGTGTCACAGTGAAAAGTGAATATGTTCAACAATATGACAAGCCAAATTAAAAAAACATCTCGTTCACACTGAATCTTAACTTTGTGCCCTTTCAACACAAAGACATGTGAGCTCTCACTGCACTGTAAACACACATATGCACACACACACACACACACGCACGCCTTCATTGTGTGCATGTTCAGACACTGATGAAGTCATACCGAACCATTAGAGAGTAGTCAAAACTTCATCAGCAGACGAGCAGCCGCAGCAGTAAAGCAGCATCCTCTCCCAACCTGAAGTCAAGGCGATTAATTGAAATTATCTCCAGGAAACAGAGAAACAGACAGAGGTCACAACATCGCATTAAAAATAGTAAAACACGACTGAAAGGCTCCTGATGAGAGGAGAGTTATTTTCTGTTTTGAGCCCATCAGGCACGTAGGCACATCAACCCATTTACTCTCTGCTGACTTTATAAACTCAGAGTGCACACACCCCGCTTATTAATCCAGCACAGCTCAGAGAAATCAAACCAGTGTTATTAATAAGTTAACAAGTGTTGGCATGTCTTATTTAGCTGTGAGATTTAATCATCAACATCGGAGTTAACAGTGTAATCCTGGCACACATGTTAATCTTACTGTCACCTCTGTTATTGTTCTTGTAAAAGCTCCAACATGAGCTTTCTTGTATTTTTCACAGACTTTTCTTTGCAGCCTGTCCAAGCACATTATCAGACATTCTTCTCTCAGTTTCTGTTTATTGTAAGAAAGTTAAAGTTTGGACATCTGTGCATGTTGTGGAAATAATATTTAATGTATTCTAGAGCAGATTATACAAAGTTCAGTGATCTGTGTTTGGTGCTTGTGAACTTAAAGGCATGTTTTCCAGCATGGTGAGAGCTTCCAGCCTCTTCAGGTTTCATGTAAATCCCCCATTAAGAACTTTTGGTTTGTGTTGATTTTGGCGCCCCCTGTGGACAGAGCAGTACACTTCCTCTCTTTGCTTAACTGGAAGGAGCGAAAGCCAGCATGCTTCATGAAGGACTCTTGGCTGGAGGATTACCTTGACTTGCTAAATATGGAGAGAGCTGCGGGTCTCTCAAAAGACTTTGACCGAGGTCTGAGTGGGCTCTGGGACATTGTCAGGAGAGGTCTGGGTTAAGAGCTTTGTACTGTATTTATCTGTGTTCATGGTCCTCTGCAAGGATACTCTTTCATATTGTCGTCTACCTGCTGCTGTTATAACGGCTATTCAGCCTCCTAGATGTTTCGTTATTGTATATTTTCTCAAACATATTACTTAGTGGAAATCTTTGGCATGGAAATTTAAAAAAGAAAACGCCTGTTTAAGTAGCATGTGGTTGATAACTACGACGGACGCCTATCCTCCTGCAAATGATCACAGACCACAATACAAACTACTGTATATAGAAATCGTCAGTCTTTCCACTAATGCTCTAGTTTGCCCTTGTAGCTCATAAAGATGCAGCATTATTCATTTCAATCTGTTTTCTAACCATCTAAAACTCCTCACAGGAGCTTTAAATCCCTGTCACAGGGAAATGTCTGAGCCATGTGATCAGCACCTATGGATGTTAGGTGACCTGTGGGTGCCTTTAAAAGACTAAACTCTGCCATCATGTAGTTTGTTTTTTGATGAATCTTTGGTGATTGGCATGAATTTGATCTTTTATTAACTTTACAAACATTTCTCCTCCAGGCAAAGACAATCAGCTGAGTCCTTCAATTAATCTTATTCATCTGTCTTGTATGGTAGAGGCATCTACTCCTCCCCCAGGCAGAGGAAGCACGATGAAGATGATGATGATTGTGTGTCATGCACACAAAGTGCCCATCCATCGTGGGCTTACATGACACAGAAGTAGAAATGGTCCAACATTCATGACAAAGTCATCTCAGAGTTGCATGTTGTCCTTCATGGCTCCATCTCAAATGTTATATTCTGTACAACTCAAGTTTTTCAAATCATCCAACCAGAAGAAATCAGGATTAATGGTATCAGAAGCATGAATGAACCCAGCTCTTAAATGTGTTTTACTGAGACAAATATCTTACATTTGCATGTTCTAGATCAACTCAAAAACATCCCTAAAATGTCCTACAAAGGCCTCAATAATAATAGTTCTTGAAGATGGAGACAGAGTTTGTTCTAAAGTTTTGTTTTCAGGTATTTTTGACTTAATTGGATAGGAAAGCTGGAGTCGGACAGGAAATGTCGGGAGTAGGGAGTGGGGGAAGACATGCAGAAAATGGTAGAGGCCAATAATCGAACCTGCGAGCTGCTGCGACAAGGACTGTAGCCTCTGTATATGGAACGTGCGCTTAGACCGCCTGGCCAACGGCTCCCCATGGAGACAGAGTTTGACAAAATCTCTCCACATGGTCAGTTACGAGCTCCTCTGAACTTCCTGATTATGTTACCATGATCTAAAAGATGAACTGTAATAATCCCAAAGTGTGGACTTTTAAATGGAGCTTACTCAAAAGTTACTCAAATGTATTATGGTTCAGATTTGTATCCATTTTTTGTTTTGATCACTTGAAGCAGAAGACAGACAGTTCTTGCTCTCTCCTCATTCACTTATTGGCGTGTGCATTGTGTGGTCAGTATGAGAAAATCATGAGTGTTATGTTCTAAATTTCTAAAGTTCATAAAAGACATCACAAGGTAGTGCTGATTTTCACAGCATACACTCATTAAAAAACTGCTTCAGCGTGTCTCACAAACAAAGAACTTCTACACTATCAGTCAAAAGTTTGGACACACTTTCTCATTCAATGGTTTTTATTTATAATACTGAAGACATCAAAACTATGAAATAATCTGGTTTTGCCAGGATAGGACTATCCATTGTGTACTAACACTACCTCTGAACAACACAACTGATGGTCTCAAACACATTAAGAAGGCAAGTCATTCTACAAATGAACTCTTGACAAGGCTCATGTTAATTAGAAACCATTCCAGGAGACCACTTCATGAAGCAGACTGAGAGAATACCAAGAGTGTGCAAAGCTGTCATGAAGGAAAAAGGGGGCTGCTTTACAGAATCTAAAATATAAAACATATTCTGCTTTATTTAACACTTTTTTGTTCATTCAATAATTCCATATATGTTCTTTCATAGTTTCAATGTATTTGGTATTAATCTACAGTGTTTCAAATAATTAAAATAAATACAAACCCTTGAATGAGAAGGTGTTTCCAAACTTTTGACTGGTAGTGTATATGACCGTGCCCCGGTTCTGTGGCCCTTTTGGAGCAAGGACAACATCACTGTCCTTTCCTTTATGACTCTGATTTTCCTCATCTATCCAACACAGTAGAGACTTATGAGTTTGAGTTGATTTCACATTACTCTCCAGTGAAAATACTCAATATTACAATATTCCACATCTGAGAGTGAGTACAACACAGGCTGATTTACACAAGAGAGGAACAACATGAGGAAGTGCCACAAACTGCTCTGAGTACAATCACAGACAGGTGCTGTCATGCAGTGCTGGAGGCGTTCACAGGGAGTGTAGAAGCTTTTTTTTATTTCTTATTTTTTGATTATTATCTATTGTTTAAATCATAATTACCACAGCAACTACGCAACATAGCATCATTATCATGAAACCTCAATATCATCATCTTCGGTGCTATTATCATCAACATCATCTTTGGCATGAAACTACCAGGTACAGAGTTTTTCTCAAAGACATGGGTGATGTATTTTAGGTGCTTTGGTGAACTGCTAAGAGTCTGGAGAGGACAGGAAAGGCCAGCGTTTGCCCAAAATGGTCCAAAAATTGCGTACCAGATGATAGCTGCCTACGAAAAGCACTCACTTTCTAAACTAAAACTCACTAACTAAAAAGGTTGAGACTTAAAGTTGAATGTTGAATCTTTGGGCACAAGAATGAACAAAACAAACTGACTGTAAGGTCTCATTTTAAGTGTCTGGTATAGAGAAACAGAGTGAGATAACCTGATGCTTAGGTGGGCCTGAGGTTGCAACAGGGATGATGCATATGAGTGTTTTGTCTCATGTCGTTGAGTTCACACATAAAAATCAATAAAGCTCACACAAAAAAACTCTGTCCAGCCATCACTTCTGGCCCTTCCACTCTGACTCACCTCCTGTTTTCATCGTCTACGTCTCTATAAAAAGCCTCCCATCAGAACGTGTGATTGGTTGAACCTGCAGACTTGTTGTGCTTAAGTTGCTCCGAGAGCTGCAGCTCTGAATCAAAAACCGCCGCGATCGGAGAGAACGATACCTAACATTCAGATCTAAGGGCTCATAGCGGCAGCTCTCGGTGATAACACTTATTGCCCGAGGGCGAAGCCATGAATGAAACATCAGATTTCTCTTTCAGACAGTCTTTTCTAAACAGCCAGCGAAAAGTGAAAAAACACATCTCCATTAATGGTGCTCTTAGCATCCATTTGCTACCTGCAAATGAGACACACTGAGACACCTGCGTGTTCTAGTGAAACAAGAGGCCTCGGCGCCCTCTTCCCATTTACACTGGCAAAGATAACAGCAAGTAGTGAGTCGTCGGCGAATAGGGGAGGTGAGACCGTTAACTATGAGGGATGATGTCGATTTATCATGATATTACAGCTCTGACAGGGAAACACACCTGTACTTTTTGATGTAATTTATTGACTGGTTTGTGGATGCTGAGCGAGAGAGGGAAAAAATTAGTGCGGCTTTAATTACTGCTGCTGCTGGTTAAAATATTAATGGGGCACAGAGTGTTGCATGCTCATTTCTGTTGATTTTTAATTAGCAGTAATTCATTTCGCACAAAGCATGTTGATGCCTGTGCCGCAGACATTAGCGAAGAAGCTGAATAAAGATGTTTTTCAGGAGGGGGAGAGAGAGAAAAGGAGAGGCAGCGTGCATACTGAGAGGCGCTGGGCACACATCTCAGACGCTCTCCAGGCCAGAGAGACGAGGCAAGGACAGGCGTCTGTGAGGAGAGGAAGAAAAAAAAAAAAACCCTCCATCAAGTCTGACAAATCCAAATCAGCAGCTTCAACTGCTGCTTTGGGGAAGAGAGCCGAGAGAGGAGGGGATGAACTGCACAGAGAAAAGAAATGGATATAAGCTGACTCGGAGCAGTGTTTCTGTGAATGGCTGCCGTTTTATCAGAGCGCGATCATTAGACGGCTTAATACATGTTGTCTTCACATGCAGAACAATCAAATTAAATCACAGTGACCTCAGAGTCCGCACTCCCCCTGCTTTTGTGTAAACAATCTTTTGCATTATTGGATACTTCTGTGTGCAGGTTTTTAGTCTTTGAATGAAGCAATTTGCCTCTAAGTGACAGATGTGTGCAGGTCTATTAGTACACCAGCGATTAGGATCCTTCCGAGGATGCAGAAGAGAGAAAAAAACACCCACATCAGGTGTATTTTAGATTTGCTTTCACATTTGTTGCTTCGCACGCAACTCAAGCTCCCCTCAAACATTTTCTGACAAAGCAACGTTTCACCTCGTGACCCTTTTACAAGGAACAACACATCACAGCCGACATCTCTACGGCAGCCTGCTCTATTACCCAGAGTTCCCTCC
This sequence comes from Notolabrus celidotus, assembly GCF_009762535.1. NCBI lineage: Eukaryota > Metazoa > Chordata > Actinopteri > Labriformes > Labridae > Notolabrus > Notolabrus celidotus. The sequence goes on along the minus strand of NC_048283.1, from coordinate 5,464,132 downwards.
TCCTCCTCCTCCTCCCCCCTCCTCCCCCCTCCACCCCTCCCCTCCCTCTGGGTGTGCGTGCCACGCCAGAGTCCGGGCTGGCATCTGGGAGGCTGTGATTGAGAAGTGTAAATAAATAATAATCCCTGGAAAGGAGACCGGCACATCAGCATCTGTCGACTCCCCAGCTAATAGTTTTTATTGTGGTGCCATCAATTTAGCACTCTTTGTTTCCTCCATTCCCCCGCCCGCACCGGAGCAGATAGCTCGCTGTTTTTTAATTGAACTGAACAGATTTTTGTTTAAGGATCTCTTCCTCCTGTTTGTGGTGTTTCTGAGTAAAACCCAGGCGATATACTGTTGATGATTTTTACACAGAAGCTGTTGCAGAGGAAATCATGGGCAGTTTGTTTGTTGTTCTGGCATGAATGCTTGCTTGTGCACGTGCAGAACATCAATGCATGTGTGCAGAGGTGCATGCACTTTAATGTAGAGTGCATGTGTTAGCTTTAGGACGTGATTCAGATTAAATACTAAAGAAAGCACCATTTTTAAGGTTACTTCAATACCGTGCAGAGTGTATTTTAGCAGCAGTCATCTTGCAAAAAGAATGAGGAACTGTGAATCTGTTTCCATCTCGTTAAACTTCAACCAGAGTTGATTACGTCCAAACTGGGAATGTTCACTGATTGTCCCACAATTCCAGACGACAGAAACAGCACGCGCACTGAGAAAAAGGCAGCGCTCTCCCTGTCTTTCAGGGTGTGCTGAGTGTGAGTTTAAAAGGTAGAAATATGCTGGTGTTTTGTGGACATGGGAAGCAGGCTGATGGGTGCATAAATAAGGCATGTTGGAACATCTGGTCTTTGTTGTGCGTTCAGCTTTTTAATGTCTTCAAAGAGCAACTCTGACGCATCGCTGACTACCACTCCTTGCTCCTGCTTCATTTTAGCATGGAATAATAAACCATCTTTGGGGAATTGAGTCCCTCAGTCTCTCTCTCTTCATTTGGATATGCCATTGCAACCCCCCCCCCCTCTTCCTCCTCCACCCCATTTAAGGCAACTTTCTTTTTTACTCAGTTGATTTTAAATTTTTATACCTTGGGGAACGCTGGTGTATGTCACTGCAGTCGCCGGCTGTGTTGCTGCGAGCACAATTAAAATTCACGCACACTTTCCTCGTCCTCGTTCTCCAGCATGCTCAGACGCTTCGTCTTTGGACGGAGATGGAAAAGTTGTAAATTTCTGATTATATGCAGAATAGATTTAGTCTGGAAGGCCCCTCTCAACACAATTAAGCACCCAACGCCCATAAATTAAACACATATAGGACTTCACATCTGAATGATTTTCCTGTTGACCAAGAGAGCCTGTTCAGCTTGTACTTTCATTACAAGCGTAGTCGCACTCTGTGTTCAACCACAGCTCGGCTACTTTGCTTAAATCAACCGGCGACATGACACATTAGGAAATGTTCCTAGCAGCCCAACACAGAAAAAGTTGCTCCAAAGAGACGGAAACATTCTCACAGTGTGTCATGCTGCTATTTTAACTAATCCACTTTAGCTGACGGTAATTGAAAGATGACGGCAGACTGTAGTCCCTGAGAAAATGATAATTCATGGCTGGTTTCAATGGGAGGAAGTGTTGAGGAACAAAAGCCATTTTTTATGACCAGTGCAGTGGTGTTTTGGGATCTGAATGCTGTGAAAACTGACGTGCAGGCAGAGGTCAGGCCTGTTTTAGTACTCGATTGCTCTCAGGGGGGACTCACATCTACCGCAGACTGAATGAAGGAGTCAAAAGAGCTGAAGAGTAAAATCTGAGCTGCTGATTGATTAAAGCTCCTGAGAGGAACTTTAGGGTTGTGTTGGTTCTGGCGCCCCCTGTAGACAAAGCAATGTCTCTTATGACTCAGCTGATCTTCTAGTATACATGCGTAGGTACGATACCCCGACAAAAATATACATCCTGCTTTCTTTGAAGAGTCAAACAGATCAATCACTGAGAGGATTTTCTGTTTTTTCAGCGCACTGTTCATCGTCTAATCTCACATCTTCCTTTTGTCACAAGCATCAAAAATGATACGTGTGTCAGGGACGATGTAAAGGTGCTTATGTGGAATAGAATCCCTACATGAAGCCGACCCTAAACGGATTCTACTTCCCCCTCTGACCTGCTCACCATTCATTATCACGCCTTTAATCAGCTACTAGCCAAAGATACAAACAAGTCCCCACCGAGTGTTGATTTAATGATGATTTCAGTTATTTAAAAGTGATTTATTTATACAGCTAAAACAAAAGGTGACTCAGATTTGACAGATGGTAGCACTTCTATGGCAACAGTACTCTCACCAGTCAACTCACAGGTCAAATAAACAATGAACTGAACATTTTTCTTCATGATAATGTCACAATGTTGGTGATTTTCTATCAGCAATCATAACAGATGCTGAAAATAGCAGCAGCGCCTGTTTAAGAGCCTCTTCCTCATGACTTTTCTGTCAGCACCTTCTTCTCAAACAGTCCTTTAACATTACTAAAGCTCATACTGTGTTGTAGAGTGCTGTTTTTGACCTGTTCATCTGCAAGTGCAAGAAAGACAACAGCTCTGTCCTGCAGTGTGAGCTTTGTTTTATGCATTTTTTTTAATTTAAAATAATGTGTGCCCTATTCGATTATTTGAAGCAATTACAAACTGTTCATGCTTAAAAATGTAAAAAGAAAAACATGGTTTCAAATTCACAGAATCAGCCTTTAAAGTGCTTCCATCCTGAAGACATACAGAATGTTTCTTATGACCTAAAAGCGGGGACATTTGATGGCTTTACTTCTCTATCAAACATTTGGCAGCGTGTACGCAGCCTCAGGCTTTCTTCAAGCTGCTGCGTTGTGTTAAGGTTTTTATTGCTGACCCCTCCCATCAGCCACAGCTGCAGGTCCTCAGTCATCAGGTGATTCAATTAGATGATCAGGAAGATAAGGCCATCCAGTAAAACCTACCAAATCAGACAAGTACTCATGAATGAAGCACAAGTAACAATCTGCTTGTTTATTCTGTGATGTAAGACCATCAAACGAAAATAGAAATTAAATTACAGTTTGACCTATGATGTTGTTTAACCCAAACAGAGAGAGAAGGTTAGCTTGTCTAGTCAAAATTATACAATCAGATCAGAGCCGTCACAATTACAAGATGTTGTTGTGATAAAAAAAACTTTGCAAAATGCTTGAAAGATAATAACAAAGAAATCTTGTGTTTCTAGATTTCACACAAAGGAACCATCACATGTTTCAGAATTTAATCAAGAAAAATAAAATCTAAGAGGTAGGTGTGCTGGGTCCTGTGGCCTTTTATAAGCTCACAAACATTTCATGGATGTCAGCTTTTTTTTTCCCTCCCATGTCAAAGATTTAAGACTCAGTAGTGGATGACTTCTTGCTCTGAAACAAACGGACCGAGATCTAAGACAAGGAAAAAATGTAGAAGGGCTATTCTGAGGTTTCCCCCTTTTTATTGTGTGTATGACTCTTAGTTTAGATGAAAACATACAAATACACACATGTGGCAAACTATTGGCACATGAACCCAGAGTTTAAGATTGCATCAGGGCCACAATCTCTACATTCATTACATTGTGCAATATTCCTGCCACTTTAACACTATTCTGCACTTCTTTATATACTTTATTATTTTATTTTATTTTATTTTATTGTAAATTGTATACTTTCTCGTGCGCACAAGAAAGTTTCAAGTGCTCATGAGAAAGTATCTCGTGCGCACGAGATACCAAGTTAGCACTGGGGATCAATCAGTTTTGATCTAAAAATGACAGTACAGCAGTTAGTTGAGCTTTATTTCAACCTTGGGCTGCCTTCTATCTTGTTACATTTATATACGGACTGTTCAGTCTGCATTTACGAACTGTTTGTAATTTGTGAACCTCACTGCATTTGTGAATGGAATTTTTGAGACTGCAGGGCAATGTCTGTAACCAATCAGATGTCTCACTGCTATGCAGCCAATCATAGTGTAGATTCCAGGGTATGTGGTTGTGAAGCAATCCCTTTAGCCATGCCCAAGACCAGAGCGCACCGAGACCGGACCGCACCGAGACCGAGACTAGTCGATATCATCCCGCATTTAGGCAGTAATTTAATGAGGACTATGTTTGACCCTTTGTGACTAGTCTTGGTCTCGGTGCGCTCTGGGCTCTGGTCTCGGTGCGCTCTGGTCGTCTCGGTGCGCTCTGGTGGTCTCGGTGCGCTCTGGTGGTCTCGGTGCGCTCTGGTCTCGGGCATGGCTAAAGGGATCGCTTCACAACCACATACCCTGGAATCTTCACTATGATTGGCTGCATAGGAGTGAGACATCTGATTGGTTACAGACATTGCCCTGCAGTCTCAAAAATTCCATTCACAAATGCAGTGAGGTTCACAAATTACAAACAGTTCGTAAATGCAGACTGAACAGTCCGTATATAAATGTAACAAGATACAAGGCAGCCCAAGGTTGAAATAAAGCTCAACTAACTGCTGTACTGTCATTTTTAGATCGAAACTGGTTGATCTCCAGTGCTAACTTGGTATCTCGTGCTCACGAGATACTTTCTCATGAGCACGTGAAACTTTCTCATGCGCACGAGAAAGTATCTGGTGCTCACGAAAAAGTATCTTGTGCGCACGAGATACTTTCCAAAAAAAAATTTCTGCACATGTCACTTTAGGGGCTCCGTAGTATCTTATTTTATTCCTTCTTCTATTAATATCTAACTTTCTTACATACTGTTTATAAGAGCTCTATAATGCCCTAATTTCCCTCCCCGGGATAAATAAAGTATTTTATTCTGATTCTTATTCATCATTGATTTACAGCTAAGCTTCCTGGATGCACATTCAGACAGGAAAAGCATAGGCAGGTCATCATTCTGTGTATTTATGTCACTATTATCATTTAAACAGACTGTGAAGTGATGTGATCAAACTTTTTCTCAACTGAACTTTTTACCCTTATGAGTTTTGGCTTTTTGAGATATTGCAATACCCTCAATGGCCACAAGGGGCTCTTATGCAACTACATCTGGGGTCCACAAGAGTTCACAAATCAACAGGAAGACCTCATCTTGTCCAACTTTCTGCAACTCTTCCCCTCACATTGCTGCAATATTTTCTTCTTGTTTATATTTCATCTTCATTTTTAATTTTCATAGGGTGACTCTTTGAAAAAATAATAAATAATACAACATAAGCTTCCCCCCATGAGACAATCTCTTTTCTAAAGCTTTAACATAAACTTGTATTGATAGTAATTCAATTGTATTTGTTAAAAAAAAAAAAAATCATTAAATGACATTTGAACTGTAAGAGCTGGCCTTCAGCACAATTTATATAAGTCCTGCATTAATTAAATAATGAATTCCCTTGTATGTAGGATATTGCATCCATGTCTGCATTGCATTTTATTTTTGGGGCTGATGTGATTCATGGCAGTGGAAGAGCCTAACATGATGTTTACATGGGGGGCCAAAAATCCCCAGCAGCTCAGTTTGCCCCATCCTTTCTCTTTTTTTCAGCTTGAGCTTCATATCTTGGTTTTACATGATAACAGCGCCTCACTTATTAAAAAATTTAGTACGATTAAAAAGTAACTTTCCCCATGTTTTCCTCATTATGTTAAAACATTGCTTAATTTTCTACATTTGCTTGACCAATCCTTTAATTCAAGCCACAATGATGGGAACTTTACAATCTGTCAGATTTAAGGCTGCAGATGTAGATCAAAAGACAAAGACGAAATGCTTCATTCATCTTTCTGAACGCATTCCTCAAAAATCTAATTAAACATATTTAATTTAGATTAAATTATTGGGATCTCCTTAGAATTTAAAATCAAAGGCCTGTGGTTTGACCAATGCTTGGTGCTCTATATTTTTGGGTTCAAACGGTCTTCCTGCAAGAAGATTTCAATCATTCAGCAAAATCCACAACAAGCAGTGTCTTCACAGCTGTGGAGCTCTTTGTAGTATCATGTGTTTCCAATATGTGGAGTTTGCAATCCTGCTAGCTACCAGTACAGTAGATGAGTTCAGCCAATCGTAACTTTCAGACCCTCTGTACAAACCAGTTTACCAAGACTCAGCCCAACCCCTCTTTGGTCATTTGTTGTCTTAAATTGAAGAGTCTTGTCAATCAAACAATGAGATTCATTCACTTAGTATGCCAATATTTTCTTTGAATGCTCAATTATGATCAAATAAAGAATAAAGCTGTTTAGAAATGGTTCAGACAGCGTGTTACACGTTATCATGGACTGTATAATACATAGACCTAGTCACAGTGACATCACCAATTATTTTTTAAAGCAGAGTTTTGAAGCCTATTGTTGGCAGGCACCATATTGGAAATGCTGACTCAACCTATATTTTGGACGATAGCATGAGACGAAAAGGTGGAGTTGAGGCAGGCCTTCAGCCTCCTCGCCAACAGCTATAGTGTGCCCATCTGTCAGTCAAGTCAATCAATCAATCAATCAATCAATCTTTATTTGTATAGCGCCAAATCACAACAAACGTTATCTCGAGACGCTTTTACAAACATAGGAGGTCTAGACCGCTCTATGTCAAATTATGAACAGAGACCCAACTTCAAGACAGGGTAAGACTCAGTCTGACCCCACCTAAATCCATCATGAGCATTGCACATCGCAGTGTTTAGCTAGTTACAGTGGCGAGGAAAAACTTCCTGTTAACAGGCAGAAACCTCAGGCAGAACCAGACTCGTGTTAGACAGCCATCATGCCTCGACCGAGTTGGGTCTGGAAAGCTGGTCCAAGCCTGAGCCAGCTTTAATTATAAGCTTTATCAAAAAGGAAAGTTTTAAGCCTACTCTTAAAAGTGGAGAGGGTGTCTGCCTCCCGGACCCTGACTGGTAGATGATTCCAAAGGAGAGGGGCCTGGTAATTGAAGGTTCTACCTCCCATACTACTTTTAGAGATTTTAGGTACAACTAGCAAGCCTGCATGTTGGGAGCGTAGAGTTCTAGAGGGGTAATAGGGCACTATGAGCTCTGTAAGATAGACTGCCGCCATGTATCTAGTATGCAAAACTTGTAATTTTAATATCTTCAAATCTAATGAGTCATTACAAAATTTGCCCCGAACAGTATATGAAATTTGCTACTCAGACAAAAACGTTTCCTGAACCAGGCTGTAAACAAGTTTGTTTCTGCTTTAAAGATTGGCTTTTTTGAATGGGTGTGTATGTGGTTTCCTCTGCCTCTGCAGCCAGCCTCAAGTGGACACTTGAGGAACTGCAATTTCTGGCACTTCCACATCAGCTTCATTTCTTAAAGGTGACACATCATGCTTTTTTCATCAATATATATTGGTCTAAGAGGTCTCCAAAACATGTCTTTAAAGTTTATGCTCAAAAAAACACTTTGAAATCAGATTTTGGTAAGCCTGAAAAGCCCTCTTCTTCAGTCCTCCTCAGAACACTCTGTTTTCCCTCTGACCACGCCCCCTCAGGAAGTGGATGTGCCTCGGCTGTCCAGCACGTTGATCTAATGTTTACATGTTGGCTGAATATACGCGGCTGCTCGGAGATCACGTTACTTCAACCCTCTGAATCTGATCCTGACGGAGAGGCGCCTGCAGCAGGACCTTTCTGAAGGATTGGTCACAGATTTAGTGTTTCTTGTTGTTTTATTTGCCAGTATGTCGACGTGTGTCTTGGTACACAGCTACAGCTATGAACATGTAGCTATGTGGCTATGCTAATTAGCGCTAGCACTTAAAAATCATCCACTAGATCTTCAAATCTGCAGACGTGGGCAGTAAAACCGACCTCTGCCAGAAAGGCAGCGGGACCTTTTCTGAAGGATTGGTCACAGATTCTGTGTTCCTTGTTGTTTTATTTATCAGTATGTCGACGTGTGTCTTGGTACACAGCTACAGCTACGACATGTAGCTATGCTAACTAGCGCTAGCACATATCCATGATAAATAAAAATCATCCACTAGATCTTCAAATCTGCAGACGTGGGGAGTAAAACCGACCTTTGTGTTTATTAAGACAGCCTACAACTAGCATGCCTCCCTCCTAAGCTCCTTGTTAGCACACATGTGTGCAGGTAATGAAAAACGGAGGAGGGATTCAGTATTAGTTTATACAGTCTATGCGCTGAACAAGCTCCGAGCTCTGACTCCGTGACAGACCGGATATTGTTGTTACGTAACAAAAACACGGAAGTCTGAAACGGCTCGTTTCACACATTTACAGAAAGGTGGAGAAATCAAAACAGGGGCAGAATGGATTTTTTTTCATTCTCGGGGGGTTTGTAGACATGCCAGGGAAACATATTTCAGGTTGAGAACCATTAAAAAGTCCATTTTGCATGATATGTCACCTTTAAGACCAGAGGTTGCCGCTTCCTTACTCTGTGTGCAGAATGCTTTTGTGCAGGCTGCTTTCTTATTTTAGCGCCATATATTGGGTAAAATACTGCTACACAATGAAATACTTCTGCATTTTTTACAGGTACATTTATGTATATGACCCAGCTCTCTTTACAGATGATAAAAATGTATTAAAAGTGCATCTTATACATTGAATGTTATGCTTAGGGATTTATTTGTTTCAATGTGTAAAGAATGAGAATAAGTAAACAATTCTAGTTCAGGATTAATTCTTTTTTTTATTCCAGCACAACAATCCATACAAATAGTAAATATCCACCCAGTGTAAACAACAGAGAAACAGCTACCACCAGCCTCTCTTCACCTTTGCACCTCTATAAATATATATTTTGTATATTTTTCGGTAAAGGCTGCCCCAATAAAACCCCCAAACTTGCAGCTGATTCTATCTGCTCATCCAGCAATAAGTCGAGCTGTAATGCAGAGTCAGAGGTAGAGGCTTATTTCTGCTCTGTAACAGTTCAAATAAAAGGTAAGGTACCAGAGGATTAAACTTCTTTTCCCCTGAAATCAGCCATTAATTAGCAATAAACAATTTCTCCTCACTATCTAATTGGCATCACATTTGTCAAGATACAGTTAAAGAGACTGCTTAATTAATTAAACATGAAATAACACCTTCCCCGAGTGTTTGAGAATACAGATGTAACCCTGGATTTTTTTCCTCCTAAGACACCAACACCTCCACCACCCCACCTCGTAAAAAAACTCCAGCTCAGGATTTGATAAGATTTGTTCTCTTTATCACTTTAATTAGCACCTCCCTCCTGTCCCCCTTTGCAAATGAGGGGTAGGTGTGTGTGTTTGTGAGGAGGGGGTCTCAGGATTTGATGACTTAAAATGCACACGGCTAACGAGTTATTCATACCCCGCACAGCTGTTAAAGCAATTTAACTGCTTCTTCTCCGTTCTCCCTTTTTTCTCTTGATGCTTACTTGTCGAGGTGGCAAGAGGCCTCGAGACTGCTCCATTATCTCTGCAAAGAAGCTCTCTGATTCAAAAAATGGCCACAATTTCCATCATTCACCTGTAACAAAGAAGATTTACAACTATTCATACCTGAAACTTGCATCTTTCCAAGAACTTATGACCATTTTTATGCAACTCTGTCCTGCCAGAGAATAAGTATAGGTGTTTCATAGGCAAGCAAGGTGTCAAAATAATACCCCACACCTGACTGCTTTAAAGCTGTTTCTCTTCTGAGCTATGAGCACATTTCTATGCACGCTGTATACTTGCGCGCTCCACCATTGCCCATCTGTCGCTGTGCAATTATGATCAGAGGAAAGAAGTGCCTGAATGAAATATCCACACCTCAGCTCCCCGTGCAGATTGGCGACCAGGACGTGTCAACTTCTCCTGGATCAGCATCCCCATGATTGGAAGATCACAACTCACATCTACAAACACTGACACAGATGCAAGAGCGCTTTACTTTAAGCCGGAGAATTAAGTTCAATAAGGTTCAAATATTGCAAAGGTTCTACTTGGTTTAAGGACATTTAGGAATATCAAAGACAAAGACTGAATAGGATTTTTCGCCTTCTTGTTTGGGAGTTTTATTGGAAAAGACTCAGCGTGCAAACCTCAGAGGACAGGTTTGTGTGGAAGTCGAAAGCTGCAGAAGTTTGCAAAAAAGGCATACACCTTAAATCCACCAGTTTACCCACTGAGATGCTTTCAGCTCTCTGCTTTTAAAAACAGCATAAAAACTGAATATATTAAACACAATTGAGACTGATAAGTGGTGAAGCACTTTGACGAACCAGCGGCCTGAAAAATGTGTGATGCAACTTTCACTGTTGAGTCTGTTTTGGTCAATGCATAAGTGGAACCATCGTGACAAGTGGCGTCCGCTGAGTGGTGTTGTTCATCGATGAGTTATTGCTTTAAAATGAAAGTGGTAAGACAGGTTTGGAAAAGGAAAATGGGTTCAATTAGTACTTGAAATAACAAGAGGCCACTTCAGCTAAATTCCTCGAAAATGAACAACAGGCCGCAGACTCAATAAATAGAGATGAGTTGATTTTCTCTCTGCCTCTCTCTCTGCTGGCTGAACTGTATGTTTTAGTTCTTACCATGAGACACACAAGGCTACAAAACAAAGCTTCTAATGTTTCAGCTCAGGTTGGACTCATTTTACTTTCTGCAAATACGCAAATCAAAGATTGTATTGAATTAATGTTAAATCCTTTTTTTAAAGTTATGATTTTGGGCGTTTTAGCTTTATTGATTGGATAGCTGAAGAGAGACAGGAAATGTGGGGAGTGGAGAGTGGGGGACGACATGCAGCAAATGGTCGCGCCTGGGAGTGGAACCGGCGACCTCTGCAACCTCTGCGACCTCTGCGACGAGGACTATAGCCCCTGTATGTGGGGCGCTTAGACTGCTAGGCCACCAGTGCCCCTTTAAATTCTTTTTTAAGGTTCATTTATCATTTTGGTGTTGAAATGACCAAAACTTCTTATCACCCCTTTATTTTGTGTTACTCTTAGCGCCCCTGTGGACAAAGCAGTCCCACTATCTTCCTAGCTTGGCCAACTGTACACGCGTTAGCTTTCTGTAATGATAAATCTCTTCCCTCTGTCTTTTAGTAGTGAACTGTGGTGCTCTTTGTGTATCTTTAGTGTGATAAATGTAAGCAACATTCTGTCAAAGGGTGAGTTGTTTTTTCTTAATACCTGGCTTTCTTAAGGAATCAACTGTCTTCAAAATACTTGATTCTGATTGGTCAAAACTCAAAGGCGACGGCAATTAACTCTGAATAGCAAAGTCGACGCTAACCCCCAATTTACACAGGATGTGCAGCGTCTTGTTACAGCTGCGCCAGGCATGTCGCAGCCAATACGTTTCCATTCTAGTCAATGCTCGTGGACACCGGGCGCGGCGTGTCTCAGCTCCGTCTTGGGAGTGTGCCCCCGCGCCCCTCCGCCAGAAATACAAGTCTATTTTCTACGGAGCCAGCGCCCAGCACGCGTCAATCTGCACAGAAAAGAACGACATGGACAGGAAGTCAGGCCCAAGGATTGCATGCAACATCAGCCAATTTCAAAATAAAACACCATATACGGACTCCCGACCGTTTAAAGATCGTTTAGATCAGAAATCATCGATTATGGATGTAAGCTACAAACAACCACAGATCAGTGATCCATGTCGACAACAACAGGACTTTAAGATGATAACTGTGTCAGAAGGTAACAGGACAACAAAGCGTAGCAGGGCGCAAGCCGTCGGACGGAGTAAACAAGCTGCGCAGCCATAACGCAACATGGCGCATCCTGTGTAAATTTGGGGTAAGGATGACCTAATCACTAGTGATGTGTCGGTCGCGAACGATCCGGCTCTAAGAGCCAACTCTTTCAATTGAACAACTGGAGCCGGCTCCTGACTGGGAGGCGTTTTTTGTTTTTTTTCTCGTCTTTTTCTGTTAAAGCCTCACGTGATTGGTCAAGACATGGTGGCGTCTTGACCAATCACGTGTCTACATTGAGCAGAACGGGGAGGGGAGAGGTTACAGACACACACAGCACCGTGAGCACACTAACAGGAGGGAGACGAGAGGGAGAACGTGCGCGACAAACATTGAACGCATTGGAAACAAGCGTGCCGGATATGGCCCTGGTGGTGAGGCTTTCAGCAGTGTGACTGCCCCCTGGTGGCTGGCTGCAGTATAGGTCAAAAAATCCGTCTCATTCAAATGAATGGGGGAGCAGTCAAACTTTAAAAAATAAATACACGTCGTACGAATGTTTCTCACATCCGTATGCTGTGGTTATATGTAGTTAGTATTTGACTGTTTTGTGTCCAAGGCCTCTTTTTTCTGAAAAGTTTCTTTTTCGTTAGTTATTAGAGTTTAAAAAACGGGGTTTTACTTCCTGTTTCCTTTGATTCACAGCCGCCGTAGAACGAAACTTCAAAGGGCACACAGCGTCTTGTGACGTCACGCTGTAGGGCGGAGCTTATTACAAAGGCTTCACAGGCTTTGGCTGCACAATGGCTGCACCCAGGAGAGGGATTTTTTGGCTTCAGAACTGTACAACGGGAAGAGGCGGAGCAACGCTGTCCATTTTTATTTACAGTCTATGGTTGGAAAGGTGAGAAAATGAGTGACTGCAGGAAACAGTAAACTTTAGACACATTGAAACGGCATAGAGTCTTAATAGGCAGAGTTTAGACTGTGCAAGGTGAAAATGTAATCAATCTGGGTCCACAAAAAAACTGAAAAGGCACATTAGAAGTGTCTGTGAAGGATCTCAGTCATCCAGGTCATGGACATTAGAACTGTTTCTCTATCAGTGCAGTTGGAAGAATAAAGACAGTGAAGGGAATCTGCTATTAATGAAGGTGTTTCAAAGTTTATAAATAATATACAGACATCAGAGATTTGACCTTTTGTCTAATTGTGATGAGTCTTTTTTAGAATACTGCTCCGTGTTGAGTATATAAATAAAGCCTTATGAATAATAAACATTTGATATAATGTATGTTTCTTACATTAGTTACTCATTTTACATTATTTTAGGTCATACATTAATTTAAACAAGAAAAAATCAGAGGAGCCACTCAGGAGCCGAAAGAGCTCTTTGTAGTGAGCCGAGCCAAAAGAACCGGCTCTCTAAAATGAGCCGGAATTCCCATCACTACTAATCACACGTCAAACATCAAATAAACATACAGAAAGGAGTTCAACACAAGTGGGATACTTTTTATTCCACCTCTGCCTGTTGACAATGTGGCAAAACATCACTTTTCAATAGCAGCGGTAGACATTACGGAGAAATGCTTTTATATTTCAGTCCCTCCAGGATTTCGCGGGATTTTTTTGTGATTGTTGCGGCCCAAAAAGCCTGAATTTGCGACAGCTTTTGCGGTGAAAGTTGCGATTTTTTTTTGTGCTTTTTTCCCCCCAATAACATCTCAGGGGCAAGTAAATATGCTAAATTACAGATGTGTTTAGAAAACATTCTTGATGTGGCCACTGTGACTGTGTTTTGATTCTCTTGATTCACAGAAAAATGCCATGAAAGGTCTGTATTGCACATTTACGACGGTCCCTGAATGCACCTCGCAGTGACAGAGGCACTTGACAGTCAGTTCACGGCACTCTGAAATGAATCTGCATCTTTGATGACTAGGAGTTGATCAAAACTTACTGAATGTGTCTGATGTTTCACCAAACTGGATTAAATCAAGCTGTAGACGCAGAGCTTTTTACGGTGATGGCGGCAACAACGTCAAACCTCAAATATTAAACAGACGTCCCCCGGTTGTGTCTTTGTCACTAACGCACACCGGGGGTAAAAATCATCAATGAAGATGAGACAGATGCATGGAGGTGAGGAGAGCTGGTTCATGAAGTACACCTGCTGCAGGTAGAGACCAAGCGAACACTGAGCCCCTCAATCTATAAATAACAACGTTGTCATCGTCACTTGTCCTGCCTGCTGTCCTCTCTTTTCACCCGTTCTCTGTGCGTGTTTTGCTGTTGAAAAGTGCCGATCAAGTGAGGACTTCTGTTTATGTTCCTAGGAAGTTAAATTGATGACAAAACTGATGACGTACAGGGGCTGAGATTAAGGCCCAAGGATGTTAAAACACAGATGGAGCTGTGCGAAAGAGACGTCGACCAAATTGAAGAAAACACACACAAATCTAAAACCAAAAAATAGTATGGGCTTTGGCAGAGTTATAGGATTGGCTAAGCTAAAAAATGCCATGTCAACGGAAGAGTTACAGGAAGAAGACCTTATACAGGAGCTGCTGTTTGTTTCTGCATCTGTTAGAAAATCAATGGAAAGACACTAAAGCTTTGACATCATCCTGAACACTCCCATCTTTCCCTTATCTGATATCTAGGAATCAGCATGTCAAAAACACTACACACATAGAATACTTCTCATTCTTTGCACTATAAAACAAAATAATGAAACCTCCTGAACTTTCCATGGATTTGGTTTGATGTTGCCTGCATGTCATTTAAACTCATGAAGTTCCTCAAACACTGTGTTATCTGTAGTTTAAGGTCTATTGTCACACTTCTGTTGTGTCAGGTCGTCTCTTTCCTCAATAACACGTCAAATAAAAGATGACTTTTGATAAGGACATCTATCCCTGTGGCTTCAAGCACACAGCTGACTGTGAATGGACCGGAGGCTTTGGCACAAACTTTGTAGATAACAGAATTCTTGGAGGCTCAGTAGATCCATCTGCCCGTTTCACAACATTATGCTCGAGAAGCTCGAGCCGTAAACAGAGGTGGAAGCTCTGAGCGCTGTGGAGCCATGGCTGAGATGTTGTGTCTGCCTCCAAACTTCAAACAAAAGCTGTTATGTCTAAGAGAGAATAAAAGGGCAGCAAGAGGTGTCGGCCCAAAACATACATACATACAAGCGCTGGAATGTGATACGTAACCATTCACAATGCTTTAAACCAGCCTGAGGCTCCACAAACAAATGGGATGCCTACAAACTTTTGGCAAGACTAGTCCCAGGACTCACATGACTGAAATGTTGGCCATCATACCAGGAGTTAGGACGTGCTAATAATTAGAATAAGACAAGGGCATGTGCCAGTTTTATCAGAAATCAGTATGCATATTCATGTGAGCGAGATGTTGCTGAATTAATGTGATCAGAAGGACGGTTTGGGTCCCCTCTGAGTTGGTTCATGTTTAATCTCGTCTTCTTGAAACCAGAAGGCAAAGAGCAGGCGAGGAGGCTGGAAAGCAACACGCTGATTAATGTTATTAATTTCCACACCTCCAACCTTCTGTTTCCGCTTCCACACATTCAGAGGTCTGGAAATGGTGTTCTCCCTTTTGTAGAAATGTTTGGATTTCAGCGTCTCAGAAGACGAGAGGGTGGGAGGGGCGAGGGAGAAGTTGGATTTACGTTGACGGTGATTCAGCAGAGAATAAAATCATTAGAATAACTTTATTATGCTTTCTGCTGCATTTCCTGTTTGATTTACTGCGCAGTCCCAAGGGCTCATGGGTAGCCACTGAGGACTCCCCTCTACCAGCCACACCTGCCGATGTCTCGTCCCTATTAATCTGGAGCTAAACGAGACAGAAACATAACCAGGGTGCTGTCCGATTAATCTCTTACAGGCCTTAATTGCAGCTTTGTTTCGTGTGCCAGTGTTTGTGCTGACAGAGAACAACCATGAGTTTCCTGATTATGAAGATGATGAAGACGGCCCTGCACCGCCATGTTTGTATGATTCTACCTTCAAAATGCTTTTTGAGTGTTTTAGGATTAAACTGCATTCTCAGGTCTTCAAAGATGAAGCCAATATGAAATTGCAGTTCCAAGAGTGTCCACTTGAGGCTGGCTCAAAAGTCCAGGAATCCCCATTGAGACTATAGACTGTATAAAATATGGACGTAGTATCTGTGACGTCACCCATCTGTTCCTGAGAGCTGTCTTAAAGCCAATCGACGGCGGCAGCCATACTGGAAATGCGGAACACAGCCAGGCAGAGTGTGACGTAGTGTGAGCCTCTTAGCCAACAGCTATGTGTTCCCGACCGGGAGTCACGTCAGTCATGTCCTTATTTGGGCAAAAACTCAAAATCTTAATATCTTCTGAACCGTCATGTTAGAATAAATTCACCCCCCGTACAGTGTGTGCCGATAGAGAGATTAGCTTCGTAGGGCCAAGCTGTTTTTTGAACCAGGCTGTAAAAATGTTTATTAATGCTGCAAAGATAGTCTTTTTCCCATTCATGTCTATGTGGTTTCCAGTGTTTCTGCAGTCAGCCTCAAGCTCGATGTATTGCAGTTTATAACACTTCCGCATGGGCTTCATCGTTTGAGACCGGAGGTTGCCGCTTGATTGAGACCCATGTTAAAATGCGTACTCCATGAGCTAAATCAGTCACATTTGCACGGTGATGCAGAGATGCAAAGCTTCTTTGTTTGTGTGACACTGAAATAGTTCTTTCAATAAATGCTTATAAATAAATGCTAAAGTAATACTAGTGTGTTTCTGATACTGGCCACATGACAAACACACCAACATGTGACTCAGAGGAGAACCGGCACCATGCAGCTGATCTTCTTTTTGTTTTTAAAAAAAGGTCTTGAAAGATTTCTCTTGTATCTTCTTCTAATGTACCATAATATTTGAGTGAATATGTAACAGTTTTGTAAAAGTATTGATTGATTGTAAAAAGTCTTCTCTTCCTGCATTTAAACGTTTTATGAACACCTGGATCTGCTTCCATTCAGTGACAGATGCTTTAGTTTTAATGTGAGGTGGGCTCTCTTTACAAGCCTCGAGGGGTTTCTTTCATCCCACCTGTGCGATTTGTTTGTTGATGTCTATTTCTGTCTTCTTTTGATCTAATTTTTCTTTTGCACAAATAAAGAATAAAGAACAAAGGCCACACCCCAGCAGAGACGATGATTCAATGACTAGATTTAAAAATGCAATCACAGCTTGTTTGGGAGACCGATCTCGATCTGGTCAAAGTTAAAGGGGTTCTTCTTCACTGGTCCGTGCAAGAACTTCTACTAAGCATAGTATTTTATCTCACCCTATCAACAAAGAAACAGATCCAAAAATGTTCCTGATGGTCATATTATCAATTTTAAGCAGACTACAGATCAGGTATGTTTATTTAAATGAGTCACTCACAATTTAAAGTCACTAAAGTCCATCTTGAGCTGTCACTTTAAGACACATCAGTACAAAAATACTTCTACTGGAACGCAAAGCCTTTATGTTTCTGCTGACCACTTTTTAAAACAGTGAGGAACAATCCCCCTCAGACACCAGAATTCAAATCACAACTGTAAAGTTAACTATTCTTTGTGCATCAGGCCGGTGAGTGCTTACACTTGCTCAACAATCAATAACAGAAAACTGAGAGGGTCTGAGCAAAGTTAAGCTCCGCTCCTCTCCTGGTTTACCAAACACAAAGACCGTCTGGCAGAGCTCCGAGTTTCAGACGGTCTTTCTCAGACGCTGTTGACTGATGTACAAAACACGCTGGTATACGGAAAAACACCAAATATGATGCTTTCTTGAAATGTGCATTCATGAAACCCCAACTGCTGTCTCTCCAGGACTCCTCCAAGTCCTCTATGAAATGTTAATGTGTGCTGTTGATTGACATCTTGATGAGGACCCTGGGGCTTTGTGTTCAATGGAGCATGTATACGTTATTTAAATGTGTCCATCCTGCAGATGTGCATCTTTGCAATATGAAATGTGTGTTATTGGAATAACTTAAACCTACTTTAAGTGATAAAAGTTTGACTTGGCTGTGTCATCAGTGTTGTTTTGCTCTCAAAGTGTCATTGTTGCATTGTCTGTTGAGCCTTTTTGGTAGTGATGGAGTAATATCAATATCAATATAAGAATATATAAATGAACTGATGTGCTTTTGAGGGTATTTTCATCATATTCTACAAAATACTCCACAAACTTTTAAATGTCGTAAGTTTGTGTAGTTCCTGTACCTCTGCAGAAGCATACATGCAAGGCCTGAAATGCACCTCCTCAAAACATGAAGTAAGCATTGAAACAACTGAATGCAGACTCTTGTTTCTTACCTCTGCTATAAGTGCAGTATGATCAACTGTTGCTCTGCATTTATCATCTCTAACACCAGCATCATATGCTCAGATTCAACCATGGTTTCCTCTGCACAAACTCCATCAGGACTGGAACCTGGTGATATGACTAGCATAGCAATCTCACTTCCAACTTACGGTTAGGCGAAGTGTAGAGCGATGAGGACACTTAAATGCACAAGTATGTGCTGCTCATGACGGTGTAGGCCTCCATGGTGCAGCTACAGTACAGAGTCGACACAGAAGTATACACCAGGCCTAAGGATGTGAGCAACTCTCAGAGCATCTCCAATTCTGCAGCTCTTGGTGGGATGTACCCAGCATGCAGAGGTCAATGCCAACAGAACATGGTCCAAAAACCAGTGAACCAGAGACAGACTCATGAGTGGTCATGGCTCACTGATGAAGCAAAAACTGTCCCGTCTGGTTCAATCCAGCAGAAGAGTGACTGGAGCTCAAATTGCTAAAAAAGTTGATGATAGTTCTGATAGAGAGAGAGAGAGAGAGAGAGAGAGAGAGAGAGAGAGAGAGAGAGAGGTGTCAGAACACACAGAGAACAACACAGTTTGCTGCAGACTCATGTAATGTTGCATTTTGTGGAACACTGGGTGCAGCATGGTGCTTTATGTTCTGCTGGGAAACTCGGGTCCTGCCATTCATGAGCATTTTACTTTATCATGTACCTTCACCTTCAACAAACACATTGTTACAGACAAAGTACACTCTTTCATGAAAATCATATTTACCAATCACGGTTGCTTCTATCAGCAGGATAAAGTGCCTTGCCACACTACACTGGTTCAGTAGTGGTTTAAGGACAGGACAAGTACAAGGTGTTGACTTGGCCTCCAAACTCCCAAGATCTCGACCCAATCGAGCCTCTGTGCCAGACGACCGACAGTTTAGACATACTATTCGATAGCCTCAGCGTCGTTTGATACTATATGTGCCATTATGTTTAAAGCTCAGTCCTGACAAATCTGAAGTTATCATTGTGTTCATTCTCACTCCCCCGGCTTTATCCACAACAAACCCAGTTCACTAAGCTAAAAATCTGGGAGTGACGTCTGACTCAGATCTTTGTTTTGACACTTTTAAAAGATGCTGTTTAATCCTGCTTTTTTCATATCCAGTAGGTCACTACACTAAGATCATTCCTTTCTCTGTCTGATTTGAAAAGAGTCATTCATGCTTTTATTTGTTCTCCTTTAGATTATTGTGATGTACTTTTAAATGGTGAGTCAGAGCCACCTCCATGGACTTCAGCTGATTCAAAACACCACTGCTTGTATTTCAACAGTAAACACCAACACACCACTCCTGTCAGAGCTGATTTTAAGATTTTATTCAGTACTTTTAAACCTTTATATGGTCTTGCTTCTAAATATTTAAGAGTGCCTGGGCGGTCCCTCAGATCAGTTGATGCAGCTCTGTTGGAGGTTTTAAGATCTCAACTTGTAACCAAAGGTGACCGGGCCTTTGCAGTCTGATGGTTTATTCACTGCAGTCCCTTGGTTGAAACCACATGGGTCAAAGAAGACGAGGTCATGTCCCGGCCATAGCAAAGACTAAGTTAACATCTCTCTTAAATACTGTTTGAAGAGAATAAGGAAACACCTTCAACTTTTAAGATTAAAAATACATTTTTAACTTTATCTTTAAGAGCAAACCTTTAACTTGAAAAGGTCAATTCATTCATAACAGGAGGTGGTCAGTAATACATGTTACATGTTTCTAAACTTAGCTACAGGTCAAAGTCGCTCTCTGGTCTGCTGTGCAAATTTCTTTACCCCAACGTCTAAGTCTACAGCTAGGTCAAATGCCTTTCTTTCTATGTCACAGGCACTTGTTTGCTTCCTGATGAAAATGCATACAGGACTGAAAAGTTAGACGTAGAACATGAAAGTATGTAGAAAGACATAAAATTCACAAGACAGTGAGCATCGTTAGCTTCTTTAAAATTTCCCTAAAACCTTCTTATAAAGACAGCTTTTCTACATCCTTCATAGTTTGATCTGCTTTCTTCATATTGCTGCATTTTGTTGTGAAGAACTTTGTAAACTTTGTTAAGAAAAGTGCAATACAAATAAAGTTTACTGTTATTAACCAAGTCTGATCGTTGGAGGCCTCATCTTATAACTTCCAGGACTTGAAGGATCAACAGCTCACGTCTTGGTGCCAGATACCACAGCACCCCTTCAGAGGTCTATGTGCATCGTCAGGTCATGGCTGTTCTTGGCGGTAGAATGGAGCTCTACACAAAATTAGGCAGGTGGTCATAAAGTAATGGCCGAATACTCTAGTTAAAAAACTATTTTAATGACTACAAATAATGCATGCTGAGTCATTGAATTTGTACAATGAATGAAACAATGCACATGTATATGAAAGCCACAAGGACCTGCTTGGACCTGCTAATCCTGGATGTATTTTGCAACACTAGTTTTGCTCCATTATGCAAGATTTTATTGCATGTTTTTGTTATTTCTTATATGCTTTACCTCAGTAACATTGCAAATGAAATAATAAACCTATGATGAAGTATGTTGCTTGCAGTACTGCTGAACAACACATGTAAGACCTGTAATAATATGCAACATGTCAATATGAAGAGGTCCTTAACCTTAACTTTTTTATGTTTCTTTGCAGAGTTTCCTTATTTTGTTTTTGTATCATCCCAAAACTTTCAAACTGAAACTCTGAATTGTATTCAGTGCAGCTGTGTTTCGTATGTGCTCTTCTGTCTTCTGGCTAGAACAACATGAGAAATGTCAGATGATGTCAGACAGTGAGGAAGTTGGTGAACTTTGTAACGTTTCTTTGTGCATTAGAAATCAGATTATAAACTGTCACTAGACCCTACGAGAATCAAACTTTGAAACACTTTCTTGTCCTTGAGGGTTATTTCTGCCTCTCTTCAGACACTTTTTCGATCAGTGAAAACAACTCTGACTTGTTCGTTTTGACTGACCAACAGAAATGATATGAACATAAATTTGAACAAAATATTAGTTTGCTTATAGCTGACAGCTGAGAACTTTCAGAATAGCGATCTGTGATCTCATTTAGAAGTTAAAATGAGTCTTTATTTGACCGTCTGACCTCAGAAACTTTACCATGTGCAAGCAAGCCATGTGCATCCACTGACTCTTAAATGTGGTGGCTGTTTATTTGCCTAAACTTTCTACAAATATCACAAAAAAGATACTGTATCTGCTTTGGCTCCTTTTCCCACAAGTGGCGCACCACAGCGTGATGTGGCATCATCTATGAATGCTTCCTGGAAAACTCGTCTAATGTAGCCTGCTAATTTTTAAAATAAGCACCAGCATGAGCAGCCCGCGGTAACAGACTCAGTGATTCATCAGTCACCATTCTTGTCGTAATTATGATTTCTATTTTGACATCTGGGGAAAGTCTTTGAAGTGTGTTTGATGCCGTGGAGAGCCAGCCTAACAGCCTAATGGAGACACAGTTTAAAAACTGTTCTGTGCTTGCCAGTCTTCTCCGAGCAATCACCCGTGATACCCACCCGTGGCGAAACTCCAACGTTTCACACAAAATATAGTTCTCTGGTTGAAAAAAGTGGTTGTGTGCTCCTTTTCAGCTCCTGATCCTCTCTTAGAAAGTCACATATCTCTCTAAAACTCTCTACAGCTGTGTGGACAGCTTTTTTTTTTTTGTATTCCTGAAACCTTTCTCAGGATGTTTTACCAAATTACTGAAGTACAAACTTTTCCTTTTCCACTGAAATCATGTCATTAATATTCCTGTGACCACCTCCAAGTTTGAGAACCACTGATCGAGGAAAGTATTAGCCATCTGTGTGGAAAACCTTTTCTAATGCTGGAGTAAATACGGCTGATCCTTATGAAAACAGTGATAATGAGGAGGAGTATTACAGCACAGTTCCTGTTGTTTGTTGGTGCCTTCACCTCAGTTTGTCAGTGAATAAGTCACTTGTAAAGTCAAAATGAGGAAATAATGAAGCTTAATGAAGCCTCTTGACTTTGTCATGTAGTTTTTTTTTCCACCTCCTGACACGTGTCGGTGCACCTTTAAATCCCCCCGCAGAGCATGTGACACTTCTGTATGATCTGTTTTCAGTGATTTTCTTCCCCTCTGAACACACACAACGTTACACTCTGGCTTTTTATTCATGAAAAAAGAGCAGAACATCAAGGGAACACCAGCCAACACAGGCTGGCACATATCTCAGGGTGTTAACAGGTGAGGGTAATTTCCTAAAGGTGCAGACACCTGGCCTCACCTGGGGTTCAAAGTGAGGTCAGGACACCTGTGCTGTTTTTATATCTTCGAGCTCCCTGCAGAGGGCTTTGCTATTACAGGTGTTCACACCTTACATTTATTTATTTCAGATTTCACAGGTGCTTCAGATACACTCAGCAGGAAGAGCTCCGGTACAGTCGCTTTAAGAGGAAGAGGCACGACAGAACGTTGATTTGTACGGTGAGCTCTTGCACAAAGTTCAAATATATTTACAATAATAAACAATCAATGATTCATAAGATGTGATATTTACAGTTATTACAAATAATGTGTTCAGTGGCTGCAGCTGAATGACTCAGGACTGGAGTTGATCTCTCTTAGCAGTAGATTCAGAACAATTCACATTGTTTCATCTTTTTGTTTTGCAGAGGAGGTCGGTCCTCGCTCTGGCTGTCAAAAGATCCGGTCAAGTTAATGCCAAGAAATCTGTGGTACAATACAAACAGTTTAATTGTGTAATTAACAATCAATAACCACTTCTAGTTAGAACACTTTTCTGCAGAAAGGAACCGAGAAACACTTATAAAACAGTCAGTCGTAACAAAATAACTGGTGTTCTCATTGAAATCAACTCATAAAAAAGAAACACTTTTATACAGGATATTTATACAGGAATAGCTTTTTGAATTGGATTGTTAACCAAAGGAAGACACATCGCAGACATCGATTTTCACACAGATTGCATATGTTTTTCTTTCTAAGGTGTTCTATAGGTTAGTCATTTTACCTAAGCTTATTTGCATGATAGTAAAAATTGCATACAACATTAATTGTGAAGCTTGTAGCATGAGTTGGTTGACATACAGCACTTTTTATAGGCAACCTTTAAAGCACATTTCTCCATTTAAAACGTTTAAGACACTTTTTGTTTTTACTGCCCATCGAAATTACATTTATAAATAGAAAACAGAACCGGTGGAATTTTTAAAAAAGCTCTACGGAACATAAACTTTAAAAAAAAAAAAAAAAAGTAATTACATCAGAAACACTGCATGAACTGCAAATAAATAATGTCAGACAACATAAACATGGTGGAAATTCACATTTCTAACTGTGTGGCAAATTCAGAAAGTTACAGTGACAAAGGTTTGCAAAATAATCTAACATCGGCAGTGCCGTATAGTACAAGGCATTTGTTGGCATAGTTTCTTTAAGACTGTATTTTTTTACAGTTACAATATAATGTCTATATATATATATTTATATCTCCTCCCTAACAAATAATATGTAAAGACTGAGCTGTTCTCAGAGATTCACCTGGGCTGGGTGATCGCGTTCCAGAGTTTGGAGTGATCCATAATCACATTATGCGCTTTTTAAAAGAAGAACTAATCCGCCAGCAGGCTCCAGACTCGATACCTCATAATTAAGGCCTTGTCAACCACTTGGTCCTCGATTTCATTTGCTATTTTTTAAAAAATCCAGTTAAACATCACATACGTAAACACCTATCAAAGTCCTGACAAACTCCAGGGGGACTTTTTTTCTTTTTAAATATAATCAGTAGCTCAAAAAAGATAAAGTAAGTCAGTGTAAAACAACAGACATAGAGTGCAGTCAGCAAATATCCACGGCAACATACTTAGAATAATTTTTTGTGCAGATTATTTAAATGGTGCATCAGTCTTTACAGTGAATAATACAAGTTTTACAAAATCCAAAAAGTAGTACTTGAGTCTGAAATGGGCTCTCCAGTGTGTGTGTGAACACTCTTCACATGGCCTGTCAGTCTGTTACAGATATATATAAACACTCCTCCAACAGTCCAGGCGCTGCTCTGATTAAAAACACTACTTTTCTTTATTTGCGGTGTGGTGGTTCTGTGTGGGCCGGAGCGTTACATTTAGCACAGTCACCAGTCTGTGTGTGTGTGCACATGAAACCTCTCAGTACGTGTTAAGACGGAGGAGAGTCCTACTCCTTGGCCTCGTGTTCAATCTCTGCTTGGGCCGCGGCGCCTTGGCTCAGGTGCTCCTCGATCTTGATGGAGAAGATGGTGTTGGTCTGCGTGCTCTCGTCCAGCTCCTTCAGCAGCTCCCCGCTCTCCCTGAAGTCCGTCAGCTCCTCCTCGAAGGCCGAGCTGCTGCTGCTGCTGGTGTTGTTGATGGTGGTCGCTGCAGAGCTGTTGTTGTTGTTGTTGTTATTGGGCTCTTTGAGCGCCTTGGCTGGGTGATTGACATAGAAGCGCTGGTTCTGGAAGAACTTGATGATGGTGAGCTTGGGCAGGTCCAGCTGAGCTGACAGGGTGTGGATGGCCTCCTCGTCCGGGTACAGACCCACGTCCTGGATGAAGCTCTGCAGGATTCCCAGAGCCTCCAGGGAGATCTTCCCTCCTCCAGTGCGGGACTTGATGCTTCCTCCGCGGCTGCCCTCGTCCTCCGTCTCAGCTGGTGAGGCGGTGGAGGGCTGGCGAGGCGGCAATCGAGGGCCCATGGTAGGCTGCTGCTGCTGCAAAGGCTGCTGGGACAAAAGGGGTTGGGAGGGGTGCTGGAGGGACAGGGAGGGCTGGTGCTGCTGCTGAGACTGGGGCGGCTGAGCCTGCAGTGGGAAAAAAAAAAAAACAGGGAAGAGAAAGGAGACGGGGATGTTATCAGATGTTAACACTTATCGGCGCCTTAATAAGGCCTTTCATTAAAATCAATTGAGTTGTGAGGAAAAATGGGCCCACTGTGTATAGAACAGGCACTTGGTTGAAGGAATTTTCCATGTAATATCTCATTGAATGTAATCAGCTCTGCAGATACGACTTTTTTTTTTTGGTAGTGTGAGATTGTGTCTCTCATTGTGGGGGTAGACACGAGTGCAGACACACACTCACACATGAACTGAAGAGACACAATCAGCCCTACACACAGTGGGAAACTGGCCTCTCTATTATAGCCTCTGCTGCTTATCAGGCTCTATTGCCAGGCACTGATAAACAAGCTCCCTGTGCACAATTCTGGTAGCGATGGTCTGGCTGATTTGCCGCAGTGTGAGAATGCTATCGATGGCTTTCACTGGGCCGTCAGAGTCCCGTTAGTGTAAACACATGACACATTACTTGTAAAATGTCTCATTGTGTGGTTAGAGA
Organism: Notolabrus celidotus; assembly: GCF_009762535.1. Lineage (NCBI taxonomy): Eukaryota > Metazoa > Chordata > Actinopteri > Labriformes > Labridae > Notolabrus > Notolabrus celidotus. The sequence continues at coordinate 5,438,727 of NC_048283.1, read as the reverse complement.
GGGAGTGAGTGGGCAACTCGTGGTCCCTATTGACCCCACAAAATGGGTGCTCTTTTATTTTCATTTCTGAGTCACACACTGTAGAATAGGTGTTTCATAATGAAGTTTCGCAAAACAGCACTTTGCAGGGACTCTGTTTGCCAGCTGCATAAATGCACCCAAAGAAGTGATTTTACTGTACCAATATACCGAGCTATGATACTTCTGGTTGAGCAAATGTGAGATCATTTGGCTAATGTGTCGTGTTAGTGAAGGAGCAGCACAAAATATTTTAACTCTGGTTTAATATGAACAGTGTAAAGCTGTCCATTAAACCAGACATTATCTCCTTTTATCAATCTACTAGCAGCTCTGTTTGCTCACAGAGTGCTCTGAAAATTTCCCTCATTCCATATCTGCTGCTGGAATTTATTTGTATGAGAAATCCTATTATCTTATTTATATATCCAGTAAATGGTCGTCTTTGTGAATTACTGGATGTAACCAAATAACTAATCAAGCACTCAACTGCGGTTCAGACTCTGAACAGAATTATTATTGTACCTCATTAAGACATTTGGACTTTTAACCCTCTCTCTGAGTCTTCCTGTTTGTCTTCCAACATTTTTTTTATGAAGCATTCTTTTAAGTAAGTTTGGATTAATAACATCTACAAACACAGCTCTCACAGAAAAGTCGGATCATCTAATTAAAAACAATTCACAAAAACCCCGAAGTGTTGTTTACTCAAAATTCCTGTAAAATCAGCCGAGATTAAATTAATGTTTGAGCGTTTTTAAATCAAGTTTTGTTCAGAACTTCATAAAAAGAGGAAGAAATAATAGTTTGTGAGGGAGCAGGGAGTGTTTGTTTCTGTGCCCTAAAACCATTACGATTAAAACAAGTTGCAACAAACAAATGTGTACTTTTAACAATTTATCAACAGATTACAGGCTCATAATATTGTTTGTAAAATCTAAGAAAATCAGTGAAAAAAGGTTGATTAAAATCAGTCCAAAGTCCACATATTGAAGTTTTTACTTGATGAGAAAAAAAAGGATCAAATTCAGATGTAGAGCAGTGATTGATTGTTAAAACTGTTTCAGATTTGCTTTCTTTTGATTCGTTAATCATTTAAGTGCTTCATCTTTTCAGATCTAACAGCAGAACAAAGATTTTGTCTGTCTGTACAGTACTCCATACGTCTACACAATATCTTTTAATTTCTGGTGGAAGTATCAATACATTAATCTTCCTACACTGTAAAAATGTAAGGTCAGATTTACAGTCAGTCCCTTGTTTTATGTCATTACTAAAGACACATTTTACAGGAAAGCTTTTATTGTGTGATTTTATTTAATTTCAGCTCTGATTTTAAGTCTTTTTATAAGTTTGTATGTTTTTAAATTTGTATTTCATTTTATTTTCATTGCTTAATTTTGCTTTGCTTTTTTTTTTTTATTGCCTACTGTGAAGCACATTGTTACCTGTATTGAAAACTGCTATATAAATAAAGCATTATTATTATTATATATGTATTTTTTAATGTTGTTTTGTATGTGTGTGTTTTTTGTATTTTAGTGTTATTGTAAATCAGGTTTACTGTCCTTGTCATCGTCTTTCTTGTTATTTGGAAAATTAAATTCAAATTAAATATTAAAAAAAAATATATATATATGAGACTAAATATAAGCTGTTTTGAGATAGTGTAATCCCAAAATAATGCTTGAATTGTTTGTAAAAAGTTTAAATATCTGCAGATAGTTAAGCAAAATTAACTCATTAACTTTCTCATTTCAAGTGACTTAATAAATAAACTTTACTCACTGCATTTTATCCAGTGATCTGAGATATTTTTGAGCAGAAATAACAGATACATTTTCTGAGATTTGAGTTTTTGCAGTGTATTTATCAACTTGTGGGAAAAGAACAACTTCATTAACATGCATGTTTGTTAGTCTCCAGTTTAACATTTGTTGGTTATGTTTGCATGTTTTTATATGTTTTGTAAGACGTGTTCTTAAGTTATGTTATTAACTTGTCACCAATGTTTGTCAGAAAAAGTGTGCAATCAGAGGCGTGGATTTAGCCTTATGGTTAAGTTGTGTGCTCATATAGCGGGAGGCCAGGGTTCGAGTCCAGGCTGCTGCCCTTTCCTGCATGTCAGTCCCCCACTCTCTCCCAGTTTCCTATTCTATCCACTTTCCTCTCCTCTGTCAATAAAGGTGTAAAAGCCCAAAAATATACCTTTAAAAAAGAAGAAAATCTGTGTAATCTAATAAAACACACACACACACGTGCACTCCTATATCACCTACCAAGAGTGGATCTCTGTTTGTGGCCTTTACAAAAAAAATCTAATCTATAATTTTTGTTTTTGAGAATCTGCACAGAGAGACTCACATCCCTGAGCTGCCTCTACATGTCAAACCCACACATGAGTTAGCTTTGAGTTTGTTAAAACTGTAGAAACATTCACTGATGGTGCAGAGATGTGTGAAGCCTGAGCTAGCTGATGTTGAGTGCCTTGCCCACGGGCACAGTCAGGGCTTGTGGAGTCCTCCTCACCTGTAGCTGGTCAGCAGTGATGTGCATTAAGTGAGACGGCCTCTCGTTGTGGTGCTGCTGCCCGGCGCTGCTCTCCTGCTCGTAAATGGCGTCGCGTTCACACTGGGAGAGGCTCAGGAAGCGGCGGATCATGGAAAGGTTCTCCCAGAGAGTCCGGTTCTCTGGAGAGGGATCCTCCTTCCAACGCAGCAGCTCGCAAAGCCAGCCCTGAGGGGAGGATTAAAGAGGGAGGGAGAGAGAGAGAGAGAGAGAAAGGGAAGGTCAGACATGCAAGGTTTCTGCACTCAAATAAAGCACAGGCCAAAAGTGAGTATCTGGACTTCTGTCTGCGAGGGGTTGTCCTGGTGTTGAGACTTGTTTGAGGCCGAAGAGTAAGGGAACTGTAGACCATGAACAAGCAGATAAATGTGCTCTACAATCAAAGCTAACCACATGATCTGCTCCAGTATGAAAAAGTAAGAGACAAACTTCATCAAAGTCAGAGAGTTTGATGAAGAGGACGGATGTGAAACAGTTTCATATCATTTCAGTCGGATTCATTAAAAAGAAGAAGATGTTCTTCAGAAACATTTTCCACGACTCACTTTAGAAACACACAAACACACTCGATTGTTTTACTGTCGCTGCACCTGCACTGAGTATATTTTTTCTGTCACAGCTGAAGATGAAGATGTGAATTATCCAAGGTCATGGAACACAGCGCGAAGAAACAATTTAACGTGACGAGAAACACACACTCGCATACTGAGCAGCACCCTTGGGAGGAAGCAGGTGACTCTCATGTTTGAGACACTCCAGCAGAGGGCCATGAAAGACAGAGCTGAGGAAGTGTGTGGGACATTAACAATCCCCAAATGTTTTATTCCAGCAATAAAAATAGGCCCGCACTGAGTTTGGCCTCCATGACCAGAAGATTCAACAGGGTGCGTTAATTCATTTGTAATGGACTCGTTTATAGTTTGGCTGCAGAACTGAACGAAATCTGAAATGTGCAGAGTACATGTTGGTGAAGAGAGATCCTTCCAGAGGCTTTGAGTATGTTTTAGACTGAGTGAAATAAACTTTAGAGAATGTGAGAAACAAAGAGAGTTAAGATACAATTAAAAATGTGTTTTGTTTTTTATGTGCAACAAAAAGTGATTATGAAGTTGACTCACTTTGACATAAATAAAACATCTATATTTGCAGCTGGGCTTCTACTTTTTTCTCATTTAAATACATAAATATGATAACATTTTTGCATATATTATACACTACCAGTCAAAAGTTTGGACACACCTTCTCCTGCAATGTTTTTTATTTATTCTAATTATTTTCAACATTGTAGATTATTACTGAAGACATCAAAACTATGAAATAATCTGGTTTTGCCATAATCTTGATTACAATAGAGGTGAAACAGGGCTATCCATTGTGTACTCTGAACAACACAACTGATGGTCTCAAACACATTAAGAAGGCAAGTCATTCTACAAATGAACTCTTGACAAGGCTCATGTTAATTAGAAACCATTCCAGGAGACCACTTCATGAAGCAGACTGAGAGAATACCAAGAGTGTGCAAAGCTGTCATGAAGGAAAAAGGGGGCTACTTTAGAGAATGTAAAATATCAAACATATTCTGCTTTGTTTAACACTTTTTTGTTAATCAAAAAATTCCATATATGTTCTTTCATAGTTTTGATGTCTTCAGTATTAATCTACAGTGTTTCAAATAATTAAAATAAATAAAAAACATTGCATGAGAAGGTGTTTCCAAACTTTTGACCGTTAATGTATATTATATATGGTATTATAATACAAATAATTCAGTTAAAAGAGTCAGTGGACCTCCAAATAATTTTGACCAGATCCAGTTTTTGATCACTTGCTTAAAAAATAAAAGCAAAAATCTGAACTGTATCTATTTTAAGCTTCTAATGTTTAAGGATGTCCTGCTGGTAGTGGCCAAAGGATTGGGGAACAATGATTAGTAATCAATTTTGGAGAGAAAACACTTCTAGGAATGAACCAAAAAGCTGAATTATACATTTAAAAATAATAATAATTGTGTTTTAAAAGTAAACTCAAGGATGATTTCTCATTTCAGCTTTTCTCAGGACTGAATCAACTACTTAAAGATCTCACTTTAGGCTCTTTGAAACAGTTGTTTATTTTTTAACAATTTGTTGTACTTTATAAAGTAAATAATAATTCATCGATCAATAAAAAAGAACAATTGGTTCGAATTGGCCTTGTTTTTATTATTTCTTAATCTGAAGTGAATATTAAAAGTGTAGTTTAGTTGCTTGAGGTCAAGATCAGAGCATCAGGTAAATATTTCAGCCAAAGTTTCTGAAACATCTGAGCAGAGAATAAGGAGAGGAGTTAAATGTGTTGGAGTTTACAGAAACGGGAACTCCTCACAGCGGCTGTGACTCAAATGTGTGTTTGTGTTTGCTCATCGAGCTGAGTGACAAACTGAGGACTGCACAGACAGAAGGGCTCTGCAGGGGTTGAGTGACGTGGTCTCCCGGGCTCAGAGATGATGACCTATTCCTCAGCAGGCCTGTGTGTGTGCGTGTGTGTGTTAATGTGTGAGAGTGTGTGAGTAAGGGAGAAAGGGACAGAACACAGTGTAGTGCTGTGTGGGTGAAAGAGTGAAGAGAGAGGAGGGGGAGAGCTGAGGCTGGAGCTGTGGTGAATCTACAGGAGAGTTGTAAAGGGACAAGAGTGGATGAAGAAGGAAGGACGGCCTGAGAGTGAAACCAGCGAGGAGGAAACACAGCGAGGTGTGAGTGTGTGTGTGAGTGAGTGTGTGTGTGTGTTACGGAGGGCTACTCTTTCAGCCGGGTAGTCTGTCCTGGCAGCGTGACAGAGCAGCGCTGTAATCTCCCGGCCAGTGCGCGGCAGCACCTTTCATTTCCACAGGATTACACCGCGCTGCTGGTCCGCACACAGACACACACACATGCACACACACGGAGGGCAGAGCCACGCCGCCACACTGCATGCAAGAGATAACTCAGCAGTTTGGTTGTCCCCTGTTCCAACTCCTCCCATAAGCCACATCAAACCCAGGAGGGGTTTTGGAGGAAGCCGAGAGGGGGGGAGAAAAAGAGAGAGAGAGAGACATAAAGAGAGAGAAAGAGAGAGAGAGGGAGAGGGAGGCCATAAAGCCTGCGTGCCCACCTTGTTCCTTTGCCACGTTTATTGTTGCGTTTTTAATTTGCATGCAGAGGGATTTGGACGGCGCTCCAGTTGGGCTGTCTGTGGTTTCAGCTGATTCGGTGGTGAGGGAGAACACACACACACACACACACACACACGCACACACACACACACACCACAAAACAAAAACACACAAACAGACGCACACAAACCACCACACACCATCTTGTCAAAGCCAGAGAAACAGTACCCCGGCCCAACGATGGAGTAATCCAACTCAAACACTCCCCAAACCAGCAGGATTAAACCCAAAGTAGCAGAGCCAATCAAACAAAAGCACGACGTGAACTCCATTTCAATGCCAGGAAGTCCATTTGATGAAATAAAGTACAGAGAGTTTATTAGTTCACAAGTGGGAATGTTCGTTTGTGTGGCTGTTTCACTTTGCCGCCTTCGTTTGGACAGTTTTGAGCCGACAATGAGCTTTCAGAGAAGAAGTACGGAGGAAGAAACGAACATTCGCTAAAGGGGTTTTTGTGTGTGTGTGTGTGTGTGTGAGTGTGTGTGTGTGCGTGTGTGTGTGATGCACGTCAAACAGTCAGCATTTTCCGTGGCAGTTTCAAGAGCTCTGTTTGTGTTTGTCTAATTGCATTGCTTCCACAGGCCAGGCAGAGGCAGCGGGGATAAAGGGAGGAGAGGGGGGGAAGAGATGGAGACAAATAGAGAGAGAGAGTGAGATAAGTTAGCTATTTGACTCCTTAGTAAACTTTAGTTGGGGGGGGCGTAAAGAATGAGCAATTTAAAGCAGCATGGAATTAATTTAATGTAAAACTTACTTATCTATCAATATCCTTTAGTAGGAATTACTTAATCAACGAGGTAATATGTTCAACCTTCCCGTTCAACATTACCATACTGCTGCAAATCTGTTTTTCCCCCCCTTTATTGTTTAATGTAATTTGTTGAGCCTCTCCACCGCAGCTGACAAGCACCAACTGCTCTTGATTGGATCATGGAACTTGCTGCCCCTGCCGCTAAAGTGCTCCAACACGGTGCAGAAAACAAAAATCTAGGGCTCTTCAATGCAGTGTACTCTGTGTTGTGTTGAAGATCATTAAGGGCTCTCTATAAATAAATAGAACAGGTAGTGCAGTGCAGTGCAGGCCTGGTGACAGGCCAAACACAGAATACAGTGTACACGGCGCCGTGTTTCACAACTGCTTGTGTTCTTGCAAGAAAAGACTGGTTCGCTCTCAGAGGCATATTCTGGAAAGATAGGATGAAGCCTGAGTGGATTGGTGTCTCACTCTCCCAAAAAAAAAAAATCACGTTCAAGGTATATTTGGTGCTTTAGAAAGAAAAAAATCAGATAATTTACTGTCTCAAGCTTCTTTCTTGGTTTAACACGACTGTAAATTCAGTGCTTTTGATTTGAACATGTTTCTTTAAGATTAAGGAAGCTCTGATCATCCTTTTGTGTGCTTTTTATCTATAAAAATATCATCATGTAGTCATGAAGATAAGAAGCAGATGAACTGCAAATGAACATGACTGTGGAGTTTTTTTTTTTTTTTACACAACACACTTAACAGATATATTTAAAAAAAAATAACCACCAGATTAAGTGATGATGACTTTATTTGCAGCCCAGATTAAGATTATTTAGGAGAAAAGCTTCTTTAAAATATTTTCACAGGGCGCAGACTTGGCCTCATGGTTAAGATAAGATAAAATAAGATAAACTTTATTGTCCCCGGGGGGAAATTTGTTGTGGACATAAGTGCAGTGCTGCTCACAAACAATACATTCATTCAACATACCAACATACAATAACATGCCCACTGTCAAGATAAGAAACCATGATACAATAAATAACAATAAGATACCAATGCGGCAGTAAAAAAGCAATATCATATGAACATTAGTGCAGAGTAAGTGAACCCTCATACTCGTACAAGAGCGTTATGTTGTGCGCCCATGTGGCGGGTGGCCCGGGTTCGAGTCCAGCCTGCGGCCTCTTTACTGCATGTCATTCCCACACTCTCTCCCAGTTTCCTACACTATCCAGTGTCCTCTCCTCTATAAAATAAAGGTGTAAAAGCCCCAAAAATATAACTTTAAAAAATATATATATTGTCAAAACTCACAGCTAAGAAAAGTGAATTATGATCAAATATGAACACTTTAAAACGACAGCCTTTTAAGGGTCAGGAAAAGTGCCACCACTACCTGGTGAAAATACCTCAATGACACCAGAGCTCACAGATCACGTGTGTTTTTAAAAAACCAGAGTGTGTCACAGATATCACATTCCCTGCGCATTTCAGGATATTCAAACCGAAGACTGATAACCTTTATAACTGAACCACTGAGTTAAATTCGATGCATTTTCCCAGCCTACCTTAAAAACACATCTTTTGTGCTAAATTCGATATCTCTCAGTTAAGCTCACAGATGCTGCAAACAGGTTCATCGAAGCAATAAATACGACAGGCATAGGATTATCTTGCTGTGTTGGCACACACCTGCGACAATATTGCACAATAATCCGCTGCCTCCAGGTCATCATTTCTTAATTATTAATTAGTTTCAGACAACAGGGCTGGCAATCAAGAACCAACAGCCTTTTCTTGTTTTACAACAGGCGCAGATCTGACCAGAGGCTCATGGGGCTCTGGGGTCATAAGGTGCCAAATTAAAAGGGTAATAAACTCTTCAGCAGGCTATTGTATAACCTTGGTATAAATAGCAACTGGGTGTTGTGATAAAAATATTTTCCTCCCCGACACAATAGTTGAATTCATGCGCGAGATTCATCCAGCTATGCAGTGTGGTATACTGTGTATGTGAGTGCTGCAGTCACAAGCTGCCAATAAGAGCATAGGCCTGCTCTGTCAGAGAACAGCATGGTATTCACTGCCCAAAACACCCAGCTGTTCACCCTTACACCACCAAACTACCACTGCAAACACCCCCAACATGGAGGCTCAGAGGTACATAAATCAACAACTGGCTCTGCCCTGAGACAGACTAAAAAACAGACAGACAGACAGACAGAGGTCTGTCCCACGGCCTGGCCAACACCTTCCCTCTAATCTCATTTGCTTGTTATCAGCCCCATCAGGCTGACCTCGGCCACTGCAAAAATAAATTAATAAAATAAGCCAACAGATGTCCATCAATTTGCCATCCCTGTTTTTTTTCCTCATCCCTTCCTCGGATTACTGTCTGAACAAAAAAGGCCTCAGTTTCAACCACAGAGGCAGAATATGCAAGTATACTGAGAACCGTTTGGATTAGGACCATTTGGACACAAAAGGCCAAGATGACACATCAAAAAAATGAGAGAGAGAGAAAAAAAAATCTCAGATGGAGAAATGATTGTGGCCATTGTTGTGGCTGGCTGTTTCGGAGGCAGCCAGACAAACCTCTTCTGTGTCTGAACAAGGGAGAGAGCGAAAAGTGAAGGAAGACAATGCATTATTGTCTTCCCTCCTCCTTGAACCTGGCGGAGGCCCAGCGCTGGCAGACAACACTATGCAGATAAATGCAGCCGATAACGTGTTCCTCCCCTCCCGAGCACGCCAAACTGGCGGCTGCACGTGCGCGTTCACTCCCGCGTGGTAACGTGTGCTGTGTTGTAAAAACATTAGCCGTGGTAGACGCCCATCTGCTGACGACAGAGGAGTGTTGAAACCGTCCGGATGCTCGGGCATATGCAAACCTCCCGCAACAATAAGCAATAATTGAGTGCACAATTCAAGGCAAGGTTTTTTGATTTTTTTTGGAAAGGGGGGTGTAAGTCTTTCAAGAGGAACAGAACTGCTCTGAGTGACTGTTCAAATAATGTTTGGTGAGGAAGATAGACGGATGGAAATGGGGTCAGTGGCCTTATTTGAACTGTAATGACATGTTGGAAACACAGCAATGATGTGCCAAAACTGTAGTGAAAAACACACTGAATCCTCATGGCCAACTCTATTACCACAAAGTCCTGTCTGTTTCTCTTTTAGTGTCTTCATTCAATTTCTTTCTTAACATCCACAGTCAGTGGAAGTCATTTAATCATCATGCTGGGCTGCTTACTTTACACACTGTATTTTACTGGGATAAAACAAGCACCGGTGTGAACTAAGAACAAAGTAAAGAGATTATTTTGGTGCCATTCGTCTCATCAGATATAATATTTAATGAAGGAACACGTGTTAATCCAAATGTATGCTCCTCTGTGGAGGTGTTCTGCTGGTTTCATCTTAAATGCTTAAAGCAAAGGAAATAATTTATGTTTCATGGTTGGATTTTAACCCTTTGATTATCTTAGCCCCACTGCAACTTAGCATGAATAAAGGTGGTGGTGTTGTGTTTTCATTATATACCAAGAGTAATCATGTTTTTATTCCTTTATTGACTCTTTGATAGGGAAACGATCACAGTGAGGGCAGGGTTTACACACAAAAAAATGACTGCTAGCAAGATCTTAACATACTAATGTGTCTTGCAACAGGAGAGGCAAAGATTACTGACGTGTGCATTCATTATGTCGCCTAAGTAATCGTGTTTGCGTTCTTTTATTCACTCAGAGCGCAGTGAGGGGAAGGTTTCTGCTGGAAATGGCTTAGCTAGGAAATACTAATTTATCTAGCATCGCTGAAAAGACGAATACGGTGCCTTTTTCTGAAATGTTGGATTCACAATGTGGCCTGGGGCGAAAAAACCCTCTTGACAGGGGCTCGTTTTAACATTTACACCTACATCAACTTTAAACTTTAGACTTTCTTTCCTTAAAATGGATAGATCCAACAACCTATGTCAAGAAACCTGACATAGAAACAAGCTAAGCTCCTAAAAACAAGCTGAGCTGATGTTAGCTGCAGCTCAGGTCGTGGCCCCGATTGCAGCCACTCATTTCCAGTACAGAGTCATGTCTGTTTTTAATGCAGCGCTGCCTGAGGGCCTGAAGGTCCAACCATCCAGTATTGGTTTTCAGACTTGTCCCTCTTGTACAGAGATTTCTCGGTAGAGATATGATGTACTGCAGACGATGAAATCACCAAATTATTTGCGATTTTTGCATTAAGGAACATTATTCTGACATTGTTGAACTATTCGCTCACGCAGTCTCTCACTGAGTGGTAAACCTCTTCCCACCTTTACTTAACCCTCCTGTTATGTTTGTTTCTCAGGAACAGCAATAATGTTCCTGGGTCAACTTGACCCAGGGGGCATATTTAATTGTCCAAAAGTGTCAGAAACCAAAAAATCCCATAACATTTTTTAAAATCTTATTATAAACTCCATTACTAACTATGTAAATCAATATTTAGTGCAATGGTGTTCTTTAATTCTCACAGATCATGGTTCAATGAGGATAACTCACTAGTTTTTCCTGTGTGTGTTCGTGATTGGGGTGGAATATGTCACAGTTGCAAAGAAACAATTAGTATTTGACACTTCTGACCCCTTTAGCCTCCACTTTGACTACCGGGTCAAGTTTTATATGTTGATTACACTAATTAAGCCAAGCAGAAGAAGTTTCATTCCAAAAAAATACTTTTAACAATATATGTATATTTTTTAAAACTTTGAAATGGGTCAATCTGACCCGGAACATAATAAGAGGGTTAAGAGGGACTTATTAATGTTACTGACCTGTAGCAAGTTAACCAAACCAGATGGGAGACGATCCTCCAAGTGAAACATAACATTTCAGTGTTCTGTTTTCCCAACTTTTTTGGAATGAGTTGCTGTCATCACATTTAAAATGAGCCTACATTTGATATTTGATATGTTGTCTTTGCATTATTTTCAATTAAATAAAGAGTTTAAATGATTTGCAAGCCATTAAAATATTTTTTGGAATTGGGGTTGTTGACTTCCTGTGATTTATTTTTCTATACTTTGGATGCCCTGATGTATCGTTAGTCCCTGAGGAGTATTATTTAAATGCAACAGCTGACTGCAGAAGCTGTGCTCACTTAAAAAAAATCCTCACATTTCTTAGCATGTCACACAGCAGCACAGAGAGTATGGGACGATTATGTATTTCATGTGATGGTAAGGGGAAAAATGATTAGTTACAGATGGAGTATATTAAAATCTTTCTAAAAATAGACTACTTAATTCGTAGTGTATGGTGTGCCTGCTCACCATACGTTGATCAAAGAGCATTGTTAAGACACTAAGACACTTTTTTTTTATATACCTCTGCATCTTTTTTTTCCAACCTTTCTTTCTGATTCCAATTCACACGCTGGTCCTGAGCAATCACAAGTATTCCTTCTACAAAACAGATGGATCAAACGGACTTCTCTTTGAAATGACAGATAGGCCCTGAGGATGCCTGGATTTACGACCATAGTAATGGATGATGAAATTTCCACTTCTCATATGTACCAATTGTGAAGCTGCTTCTCTCTTAAGGAAGGCTTTTGAAGATTAAAAACTGAGTCATCTAAATCATTTGAAACTTGCCTCTAAAAAAGAAATCTTTTTTCGTTATTAAATCAGGTTGATAAGACTCTGATGTCTTGTCAAAGTGGATGCTTTCCAGATTGCGGTTGCCAGATTGTGTCACTATTCCTCTTTTGTGAGGATGTCAGTGGCTGAGCTTTAGGAGAGAAATTTGCCAGTCTGAATCATACATGCCAAACAACTCATTTTCTATTGGAGCTGGGACATGCAGAAGTCTTCGCCAAACAGGGAACGTTTTCTGAAGAGGGGTCGCGACCTCTCCAGATACAATAAGCGAGTCGACAACAATAACAGACTGACAGCTAACACGACACACATTGTGGACGCAAGGCATGACTATGCAGGAAATGGCCCTCTCTCTGTGTCAGCACTTGCTCCCAGAAACAATACCGACCAGTTCTGTGTGACAGTTTACGTCATGGTTCCCAAACCAATAAAGTGTGCTGGGAATTTTCGAACAACCAAATAGAGGCAGATGGAGCATAAAGAATAGCCAAAGGCAAATGACCAGTCCATCTAAAATGGAGCACATTAAACATCTGTGTGGATACAGTGTTATTTTTTACTGCACGTTTTGTTCTTTTTCAGGAAAGTTCTTCATAACACACAAGTTCACATAGCTTACTAACAATTACAGAACCTGGAGTTCCCACACGCAGCCGTACTAAAGGATAAGTGCCTTGCTCAAAACCAGCAGTAGAGACAAATAGACCATATCTTATTTCAACTGTCTACAAACCAGACAGCAAGGACTTTTTAAAATTGCACACAGCACAAACACAGCCAGGGATGTAGCTAGGGAGAAATACTTTATCCATCTATCTAACGATTATTTTTCACAACAGATCAATAAATGATGAAAACCTCTAATGTCAAAATAATAATAATAAAACAGTAAAATTGTGGAAAAATCCTCATTGCAGTTTCCCTCCGTCTCCTGTGACATTTTCAAATTGCTTCTTTGTCCAACTGTCAGTCTCAAACTCAGAGCCTCTTTGTTTACTTTCAAATGACAAATAAAAAAAATCTTTCTACATTTTAGAATCCGGGGGAAAAAAAGCAAATCTTCAAATAAATGATCAGAATATTTGCCACTAATTTTCCTTTGATAGATTAAACGCTGCAGCTCTGAACAAAACATTTCTATTTGATCTTATAGGAAGACGAAATTTCACCTCAAATATCATGCACATCACACTTTGGAGACATGATGTTCTCTTTCTGCACTAAAGCACTTCAGATTGTTTATGTGTACAAAATGGCTGAAAATCGAGTCACTGATGCTGCTCCAGAACATGTGCCTCTTTGTATCAAATATTAGTATTGTCTAAATTGCACCATAATCTAGTTTAGCCTGGTGGTGGGCTGATATTTGGGTACTAGCGCTGTCTGCACAGCACACTGAATGTTCAAACACTGTTCTCCCACCACAAATTTACCTCTTGTTTATAATCTTTTTTCTGTTCGATACCGCCGAGGCAGATGGAGGATGAATGCACAGAAGACAACAAACACGGTGAAGATGAACTGGAGATAAACAACGACGGCAGCAACATTACAAACACACAAAGTACCTACATGGAGTCTGATTCCATCAATTATAAGAGCTTGATTGATATTTAATTCAAAGCTGAGATTTAATTGCTAATATCAAAGCGTAATTAGGCTGATAAATCATGACTGATCTTATTGAATTAGAGATTGAAATAGCAGAGAACCTGCAAATTGTCTGTGTCAGTTAAATAACTGTTCTTAATAGGTCTACAAGTTTGCTTTCGACAGTAATGAAACTGAACAAATGCATTCCCAAAAAGTCTTCTGAAACAGAAGTCTTCATGTGCAGTTGTTTGTTCAGTGCTATGGCTGCGTGTCTAGCTAAACTTAGAAATTAATCATGAACTTAAAAATGGAATATTTATACAAGTGGCAGCATAGTAAACAGGACATCTTTAAAAAGGCTCTCTGCAAGTGCTCTAAAGAGGGGGCTTATATATGTCCTCTTTAGGCTCTATATGCAGCACATTGTATGAACAGTGGCTAAAGAATACGGTGTGGACAGAGTGATGAGTGTGGAAAGTCAGCCCCCCTTAGAAAGAGAGATAAGGACAGAGAGGAGATTGTGAAAGATGGAGAGAGAGAAATAATGCACACAAGCACCAGCATGAGCACTTGGATAGTCCTAATATCTCCCCATGCAATTCCCCCCTCGCTCAGCACCACACACACTCCTGTGTGCACACAGACACACACTCTCTCAGACTGCATCTGCCGGAGCTAGTGGCTGTAGTTAAATTGAAATATTTCCCGGCGTGTGTCAGAAGCATGCAGAATGATAATTATGACAGATCTGATTAGGCGGGCCGAGTCGGGCGGCTCCGGGCTGCAGGTGCGACCTTGTGCATTCCTGAGTGTGTAAATAAAATTAATTACAAGCGTAGGGGGCGCGCGGCGCGTGACATCAGCGCGCACAGGGGGGACTCCCACGGGGGGCACCCTAATGGAATATTTTCCCCGAGTCTAATAATACAGTTGGTATTGACTTGAGGTAATTAGGGGGATCATTAAAGCGCTTTTCCCGGCGTATTTGCCTGCCTGATCAGATTAGCGAGAATGGGCCTCAGAACAAGCCCTGTGTGGTCTGTCAGGAGAAGTGGAGACAGTGGGAGAGGGTTAGCTAGCGAACATTTGTAGCAGAGAAAGAGCTAGCAAAATACTGTGGCTGTCACTGGGGCAAGGGCAGCATCTGCTAACAAGCGGGCAAAAGGGTAAAGATAAAGAAGGTGAGGCATGAAGTTAACAGGTAGAGCACTAATAAAGCCATGAAAACTTGTCACTGGATGATCTAATTTACTACAAGCCGCTTTGCTAGTTACCTGACCTAGCACTTCTCTAACACCTGCTCCACAGGAAGAAGCATTAGTCATATAATAATCCATTAGAGGTGATGACGAAGACACAATTTGGACTCCTGACAGTCAGTGCAGTTTCCTAGTTTGGACTGCTGGGAGGGAGGCGGGTGAGGAGGAGGGAGTGGGTTGTGCAATTGGAGACAGATGGGGTGAGAGGTGGCATGTAAGGCGTAAGTGAGAGAGATGGCAGGAGAGACACAAAGTGCTCTGGGCATGCTCAGTGAGACCCCAGGGTTCCTGCTTGGAGGAGGAGGGTTCGACGAAATGGGAAGTGGAGAGAGAGGAAAACAGGCTGGTGGGAATTCCACTGTCCATTAAACAATAAGAGAAAGGCTCATTTCAGAGGGCGGGGAAGACTTACCGTTTGCAAGATAATTCATTCACTAAATTAATTATTCAGACAGCTGGGTCTCCAGTTCAAGAAATTGTGTCTTTAATAATAGAGAGGATCTGGCCTAGCCTGTTTCCCATAGCAACCTAATAACCAAGAAGGCACTGGAGATAAATAAATAAATCAATTAATAAACAGTCAAGGCCTTTCAAGAGCCCAAGGGGCTCTGATAAACTTGCTCTGATCTGCCTAATTTGAGGGAGAGGGATTTGAGAGTGCAAAAAAAAAGAAAAGAAAGGAAGACATCTCGACGCCTGTCTCAAAGTGAAACTTGTAAAAGAGGAGCAAAGTTTACTCCAACAAACAAACAGCCCAAAGAATTCACTGGAAAGTATCAGATATGTGTCGAGGATGTTATTTAATATTGTTGGTACACAGCTCCTCATGCAAAACATGACTTCTAACACACTGACCCCAAGTGGCATCTCAGTAACAGACAAACCTCTGAACAGTCACAATCTAGAAACAGACACCCGAAAGGTCAGCCATCTGCCCCTCTTGTTCGGCAGCCATTGGATGGTGCAGAATGATACAAGCGGTGTGCGTGTGTGTGTGTTTGTTTGTGTGTTTGGAGTCTGGTTGGGTTGGTCGTTTGCCAAATATCTGGGATTAAAGCTCAAATTTAAAAAAACCACATTCAGATCACCGTAAAAAACCTGAACCACCACCGAGCAGATCCCACCCCGGACAGGAAATCAGTCATTTACTAAACATGAAGGAAGCAGCTATTCCAGTTATTCTCTCACCCTCCCTTCCGACTCCTATCAGTGTCCCCACCCACCCCCACCTATCTCCACCCACTCCCCCACCTCTCCAGACCAACAAGGCTCTCACCCCCCCTCCCCTCACCCTCCACTCCAGGGACTGCCGTGCCAGGCGGGTGCAGGGTGACAGATGGCATACACCAACCTCCCCCCCAACTCTCGCTCTCCCCTCTCCCCCCTACTGCACCAGCCCCCCCTCTGCCCGGCCCCCCGGTGGCGCAGCGGCGGACCAGATCAGTGCCATTCTGTCTCATTAGAGCCTGGCTAATTAGCGTAGCCTCTTCCAGGGGAGAGTGAGCGAGCGAGAGAGAGATGGAGAGATGGGGAGAGAGGGCGGTGTTTGGTGGCAGTGCTGGAGTTCTGTACTCTTCTGGTCATTGAGGAGTCGGAGGGCTTTGAGCCCTGCGGTGCGCACGGCTCCCGGGGTGCTTGTTTTATGACAGCAGGGACTCTGATTCTACCCTGTCGCGCAATTCCTCTCAGGAAGCGTCGGGGATGTTCGGACATAAAAGTCGTGTCAAAGGAATGCCCCCAACCCTCTCCTACCCCACCCCTCGGCTAACCTCCCATCGCTCAGCTGAACATGAGCCGCCCTCTCTGCCAGGCTAGCCAACACAGCAAGCCTCCCCTGTTAGCGTGAATGAAAACAAAGCACAGTAGATTGCTAGAGAGCGCTCAAGCCATACTGAGCCAGTTAATAATGTTGACATCAACTCAGGGCTATCCATATCATAGCTCCCACCTCTGCAGGCTAAAATAAAATGGGCTGTTCGCTGGATATTGCTGCTTCTGGCAGTGTCATTGTTGGATTTGAACCAGTAGTGCGCAGATGTTTCCTCCGAGCCTGACTTCTCCTGAAGCTAAACGTAGATGGAGCGGTCTCAGAGTGATCAGTTTGAGATATTAAAGGATGGATAGTAAATAATGTCTCTGATAGAATGAAGAGTAAACTGTCCTTATAAGGTGTATTAGTATTAATGATCACAGGAGAGAATACAAATGTGAACTCCAAGTGAACAGAGACCTTTAATCTGATAAATCTGATAATCTGTTACTGCTCTGGCTATGTGGCAGTAAAAGAGTGATTGAAATGCTACATTGAATATTGAGAGAGAGAGAGGGAGGGGGGGCAGTTACGGGGTGGCAGAGGCCTGCTGTGGTTACGAGCCCTAAGAGAGGACAGGATGGCTGCGTTCCAGAAACCCCCAAACACACACATTCAGATGTGCCCGTGCAGAAACCCATATTGATGCACAGAAAAGCTAACACACATCTATATACAGTATATGCACACGCTCAGTGGAGCATGCACCAATCACTAAACTCCTGTTTACTGCTTCCTCACCCAGAGGACAAACACTGCCATTGACCTCCTTTAACTTCACATCTCTTTTTTTTCCTCCCCTCAAGTCTGTGTGGCTAACCGCCCTCCCCTCCTAACTTTATCTGTGTGTGAATGAGGCGGACACACGGTACACAAAGCTAAATATATAAGAAACACTACATTGTACGTATATGTACCAACCGGTAACCTGACCCTGTGCTTGCGTAAGCATGCTGGGAAATCCAGAGCTAAAGAGGCAGAAGTTGAACAGCACACGGAGCCGACAGGACCGTGCCAGCCTCTGGTGATGAGGCCTCTCCTCCACCCTCCCCCCACGATTATTTCCCTGGACCCCATATGGGCATCCTGCCAGTCCTGCCCATCCTCCATCCTCTTCACCATCCACATCCACACTGCTCTCCCAACCTCCGTACCAGCAGTCTCTGCTGGCATGGTTCTCTACCCGAGGCTTAGATAGTGGTTATTTTCTCCCTGTAAGGCTGCAAACCTCTCCGGTGTTCAGCTGTCGTTTACAGCACCATGTTTAAATATACATTTCGCTTCTTCTTCATGACTGACTGATTCATCCAATAGAGCTTTAACAATTAACCATAATGTACTCAACATCCAGTATCCATAAAATTCTCTGCTCATATGCAGTAAATATTTCTTCATTTCCAGAGGGGGAAACCGTTCAGAATCAGTAGAAATGAGAAGCTCGACTGGGCAGGAATTTAATATTTTACTATTTTAACTGTGTATTTGTTTCAAGTGATGTCTTAGACTAGATATATAAAAACCAGCACCGCTTCACCTGCCTGAGACAAATACAGCTTGTGTAATGTTTCAATCAGCTGGCTTTCAGTGAACAGTTTTATCGATGCATATACTTTTTAATTCCATGAGTTTTATTTTACATATTTCTTCTGTTTTTTAAATGACTTTCATTATGTCTGATGTAATTTCAGACTATGTTTTAGTGATGTATTGCATGAAGTGAAAGCAGAGGTATGCACTGTTACCCAGGGGGAATTTTTCCTTTCTTGGATTTTAGTTACTCTCAATCCTAATATATGATTTATGACTTAAAATGATACAAAATATTATCAAGAGTGCTTTCAAATAATTTTCTGTAGCTCTAATAACTGATTATTTCACTGGGGATTGTTGTAGTTTTTGATTCTGCAGTATGACAAAGGAGCAGACAGGGGGAAAAAAACTAGATTTCCACCCATGTTGTTGGCCGGATGTGAATTCTGAGGGGAAAACTCAGAAACTTGGACTTCAGTTTTGTTTGTTCGGAGCAGAAACCGAAGGTAAAACTACAAACTTGTCCCACTTACATAAAGGAATAAAGCAAATGCTGTATTTGCAAAGAGATGCTGATCTTTGGGGTTCAGGGGTTCTGGTGGGGAGGAGCGGGCCCGGCCTGGCGGTGCTGGTAGCTGTGGTGATGCCGGCTGGGTAGCAAGGGGGGAGACCAGCTGCCCGGGGAGCGCCCATTACGAGATGGAGCCAGAGATAAGTGCTCTCCCAGGCCCCCTTTCACAGGCATAATTAGCACACTTCTTATCTGCTGCTCAATTCACATTCACACCCGCCTGCCATGAATGGAACGTGAAAGAGAGGCAGAAATCGGGGAGAAATGGAAGAGGTAGAGGGGGCAAGGCAGAAAGATGGGAGTAAGGTGGAAAAGGCATCGGTGGAACCCTGTTCCCAGACAAACCTTCATTTGAGAAGAAAAAGACGTGCTCTCCCCCCTTTCTCTTTCTCCATCCTTTCAAGGAGTCTTTGAACTCCTTAACAAAAACAGTGGTTTGTGCATCAAACTGCAATTTGGTAAAACAAAGCTATCTGGGGGTATAATCATCCTAATCAGCAAGAAAAAAATAAAGCCTTTGCAGATATTTCTAGATTATTCCGCCCTTGGTGATCTATTTTCCCCCCATCTTCTTCATCAAGCACAATTGTGGAAATCTTTCCAACTCTGCCTCCGACAGACGCATGAAAACCTTTAATAATAACTCCTTAGTGCTCCATTTTTAAATTACTTTTAATAAAGAGTTAAACTGGCGCTGTTTCCACCACACACAGGCTTGTATTGTGTGCGCACCCTGCTCTCTGGGAGAAGATAACAGGGGCCCCATCGTCTTACCGAGTGGAGCTAATATAAACAGGTTTGTTTGGTGTCGAAACAGTGTCGACTGCTAAACTCCAAACCCACAATAAAGAGGACGTGTCATTATGGCCATAAATCATCTCAGTGATGCTCTGAGGCAAGTTTTGAGAAAGGGTGGGGAGGTTTCTACATCATTGTCTTTAACTATAGTATGATGTCATGTGCACAAAGAATACTTTCTCTCTTCTTCTTAATGTTCTTTGTGCAGACTCCTTGTGTGTGTTTTTATATGTCTATAAAAATACAATCATGATGCTTTCCAGGTCAAGTTTTCTCATTTGGACATGAACAAGACTCTTAAAGGAACTCTCACTCTCTGCCGTCAGTGTGTCGCCGTTTGGATAATCTGAATGAGAACAGTTGCATGTTTCAAATTTCAGTTTTGAGTTTACGGCACATGAAAGCTGCAATTGGAGCAACTTTGGAGGATAAATCCAGCAAAATGATTCACGACATTTGAATATATACATTACAAGATCCTGTTTTTAATTCTGATGGCTCTTACTTGTTTGTATACTCGTGTTGTTCTCCTGTAGCACTTTGAGATTTGCTTTAAATGCCACGCTCGTTAGAAATGAAATGTCTTACTTGTTTTTTAGCTGGCTGCATTTTGAGCAGTAGAAGTATAAAAGAGTAAAGTCCTTCTTTGTTCAAACACTATATTTTGGATATTGAAAAAGAGAGAAAAGACCTCCTTTGTTTTTAATCCGGTTCAGTGTTTTGTGTGAGTTTTTCGTACCTGGCTCTTGGAGGCAGCCACTTTTGCAAACAGGGCCTGAGAGACTTTGGCCCTCTTCATCTCCTGCTGGATCTCATCGTAGATGGTGGAGTTGATGTTGAGGATACAGCTCTCAGTTTTGCCGTTCCACTCGTTGGGCAGAGGCGATTGTTTCACCTTGATTGAGGAAGACAAAAAAGGAAGAAGACATTTAAAATAAAATCCTACACAAAGCTGCACAGATTTTTCAATTAAAACTCAAAAACTTAAACTTTGATTTTACAGATTATTTTTGTGACTTCCACTTTTTTTTTTTTTTTAAGTCATGGTTGGGTAAAGTCAGTCCTGTCTATATCTGTATTTGTCCTGGAAGTGGTTAAAATCTTCTTTAAGTATGACTGTAACACAAACTTAAAAACTGCTTTTTTGCCCCTGATCTTGTTTACAATTACATAAAATTAATATTTGGGGCTTTCTAAACATGTAAAATACAGTGGTTGTAATATTCAACAAACTTCTTTGACAACAATTTGAATACAACTCATTTAAAAATACAAGTACAAGCCTTAACCTGGAAAGATACACTTACATAAGCCTCTGCTTCTTTCCACAAATGCATTGAAAAACTTGGTTTGCCGTGTTGGTTGATGCTAACTTCTGGTGTCTGTATTGTCTCTGTGAATGTGGTCAGGTGAGGGTGTAGTTGTTTGCTCACAGGGGAAATGCCCACGGGGA
This sequence comes from Notolabrus celidotus, assembly GCF_009762535.1. Taxonomy (NCBI): domain Eukaryota; kingdom Metazoa; phylum Chordata; class Actinopteri; order Labriformes; family Labridae; genus Notolabrus; species Notolabrus celidotus. Next base: position 5,417,539 of record NC_048283.1, on the reverse strand, counting down.
TCCGGGGATTCCAGTCCTCGGGCCTCACACTGTTGCAGTCTTCCCTCCGAGGCTGCAGAGTCGGGAACAAAACACACTTGCTCAGGCGCACATTCAGGAAAAAAAAAATAAAGAAAGTAATCTGGCAAAACACTCAGGCAGTCACCCATCTCTCTCATGTTGCTCTGCTCAAAAACACTTAGATGTGTTGTATGAAATGTTATTATTCTTACGTCAAGCTGGTGATTAAAAAATAAATGCAAGTCGAGTGAAATCAAATCATCTTCATTCAGCGGCTTGTTGCATCTTGACAAAAATCTTTTGACAAAGTAACAAGTATCCTAATAAAAGCATAACCAAAGAACCATTAGCATATGAATCATCCATACAAGCCCTTTCAAAGGAGAGGGTTGGGTATGACTACAAGTACACAGCATTCAAATAAACCATAATAACCCCAACAGCCACTAACTGAAGATACAACCTGTGCTTAAAAAAATATATAGATCCAAGTAGTGGTCTAGACGCTTAATACGAGCTCTCTGATGTGTTAAAAACAATCTCATGATCCTTAAACTTGCGGTGAAACTGGAATGTCGGAACAGTTCTGCGCCTTTCATCCTGCTTTTTTTCACCACAGCTCGACATGGGCTCGTCAGTCTGAGCGGTAGGTTACCATGTAGGGCTAATTGTTAAGGCCGGGACGTGCACTAACTGGCTTCAGGGGAGTTGAGCGGACCCATCAGACACACGTGTGAGAAACATACCTCTGCATCTGTTTTTACGAGGCCAATAAAAAGCCTCCTCTGTCTCGGGCTCAATTGCCACCCTGGCTGATTTATGTGCTTAAATTCACACCGCATTGCTCCATAGGAGAGGCTGGCAGATGGCCAGGTGTATGAGTGTGCGAATGAGTGTGTGTGTGTGTGTGTGTTTGTGGGTGAGTGAATTGCCTTGTGTAAGAACAGGTCTATATGATAAATGTCAATGTGTTTAAGTCATACAGGTGAAGTGTATTAGGCAGCTATATATTCTATTGATGTGCCAACAGTAGTTTTGAGCAATATGCAAATAAAAATCACCAACATGAGGCTTTCAGTCTCTGGTCATGTTTGAGATCTTTACAGTTTGTATGCAGTGCAGAAGTCATTGTGTTTATTGTTCAGCTTGCAAATGTATTCCTGCTGTGTTATCAATCTGCACAGCTCTGTTGAGGTAGTCTCTGATACTCTAAACAGCCCTCTGTGAGTACATCAGTGATCTGTCATTCACCTGGTGTAATTATTGAGCTTTTCAACACTCGGACTTCTGATTCCCTACCTCTGCTTCTCAGGGAATTTAAATAAAAACATTAAGTCATAAGGCCAAATATGTTTTCTAATTAATTCTCAATCAAAAGTCCACCTTCTACTTCTGACTCTCCATCCTGTACTGACACAGACTCGCATTGTAACGATGAGCTGTCAACTGCAAAGTGGCCCTGCTTAAGTTCAGCACGGCTGCTTCAGAAAGCGACTCTTTCTTTCACTTTTTGAAAGGACAACGACCGCCGTCCTGCTGAGTAATCCCAGGAGGAGGCTTCATTTTGGAGATGGGTGGGCCTGTTTCTTTCTGTCTTTCCTCTTCACCTACCTAAAAGCCAAATCGTCACAGAGGACAGGACAGAGGGCGCTTTGTCCGCCACCTCTCACCTCCCAGATGCAGCTGACCGCACTTCAAATGGGCTTAAGTGGTAGAAAGTTGCCACATACCTTTCAGATGAGGGACACTGATTTGCTGTGAGGGTGGAAAGTTGTGCTTTGGTGCAAAAAAAAAAAGATTTTGAAAGGGGGACAGTCTAAAAGATGTTTGATCTTTCTCAGAGCGTGTCATCACTGGGTGAGCTTTATTTTTTAAAAAGGTAGAGCTTTTAATGCTGCTGAATGCACAGTAAAAGGTCAAAATTAGCACAAAAATTTACCCGTCATTTGTGCAGCATTTCCACCTGTGTGGTGAGGCCGGGGATGATGCAGAGCTGATTTACATGCAGGCAGAATGTAAACTATTTCTTCTATCGGGCATGTTGACCGAACAAATGAGCCTTTATTTGTTCCTCATGTTTCCCAACAGGTCTTAGCCTGAGTCAGAGGAGGGGAATGTGAGGTGTGAATCTTAACAATGTGCCAGAGTGGTGAATGTGAGCATGCTTGCTTTCGTCACATGTAAACACAATGTGCTAGTGAGTGCATTACATCGGTTTGCGTGTGTTTTGAAAAGCTGTGCAACAATAAACCCACAAAATTAAATGTTTACAGGCTGAACGGATGCATAAAGTACAAAACAGAATTCAGTTAAGGTGCATGGAGCGCTCTTGAAGCTCGCCTGACGTCACTGTGTTTGTTACACATGTCTTTGGACTCGGTCCATGACACCACCGCAGACGCAGACAGACAAAATTCCAGCGTCTTCAAAACACTCTAACCTGCTCCCACGCCTGCATACCTGCTCTAAACTGTAAACAATTCACAAAATACATCATCTATGAATGGAACAATACGAGTTGAAAGGACTAGATCGACTGATACACCTTTCTCAGTATGAATGAATGAAGCCTTCATGACACTGCTTGTTTGTCGCATGCTTTTTTGAAGTGTCACCGCATTTTTCTCTTTGTCACCTGACTCGACCCGACTTGCTGCAAAAAGTATTTTCGTTTCTGCATTTCAATCTGTAAATCACACTGAAAGACAAGTTTTATCTGATCAACACTCTCAGGGTGGAGTGAACAAAAGCATTTGTTCTAGCACTGACTGGTTAGGTTGCTGGTAAACTGGGATGGTAATGTGTTGAATCATGTAAACATCAAGGTTGAGTGTGTCTGGATTTGTTGCTTAAGTTATCCAGGCTTGTACCCTGACTTTCTTCCACTCCCACAGACTAAGATTGGCTTCCCTTATATGATTCCACCACAGCTTAAGTGCATCTCAACATCTTAACCACACATGGAGACAATGAGACCGATTGGTCTCACTGATTGGTGGTCTGGAGCTGCTCTGTGTTTTGCAGGGATTTCAAGAAACTGATGAGAATACCTGTGCATTGAGTTATTCCAAGTCTATACGTTGTCTATATAGCAGCTCTGTCTCTATTTAATGTCTTTAAAGCTCCAGTCAACCCATCAAGTGACATGTTATCTGCATAGTAAACACAGGGTTATGACAGCATGGCATGCTCAGAGGAATTAAATCTCAAGTACCTGTACAGGTCGGTTGGGTGGAGTGCTGATGAGAGGAGCTGCGCCCATCGCTGAGGCTGCTGTCAGGCTGCGCTCCCTCTCTTCTTGATAGATACGATCGCGTTCAACCTCTGGCAGCTGCAGGAAGTTCTGCATGGCGCGCAAATTGACCAGCAGCGACTGAGAGGCTGTTTTAGGGTCTTCCTCCTTGCGAAGGATCTCAGACAGCAAGCCCTGCGTCAGGGGAAAGAGGGATGGAGAGAGGAGAGGAGAGAAGATGAAGTATGGGAAAGGGGTCAAAACGAAAAGCACAGTCCAGTGTTGGTTGTCAAAGACACTGAAACGTTAGTGTGGCCTATCAATTGGTATCACTTCTGTAATTCTGCAGGTTTTTGGACATTTTCTCAGAGTCTTATGCTGCTTTGGATAAAAAGCTGCAGCCACTCGCCTGAAATATGAAATCTTCCGCGGCGGGCAATCAGTGTATCCTCTGTTTACTTTCAATAGCGCTCAATTCCATCATTATGAGGCGGCGATGACTCCATTATCAGAGACGTGTGATTGGGCCTTTTCATCAGCTCTTGGCCACACACTGTGCAAACCATCTCTTCGCTTCTCTCCCCATCAATAGGTGTGATTTGGTAATAAAACTAGGTGATGGGGAAAACATGCTTGTGCTATTACTTTTACGTTTTGTTTTTCAGAACATGCCGCTCTTGAGCGACGAGCAGAGCAGCAGATATGTTCCCAACGTTGACTGCTCGACTATTAAAATCTACACAGCTATATGTGTCATGTTTAAAAAGGTATGTTTGTGGTTTCCAGGCAAGTGGGAACAAGTGAAATCTAACTCGGAGTGAGGGTTTTATGACGAGAAGTGACTGCGTGCTTAATACACACAAGTATTCAGAGGATAGATTAGTGGCATTTATGTTTTCACTGTCTGCCTGTTGGTGTCTGCATTCTTCAACAAATGCATCATTCTTTGCCATCAGACCTTTTCTGTCTATTTCTCAGGTCAATCAGTTTCCTCTCCAGAAGGACAAAAAGCCTCCTGAACTGACGCAGGAACCCTTGTGTCACTACTCAACACCCCCTTCTCTCTCTCTCCCCTCTGCTCTCTTTTTATTAACGCAGACTCGAGGAGGAACCGCACGTCTAATAAATAATCCTCCAAAGGCAAACTCTCCAACGGCACATTGAGCTAATTCCTCATATCAGCTTCAGATAAGACTCTGTTTGTGTGGGAGTTCAGCAATCCACACAAAAACACTACTGTCTGACTCTAACACACACACACAAACACACACACACACACACACACATATTTATTTGGTCGGGGGTTGCTGTATGTTCTAATTCTAATAGATCCATATCAGTGTCTGTTTTTTTTCCCCTCTTTCATACACGACGACTTCAAAGCAAATGGAGTCGTAATGAGGTTTTGTGTCACCTCCTTCCACCCCTCTTTAATACAGACGGTTCATCTTAAAACATTATCACTGCCTTCTGTGTGTGTGTGTGTGTGTGTGTGTGTGTGTGTGTGTGTGTGTGTGTGTGTGTGTGTGTGTGTGTGTGTAAGGCCTCTGACTATGAAGTGAAACCACATATTTTGGCAGGGAGAGAGAACGCACGCGATGACCGAGCCCGGGTCTCTCGCATGGCAGGCTGCCAGCTGTCTTGAAGTACAGTAGAGGTGCTGCGTTACTGGAGTGAGAATTATGAATGAGGAATAATCTGTGGATAAAAAAAAAACTCCAGGCCTCTCTCTCTCTCTCTCTCTCTCTCTCTCTCTGTGGATCTTCGGTTATCAAAGAAGTTGCATGAAATTGTTTTATTGCTTCCTTAAAGTCACATTTATCTCTCTCTTTTTTTTTTTTCAAACAGGATGTTAGTGTCTAGCGTCACACAGAAACAAAGTCATGCACTTTATGTTTTCTTTTCAAGCAAGGAATGATATTTTGATATATGTTTTTTTATCAAGCTAACTTTCGTACTGCTGCAATGTGCCAATCTCAAAGATACACAGTGTTCGAGGAACTTGCAGAGCTCTTTTTTATGTGAGTTTTTGAGAGTTATTGTTTGTGCTCCAAAAGTTTTATTACGTTGTGAATATGAGTCAGACTGGGTTGTAAAGTTGAGGATAAAAAGTGATATTAAACTCAAATTAAACAAAAAAAAATAAACAATGTTTAATCAACCTTGGATGATGAAGCAAATACTGGATGTTTTCCAAATCATTTTAATTTCAATGACCCTTCTGGTCTCAAAGAAGATGTTTTCCTTCTCAGATATCTCTGATGCAGATGTGCTGAAAATGTTACTGCAGTCTTAAAGGAAAAAAAGCAAAGTCTTACACAAAGCATAACCCACTCAGCGTCAGAATTTATTGATACTATTATTTTCTGTCCCTCTGGACCTGTTTTTAAGAAGGTCTTGTTATGAGAAAGGTCCAGAGGTACCGCATACAAGTAGGATTAAGAGGTTGTGATGCTGAGAAGGTTATGCAGTGTGCAAACTTATCTTCTGTTTTCAGTTTTTATCAAAGTTATTCTTACATTTTTTTTAAAGCTGGTCAAAAAGTTTGATATTAACTCCACTGTCCTCGATAATGACTGAATGTGAGAGCAGTCAGTCCAACCCAGCGATCAATCCAATGAGTATGACTGAGGTATAAATCTGATACCTGCCAATCAAAAGAATTCTAATTGTGCTGAGTAAGAAAAGAGCCTGATGTTCTCGCCCTGTGTCGTTCCTCTCACCTGGGTTCTGTTGAAGGCCACACGAGCAAAGACTGCCTGTGAGATTCCGGCTCGCTTCAGCTCGTCCCTCACCCACTGGTAGATCTCTGATGACACTTCAGTGTTGGACGCCACCTGTGGCTCCATGGGCTTGTTGTGGGAGTTGCGGCTGACAGGTGGGTGGTTGAGGTACTGCTGTGACAGGGACTGCTGTGCCAGCAGCCGGTTCACCGCGTACTGCTGGTTGAGGATCTGTGCCATCACGAGCTGCTGGTTGACCAGCTGGGGGCTGATGGGCGTGGACACGAGGCCCGGGTGGTGCAGACCGGGAATCTGGGGCTGTCGGCCGCCGGTCTGGCCTCCGTGTGGTGGAGGAGCGTGAGACAGCGGGGGCACCGGCGAGGAAGGGGTCTGCTCTGCCGTGCTGCCGGGTATGGGCTGCTGCTGCTGGGAGAAGCCCAGGTGGTTGTGGTTGTGGTTGTGGTTGTGGTTATGGTTCGAGCCGGGTGGAGAGAGGTCGGACAAGCCATCCATCTCTGCTGCAGGGGGGGGGGGGGGACAAAGACAAAGCAAGGTAGGATCAGTTATGGGTTCAAAAAACAATAAAAAAACAGGAAAAAAAGTGAAAGTTAGACCTCAGTCGTAAAATCATGAATCATGAACATCAGTTCAATGTCAGCATAGCTACGATGTCTTATCAGAGGAAATGAAACAGAGCCTCTCTGCATGAGATCAAACTTTAGCCTCAAGTGAAATTTTAGCTGTCGGCTAACATTCTCATTTATGATGGTGACATATGTTAGGGAACATGTCTGTGAAGGCTCTCAGTCATCCAGGTCGTGGTAATTCAAAGCCTGATCCCAATTTCAGTTGCCTTTTCGGATCAAGCTCTAAATAAAGACGGAGAGGAAGTTTTTGCAGACGGCCCCAAACCACAAATAACAGACTAATACAGAAGTTCAGTGTTTTTCCCCTTACAGGCCTCTTCCTCCCTGATTGGATATGAAACAGCTGATCAGCCAACGACCGGTTAAAAAAAGAAAAAGATGGAAACGCAGATAAAAGAGCTTCATTGTGTTTGACCTGTGTCTTCCACAACCCATGCCTTCAAAATTAAGTTCAGAACGTCTGTGGCCTCATCATGTGAAAAATAAATCCCTAAGAGACAGAAGAGTGTGTGTGAGTGTGTGTCTGTGTGTGTGTAGGTATAGTATCAGTGTGTGTGAGTGTGTGTATCCACAAAAGCAGGAGCGATGTTAAGAAATCTGATTCTCTCTTTACATCCTTAATTCTGAAATAAGGAACACAAGCTAGCCATTATGACAATTTTAGGTGAGGAAGGTCTAAATTTAAATGTAGGGAGCAGCGAACGGTGACAGAAGGAGTAAATTTGAAGATATATTTTGTAACTTGAGGAACGCCCTTGTAAAGTTGTACTAAACCGACCTGATCTGTCTGTGAGAGATAAAAAAAAATATGTCTTTGTAGCTTCATTTTGTGGCATCTCCAGCTTTGGGAATCTTTAAGTCCATAATGGTTGCTAGGGAATATTTTTAAGGCAGGTTTAAATTATGTGCTTAGAGGGTGAAAACAATGATTTACCATTCAAAGTGCTACCCACAGCGAAGTGAGCAAGCGTTCAGAGCAGCTGAATGTTTCAGGTTTCCGCCTCACTTTAAGGAATATTGCATATGCTGAGGCTTTTTTACGTGCGAGATCCCAAGCAAGTGAGTGAGGGGGCAGCGTTTAAGAATTCATACGGATGGCAACATTAACACCTCAGAAGTGTGCTGCGGCCTGCACATCCCACAGAAAGAGATTGTGAAAAGAGTAAATTGCTGTTATGGGGAAGGAGGAGGGGGGTGAGGGTCTTCAACAAGCTGAATTTTTCAGCAGATGAAAGATTAAGTGCATGGATGTTTTCCAAAAATACACACAATAATCGTGTGTTTGAGCTGCCTGTTTCTTAACTGTCAGCAAGCACAAAACACCCGGCCAAGACGGGTCCATTGAGCGTATATCGAAAACAAATGATGTGGGGGGAAAAAACAAAACAAAAAAATCTTGGTAATAATCACATCTCTTCCTATAATCCCTGGCATTCCCTGGCTCTGATGGTATGGCGTGTCTATTCACTCATATGTGAATGTGAATGCGTGTGTATGTGTGCATATGCTTGCTCGCACAGACTGCTGGGGGGCATGCTCACAACACACAAACACACAGGCACACAGAGGCATTTCCATGCAAATTGAAAAGAGAAGGGGTGACAGAAGAGCATGGCAGGCCCTGGGAGAAAAAGGCTGCCACAGAAGCGGGAGTCCTCGTGTGGAATCCTGCCACAAAAGAGCCCCGGATTAAACACACAATGGGAATGGGATGTGGGCTGAGGGAGGGAGGGAGTGTGTATGTGTGTGTGTGTGTGTGACTGTGAGTGAGAGAGCGAGAGAGAGACATACAAAGTGACCCAACTCTCTCTCCTGTGTTGGCTTCCCTGCTCTAACGCAGCCACGTCAAAAAGAGGAGACGCCACATTCGCCGGCGGCTGCTAACACCACTTCAGCTGGCAGAGCGGTGACTGAGGTAGCTTGCCAGTACCTGTGACCAGGTACTTATTCCCCTTGACTTGAGGCTCAAATGCAGTGTGACAAAGTAAATGCAGAGTCACACTTGACACCACTGCCAAAGCACAAAGGGATGACCGTGCCACTCTTTCTTCCAGCCTTGAAACTTTTGTGTCCAAGAAGCAGACAGCAGACCGTCATGAATATTGAGGCTGGGGGGGGGGGGTTTCTGCGGGTGTGTGGTGGGCACCTGAGGCCCATGTGAGGCCAGGGTTTATGTATCTGAGGTTTGCTTTACTTGACATATCTAAGCTAGAGTTTGCGTGTCAGCAGAACATTAGATGTTATCACCGCTGCTATGGATATACATTAGCGGTTTTGGTCTTATCAGGGTTTGCTGTCCCCAGAGAGAAATGATAAACCCATCAGAGTGAACAGATTGGCTGCTGACAGTTTTTAAAGCAAACAAGTATTTTAATGGACACTAACAGTCAAAGTTTGGACACACCTTCTCATTCAATGGTTTTTATTTATTCTAATTATTTCCAACATTGTAGATTAATACTGAAGACATTAAAACTAGGAAATAATCTGGTTTTGCCATAATCTGGATTACAACAGTCGTCAAATAGGGCTATCCATTGTGTACTAACCCTACCTCTGAACAACACACCTGATGGTCTCAAACACATTAAGAAGGAGAGTAACTCCACAAATGAACTTTTGACAAGGCTCATGTTAATTAGAAACCATTCCAGGAGACCACTTCATGAAGCAGACTGAGAGAATACCAAGAGTGTGCATGAAGGAAAAAGGGGGCTACTTTACAGAATCTAAAATATGAAACATATTCTGCTTTGTTTAACACTTTTTTGTTCATTAAATAATTCCATATATGTTCTTTCATAGTTTTGATGTCTTCAGTATTAATCTACAGTTTTGAAAATAACTGAAATAAATAAAAACCATTGAATGAGACGGTTTGTCCAAGCTTTTGACTGGTAGTGTTCTCTAACTGAAATTACATTAAGGTTGGCACCATGCTGACATCTTAACAGTCGGTTGAGATGGTAATAAAAGAACATCATGCTGGACTTTAAAGTGCTTTTGGATTCTGGATTAAGATTACATTTTGAGAGAGATTCAATTCAGGCAAGACAAGCATTTAATATTAAGGTTAAACATCACAGCTCCCCAAAACTCAGATTAAGAGTGTGTGTGTTTATGTAGTCTTGCCCCGAAGCCACCAGTCTCTGTTCACACAGCAGAGTTTTCAGTTAAAGTTTGTGTTTTTCATCAATGTTCAGTTTAAGGTAGAATAACAATCTAGATAAGTGCAGGGAGGTCATGGTTAAAGGTACACTACGTCAACTTTTCCTTGCTACAATGTCTAAATGTTCCACAACAACAGCAAAACACCGATCTTGCATGGGTTGTAACAGGCAGGTACACACCTATTTAAGTATTTGTAATGATTGTAATTATTGCAACTGCATTTTATTACAGAGAAAACAAAGTACAGACTAGAGAGGAGTCTGTGTTTGTTTTAGTAGCGTGACTTTGAGGATTGTTTATTCTTGTGTATTGTTATTTTTAGTAATATTAATGTGCAGTCAGCTAAATGTACATCTGAGTCCACCCTTTTTTTTTTTTTTTTAAGTTATGTTTTTGGCCTTTTCGCCTTTATTAGATAGGACAGCTGAAGAGAGACAGGAAATGTGGGGAGTAAGGAGCAGGGGAAGACATGCAGGAAATGGTCGACCGGGCGGGAATCGAACCGGCGACCCCTGCGACGAGGACTGTAGCCTCTGTATGTAAGACGCTTAGACCGCTAGGCCACCAGCGCCTCTGAGACAATAAAGTGTCTCGTATCATATCAACTAAATGTTCCATGAGCAAAATGGTACTAATCTTATTCATTTCTTTGTGCATCACCTCAGAAATGACACAGTGCCGTGCTTGAGGTGATGGCTAGTCTCAAAACAGTTCATTCATCAATGTAATATTCCTCAGAGTGAAAAGAAATCAAAGGTGTGTTTGTGTGCATGTGTGTGTGATTGTGTGTGTGCCCATGTTGAAACGTACCTAGTGCATTGGCACGCGGGCTCTCACGGAGGACACATGTCCCCAGGTAGCCCTCCAGCTGGGAGGGTTGGCGCATGCCTGCACAGTTGGATGACAGGACACGCACATGCACACACACAGACACACACACAGACAAACACACACAGACAGTTGTGAAGAAAGAAACACAGGGTTAAAGCTTTCTACATTCCTCCTCTCCCACTGCAGCTAAGCAGAAATATGACATTTAAAGCACCAGCATCACTGAGGCCGCACTGGCAGCTGCAGCAGCCCCATTTCAGAGGAAAATAAAGCCAGATCGAAAACAATTATGACAGAGAATGTGTAGGAGTATGCAGGATAATACACAAGTACAGCAGGTCTGGAGTAAGTAATGTTCCCAGCGTATGTTAGCAGACACTTTAACACTTAAACAGAAGAAGAAAAAAACATCAGATAAGATATGATCACAACACACTATTTGCATGGAGGCTGTGAAAACATTTTGATATAATATCTCATCTGTCATCACTGCGAGCAGCGGCGCACTGGCAAAGAGAAAAGATTGTTCAACAGATTGTTAAAGCTAATATCTCAACATTACACTGCCTTATGAGCCCTGCAACAGAGTGGAGTTCTGCTTAATCAAAAGACATAAAAATATAGAGGAATTCTTGCTCCAGCTGGGGTGCTACTAGTATCATATAACCTCATTTCCTGGTGGGTCAAAAGGGGATTTTTTAGAGATAATATAAAGCATGCGTTGTTAGAGGGTTGATAAGAAAATCTAATTGAATTTCAGACTAGGCGGTGGCTGGTTGAAGTCATCGCTGCCTTTTGTTCCGTGGGAAACTAAACCTCACAAACAAAAATAAAAACAATCAGAGCCCTCTGTTTGGCTCTGGCATTAGTTTTAGTTTAAGCAATAATAGATAAATCAAAGATAACGCTGTGTTTCTGCAGAACAGAGTGGAGTAATCCTGAGTTATTAGATAACAAGATAAAAATGTATTTCTGCCTCATGCAGCGGCAGGAAGACAAAGAGACGGTTGGCTAGAGAACATATTGTGATGGCGACTGGTGTGTGTGTGTGCGAGTGTGTGCATGTGTGTGTGGACAGAGACAAAAGTGTGAGCGCCATACTTTGCGCCCCTCCGTTTTGCTTACCCATCATATCTTTTGTCTTCTTGAAATGTTTATACCAGCGCCCAAATTCCTGACACTTCGCCGCCGACACATTTGCATAGTAAGTGCTGTTCACAATGGAGGAAATCATACTCTGAAAGAGAGAGATTGATTGAGAGGGAGAGAGGACGAGAGAGAGACTTTAGCTTCTCATTGTGGAAAATATACAGACATAATATTAAAGCTTGTGAAACATGCAGTAACACTGTAGCTTGTCAAAACAAATAAAAGATAGGGACAAGGTAAAACCCAGCACTAAAAATGGCAAGTGAAAAGTATCAGACATGCAGATATTTTTGGATCTTCTCTTCTAAAAGGTGAACAAATTAAATCAAACAAGGCTTTGTCTGTTCCTTTTTATCAAATGCCTCTGAGTTTGTCTGAACCTTTTTTTGATTTCAGAGTGGGTAAATTACAAAGTCAACTTGGTGCTAAGTCTGTTGACATAAAACGCAGGCGGCGGGGAGGATATTTACCTTCAAAAAGAAAGAAGACAGCGCCTTATTGAATATCAGCATCTGGGGAGTTGTGCGATGTAAACAGATAAACCTCTTTTATTTTCCGTCTCTTTATTTATACAATCTGTTAAAGACAACAACTTCAAGCAGATCGAGGGCCGCACCGAGCGTGTCGTTCTCCGTCTTCCCCCCTTTTTACAGTCGACTCTCTACCCTCTCTGCATTCACTTCAACCTCCCTCCGTCGCCGCAGAAAAACAAAAAGGCGATATTTTTCTCCTTCTAGTTTCATTAAAATGAATGTTTTAACACCTTGCCGGCCTCGGGGCGAATAGGGAGGCTGGTGCAGGAGAAATTGTTTTTGATTGTTATAAATATTCAAAAGAACCAAACCATCTGTTTTCAAATTACAGGTATGCCATCTTTATCATTTTTTATAATATATGCGCTCGGAGGATGGTAGGGGGAACCTTCTGGCAGAGCAGTATGGTGGGGTGAGCACAATGAACTGGTTCAGGATGATTCTGGTTCTTTGGCTGCAGCTTTGCTGTAGTGAAAACGAGTGACAGCTTTTATTTTTGAGCACCAAGTTCCTACATTTGGTTGCTTCAGTGCATATTTTTAAGGCACACATGTAAGCATACTGCAAAGCAACTGAATCAACTTCAAAACCTCAAGTTTCTTGATGTTCATACTTTATGTTTCCTCACTCCCTTAGCTCATTTTTACTCTCCTGTCATTGTCATTGTCCAAGTTCAAAGTGAGGGTCAGTGTCAGCTGTAGGCTGGCTGTGGCACTAGCAAAAGCTCATTAATGCCACAGTTCGTAGCATGAAATATACTGACTTTAGTTGCCCCAATGCAACAGACAAAGTGTCTTCAGCGCCAATGGTTGCCGCTTGCACAGCTCAAGCTTCTTCGTTGCTGTCGCAGTTCAAAAGCTGGAAGCTATTACAAATGTTAGTGCAGCTGCCTGATATCAGGTAGAAATGAAAACTTTTTACTCTCAGTTTCCATCAGAAATCATTCAGAGGTACTTCAACATCGGTGTAAATCAGGTTCACAGTGTAGTAGACAACTGGCCCTTAGGAAAAGGGGGTGTCATGACAAAACTTTATGGCCTCAAAATATAACATATTGAGCCAAGGCCTGGACCGTGCAGATCTATTAAAGCTTTAGGCAACTTTTCCAATGGCACCAATTCAAAGTGAGACACGTGTTTAGACAGTACTCACCAAAAAACCTGAGTTCAAGGCAGGACACAAAGGAGCAAAATGGAGACAAGTTTGCTCTTAAGACTGGCGGCAAGGCAGGAAGTGCTTTTTTAAATATATGGACACCAAGATGTCTTAGTTACAGGACAAAACATTTCTGAAGTTCTCAAAGACATTGACCGAGCTAGAAGCCAAGTCTTCAAAAAAACTTGAGTCAAATATCAGCAAGTGAGTCAAGAGTCACGTTGGAGGCTTCAGATTGGTGTAAAACTGCACCAACCGCAGTGTGGAGCACCGTGTCATGATGAAAAACAGCAAGGGGGGGTGAAGATGTCTGCATTGGGACTTGCAGAGTTTAACAAAGCAGGCTTTTATAGATATAGTGAAAAGCCTTCATTTAATGAAAACCCTAATAGAGTTCAGGTTAGGGTTAGGAAGTCAGAATTTCCTTTCTAATGGGTCATACATTTATGCATGAAGCAGCTCATTCTTTTAGATTTATGTGGTTTTGCCTTTCAGAAACAGTAACTGCTGTTCAATCCTCTATGGTTGTAAAATGATAATGTCCTGTTTGCTCCACAAGATTTAGAAAACAGACTGAGTCAAAATGAAAAGATTTGTCCTTCAGTCATTGGGAAAGTGGATTAGGGAAAAAACTTGTACAGCTGTAAATCACAAACTCAAGTTTCACCTGGCTCCTGGAGCAAACACCCAAATACCCAAACACCCAAACACTCAAACACCAAAACCAAAGATCCGTCTGAAAACCATAAATATGAAGTGAGAACAATTCTCCTGTAAGTCTGTGGGATAATGAACTCCTCTCTTCCAGCCTGCCATCTTTTATTTACAGTATATCTGGGCTAAGGCGGCTCCAGGCAACAAACAAGAGGCCTGCAGAAGACAGTGCATTCTCTCTCTCTCTCTATCCTTCCCTCTATCTCTCACTCCCTCTTTCTCCGCCATCTTTGACACAGATGTTCTAATAAACGCTCCTCATTAATCAGCCCTCTCCCTCAATACATCACTCTACCTCTCACAGGGGGCCCCACGTGTATGTGTGAAGAAAACAACACACACACACTCACACACACACACACACACACCTATTCTTCGTCTCACTCTCTCCCACTGCTCTGTCACGCACACACGCATACGCACTAAGTGAAATCAAGCAGATAACCAGAGCCTCTGCTGCCACTGCGGAGCCAGCAGGAGGGCTGTGCTAGGGCTTGTCAACAGGTAGCATGGCTGAGTGTGTGTGTTTTGGTGTGTGTGTGTGTGTCTGTGTGTGTGTGTGTGCAGAAGCATGTGTGTGTGGACCCTTTAAGTGATAGCCATCTGCAGCACAGAGAGCTTATCAGCAAGACCAGGAAGTGGCACTGGGCTACTATCGGTCCCCAACATCTACTCCACTCCCCATCACGGGAGACAGGAAGAGACTGAGAGAAGAGAGAGAGAGAGAGAGAGAGAGAGAGAGAGAGAGAGAGAGAGAGAGAGAGAGAGAGAGAGAGAGTGTGTTCATATTTGTGAGTGTGTGTGTGTGTGTGTAGGAGAGTAACAGTGCAGCAGGCAGGTAGTGTAGGCGCCCAGCTGCCAGCATTAGAGTGTGGTGCACACACTGGCAATGAAAACACACACAAACTGCAACCCCTGCAGACAAACACACATGGTGCAGATACACAAACGCACACACGCAGATTTACACACACACACACACACACACACACACACACACACACACACATGCACAATTAAATCTGCACACACACATTCCAACTTAGCCTGATGTCTTGAATCAGCTGGGGGAAAGGCGCATCCCATTTGCGACACTGTGCCTAGTCTCTCGCCAACATCTAACACAGCTCAATTATGGCAGATACCCACCTAAACTGGGTGACCCCCTACCCCTCCCTTTCATCTAACACACACACACGCACACAAGAACATATAAAACACACACGCAGACACACAAACTGGCAGCCACGTTGGGCCTATGGCAGCAGAGGTGGTGAAGACCTGCAAAGATGGCATTTTGATGACTATTTGCTGCTACGCAACACAGCAGCTGGTGCATCAGGGGCCGCCCAGTGAGAGGGAGCGGGGGGCGGGTAAGAAGAGGTGGTGGCAATGAGAGAGACTGGGGTGATAGGGGGGCTCGTTTGTTGCCATAGTTTCTGTGAATAATGGCAAGGGGGTTGGTAAGCTTGGTAGCAACCTCAGGAAAAAAAATTAATAAACCTGATCGCCTGATGGTGACAGAACCAGGGGAAGTTTTATTTTGCCCGTGCATCTCCAAGCTGTGAGTGTTGAAGCTAGCTCCACATACGCGCAGCTCTGAATCAGCTCCCCCGGCAGAGTGACAATGGGCATGAGTGAATTCATTTTCCCTCTTTGAGTTTCCTCGTGCCATTTGTAGGCCAAACACACAAAGCATGACTCCCTGCTACAAAAGAATGAAACTAAATGTTTGACAAGGTCCCGTACAAAAGCTGCGTTTCACAAAATAACCCCCTGCCGCCCTCCCCTCCCCGCTCCACTGACCCCTCCTCCCTGTCTCTCTTCAGAGCTCTGTTCCGAGGTGAGCTAATTCTCTTTCACTCCCTCACTGCGATTCTCTCATCTGTTAACCTCTCTTTGCGGTCCGGGATTACGCAGCAGAAATTCGAGAAAACACTAATCCTGAAAAGGTGCCAATCTCCTTCTGACTCCTGCAACGCCCCTTCCCCTCCCACTCGCTCCACTTTTTTTGGTCAACTCAGAAAGCCGAGAGGGGTTGGCAATATGCTTCTTGGCGTTTCACCTTCTTATCATACCACACAAGCAGTGACATCACCATTCACAGGGCAGGGAGTCCGCGTATCGAGGCAACGTGGGAACAGCCCTCAAACGTCACAACCAGTCTGCTACACCAATTGGGTCTTTGAGGAACAAACTGTCTCTCGACGGGTGTAGCAGGCCACATTAAACCCCGCGGAGTAACAGATGTCAAACACCATCATGGCAGCCATGTTTGAAGAAGGAGTAGATAATCAGGGGCCGGCTTCACAAAGATAGACTTTCCATGGATGGGCTTTGATAAAGACAAATAGCTGTGAGCCGTCTAAATGATCCATGAAGCACTTTGGTTCATGAGTTTTTAGAAGCAAGACTACAGTGGAAGGAATTCTGGGAAACTTGAGGCTTTTTATAGAGTAAGAAATGAAGACCTGCCTGTAATTGCTCTGCAATGATGCAACTAATAGTGGTCAAAGTACCAGGGCTCTCGCAGCAACAGGGCCCAATGAAAACCAATGGAAAACATGGAAAACATGAAGTCCAGAATATTGTGCATCGGGAGGAAAAATCCTACCGCTAGCTAGCTCGCCGATGATTCAGTGATACAGGATATAAAGTGATATCTGCAAGTTCCACATAAAACAACTTTACAAGAGGGTCTTCAGATGTTTGTGGGATTAGATCGGTTTTAGGCTTGAGTTAGCATGAAGTGTAAGATTTTTAAATGGTTTGTCTATGTCACGTCTGACTAACTTAAGAGCGAATTTAAAAATTGCCTGAAAATATAAAGAATCATTTTGTGAAACAAGTCCAAGGCTATGCAGTGAAAACACCTTGAAGCAGCCAGTCTGTCTCTGAGCTACAGGATTTTGGAGGTTGCTGCCTTAAAAAAATAGACAGCAATTAAATTAGTAAACATAATAATGTCTACACTACCAGACAGACGTTTGGACACACCTTCTCATTTAATGGATTTTATTTATTTGTATTATTTTCAACATTGTAGATTAATACTGAAGACATCCAAACAATGGTTTTGCCATAATCTGGATTACAACAGTAGTCAAATAGGGCTTTCTATTGTGTACTAACCCTACCTCTGAACAACACAACTGATGGTCTCAAACACATTAAGAAGGCAAGTCATTCTACAAATGAACTCTTGACAAGGCTACTGTTAATTAGAAACCATTCCAGGAGACCACTTCATGAAGCAGACTGAGAGAATACCAAGAGTGTGCAAAGCTGTCATGAAGGCCAAAGGGGGCTACTTTACAGAATCTAAAATATAAAACATGTTCTGGTTTGTTTAACACTTGTCTGTGAATTAAATAATTCCATATGTGTTCTTTTATAGTTTTGATGTCTTTGGTATTAATCTAGTGTTTCAAATAATTGAAATAAATACAAACCATTGAATGAGAAGGTGTGTCCAAACTTGTAAATGTAAAATAACCTTTTCAAAATCAATGCTTAGAATTGGTTTAAAATTATACAGTCTTTATGATTACCCATACACTACCTAACTAATAACAAGGCAGTGAGAAGAGACGCATTTTTCTAACACTCACTGCATTGGAGGAAAATATTTTGCACTGATTAAAGAAACCAAGAATCTACAAGACTTCCTACATGATTGATTGATTTAGGATTGGCACTGATAATGAAATGTGTTCACGAAAGAAAGACACAGCTTCGGTTCAAGATATTTTCAGAACCTGCTTTCGTTCTCACTGGAAAGCTAAAACAATCTTCAGTTTAATTTGAGACTAGTGTGTGTATGTGAAAATAGCAAATCTGTGTCTGAGTAAGAGTGTGTGTCTGCGTGCGAGTGTGTGTGCTAGATCCTCTGAGCTCGTGTGTGCTCTCCTCTGAGCCGTCTTCACATATGGACCGTAAACAGGGTGATTACCAGACCGGGCTGGGCTCCGCCTGAACGCCACCCAGGGACTCTTTACATCATCAGCGCACTGCTCATGCCCGGCTAAACACACAAACACACACTGTGAGAGTAGCAGCTCGCACACACACGAACACACAGCAGAACGCAAATGAGGGTCTCCAGGTGACCATACGGTGGCCTAGGAGGAGTGCTGGCTTCACACTGAAGGAACCTACGCACACTTTTGGATTTAAACACACACAACGCATGCAAAACACAAATAAAGCTTTCACATATATTCATGTGCGTTGATATACATTTCAGAAATGTACTCATGCGAATACACACACACACGTATTTCCTCACACTCACACATTATTGGCCCCTGTGAGAGATATACTGCCGTTTCATTCCATTCACTCTAGAGCTGCCTCCATGATATACTGACTACACCGCCTGTTAATACAATATCTGCACTGGCGCTTTCGTTTCCAAACCTCCCAGCCGACAAAGGAAAAAAACACAGAATGTAACACCTAACATGTTTGGCTCCCCGGTCCTGATGCTATGAAATGTTGAGAATTAACTGAATGAGAAAAAAGAACAAAAACAATCCAGATCTTTCTGGGTTTCGGCCAATGTTTATCTAACAATAACCATACGTTCAACAACACCTCTGCTTTTTGGCTGCTATTGCACGCAGTGTGTGCGTGAGCATGTGTGTGTGTGTGTGTGTGTGTGTGTTGGGGGCTGAAAAAGAAACCAAAAATTCATGCAGCAAACAAATGACAATAGCTATTGATTTGGATTTTCTATGCGGATTCTCTTTCCCACTTGTTCAAACTCAGGGCATTTGATAAGTACAGGATAAAAGCGAGGGTGATGGGTATTTGTTTGGTAGCAAGAGGGGAAAAGGGGTTGGGCGCTAATCGTTTTAATTTCTTTAATTTAAGTTTTTGGAATAAGGAGACTGGGCTTCAGCACCTGTGATAAGGGACATTCTTTAGCCAGAGAGCTCTGATTCATGTCTTTGAGTAACTCCTTGAGGGCGTTTCTTACTGTAGAGTGGCTCCATTGCTCGGGCGGCAGGTCCTCCAGCTTAGGACAACTGTGGAGAGAGAAAAGAGAGGAGACATATGGGAGGTATGGGGGTGGAGAGGGGGGGGGGACAAAAAGGAAAGATAAGATAGGGATAGAAAGGAGGGAGAGAGGGGGGGGGGAGATAGGGATGTAGAAGGAGAGAGGAGGAGAGCATGAGAAACAATTCAGATGGAGAAGAGGCAGAAGTAGAAAGGAAAGCCAGCAGCCCTGATGGTATCTTCAATGAAATGATAAAATACACAAGCTACAAATTCAGTAACACAATATCAGCATTATTTAATCTTGGTGTAAGGGTCGGACAGTTCGCTGATATATGGAGCAAAGGAGTAATAACACCAATCTTTCTATCTGGTAATACATTTCACCCAAACGGCTACTGAGGAGACACAGGGAAGTTCTCCTGCAGCATCCTCTACACCTGACTGTGACACGTCTGTATCCCTCATCCTTTATTTGGACCCTTAACATAATAACCTGATCCTTTAATTGATTGAAAATGTTAAATGACGAACCATGTTTGGACTTTTGTACAAAAAAGAGTCAGAGTAATGGATCTGTCAGCCATTATTATCAGGCAGAAATCGACCAATCAGGGATAGGGTGAATATTATTAGTTATATTGGAGCAGGGGTTCCCAAAGTGTGGGTTGGGACCTCCTGGGAGGTCGTGGGATATAATGGAGGAGTCCTGAGATGTCATCCAGAATGTTATTGTTTTTTTAAGTAATCTAAAATTACATATTTTACCAATTATTGTAAAAATATCTACAAAAATAGTCGTTAAATTTGCAAATACAATATTTATTTTGTTACCAAATGACTCCTAAAGTTTGGGTTATTTAACAGTTAATCTACAGAAGCATCAGTAGCAGCAGGTAGCACAGGAAACATAGCCACATGAGAATTAAGGTACTTTTCTGCAGACCAGCTAAATTAAGTATGAAGCAACATTTAATCACTTTGAGGGAGAGTGGGGGTCGCAAGTCTTTGGCGCCTTTATTTTGGGGATCAAGGGCTGAAAAGTTTGGGGACCCCTGTATTAGAGTATATAATGCACAAAACAGTGCATGAGATGGTTTAGGAACGGTTTCATCGTACCATCATTGAAATACTCTCAACACTGTCTGCAGCATGTGCAGCAGAAATGGTTGACATTGTAAATATTGTCCATTTTGTTGTTCTGATATTATTTGGAATGGGTGAACTCTCCATGTAAAATCAGTATTGGCATCAAAAATGTCCTATCAGTCAGGCTCCAATCAAGACTACTTGCATTATCAGCTGTATGATTGATAAACAGCTTGATCTTCACATTATCACAGACAACACATGACTACACTTGTGTCTAGTAACTGCTTGTTTTCTGACCAACAGGCCAGACCCAGAAGATATTTAATAAAAGGTGAAATTCAATGAAAAGCAGCAGAATCTCCACATATGAGGAAAAGATAAACAGATTTTGGAAACGTAATTTGTCCATCGCTTATTGTTTTAGCACTGCTCGGGCGTTCTCTTAAAAAACTGGGAACAAATTACTTTGCCCACATCACAGATTGTAGCATTAGTCCAAGCCTGTTTAAAATATGTATTGATGAATTGGCCGAATCACTGGAACAATCAGATAGACAGAGTGGTGGAGACAGAGCGAGCAACCAGAGAGAAAGAGAGCTGAACACACACGGGCTCGTGTTCTTTTTTCCCTGCTGCAAGCGCCCCTCCAAGACAGACAGATTTCATTTGGCGCATCAAGCAGATGCATCTGGAGATTGCTCTGTCTCTCTCTCTCTCTCTCTCTCCCTCTCTCTCCGCCTCCCTCCCTCTCTCTCTCTCTCTTTCATATTCTCCCTCTCTCTCTCTCTCTCTCTCCTGATTGTTCTGATTAGTTAATTACTTTATACAACACATCTGCTGGATTGATGCATGAATTATACATCAGCTGCATGTGGCGACTATTATTTCGTGTTACTTCTACCTTCCTGGCTCGTTGTGCTCGGCGAAACAATTTAAGGTGTTACTGGCTAGATTTCTGCAGTAGTCAGGGTGAAGGGGGGGGGGGCGAGGGGGAGGTGGGGGGGGGGGCATGAAGGGATGGAGAGAGAAAAAGAGGAAAAACAAATACAAAACAATAACAATACTGACAACAATGTGCAGCAAATCCAAACAGATTTATATATCAAATAAACTGTCTTTGGCGTTAGCTGGTGCTAGAGTCGTGTGCCGCGGGGATTCAGCTCTACCTGAGGAACATTTCTGGGTTCTAAAAATGAGAAACACATCTACGTGGAGGGTGGGAGTGAGGAGTAAGTAGAGCACCCAGTTGGCTCTGGATGAACACTTCATGTGTGTGAAACATATGTTTGTGAGGTTAGTATTTTACAAATCACTGAATTACTTTTCCTTAAACCTGCTGTGACACTTGACAAGTGAGAGAAATGAGAGATTGAGCAAATGGTGATGGGTGTATAAGAGCATGAGACAATGTGTGTGTGTGTGTGTGTGTGTGTGTGTGTGTGTGTGTGTGTGTGTGTGTGTGTGTGTGTGTGTGTGTGTGTGTGTGTGTGTGTGTGTGTGTGTGTGTCCATAAATCTGTCAGTCTCTGTGTTGGAAATGTTACGAGCAAGGAGATAACAGGAGAGAGGAGTAGAAAAAGGATGCGTGCAATGGTCGAGGCTAACATCTGCTTGTAAGAAAACACACTCACACGCAAACAATGGATTTTCCAGAACACCTTAAACTGCTCCAGCAGCCAGAGAGCCTCTGGGGAGACGGAAGTGAACAAGAGGATGGAAGGAGGGGAGAGAGAGAGACGGGAAGGGGGTAGTGGAGAAAGACAGCTATCTGTGCATTCAGGGGCTAGCATGCCGGAAATAAACACAACCTTCTGTATGGCTGGTGAAGGTGGGTGGCGGTGGTGATGGTGGTGGGGGGGCACAGAAGGAGAGAGAGAGAGAGAGAGAGAGAGAGAGAGAGAGAGAAAGAGAGAGGAAGAGTAGGAACAGCAGCTGTCACAAGCCTCCACACCAGCTCCACTCGACTGTGTGTGTGTGAGTGTGTGTGAGTGTGTGTGTGTGTCTATGAGCACATATGAGCCTGTTGGCGTCCATGTCTATAAATGTTCGTATGTATAAATACAACGAAGCCTCACACCTACAGAGTAGCATTTAGCATACAATATGGTGAGTGATGGCACAAGACGGCTAGCAGCACTCAGTACTAGATGGGTTTGTTTTATTATATGTGATGTAGATCCAGAGGAAATATATTGCACTTAAAATAGCCGGTGCAGCCAGGTTTATTTATGGAACTATTTCAGGTGAACAACCTTGCATTCATCTGCTGCAGAGTCATTTTTAGCTGTGAGCAGTCTCCAGTTGCCCACCTCGTCCCCTTTTTTAAAGGAGAGTTTAAATCGGTTACTTATTATCATATTACATTTGATCAATCTCTAATATCAGTGTGCAAAAATATTAGTATTATATCTGCATCAGCAAGAATCCCCTAGCAATTAAATAAAGAGCTGCTACAAGGATTAAACCTACAGTGTGTTAGCTAAACTGTGGGCATCACTGATTGGTTAACTGAAATTGACAAATAAACCAATAACAGAAGGAAGTTATCTGTATTTGGTTGGCTTTTTCCTCGTTCCTCTAAGGTCAGTCTGTTATATGTGCATGTAAGTTTGTGTGTGTGTGTGTGTGTGTTTGTGAGTAATGGTATTCTCAGTATCAAAATGCAAGGGGCATCTTCAGATTGGCACCTGCCTCTGGGCATACAATACGTGCTGTGTGTGTAAGTGTTGAAGTACAGTCTACTGGGTGAACTCTAGTTCTGTAGGTATAGAAGTTTTCCAGCACTTATGTGTTGGTTTGAGGTTTTACTTTGCGTTTTCTGTGAGAGCTAGGTAGGTGAGAATAAAGCTAAAGACATATCGGATTGGTACGCATGAGTATGCACAAGGGATACATGACATTTGTGTGTGCGTGTGTGTGTGTGCTTCTTACCTGTGCAGCTGGATCTTAAGCGTGACCACATGGTAGACGTCCTGCAGCATGTCAGCCACCGTAGCATCCGGTGCGTCTGTCACATACGACAGCGGGACGGGGTTCCACTTCCCCACCTGAATCATGCCTGAAAGATGCAACATGGACAGCATGGGTCAACATGGATGAGCACTGGAATATTAACTTATATGACCATGTGACCAAATTTTAAAAAAGACAGAGAAGGTTCATTTTAGAGCATTAGGCATAGACTGTATAAATAATGGACGTAGTATCCATGATGTCACCCATCTGTTCCTGAGTGCTGTTTTTAAGCCGATCGTCGGCGGGAGCCATATTGGAAATGCTGAACTCAACCAAAAGAGTGTGAGGTAAAGAGGCGGGGTTTGAGCCTCCTAGCCAACAGCTGTGTGTTCCCGCCTGTCAATCAAGTCAGTCATGTCCTTATCTGGGCAAAAACTCATAATCTTAATATCTTCTGAACCGTCGTGTCAGAAAAAATTCAACCCCCGTACAGTGTGCCGATAGAGACATTAGTGACGTAGACCCAAGCTGCAACCTCCAGTCTAAAATATGAGTCCAATGCGGAAGTGCTAAAAACTGCAGTTCATGGAGGATCCACTTGAAGCTGGCTCTGAAAGTACCAGAGACCACATACACACCAATTCAAAAAAGCCGATATTTACAGCAGAAATTAACATGTTTACAGCCTGGTACAAAAGACGAGTGTAGTCTGGATAGCTCATTTCTCGATCGGCACAGCTGACTTGATTGACAGGCAGGAACACTGTAGCTGTTGGCTATGAGGCTCAAAGCCCGCCTCTTTATGTCGCAATCGCTCAATAGCAGCAATATGGCTCCCGCCGACGATTGGCCTCAAAACAGCGCTTCAGAAACAGATGGGTGACATCACGGATACTACGTCCATATTTTATACAGTCTATGCATAGACCGAAGCCGTTTTTTTAACCAGGCTGTAAACATGTTTATTAATGCTGCAAAAATAGTCTTTTTTTGGAATTGGTGTGTATGTGGTTTCCGGTGTTTCTGCATCCAGCCTCAAGGAAGTTCTCAATGAATTGCAGTTTATAATGCTTCCGCATGGGCTTCATATTTTGAGACCGGAGGTTGCCGCTTGGTATTAGCCTGATAGTTGTTAAAGTTGGATCTCCATTTGTAATTATCACAGAAGCTCAAACATTCAACACCATTGCAGCTATTTTCTGCAGTTTTTGGAAATGACTTGCTTCCATTAGAAAAAAGAAAATCTCTCCAACTTTTAATTAAAAAATCAATATAGTGTTTCTTAAAAATGCTAAAGTGCATTAAAAGATAACGGGATACTTAAGCGTTTGTCTTATACCCCAGCACAGAAAAGGTTTGTTTAAACCCAATAAGACATGAATATCATGAATAAAGCCACATGCAGACTCCCCAAACGCCTCTTGGTGCCATAAACACCCTTCACAAACTTCATTTGTTACTAAAATCCCAACAACCGTGCAAAAATTCCTCCTGAGACTGCCTTAAAAAAGATGCAGCCCACACAGCAGGAAGTAAGATTATACAAGAGGAGGACTAGGGTGTGTGTGTGTGTGTATGTGTGTGTGTGTGTGTGATGGACAGGCTATAATAAAAGAGCACACTAAGAGGCACCTTGAAACAGCCACCCTCGGCCTGCGTGCGCTCAAGTGCAATTAGTAGACCCTTTCCTCCACCTGCCCCTCCCACCCACTGACTCACTGAGGGTAAGTGTGTATAAATATATACATTATGAGAGTGTATGTGTGTATTTTGTGTGTGTTACTTGTGTATATGCCCAGCAATGTGTACGTGCATATAAACATTTTTTGGTGTGCAAGTCTGTGCATTTAGCCTCTGTGTGGGAACGCGCGAGAGTGTGTGTGACCTCTGAGAGACTTGAGCATCTCCTGTCTGGGATCAGTGTCAGGATGTGTTACTGTGGCTTCAGATCTGCTGGCGGTCGGCTATTATGGTCGCAGTGTGTGTGTTGGTGTGTGTGTGTGTGTGTGTGTGCATATAGGGGGTATTTGAGTGTGTGCAGCTTGTCAGAAAACGCTGTAGAGCAGACGTTAATGAGCATTAGAGAGATAAAAACAAGAGGGCAGAGAAGGAAGAGACGATGATGGGAGTCAATGGGTGACATCAGCGGTTTACCTTTGGCCTGAGCAGCCGAGCTGTGGGAGTAGCCCAGCGACAGCAGGGCCATCTCGATGAGCTGGTTGAAGAGCATGTCCTTGCGCACCAGGACGAACTCTGCGTGCTCCTCCTTGCTGTCAAAATCCATGGGATTCTCGTAGTGCTCCACCACGCAGAACACAGGCAGCATGTTGCCTGAGGACACAGGAGGCACGAGTGAGAATGGAAGGGTTCACATTTCCTCACATGAAAACTTTGACCTTCAAGTATTCTGTATTTGCAGAGGGGAGGATTAATATTTAGCGCTGATGATTAGGTTACACTGAGATTGAGTGTCAAGGGATTATGAGTGAGTGATTAGATTGCTACTGAGTGGTAGTCCTGGAGAGAAATTAAGTGTTGAGTCTTGACCACACAACAGCATTTTTCATCTTTAATGGGGCCATTTCTATCTGAACCTTCACTCCTTTGACTCAACGCCAAACTGTCACACCACTGTGGGGATTCAAACACTCTTTATTTGCAGAACGAGCTGCACATTTTCAGAAACAAGATGCTTTTTCTTGCTCCCTTGTTTTTACTTTACATGTTCTTTTATTTGTCATGTACTGTCCATGATATTTCTACTGGTGTTCCCATTTGAAATCCCAGTTTAAGAACATTTTTAATTACTTTCTAAGCCTTTAATGCATTCCCAGGTCTTTCAGGTGATGAAATATATAGTAAAGAATCATCATCTACAGCTCTGCGTGAAAAAAACAATCGTTCAATCCTCACTTTCAAGGTTTGTGTCATCACACAGGCCTTCACACTGCCTATCCACCAGATTTCTTCTTCCCATGATGCAACGCTTCAGATTTCACCTCTGCACCCTGGCGTTTCAAAGTCTTTGTCAACAGCAGCCCAGCTTTTTTTTAGGTGGAATGAGCAATCCTTGTCCAAAGACCACTGAATGTTCAAGAGACCCACTGTGCAAATATCACCCAATAAGGCTGTCTTTCTCAAATAACACGCTCAAAGTTTAAGAAAGTTTTACAGCGTGGGGACGCCTCGTTCTTTAGTCAGTCTGGGTAAAGTATCTGAAAAAATCTGAATATTGTAAAGCTTGTTGAAGGAGGTATGAACAGTATAATTTACAGTATCTATATGGCGCCCTGTTGCCTTCCCTCCTCAGTATGTCTCCACTCTTCTGTCACCTGAACAAATTTCTCTACATTTATTGTCTTTGCCGATTAACACAATTCCCATTCTTATATTTTTTTCAATCCCAGGCATTCCAGAAGATGCACAAAGCTCTGGCAAAACAATCAATAAGCCGACAGATGCCAGGGAATGTGCTGAAAGAGCTGCTTTTCTCCTGCCCTGATTTTAATAGATAAAGATCTAACAATAAAGACTGCTGTGTAGGTTCATTTGGGGGATCAATACTGGCTTTGTTTCCAGGGCGCCCAGAGAGGGCTGCGGTAAATATTGTTTCGGGCTCGGACACAATGCCCACTGTGGGCCCTCTCTGCGAAGCCTCCGCGGCGGACCGCCCGCCTCCATTCGGCTGCTTCACCCTTTTACCCAGGAAGAAACTAAAGGGAAAGAAACCAAGGGGAGACGAGGAAGGGGAGGAGGAGGCTTGGAGGAGCAAACATCGTAGGAGGCCAAGAGAAGCAGAGATGATGAAGGTGAAAAATTAGGCTTTCTCAGCTGGAGCACGACACGTAGATTAAAGGAGCAAATAAGAGAAACGGCCCTTCTGAGGACACTCACACAGCCACATTCCAAGAGTTCCTGAGTCCCTGATGCCCAAAGAAGACCGAACCAGCCAAACAAACAAACAGACGAATCTTAGCTGGCACGCACAAATACAACTCCAAACCTGCAGTTTTCATTTCAAAACCACTAAAAAAAACACATACTCATAAAAAGATACATATTTTGGATAGCTTTGCCTGCCGTGTTTTTCACCCAATGACACCAGTTATATTAAAAAGCTATGTCATAATCTGAAAGTAAAGGCTCCCTTTGAACAGGAATGGCTCTTAAAGGACAGAAAGTTTCTCTTAATAAACAAACGTCGGAGCAGGAGGGCTGCGGCTGGAGCGAGGAGCGGTGACACAGCCCCGTGCAGAATAACTCTCACTGTGCTCTTCTATTAGCTATTGTCTCTGCAAATAAGTGGGAGTGTGTGCATTGTGTATGTGTGCAGAGATGACTAAAGATGCATTGTAAAAAGGTTTAAGAGTTTTGGAGAGCAGGCAGGGGGTTGTGATGGTGGGTGGAAGGTGGTGGTGTTTAAGTGTGTGGGTGGGGGGCTTTTTCAACTGCATTCAAATAGCTCTTCTCTATTTACATGGTTTATTTTTTTATTCTTTCTTTTTGTGACTGGTGCAGAATATGTCAGCAAAGTTAGTTTTGCTATATTTGTTTCCTGTTTCCTGCAGACTGGGACTGCAGATGACAGAACATGTCTTTGTTGGTTTTTTAGGCAACATTTGATGTATTTATTACATTTAGTCTGCTAGGTGACAGAATAGGGTGCTGCAACTAATTATTGTAATTTCAATTTTCTAGATTCATTGATAAATAGCTGAAAATAAGCCAGAAAATTGTGAAAGATCTACATAATAATATCTTATAGCCTTAGGCAACGGCTTATTTAGTCCTACTGAAAGTTCAAATCCAGATACACTCAGTTCTCTGTCACATGAGACAAAGAAAAACAGCTAATTCTTATATTTAAAAAAGCAAATGTTGGATTTTTTGGCTCGAAAATGATGCATTAGTCTGTGATCCATACTCTTTGAACAAGCAAATCAATTAATCCTCAATTTTTTTGTGAAAAACCTGAATAATAGAAGTTTCTCATCACAGAGGAAATCATAAACCCTCATTTATAAAATGCAAAAAGCAGAAAATGTTTGGCTTTTTGTTTGTAAATGACAAAAACAAAACTTGTTCTTTTTTGATCAACCAATAAATCCTGACACCTCCACACACACTGTCTCTCTTACCTCTCTTGTGGCAGGTCTTCAGCAGGTGGCCCGTGGGCTTGTAAGGAACCCCGGCTAGTTTGGCCCCGGTGCTGCCCAGCCTGGCCCGGCCCAGGGGGCTGCCGTTCTGCTCCAGCCGGGGCAGCTTGGCCGGCGGGGCCTTAGCCTCTGCCATGCTGTTGACCAGCTCAGAGTTCTCCTTGCCCAAACACGCCTCGCTGAGATGTTCCATCATTCTCAGCACCTCTGCTCACTATCACCTGGGGAGACACACATGCAAAGAACCGGCTGTCAGAGGAGGATATGTGTGCATGGTGTAAAAGAAGCGCAAAAATTGAGAAGGAGGAATGAAAGGTGATACGAGGGGAGCAGAGACACCAAATATTTTTGTGTTGATATCACTGACATGTGAAGACGTGAAGGGACATTTTTAAAGTGCAAAAAAAAAAAAAGTGCTTTAAGTAATTGAAACCTCTGAGAACAAACCCATTACAGCAGCAACTGTCAATTCGCTTCAGTTATGTCGACGCAGAACATGGTGACGTTTCCGTGCTGCTGTAATGTTCCCATTTTTCAACACATGTATTATGTATGGGTGTCCCGCTAGAGATTCCCATGCGAGAGGGGGCAAACAAGCTCCGGTTTTAGTGCAAACACATTAATTTGCTGGGAGATTCCACTTGAATGAATACAGTGCAGTTCAAGGAACAAGGTTTCTGCTGCTGCTGCTGCGGCGCACGCAGAGAGGGGAAACTAACGTAATTCGGTTTCTGAGTCACTTGGTTCGGCTTCACATTCATGACGCAGCTCAGGAGGGGGGAGGTAGGTGAGAGGCGACAATGTCAATTGTCTGTGAGCAACAGACACAATCAGTTACATTAATTTACAGGTGTGAAGTTCTCTTTCTAGTTCTGCATATGCACAGGAAACTAATGTCAAGCAATGAGTTCACAACTTAACAGTGATGGAAAAAAGCAACGTTGTAAAACTTCAAATGACAAGTTGCTGACTCATGAAGACTGCTAGAAAAAGTTAAAGAAAGGAAACTGAGAAAAAGGAAGGAAAGATGGAGTCTGTACCAGTTTAACCACAGGTGCTTTAGTGATTGACTTATCATGTATGCATCATCTTAGTAAACTTTAATCCATGGTGGATATAATGTATTTAAAATCTGCAAAGGGAAAAAGTTATCACGGGTGACTCTGCATGCAGGTTGTGCGGATGAACATGAACAGGAATGCCATTTGTCAAAGAGTGAAAAGGGGCAAAATCATCCACCCCCACGCAAAAGATCATGAACTCCCCTATTCATAACATGCAATGAGGCAACTAATTCCTCACAAATAGGGGAAGGAAAGAAGCGAGGGATGGGAGGGGGTGGTTAAGGGAATCCAGACCCGGATCCAGGTCAGGATTTTTGAATGACCCTTCAAAAAACAGAAGATACAGGAGCAGCAATAGTTCAAATGTACATATTAAAGGTCTTAACAAGGGGGAGGACAAGTTGACAGAGAGAGAAAACAAACCTTGAACGCAGCACTTGAGCAGTGGGGAGCATATAACACCGGCTGGAATACGCGTCTTCTTCAAGTTTAAGAAAAAAAAAAGAAACCCCAAACAACTCCTGCTTCTCTCTTCTTATCTCTCACCCCTTCTTCTTCTACGTATGCATGACAGCAAATTAAAAAAAAAGAAATAGCCCCAAAAATCAGTCTTTAAAAAGACGCTTCCTCCTGCAGGCGGTGCGAATAAACAACAACCCGGGTCTGTGGGAGAGACGACGAGGTCGAGATGGACCGTGATAGGCGAACATTGGTAATCGGTGTGTGTGTGAGTGTGTGTGTTTGCATGTGTGTGTGTGTGTGTGTGTGTGTGTTAGCTAATTCCGTCCAACTGGAGGAAAAAAGAAGCAGTAAGCGGTGGAACCTGCGACATTTAGCCGCGTCCGACGCGTACAAGTGAACGCGACTTCAGCTTGAGTTCGCTCCACAACATCCACACACAGAAGAGAGAGGAGAGGCGGCTGCAGGGAGCTGTTCCCCCGGCGTGGAAGCGCAGCACCTCGGACACAGTTGGAATGATAACACCCCAAATAAAAAAAGCCCCCTTCCTTCCTTCGTTGTGTGTGTGTTCACGGAGAGAGAGAGAGGGGAGACGCACAGGAAAAATAGCTCAACGTCGGACTACCGGTGGAGACAGAGACAGAGAGAGAGGCTGCAAGATAATAATAACACCCGAGTGTGTGAGGCTTGCTGTCGCGGTGGAGGCGATGCGCACAGTCGGAATAAAACAAGCAGGAGGAAGGGGGTCAAAAAGTGCCGTTTACTTTCCCACGTCGCGGATAGAATAAGGCTTGCTGCTGTGGATGCATAAGAGAGCTGCCTGCGATAGTAATAGTAGGAGGTGTCCTGTTGGTTGGGGTTGGGGATAGGCGTCCGGACGGAGCTCCTCTTTCTTTCTTTCTATCTCCCTCTCTGTCTCTCCCCCTCCGTCTCTCCCTCTCTGTCCCCATTAAATTATTAGTTGTATTGACTCATCACTCCCCCCCCCCCTCTGCTCTCTCTCTCTCTCTCTCCTCGCTGCTTCTGCTTCTGCTGCTGCTGCTGCCACTGCCTGCTGCCTGCTGCCTTCCCATTCTCCTCTTCATTTCAGATGGCGTGGTGAAAGAGGGGGGAATGAATAAAAAAAAAATAGAAAAAATAGTACATTGATAGGGGGGGTTGGATATGTGTGTGAGTGAGGGGTGAGGAGGAGAGATATAATCCCTCTTTGGGAAATAAGATGATTCCTCCGCCGTGTCAGGGCCGGGGAAAAGTCCTGACAGGAGAGGGATAAAGTGGAGAAAGTGTGCAAGGGAGAGAAAGCACACACACACACACATAAACACACATGCATGCACACACATAGTGAATGCACACACAACAAGGGAAGGACGGTGGTGCGATTTCCGGCTGTGCGCGCAGGAATTTTTAATCAGCTTGATTAGAGTGAGGCGGTCCTGCATTTATTACCGGGTACACACAGATGTTCACGACACACACGCACATACTAAAACACCTTCAGGTATGGTGAGATTTTTTTTAATTTTTTTTAATTTTTTAAATATTTTTTTCCCCCCCAATACATAGTTTTACCCTCAAAACAGTTCACTGTAAGCAATTAAGTAAAAAAAAAAAAAAATATCAGTTGAACTCCATGACCTCTAGTTTTTATTGCAAATTAAACTTACAAATAATTTTTAAATATGCCCCCTTGTACTAAAAACACAATTCAAGTATTGCATGCTTAAATTTTTGGTTAATTTTGCATAAAAAGTGAAACATAAGCATCTTCTCATCACCTCAAGTATCATATCTTCCAGCATTTTTTTTAATATTAATGTTTTAATTGACATCATTAATCAAGAGTAGTAGCTAAGTAGTTAAATGATAAAGTGCATGATTTGATGCAGTCTTTATAGACACAAAATATGAAAAAAATTATAATTATACATTAAACAAGTATTGTTTCAACATCTTCAACCCTTGTCAATCATGTACTTTATTTTGATATAGCTGCACATAAATATTTGAGATATGAAAAGTAAGGGCCATCTATTGTCTCTATTGTTCTGCATGTGGAGGAAGGTGGTGAGTTACATCCCTGTTTTTCAGTGAGTGGTTTGCGAGTAGCAAACAATAGATGACTGGTAAGATTTTTCAGTGCTGTATTTGTCCAACACATTGCAAATAAAATCAATATTATGTGCTTGTATGTATTCCCCTTTCAAAGAAAGAAGAATCATATATTCAGTAATTATATTCAGTTAAGTAAAAAGGCATAAAAAGTAGTATAAATACTATATATTTGAATAAAAAAGTGAGTTTTGATCAGATTTTTTATTACATTATGCAGACTTTGTTCAACGCAAAGTAGCAGGAAGTAGGAAACATTCCCTCTTTCAACATAGCTTTGTTTTATCTTCTATTATCTCAAAATTTTTACCTCCGCAGCAGATCACACTGTATAATGTCAAACTGGATTAAACCAAAATATTAGACAAGCTAATCTCTGTTGATACTGTCAACAAAACCCTGAACTGTCACAGCGGAGGAAGAGCTGAGAGGAGGCAAGAAAAGAAACTGAGGAATGTTTGGAGGCTGGAGAGCGACACACAATCTCTGCAAACAAAGGCAAGCTGGGAGGTTTTCTCAAGTTGATGTGTGAGCTATTGTTATTATTTAGTAATTATTTCATGAACCTTCCCTCTGCTGGAGGAGAGCTTAGTCGCTCCAGAGCAAACTGTGAAAATATCAGACAAGCTAATCTCTGTTGATATTGTCAATAAAGGTCTGATATGGTGTTTGTACCTAACCTTAAGGTGGCCTAATAATAACTGCTTCACTTTGACTTTATGAGCAAGGGTTGAACTAATATCCTGTGGAAACACACACACACACACGCACACATACAGGTGACTGTGCTATCTGCTGGTGTGAGCTGTGCATGTATTTGGGTCTCCATCTTTAGGTTCTATTGTGGGCAATGAGGTGAGAATGTGAGGTAAAGTTCACTGTCAAGACCACAGGGGTTTTCACACATAATTGAAATATAGTGATATCATAGAAATATCATATAACCATGCTGTTTTTATGATAATCTAACTTTAAAGAAGGAGATAAACAAATTGCCTTAAAAAACTAAACATAAGGTTGCTGTTTGACCTTTTTGATTTGGTTATGTGTGTTGCAATAACTTAGGCCTGTCAAGTAAACTTCCCCTAATTAAAGTAGCAAAGAACCATGTGTTTGCACCCTTGATGTAACTTTAGATATACTCTTGACCTCTTTTGTAGGTTTTACTGAACATATTCAAACTGCAGTAATTTGAAGATAAGAGAGGGAAAGAAGCGTTCATGTATTTATCATCATTCTGCCACAGACTGAACATTAACCTTTCTTTTTTTTTTTAAAGCAGCAACAAGTTGCCTTGATATTCACCAGATCAATATTCACATCAAACAGAAATGGAACAATAGAATCGGTCCAGGTTATACAAATACAAAAACAGGAAACACACAAACAGGAAGTGAGTACACCCACCTCGACGACAACGATGAGAGGCCACAGGTTGAGGCCCAGCACGGAGGTCAGGTGCGTGTGAAATGCTACATAACACTACATGCTTTCTAATAAATCTTTGCAGGGCTCATAAACTCCCTCTGTGTGCGACCGTAAATACAATACACTAACGGTAAAATGGCCTCACACAAAGCTGTTGTTTCATAAACAATGCAACACCGCAGACGTGAGCCTCTCAGCTTAACAACAGGAACCACAGTCAGGTGACGAAGACGGTCACGGAACAACTGTGGAGAAAATCACACAGGTTTACGGAAGGTGTTTACACCTTAGGTTTAGGGGAAAAATACTGGAGTCCTTTTAGAAGAAGCTAGAGAGGATCACAGACGAAAGAAGCGATGATGTGTACAGAAACAGTGCAGCTTAACCTCTCATTCAGTCTCTGCTTGTGAAACCAATTCATTGTTCCACCCACAAATGTGAGGTCAGAAGTTCTCTCATCTCTAAAAAACCTTCGTGTCCGAAGGCTGCGTACACCGCAGGAGGCCGGCGGAGAGGCTTTTAACGGAAAAATGCACCCTGAAACTCACCTCTCGGACCTGAGATGGAACAGGTTCTTGCCGTATTGACACCTTGTAAATACGAGATGCAAGTATTGAGGGGGCGGCTGTTTTTTTTAAAAGGGTCTCATGTCTGTGGTTTTAACAGGAAATGTAAGAGTTGTTGAAATGTCTTGTATAAGACGATCGGTGTTTGAAATGATGAGCAGAAAGCTGTATGACAAATCCAGTGAACAATTCTTATCTTTACCTTTCTCTGAGTCTCACTGAGCTGCCAACACTGTGTACTAAACACAGCTGTGGTGAGCGGTGTGGTTTAATGACGCTGCTATGTGTCTGGAGAAAGGACCCCAAACTGGGAATATTTTCAGATTCACTCCAGTTTGAAATATTGTGCCACAAAGTCACTGAGGACACAGAAATAAAACACAGAATTAAATTGTATTTAAATGAATTTTGAGCCGTACACATTATGGTACATGAAATATGATGATATGAGGCTTTTTAAAAACAATAAATAATGAATGCTAGGTCCAAATTTGTCCATCAAATAGTTGTTCAGTATGATAAGGAGTGTATGATTTTTCCAAAATGTGTTAATTGTTCACGTTCGACGTTACCATGCAGTAACATGCATCGAACAGAAAATCTGCAGCCCCCCCCCCCACACTCAATCCTTCCCCTCACTAGATCACCGTGCATCACCTCTACCTGCACAGCATCGCTGCACAACATCCTCCATGTTGACATGTTTTCCACGTAAACATGTTTAACACAATGTTCCTGATTCTCTCTGTTTTTTCTCTCTTTTCCTTGGCTTAGCTTAGCAGCATTCCCAAAAAAAAAAACAGGAGCGACGGTGAAAGCAAGCCATTGTCGGCAAATGTTCTTTTCTATCTGGCATGACGCAAGCAGCCGCAGTCATTTCCACTGTGATTGTCGGGCACCATCAGAGAGCATCGATAACCCCTGCCAGGCCTTGGCACCGCCAACAGGTGCCGGCACTGCCAGCGAGGTTGGCACCGATGTGGCTGTGAAAACCCTCTGACATCCAGAAGGGCACAGATTTGCACTGAATGCACCACTGAATCAACACTGCTGATTATCAATTAACATATACCGTTTTGTATCGCACAGAATAGAGGAGGAAAAATGGGTTTTGAAACACAGAAAGCCTGTTTAAAAATACTAGCCATGTGCTGTTATAATCATGTGCTGAATGCAGATTTAGCCCTGTTCAAGGTGGGTTTTTACAAGCCTGTGCGGCTTTGTGTCGGGGAGATACAGTACGCGGTGAGCTGTGCACGCACACAAGTGGAATTGTTCAGGGAAGATTTTGTGCCTGTTGGCTGCATTTGTAAAGAAAACATGAAAAATGACATGAGAAACATGACGGACTGGATGTTAAATCACAACAAAGGACACCTCATATTTAAAATGTCAGGAGTCATAGCATTACACCGCAGATTCATGTCACCTTTTTGTGTGCATCACCACAGGTACTGTATGTTTCCCCCATAACACACTGATCAAAACCATTGCATCTGGCCTGCTGACTTCTACACCGCATGTTTACGTCTCAGGAGGATTAAATATTGTGTCTTTTCTCTAAAATGGCACTAATAATCAACGCACAATGACGGCAAACATTTAAAAGAAAATGTATAATTGTCGGCTCAACATCAGGAAGCCGCTTTATTTACTGTGTCAGGCGAATCCGGCACCATCACTCACTTTACGTAGGTGTTGTGATGTCTTCATGCTCGCCACTTGTGATGCTTCTAATAAGCATTAATACGATTATTTGGATTACTAATACAAATTAGTCTGCGCATCCAGTCTGGAGGGAAAAATCACAAACAGCACGGGGATAAGAGCTGTCACTGCGTTGACTTTGAGCTCTTTCTGCAAGTGTCTGCCTCAATAAATGCACACACATAAACATAATGGTATTATTAGAGGCTGCAAAGGATTTAATAATCTGTCGGGGAACGCGTCACAACATGTGTGGGTGCACGGAGGAAACCAGAAGAGACAAGATGTCATGTAGAGTGGAAAAAAATGGAAAATGAAGGTAGTGTACAGTAGGTGCCGTGCAAAACAAACAAGCAGTTAAATGACTAGTAAAAAGGACAGAAGCAGTGAAAGCACGCACATATATATAGTCATTGATGTATTAACAATTACTGTTTTAATTTTTTGTTTTGAGTGAATTCACAGAAAAGAGAGGCGTTCGACTTAGGAACAAAGAAGGTGTTTAAGCGGTCGACTATGTGGGTTGAAACAGCTTTACAATCACAAGACTAAACCAACACATGTTAATAAAATATAACATTTAATAGAAAGAGAAATGTGAAGAAGAAATCTGTCTCACTTGTGATTCCTTCAAGCAGAGTGTGTCAATGTCTCGTCAGCTAAGGTGTCACTTTTCTAAAAAAGTGCTATCTTTTCTTTGTTAGAGATGTTTTTCCTCTCAAAGCGTTGATCCTCCTGCACAGCTGCTGCACAAAAATCACAGCCCCGCTTCATCTCAGCTGTTTTTTTATCAGTGTACCCTCATAAGTCATCTAAGGACCATGGAAAATAGCTTAATCACTTGTTACGAGGTAAGCACAGATACACTAAATATTCCATAATGAACATATCCACCAAATCAAATTAGTTTTGTGTTTTCCATTAGCCTCTCATACAGCCAGCGTGGCTTCCAATTACTCGCGGAATAAGGTGTTTTCTACATTTTCATACGTCCGTTGCAACGGTGTGGGAGGAGGGAGGAAAAAGAGAGAAAGAAAGAATAAGACGGGGGGATGTAATGAACTGAGAGTCGACTCCTCTAAGTGCTTAATTGTTTTATAATCTCATGAAGTCGACAGAAATAGAAGCGGGGCGAGTGGTCTCAGACTCAGGTCTGCTGACAGGAAGGCCCGAACGCCAGTCTCTGTTTTGATCGCTCTGCTTCCGCCGCCGTGAGAGGAGAGGAAGGCAAACATCAGAATTTTTTTTCTCCCCCCCTCTTCAGTAGACGATGAAAGACAAACACCCTCTGCTTGCATTGTAACCTTCCACTCTCGACACCCACCCCTCACGATTTGTGGTGTTTCACTGTACTATAACAACTCCCATGCAGATGCACTGCTCACACGACGGCGGTGAGCGTGCTTCCGTGTTGACAAGGCCTTTGAGGCCTCAAGTCTGAGACCCTGACACTACAGTCGGCTCCAGAGTCAACAAGTTCACATCGGCTGAAATTACAACCAAGCCAGGTCATCTCAGGCCAGCATCAGTCCGTCTCATTAGGATCTGTATTAAAGATTCAAAGCAGCATCACCCCCTCCTTCTTTTCTCATCGTCTTTATCAAATCATAAAACCAATCAGTCAAACAACAACCAGCATGCACCCCAAACTGGACTCCTGTCATCACATGACCAAATAACTACTCCTTAATTCACCCTCAACAAATACACAGTTAATAGAGACAGAGAGACGGGGGTGTTTGTGTGTGAGAGAGACAGAGGAGATACTGAAGACGGAAATGAGTAGGGACAGACTGGATGGGTGAGAAAGGTCGACACATCCTGCTGGGTTTTCCCTGATTTTGTGGAGAAGCAGTGAAGGGCGCAGCAGCCGGGGCCTTGTGGGGAGTTCTCGGGAGTGTTAAAGAAATGAAGGCAGGTGATGGGAGGGTGTTACTCGCCTCAGTGTGCGAGAAAGTGGGCGCTCCGCTGAGATGAAAGGAGAGATGGGATGTGAGCATGTGGGGAGAACGGCTCTTAATATGGAGGCTTAGGCAGAAGTATTGAAGAAGAGGTGCAGACTTAAGGATGCCGTTTCTTTATCTACATATTTTTCTTTGCATATTTAATCCCTTGTCAAAGGATGCATCATCCAGCCACTGACGAACAAAACAGTTGATAAGGCAAGGGTGTGTGTGTGTGTGTGTGTGTGTGTGTGAGAGAGAGAGAGAGAGAGGGAGAATCAGTATCTGTTGAAATTGTTTCATTGGAGTATGTGGGTGGGTATTAACAACCTGATCTTAGCGGATGCGCTTTCCTCTAAATCGCTCCTTTTTTTCTCTTGGAACAAAGGATTCAGAAAAACCTACACAGATTGGATAAAGACAAGCATCGGAATAAAACACAATGAGGTTTATTCCTGTGAAGAAATTTAAAAAAATTTAAACATATGTTGAGACCTGTAATAATGTGATTTGGATTGTGAAAACTTAGATGTATATGCTCCCTTAAATGATATTTGCCATGGTAGCATGAAGCGCGCTAAATAACAAGAGCAACAACAGAGAATCGAACATAGGAGGGATGTCATTTTGTAAAAGCGTGACAAAACCGACATGACGGACTTTAGGTTTTTTATTTTTCTCCCGGCGAGGACACGCCAACCCATCCGGCAAACGGGGCTGATTGTCAGGACCCAAAAACAATGTGACGCTTTTATCGCTAAGCCAAGGAATCTGGATCAACAGTATGCAAAGCATATGCCAGAATAAATGCAGTCCAACATGCTGGGACAGCATAACCCCCCTCCTCTCTTTCTCTCTCTTTTTTTTTTTAAAGAACTTTCCAGATAATGACAAAATGAGCTGTAACTCCCGAATCACACACTAAGCATTCACCCAGGGTGGTATGTCTGAAACTGTCTGTGAGGGGGGGTTCTTACATTTTTGAGCCCAGGAATGCAGCCGTCCCTGTTAACACACCGAGCTTTTCTTTTTTCCAAACTAGTTGCAACATGTTATTAAGAAAAAACGCTGGGAATCATTGTTATCTTTCTCCTCTATTAGCAATCATAACAGAGCTATTTCATACAGAGCAAGGGATGGGGAGTGTGTGTGGTGGTGTGTGTGGAATCCCCAAAGAGCCACACATTAAAAAACGAGACAGGCCTCTTATTTACTGGCGACAGTCTAATAAATACATTTGCTGGCAGCTAAACAGGTATTTACTCTGCTCCCTACCACAGGTATAATTTCACTGTTTGCTGAGCTGTTATTTTGCTACAGCGATAATTATCGAGGTGGTAAAGGGAAGACGATTAATGGTTTTAGCCGAGATATCAGTCTCAGCAAAGTGAAGCACAGATCTTGACTCTGAAATACCTGCAAAAGCTCAAGAGCAGAACTATTTAAAAATGCACTACAATGTAAAATACAGGCTTTTTAATTTAGCACAGGTTCTAGATTTGTTCCCTCTGGTTTATTTTGGTAGGGAAAGTTGCATTTTGCATTGTTTGGTGATTTTACAAGAAGTTAGAGTTCATATAATGTGCATTTTTAATTTGATTTTTAAAGTTCAAAGCTCAGTTCCAACAGAAAGTCATGACAGTGAAGCTTTTGCAAAGATATGCAGGTTTCTGTTCTCACTGTAGCGACAAATCTTTCACCTGACATGTTCATTTTACTTAGTTGAATAAAACTGATCATCTGGAAAACAAATCCAACTGAACACAAACTGAAGGAGCATTCTTTATATTATTTAAAAGCAGTAAAGTGCAGCAACTACAAACACTCTCAACCTGTGCAAATCTGATCATGTGGAGTAAAGTACGTGTTATATGTTGCAGTAATGAAGCGTTCTCATGTCCTTTCAAAGCACTGCAGCAAAAAAAAAGGAAATAACAACAACAAAAAAACTCCAACCTGTGCTCTCTGGTGTGCAGACTAATTGGTCTCTCTGGGTCACGGGACAAACTTTGTCTTAGCTCTCACTCCTGTCTGACAACCTGAGACTGAGTGAGAGCGTCACGCGCCGACCTGCGGCTGCTGTGCTGTGCTTAAATAATCTGGTTAACACTGCAGGGGTCTAACTGGTTTCACACATTTTTGTGTTCACAACCTGAAGTGACGATCGAAAGAGTTGCAATGCAAACATGCGGCGGAAATTTTTAAAGGAAAGGCTATACGATTTATCTTAATTTTTTGTGAACCTTACAAGCCGATTTCCTGCCATACACGCCTACTGTACAGTAAATGCAGCGTGGACTAGTTTCGATTAGTTGTAATGAAAACAAAAGTGAACTCAAAGTGGGGGGAAAAAGTGTGTAACAAGGTTAAACCTGAAGAAAGGTAGAAAGGTGGAAATACTGAGGTGTTTTCCCAGATTGTCTCCTAATGTAAATCACAGTAGGGTTATTGTAAGAGCTGTGAACACCACACAACACATTGAAAGGAATTCATTACACACTAATAAGCTGTGACAGATGTTTAGGCTTTACTGCTGGATGTGTGTGACCTGGCAGTCATACTCCTCCGCCGCCGCCGCCGCCGTCCTCACACTCTGATTCTTATCATTCCTGCCAAACAAGTTTAAGGGGAGAAATTTTTGCCAATGAGATCAACACGCGCGCTCTGAAAGTGTGTGTTTTCTGTGCCTCTTTCACAGCCGCACACTAATTAAAAAAGAGGTTGTAACAGAGGCAAAGAGGTGAGGAGTAAAACCGAGAAGTTCTGCTGTAACGTTCTCAAGCTTTCATCTTGTTTGAGGAACTTTTACAAGAAGTGACACATGGCAGCCTGAGACAGGAAAAGAGCTGTGTGTCACTGCTGTCAGAGGCACTGACCAGATTAGCCACAGCATCTTGAGCTGCCACTGATCTGCAGAAGATAAAAGGAGAGAAACTCACCGGCTGCTGTACCATAACCTCTTTCTTTTTTTTTTTTCCATGCAAAGGTGCCAGGCTTGACCTCGTAATTGCATGTGAGAGAAAAGCGAACAACCTAACAACAACAGCAAGGTGATAAACAACAAGCGGTGACGCTGACGGCTGCAGATTACATCCGGATAATCTTGTAGCTATTTAATTATCTGATCCAGTTTCTGCTTTTAATTCAAACAACACCTGATTTTATTGCCATTTTTCTGCCTTTCAATGCCCTGTGATTCATTTTCACAAATAATGTCTTTAAATTAGATACATTTCAGTGTCTGCTCTGTTCTTGTGTGAGTGTGTCTGTGCTTATTTCTATATTTAAATAATCTCAAATATCAGAGTGTGGCCGTGCCTGCGTGTGAAATGTCATCTCTTTTGAAAAGAGCAGAGAGTGAAACCATTAAAAACCTGTAAACCACAGAACATCAGTGCCCACACAGTTTTAAGATGGCAATACATCTCCTCATAACTGCTCTCTATCCCCCTCACAGTCACACACACACACACACTTCTAGTTGTACCTGAGATTACTTTATCAGCACTGTGACAAAAGCCACAATGCAGACCGAACAGCATTACTACAACCTTTCTGTATCATCTCATCCATCTGAATGCCTCACACCAAGTCAGGCAGAAAGAAAGCAATAAATTCTTCACCTGTTTGTTTCTGTCTCACCTGATTTAAAAAAAAAAAACATCTTGCTGTGCTCACAGTGGTTTTTTTTAAGAGTTGCACATCATGCTACAGCCATAAAAGTGCAGAAGCAAGTTGACACGTAATTAAATATTAAGTATGGGGAGAGAATAAATGAAGTGGCTCTAATGGCCTAATAAAAAGTAGTAAAAGTAGATGGGCAGTTGGGCTGCAGCATTTCTAATAGACATGTCAGCGCTTTGAGAACAACACACTTTATTACAAGGAGGGAAATTAAAGCACAGGCCTGATTTAAATTAAACTATGAGATGCAGAAATATACCTTTAAGGTGTTTAATTTGGGTGGGTAAAAATGGAGAACTTTATCCTCCACAATAGTTCCTGAATTGATGAGCAGCGGTGGCAGCATCACTTCTTGCCCCTCTGCTGCGCGCACTGAATAAGTTGTTAAATGAATTAGAGGAGATGGATGTACTTAACCCCGCCAATATCACGAGTGCTTTGCTTATTCGTGCAGAAATGACACAGGCCTCTTTCTGCACATTAAAAATTAGACTCTAAAAAAAAAAAGTTCTGAATGCGTGCATTTATATTTACCATTAAGCCATGGCATTCATCCTGCTTTTTTTTTTTAAACTTTATGAAATATTAAATTGAGCAGCCACTCTTGGTGTGTGGGTTTTAAGTGATTTAGGAGATAGTTCTGCAAACTGTGCGTTTAATTCGTGTAGAACAGACTACTTCATTCTTCTATATCATCTAAGAGCACTTTCCTTTTATGAGTCATGCAGTAAAATAAAAGTGATTTAAACATATGCAGAGAAAGTAAAAAAAAAGAAGAAGATAGAATGACAGCAGAGAGAGATTGACACGATGGGAGCGTACCTTTAAAGTCAGCAGTCGCCCGACCTCTTGTTTTCCATCAAAAGTTGAGCAACCTCTTGTCACTGCTCCACCACGAGAGATCCAAAAATAGGCGACTGCTCTGTGGGAGGAAAAAGTGCTTTTAAAAAAAGTCAAAAGTCCTGTGCTTGAGAAGTAGGAGGAGGAGGAGGGGGGTGAGGGGGAAGTCGTCTTGTAGAAACCGCACAGGCGGAGGTTGAAGTTGCAGAAGCGCACACGCGGTGGATGGAGCGCAAGAGAAAAATGTGAGCAACCGTGCGCTGCGGGCAGCGGGGGTGAAGTAGAGGAGAGAGGAGAGTAGCGGCATGTGAGGAAGGGCTGCTTTGAGAGGGTGGCAGGTAAACGAACCGCCCCTCCCCGTTTCTGATGCTCAAATCGATGATTTGCCAGCTGTGGCGCAGCTTGTCTCATTGCCCCACTTTGGTTTTTACAGCCGCTCCTCTCCGACGCGCTGCTCTCCGGGGACACGGAGAGAGAGAGAGAAAGAGAGAGAGAGAGAGAGAGAGAGAGAGAGAAGGAGGGGGGGGAGTCAGTGCCAGGAGAGCTCTCACACTCATTCATTTTCATATTTACACGCCACATGTTTGTGTGTCAAGAGAAGAAGAAGAAGAGGGTAAAAAGTCTGCTAAATAGTCGATTGGGCGCTGCGTGTTGCTTTTTGCGCCGTATAGAGTCAAAGCGTGTTGTTCTAACAGGAGGGCAACCTGCCAGCTCCTCTCCCTGCTGTACACCTGAGCTGAATATGAAACCATAAAGCCCTGCTATACTCTGCCATACATCAGGTGCGCTTACACACGCGCGGAGGTGTTCATTAAAAACGCTTTGATTAGTTGGAGTGCGCAAAAACAACCCAAATAAAGGTTTTAAGAATTAGAAAGTGAGTAAACAACAGTCTGTTCTCAGGAACTTTTCTTCTTTATAATTTCCTCCATCTAAACCTTTAAGTGTGGATTTTTTTGTATCATGACCGTTCCTCCAGTGGACATTTTTAATGCGTTATTATTGAACCAAACTCACTTTTATTCTAGAGCAAGCTGTTGCGTTTCCTCATGTTGAAACTAAGTTGAACTCCGGCCATCTCTCTTTCTCACACACACACACACACACACACTCACACACACACATATTCAGCCTCTCCATCACATTTCAGAATCCACCGCCGGGCCTATCCAAAAAATTAAAAATAAAAATCGACGCTTTAGGAATGCAAATTTGTTAAAATTTACGTGGAGAGCAGAATAATTTGATTTTTTCTCTTTTCTTGGACATCTTTGAGAACACAGCCCGGAGCTAAAATCAGCCGAGGCACACAGGACAGCGACAGATAACGGAGGAAAAAAAAAGCTTTTATTTGCGCCCTCACACTGTCGAAATGTATTTGTGCTAATTGAATTGATTTTCAGCTGTAACTCTGCTGACATGCGGAGGGGAAAGTAAAGAATATATGTCTCTTTTTCTTCTCTGCCAGAGTCTGAAATTAGACGGTGAAGAAATATCAAGTTTCAAGAGAAATTAGATTAAAAATCCTTTAAAAAGAAAGTATGTTACAGACAGGATCCTGTTTTTACACCTCTGTATGATTTTATATTAATTGTATTTTTATAATTTATTTTAAAATCTGAAAAAATCCTCAAGAAGAATTCTACCTGAGTGTGTTCATCCTGTCTTTGAGTATATGTGTGTGTGTTTGTGGTTTATGCACATGTGGTAAGAATATATGTAACCCTGTAATGTAAGTGTGTGTCTTTGTGTGTCTTTGTGTGTGTGTGTGTGTGTGTGTGTGTGTGTGTGTGTGTGTGTGTGTGTGTGCATTACTTATTGTGGTTTGAATGCACATATATATTTGTGTCATGTGTCTGTTTTTAGATTTCCGTGCACCCTTGCACACATTTACACTCATTTTTGTTGTGTGTGTGTATGCCTTTCCTTTTCTGTGTGTGTGTGCTTGGGTGCAAAATGATTGACAGTTTGCATCTGCACACAGGCTAACTGCTCTGCACTAGCAGGTGTGCAGGAGCCCACAGGTAATGCAGCTGTTTACTTACAATATGAATGTGTTTCTCTTGCAGGGGTTTAGCATAAATAACACACTGATCCATTTACATTTACACTTAATTTACACGTCCCTTTGAAAATAGAATCAGTGTGGAGGAGAAAAAAAAGGAGCTAAAAGCAGCCAACGCAAGAGAAACAAATGAAGGCGAGAAAGAGAGAGAGAGAGAGAGAGAGCAGGAAGAAAGGTCTGAAAAATCCTGAAATTAACCTGATTGTCCGCAGTGAGTGTGATTTGTCAGAGAGCATATACAGGAGGACTGGAGCTCTTATTGTAAGCCGCTGTGTACAAATACTTCTCCGAAAAGTTCATTTGTTGTGGTTTCGGGTCTCCACAAAAGTTTCATTATGAAGCAACTGAGATCTGCATTTAAAAAAGAAAGACTGTGAAAAAATCACACTCACACACACACACACACAATCTCTGCATATGATTCACGCCCG
Source organism: Notolabrus celidotus (assembly GCF_009762535.1). Lineage (NCBI taxonomy): Eukaryota > Metazoa > Chordata > Actinopteri > Labriformes > Labridae > Notolabrus > Notolabrus celidotus. The sequence continues at coordinate 5,372,882 of NC_048283.1, read as the reverse complement.
CTCTCTCTCCTGGGAGGTTGAATGGGAATTGAAAAGTTCCAGTAAAGAGATTCAGATTTGCTTTCTGCATAATTATAAATTCATGCTAAGTTAGGGATGTTTTCATCATTACAGACAACAGCTGGTGATTTCAATGCAGCCTGTGTTTTACCCAACAATTCATGTTGCTGCCTTCCGAAAGCCCCACATGTGTTGTAGCTCTTGCATTGGCCACAAGGGGGACCGCTGAGTCTCATTTCAAGTGGAGTGCAGAGTGAGAGAGAAAAGAAGAGGAGGGCAACAAACGCTGACCTCTCTCTGGAAGACACTTCCTTGTGCCAAAATTTCTGATTCTCTACATTCAAAAGCGGCGCTCCCTGACCTCTGCAGTCAAACGCAGAGGAGATTATCGGTGCAGCGGCGTCGTGTGAGTGCTGTGGATGAGTTCCAAAACGTTAATGCAAATTGATAATGTGCATCCATGTTGCTGAAGCATAAAGAGGGCACAAAAAAAAGAGAACCAGAATGTGTGTGAAGTGTAAACAAATCAAAGCAGACCTTGAGCTGAGAATCGTCTGCACTTTTTTCCTTCTGAAAACAATAAAAAGCACTTGGAAAATTACAAGGGTTATACACCCCAGAATTAATCTTTCCAACCCATAACTAAATAAAGAGACACTGCTGCCTCTCCATCAAGTGGGTATATTTTAATTACAGGCTATTGACTAGTGAAAGTAATTTGTCTCAGAAAGATGCCCACGAGCTAAAAGACAGACGTCTCGTCTAAATCTGGAATGCTTAGCCACTTTGTGCTGCTCTGGTTCTGTGGTTAGCCTTTGCAACTTTCCTCTGTAGCTCTTTTATAATTGCTCACCTTTTAAAGATTAACAAGGATTCCAGAGGAGACGAACACTTGTCTGCTTTATCCGGGGTAAGTACTGGATTTCCAGACTTTTGTTCCTCTGATCACTTGGCAGAAACTGAAACTGCAGAGTGGATTTGGTGCCTTTTTCCTCTTCTCCTTTCTCTTTGAGTTTTGAAACAAGAAGTACTTTCGACGCTCACCTCTCAAATGAAACACTATTAATCCTCATTTGCACGCTGCCAAGGAGGACAGAGGAGATGAGAGCCAATCAGAACAATAAAAGCTGACCCGCAGCGGCGCCTCCAAAGCGCACACGCCTCCAGATGTTAATGAGATGTCAGTCAGCTGGGCGAAAGAAAACAGCCCACTGGAGTAATTACTGAGTGGTGTGAACTCTCCCATCAGCTGTGGCAGCTCGGTGTCACTCAGTGCATCACTGCGTGCGGAGAGCGGAGAGCGTCAGCTGCCCAGATGTTAGAGGACTCAGAGAGGAGTGTTCCTGGATTCATTCCACAGGTAGGTGTTTCTGAAACACATTCAACACATACACCTGTCAATCAAACTGTGAGAGCCGTATACTGGGATTTGTTTTCCTGTAAGTTCTTGTTAATTACATCACAACAAATCATATCAAACACTGGATACATGTTTACATCAGGATTACAAAACCATCCTGTGATCAGGGGGATCAATAAAGATTAGCTCAGACTTTTGATCTTGTGAAACCTGCTGATTCATTTGTCTTATTTCACTGAGCCCTACGAGGTCGACTGAAGGTCATAACATTTCAGTTTAATGTGTCAGGGGTCTGTACAGTGGAGAAACTAACCACACTCTTTCACAACTTTCAGGTCTAGAGCTGCTGCTAACACTACGACAGGATTACTTCTTTTTAAAGTTATATTTTTGGGCATTTTTACCTTTAATGGACAGGATGGCTGAAGAGAGAGACAGGAAATGTGGGGAGTGACTTTTTCCGTTGCTTAGCGCCGTTTGAGTGGCTGCTTGTTGCAGCAGCTCTCTCTTTGTTGTTCTTTTTTCGACTCTTTTCTTCATATCTGTTTAGTTCTCTTTGTATTTGGAGCCTGTCATGACTTTTAATGACTCATTTGTTGGCCATAGACACCAAACTGGCTACGTTTGCAGTGGTGTTTTTGCTATTTTTGTTCCTGTGTGTGTCCGGAGATCCTGCGTGTATCCATGGTAACATTATTTACATACGAGATCAGCTGTTCGCAGCCCGTAGCATGTCGATGCTAAAACGATGCTAGGCCTGATGTTCCCTACCAGCTGAGGAGAAGGAGGCAAGGATGACGTGCTGGTACTGAGGTGCAAGCTAAGAAATGACGACATCGACCTGTCCTTCCACCCACCGTTATGGAGAATGTAAGATCTACCTTCAATAAGGTGGACGAGCTAACCCAGCACCAGAGGGAATACTGGCAGAGTAGCATCATGCTAACAGAGCTAACACCGGACACCAACGCCACATTGGAAGGATTTCACCTGCTGTGGGCGGACAGGATACAGGAGAGCAAGACTGAACACACTGGTGAAGAAGGCCAGCTCAGTCCTGGACCCCGTGGAGGTGGTGGCTGACAGGAGAATTATGGCCAAGCTGTCGTCTTTGATGAACTTTTTTTTTCTATATATATTCTTGTTCAAATTCTTGTTCTGTACACCTTTTTGTTTGCTGCAGTAACTCCGTGAATTTCCCCGTTGTGGGACGAATACAGGAGTATCTTATCTTATCTTATAGAGTGGGGGAGGAGATGCAAAGAACCTGCGACCTCTGCAACAAGGGTTAAAGCCTTTGTATGTGGGGCGCGTGCTCAGACTGCTAGGCCAATGGCGCCCCACGAAAGGATTTCTATCAATTATTTCTACATTTTATTTTTAAAATGCTGCTGAATGAAATCAAACTTGAAGCATATAGAGCATTTTAAAACGGGCTTAATGGTCACTGAAGCGGCTAAGATTGAAAAGTGCCGCAGAGACTAAGTGGGCTCGTGTTTGTGACGCGTCTTGCCATAAATCAAAATCAAAGTCCATGGAAAGTTTTCTATTTATTAACAAAACACTCAAAATAATTAAATACCAAAAAAGATCTAAATAAACGATGATAATGACGATGTCGATGGCAGTCAACAAAAAATATTCAAACCCACTCTCCCTCTTTGTATGCATCCCACCACACAACTGAACAGGTAGATAAAAAGGTAACCCACACCCATGAACCCAAAACTGGAAATGAAGTCAACCCTATAAAAAGGAAATAATCATGATTAACAAATAAGCCAGAGGAAGCCAGACGGCCTAGAACAACTTTTGTAACTTAGCGTTAGTAAAGGTCTGTGAGAAGCGCTCTGAAACTGGTAATGTGCACGGTGGACACAGGCCCTGATCTCAATCCGCCTTCTGAGTTTCAAATAAAGTCTGTCACCAGTGCATGCTGAGGTTGGGGAATGATTGCGGTGAGTTTTAGGGAACTAGCACTGAACACATTTACAATTAGTGCCATGCAGCCACCACACTGCTGTCATCACAGTTAACACATTATAAGGACACTAAAGAACGGCTGCTATCTCGTAAAATACAATGTCAAACTCAAAACTGCTCTTAAAGTATCACTCTGAACTTTGTATGTGGGTTGTTGAGCTAAGAGAAATCACTTTGCCAATCTGAAAAACATCCTTGAGTGTGTGAGCGTACATCAAACACTTGAGTCTCTTTGTGTGCGTCATTATTGACCACAGATAGGATGAGGGATAAGAAAGAGGATGTTTGCAGAGGAGCTTAAAACAGTGAGTGCACCTCTGGGAGCTTTTGTCACAGTTTTCCTACAGGGTCTCTGAAACTGGTGAAAGTGCTCAGCCTTCTTCATTCACAGACGCTTGAATAAAGCTTGGCAACATCTTGAGCTGTGTGTGTAAACTCTCAAAGTCTAAATCCCTCTCATGGAGGGACGGTGTGGAAGATGACCGTCTCATTTGGTGTTAAAACATTCTGTTAACACCAAATGACACGATCAGCCAGTGAAATTTTAAAAATCATTCAATTTTTGAACATGTTTCATATTTAAAAGTTGGTTTGGCCCTATAGGCTCTACAGTCCATGAGCTTGTCATGATTTACAATAGACTCAGATCAACACTCATTTCTTTTGGACAAATCAAGACAATAATCTCACCTCAGTGTCCAATTGATATAACTAAATATTCTCCTTATTGTTTATTTTTATCATCCTTTTTCTACAAATCTTTATTGTAAATAAAGAAAACCTCAATGATTTCTGATGCGTCAGTAATGATTTGAAATGAAACCGAGGGTTTTCCCCCAACGTTGTTTGAGAAAGACTTCTGACGCCGTATTTCTCCATACTCCTCTCTCTCACGTTCAATATGTTGATTCACTGAGGTTGAAACTAGGGGTGATATGTCTTCAACGTAAATACAAATTATTCTGTATGTTGTTAAGTTTTAGCTTATTTCAGCCAACTTTTAGCCCTGCTGTGGGATTTATGTAACAACTTTCCACCTCAGCAACATTCAAAGCTCCTGGAGGGAACTTTAAACTCACATGGATTTTGGCGCCCCCTGTGGACATAACTGAAACTGTTGTTAACTATTAGCTTATTATAGCCAACTTTTAGCCCTGCTGTGGTATTTATGTAACTAATCTCCACCTCAGAAACATTAAAACCTCCTGGAGGGAACTTTCAACTTGTGTCGATTTTGGCGCCCCCTGTGGACGGAGCTGAAACTGACACGTCTTTACTGATCTTGTGTAACCCCGAATGTCCACAGGACGCGTGTGCGACGCATACCGGCTGTGACACGGCTTTGCTCTGGCTTGTGCCCTGGTCCACAGGACCTGTATTGGGAGCATAGCGCCAGCTCAGAGCAGGCAGGATCAGCTGGGTCCAGCATAGAGAGAACCACATACAAACAACAGGTTACAGAGCCTCTCTGTGGTTGAATTTCTGCACATTTGGATAGTATTCCATTACATTTGTGCTTTAATCATCACTGAGTATGCTGCATAACTGTAAAGTTTAGTTTTTGCAGGTTTAGATGAGTCTCTACTTTGTTGTCCTGTTACCTTCTGACACAGTTATCATCTTAAAGTCCTGTTGCAGTCGACCTGGATCACAGATATGTGGCTGTTTGTAGCTTACATCCATAATCGATGAGTATTTCTGATCGAAACCATCTTTAAACGGTCGGGAGTCCGTATATGGTGTTTTATTTTGAAATTTGCTGATGTTGCATGCGATCCTCGTGCGTGACTTCCTGTCCACGAAACACAATACCTCCTGTGGACCTTGGGCTTAAGTATTGTTTTCTAAGAAAAAACATGCATCCTGTTGTCAATCAGATGCATCGTCTGTGAAAATGTGCAGTGGAAAAAGTAAGAAGTGTTATAAACTGTCTCATGTGACACCTGCCCCCTCACTGTGGTTACACGCAATAAACATGACAGTATAGAAATGTTGGTCTTGTTTGCTTTTGAAGGTCATAAAGAAACATCACTGTTCATTTCAGACAATTTCCTAACCAGTCAAAAACTTCTCACAGAGGTTTTAAATATTACAATGTAAAATATGTTTTCTGTTTAAAAGAAGGAATCCATGGTGACTGCAAAAACACCTTGAGTGACTAAACATATGTAAACTGCAATGTGTTAGAGTGGACACAGAGAGTCCAATGACATATGATGGACCAAAGTAGTAGTAATAATAATAATAATAATAATAATAATAATTTATTTTATTTATAGGGGCCTTTCTGGACACCCAAGGTCACCTTACAACATAGCAATAATAAAAGCAAACTGTCAACAAGAAATAAATACATACATTAGAATAAAGAATACAATACTAGAAAAATTAAAGAGGAGGGGAAGTCATTCCAGTCCCAAAGAGATGGATAAGAGTGCGTATGCTTGGTGGAAAAGGTGAGTTTTTAGGCGGGATATGAAGGTGGTGGGTGAGGTGGAAGTTTGTATGTCCAGGGGGAGAGAGTTCCAGAGGCGGCTGAAGGCTCTCGAAGGATACTGCAGAGGATAAAGTTGTCTGAGTTTAAGTTAAGTTACTTTTATTTTATGTGTTTGCTTTTTTGGCCATTTTCACCTTTATTGACCCGACAGCTGAGGACATGTTGGGAGTAGATGGTGAGAGAAGACATGCAGCAAATGGTCAAGGCTGGGAGTCAAACCAGCGACCTCTGTGACGAGGACTGTAGCTTCTGTATATGGGGCACGCTTAGACCGCAAGGCCACCAGTGCCGAAAAGCTGACTTTTTTTGTGGTGCATTTGCAGCTAATTCCAGTAAACTGCTTTGATGCTGAATGAAACATGAAATGTAAAGTATGCGGGGAAGAAACCACACGTTTCTTTTCTGGAAGTTTCACACTGAAGATATCTGAATGCGAAGGACATCCAACTCTCAATTTCTGTCATGGCAATGTCAGGAGAAAAGAGCAAGTTTAAGATGTTACAAAGTCAAGAGCTGCAGCACAAAGAAAAGTTCTTGTTAAGCATATACCGCATCCATCCATCCATCTATCTCTCTGTAACCTTCATCATTTAACCTCCAGCTTGTTTGTGTCAGGCTTGCAAACATGGTTGGATGTCGGTCACGTCAAACAGCACAGCCGTGGGAGCCGCGGTGATATCAGGCCTCTGTGTTTGACATGCATCTCAACGCAGCGCTGCCGTCACAGTGAGACACCCTATCTCCTGGAGAGTCTATTAGCTGTGCTTAATTAAACAAATGTGATTAGACTGATCCAAACTCACACAACTGAATCCCCGGTAAGGAGTCAGCCATGAGAGGCGGCTGCAGAGAGAAAGAGGAGTCACGCATGGTTTGTCTTTATTAATAGCGTCTATTACACAGTAACACACACCTCTGCGAGCCGTAGAGTTAACATGAGAGAAATGTGTGCAGGCGGAGACGTTTCTGAAGTTTGTCAATTAACGTTCAAGCTGACTGTCAGAGGAAGACGACGCTGGGAGTGTCGGGATAAAGGTGATAACTAATAACAGAGTGATTACTGGTTATTTAGCGCAAGGTATGTGGGTGGGATTTAGACACGGCTGTCATCTGTAACCAGGTGGAAAGCAGCGGGGAAATTCTCACTAACTTGTAAAAGATGAATCACTGACAGAGATGCAGAAACATGAGAGAGAAACTAAAGTAACTCCATGTGCTAATATTTCAGGGGGATTTTAACTGTGAGTCATTTCAATTCACCTTCGAGTGCAAACTCTTACTGTCAAAAAAATATACCTTGCTTCTCAGAAGTACTTAGTCGAGGAAACAAGTTGCAGAAAGACGCAGAAACTCAGTTACAGTTTGAACTTCCTCTGCCCTCTGCGTCTGCTCAATTTGATTGTGCACTCGTTACTCAATCACAGACAACGTGGACATCCAGTGCAGGGCTATTTTAAAAACAATGTCCGTCTATGTCTGAGAGAACCGAGGGGTCCAGATGAGCTGCTGCAGGTAATATGGCTCTGATATGTCATTGGGTCAGAGCCAAATCAAACTAATGAGGTCTTTAATAGCTGGAGAGTTCAGGTAACAGTTCAGAGAGTTTGGTTCATTTAGAGATCTCTTCAAACTTCCCCTTTTAAAATATCTGAGTCCTGTGATAACTCTTTTTATCAAAAGGGTTTTTGGTGGCTTCTCATTTATCCATTTAAGTCTTTTACATCAACTCTTTTCTTAAATATCTTACAGAATACAGACTCTATCTCCCAATGATGCTGTAGCCTCTGGGAGCAACACACAGACCTGGAGGGACTCTGGTGTATTCAATGGTTGGTGGTGAATGGACTATGACTTCTTGTTTTGTGCACTGCCATTGCTTTAAGTCTGTTTTACAGCAACTTGAGGAGTGGATGTAGAGTTAACAGATACCATGAAAGAGCAGATTTCTAGCAGTTCTTCTTTACATATATGTGTTTATAGGGATCTCTGCATTGACATGAATAAAAGACGTGTTTTTCCCCTCAAAGTACATCTGAAAAATGCATTAGTAATTAAATCTTAATAATCATAAAACCGTTAACGCCACTTATCTATGAATCGAGTGTACCACTCATGACTCAGACCAGCCATGACTCATTGCCTGAAAGCTGAAGAACACGGTGAACAAAGCTGCACAAAAGTAGGACAAGTTAACCAACAACTGAGGTGGAGTTATGATTCTTTCTAAAGAAAACGGTTATCAGTGCCACGAAACCTTAAAGGAAACGTATTTTACTAATTTTCAACTTTCATTATGGCGGACTGAGACACCTTGAGAGTAGCAGCTCAAAAAACTCTTTATTTATTTTACACTGGCATCCAGGAAAAGCACCAGTTTGGCATATTTCAGCTGCTGCCTGCAGCGTTTCAGTTTGGCTGCCTTTCCATTCATATAAAGTTAGACAATGTGACGATTCAATTTTAAAGAAATTCTGTGTTTCATCATGGTGCTGTTAAATTGTTTTCTTTATAAAAGCAAGATTTGGTCTTTAAAAGTATTTTTCTTTCTCTCTCTTCCAAGAATACGTCTTGAAAAAGGGGCGTAGTTTTGTAACCCGGGTCATCCTATATTCAGGCCATTACAGCCAAAGAAGCCGTAATCAGATTACAGCTGATGGGATTGAGAGATTCATTAAGGACTGATTTTGTTCTCCATGTGTAATGTTTACCTGTGTTGGAGCTATTAACATTGTTTCATATATTTGTATATTTTTTACTTTACTGTTATTCAATGTATTGTTGTTTTATTTAAGGGAATTCTATGATTAACTTTGATGCCTTAACGCTGGTGGCCTAGTGGTCAAAGCGCCCCACATACAGAGGCTACAGGCCTTGTCACAGGGGTCGCCAGTTCGATTCCCGGCTGCGACCATTTCCTGCATGTCTTTCCCCGCTCTCTACTCCCCACATTTCATGTCTCTCTTCGGCTGTCCTATGGAATAAAGGCAACCCCCCCCCCCCCAAAAAAAAAACAAACTTTGATGCCTTAGGTGTTATTAATATATTTCATTACTCACTTTTATAGGCTGATAGTTTTGCACCAGGTGATGTCTATATATAGATGGGCAGGTAAGATAGAAGGGGCACACCCATAGACTGTATAAAATATGAACATAGTATCCGTGACGTCACCCATCTGTTCCTGAGAGCTGTTTTGAAGCAAATCGACGGCAGCAGCCATATTGGTAATGCGGAACTCAACTAGGCAGAGTGTGACGTAGTGTGAGTCTCTTAGCCAATGGCTGTGTTTTCCCGACCGGGAGTCATGTCAGTCATGTCCTTATTTGGGCAAAACTCGTAATCTTAATATCTTCTTAACAATCACGTTAGAAAAAAATTCACCCCTGTACAGTGTGTGCCATTAGAGAGATTAGCGTTGTAGGGCCAAGCCGTTTTTTGAACCAGGCTGTAAACATGTTTATTAATGCTGCAAAGATCGTCTTTTTCCCATTCATATCTATGTGGTTTCCGGTGTTTCTGCAGCCAGCCTCAAGCGGATTTTCGATGTACTGCAGTTTATATCACTTCCGCATTGGCTTCATCGTTTGAGACCGGAGTTTGCCGCTTGGGCACACCCCGAGGAAGGTGAACAGTTTTTTAGTTTGTAGTGGCTATTTGACTTTGTCAACGTCACAAAAACAAAACTCAAATCAAAACCTGCCACAAGCCACGGGAGATTTGAAAGCACAAAGACCCTGCCTGTTGTTTGAAAGAAGCCCTTTTATGTTGTTCAATAAAACACCAAAGAAACTGCATACTTGGCTTGACTTTGGCATCGTTGGACCCTGTGTACGATCCACTTGTTCGTGCCCTGTGGCTGGTTTTGATTTGATTTGAGTTTTCTTTTTGTAAAATTGAAAAAGTCAAATAGCCACTACGGGGTCATCCCTATGTTCCCACATTTCTAGGACATTTTCAAAATTAGGTCTTGCGAAGGCTTAGAAGTTCTCAACTACTTAACATGGATGGTTACTATGAAGGGGAGAGTTTTCTCAAAATGTTCCAACATTTCTAAGATTTGTTTTCTCTATGTGCACATAATTATTGTGTTTTATCAAATGGCTGCTATTCATGGAAGCTTGGTCCCTTGAAACCATGGAGGAAAGGTTTTAGTTGTTCTGAACTTCCTTTTATGGTTGCAATAAGCAAAGAGATGGGCGCGCCAGATGTAGCTAAAAGCTACATTCCATCTGTAGTCCATTGCTACTTAAAGCTAGGGTTGGTAGTCACGGAAAAATAGCATGAATTTGAATGTAGCATTTCCTCAGGACTCCATCTAACCCCTCCCCCCCTCCCCTCGGAGCTCCTCCAAAATGATCTAAATCTGACTACCAACCCCAGCTTTAATAATAATAGGTTGGGTGTCATTGGCTACCAAATTGGGAGAAAGGGGGATCAAATCCATTACAAATTTATGAAAAAGGAAATGTGGGAACATAGGACCACATTTTGGAAAAAAAATCTTACAAATGTGGGAACTGTGGGAACATTGGGCTTAATTATAAAAAAAATATCTTAAAAATGTGGGAACATTAGGCTGTGGGAACGTAGGCACACTCCTGCCACTACAACCTGTATACAGCCAAAACATGTGAAACCTTTGTGGATGATGCTCCTTGGACTACAGAGGAAAAACAGAGCCCGTCAGATCCAAATATGGTGTCACCTGACAGTAATCTCTTTCCAATACAAATAACAGTCTGTATTAGAAGTCCTAATTGAACACAGACACTAAAACTCACGATGAATTCTTTTCAGTGATGAACATAGTTTACTTTGTAAGTCATGAAGAGAGATCAGTATAAAAGTCGGACTATTTCAAACTCAACTTAAAAACTCCTCACTGTGTCTTTAAGTTGATTTAATTAACATGCCGTGGATGAAGTAGTGTGTTAATATTTTCATGATGTCTGGTAAAAATATCAATAAATACTTGAGGAGTAAATCTTTAAATCAATCTGTTTGTTTCTTGGCAGAATAATTAAATCAGACTTTGATGTCTGCTAATAAAGACACAGGAAGCAGGAGGAAGGACGAGATATTTACACTTCTTTGTTTTGTTTACCATGACATGGTATCTAATATAATAATGTAAGGCAGGAAGGCATGATGTAACCATAGAAACGTCTGTCTGTTGGCACAGTGGCGCACCTGTCTTGGAGAGAAAATAAAAGTCTGTGTGTGTTTGTGCAGTGTGTGTGTGTGAGGTCTGAAGTGCTTTACAAACATGGTTGAAGTTGAAGCTTCGTAGGAGATGTCAAAACACTGAAGCTCAGCTCTGAGACTCTAATTCAATTAACTTCAGCCCGTGTAAGAGATACGTTATCGGCACAATGATGTTAAAAAGCTTTGGGAGGAAACTCAAACATGCAGACGTTGTATGGTGTGCAGTATTCTGGCCACTAACTTCTAGTGTGTGTTGACTTTGGATGTTCCAGAGAGACTCATTTCTTAGTTGTTCAAACAGAAATTTGAATTCTGACTTGCAGACTAATCTAAAGGTGCTAAAATACTCAGAATACATTTAAGTCTGGCACAATTTATCTAACATGGCTAAACTTGGGAACACAGAGTCTGTGCATTTACTAAATCAAATTGTTTTGCAGAGTGTGGCTAGCACTAGCAGAACTAGCACCACCAGCATTCAGTCCTCCTTGCAGGTTAGTGTCCACATGCCTGTGCTGGTTACATAAATGCTTCTATACCATGTTACGCTACAACATGCCATCTTTCATCTGTGCTGGTTTTCATCCAGGTAGTAAAGCATTATATCTTTATTGCAGTAGCCAATAACAAGAGCAACAGCCCCGGCTAGTGGCGGGTGGCTGCGCTACAGCTTAGACACAACATGTGACCAAGCGGCAACCTCCTGTCTCAATATATGAAGCCCATGCTGAAGCGTTATAAACTGCAGTTCATCGAGCGTCCGCTTGAGGCTGGCTGCAGAAACAACGGAAACCACATACACACCCATTCAAAAAAGACGACCTTTGCAGCAATAACAAAAATGTTTACAGCCTGGTTCAAAAAACAGCTTGGGTCTTCGTAGCGGATTCCTCTATCGGCACACTGTACGGGGGGTGATTTTTTTTTCTAACGCAATGGTTCAGAAGATATTAAGTTTATGAGTTTTTGCCCAAATAAGGACATGACTGACTTGTTTGACAGGTGGGAACACATAGCTATTGACTAGGAGGCTCAAACCTCCTCTTTACGTCCAGTAAGTTTGGTTGAGTTCAGCATTTCCAATATGGCTGCCACCGACAATTGGCTTTGAAACAGCGCCCAGGAACAGATGGGTAACGTCACGGATACTACGTACATTATTTATACAGTCTATGCATGTGACTGACATTTCGCAACAACAATAATAAAAATATTCAATAATATAATATATATCGTTTAATGGTTTTGTCGACACTATGCATCATCATGGACAGAAGAATTCACATACAGCTTCTATGTAACATTGATCCAAATAAGTCTGCATGGATGTGAACGAAAAAAGAAAATTATTTCAGTAATGTATTTGTGTTGGACATAGTTTAAAATAAACATATAATTGTCCTTCTATAACCCCAAATCATTGGATAAATATTGCTCCTTACATTACATCCTGAATAGACAGTCTGAGCCGCCTCGCTTCACATTAACAGGAATTAACTGAGTGAAACTCTCTCTCCAGATGTTTGCATCAACCTGGAACATAGAGTGTTTCTATCTTTGCACAGGACCATATCTCCACTGAACCATTTATCCATCCCTGCAAGGACGTTTTGTAGTGGTGCATCCATCACATCACCATTAAGAATTGAAATGCCTTTAAGCCTCTTATGTACATTTCCCTTACAGCCACCATGACTTTATTGATACCGCTGGAACCAGAAAATTCTCTAATTCTGCATAATTTTTTAAGCAAAGCCTGGCCATCCTAATTGTGTTAAAAGGTTTGTTTCAGTTCAAGGAAATCTAGCAGGGCGAGGTGAGTTTGAAGATGCATGGTAATTCATTTTTGGGTGAGTAAGGTATTGTGACACCTCTACCTGACCTGAGAGTTCAGATTAAAGCAAACTGTTGCACCTGTTTTAATTTAGTTATGTTTTAAGCTATGAGCAAAGCAAGCTGGAAGAATGAAATGTGGGAAGAAGACATGGAACAGCTCGAATCTAACTGCTTGACAAATTACCAGATTAAACCAACCAAGTCAGTCTGTGCGTAAGAGTGTTAGCGTATTACATCGTGTCTGACCAGGAATCAATTAGGGAATCACCAAAAAGTATAAATATCAGGTTGTTTTAATCCATGAAGAGAACCCACAACTTCATAGTACAGCTTTAAATCAAACTACCTTCATTTTTATTAATAAATAGGATCCTTTTCAATGGTGGAGACAAGCAAACCTTTGCATCTGTAACATATCCAAGTAGTTTTTCCATCACTTGCATACCTGACTCCTTGATTCCACTGCAGGCGTGTGCACCACGTTCACCACCGGTACTAAGGTTCTTATGGGGGGTTCACACCAAACAAGAATAAAATCATTCACGCAAATGAACTACATGTAAAGTCAATGTAGAGACGCGAATAGACGCGAGTAGAGGTCTGGCGGCACGAATGGTGCGATTTGCGCGAATGACGCAAATTATTCGCAAGAGTTGAAATATCTGAACTCCAGCGAATCTATTGGGCCGCAATAGCAAATCAGCGTGCAGATCACCCAGTGGCGTATGGACCGGCAGAGATTCATTCATGTGGAATACATAGGACACTTTGATTCTATCTCTGTGCAGCTTCCCCAAACTCTGTGACTCTACCTGTTTTTATGGGATCAGGCATAAACAGGAGCTCACTGTGAGAACAGAGAGTGAGGAGGATTATGTGGTGAGTTGTGAAAAACTTTCTGTCACTTGAATCCAGCTAAAGGTTGTATAAGGAAGTTAGCTCTGCCCCCTTTAGCACAACCGGCTTCCCCATTCAATGTCCCCATTTGGTCGACACTATTCATCATCATGGACGGAAGATTTGACATACAGCTTCTATGCAACATAATCCAAGTAAGTCTGCATGGATGTGAACGCAAACAGCTCAACCTTGTTTGATAGCAACAGACTGCTGTGGCGTAAGGCACTCATGTACACGCAATTTTGACGTGCAAATTGAGTGAGTCATTCGCGCGAATAGAGCGAGTAAACACGAAACATTCTTGCGTTTGTATTCGTGCAAATATCAGGATCGTTAGTGTCTGGTGTGAACACGACATTAGTCTGATGGAGCACGTCAAACTCCTCTGTTTTTGAAGCATTGTGCAGCGTACTGCAGCTCAAAGCATTTGGATATTCCTTGATTTTCTACCATTGGTAAGTACACAATGTTATCAAAGGGTTTCTTTTTATCTTGAGTTTAAAGGTGACATATCACGCTTTTTTCATCAATATATATTGGTCTAAGAGGTCCCCAAAACATGTCTTTAAAGTTTATGCTCAAAAAAACACTTTGAAATCAGATTTTGGTCTGCCTGAAAAGCCCTCTTCTTCAGTCCTCTTCAGAACACTCTGTTTTCTCTCTGACCACGCCCCCTCAGGAAGTGGATGTGCCTCGGCTGTCCAGCACGTTGATCTAATGTTTACATGTTGGCTGAATATACACGGCTGCTGTTACTTCAACCCTCTGAGTCTGATCCAGAATCTGATCCTGACGGAGAGGCGCCTGTAGCAGGACCTTTCTGAAGGATTGGTCACAGATTTAGTGTTTCTTGTTGTTTTATTTATCAGTATGTCGACGTGTGTCTTGGTACACAGCTACGAACATGTAGCTATGTGGCTATGCTAACTAGTGCTAGAACTTATCTATGATAAATAAAAATCATCCACTAGATCTTCAAATCTGCAGACGTGGGGAGTAAAACCGACCTCTACCAGAAAGGCAGCAGGACCTTTCTGAAGGATTGGTCACAGATTCTGTGTTACTTGTTGTTTTATTTGTCAGTATGTAGACGTGTGTCTTGGTACACAGCTACAGCTACGACATGTAGCTATGTAGCTATGCTAACTAGCGCTAGCACTTATCCATGATAAATAAACTAGATCTTCAACTCTGCAGACGTGGGGAGTAAAACCAACCTTTGTGTTTATTAAGACAGCCTACAACTAGCATGCCTCCCTCCTGAGCTCCTTGTTAGCACACATTTGTGCAGGTAATGAAAAACGGAGGAGGGGATTCAGTATTATTTTATACAGTCTATGGGCTGAACAAGCTCCGAGCTCTGACTCCGTTACAGACTGGATATTGTTGTTACGTAACAAAAACACGGAAGTCTGAAACGGCTCGTTTCACACACATTTACAGAAAGGTGGAGAAATCAGAACAGGGGCAGAATGGATTCTTTTCATTCTTGGGGGGTTTGTAGACATGCCAGGGAAACATATTTCAGGTAGAGAACCATTAAAAAGTCCAGTTTGCATGATATGTCACCTTTAAGTGTGTTCAACGTTCACAAAGATGTTCTATGTTATGCAGAGTAGGACTTTCACAATATACAAGGACCAACGATAACTATCTTTAAAAAAAATGAAAAATTCATGTTGTGCTTAAATGAGCATAGAGCAACATTATGTAAGTAATTGGTTCATAGCCAGGAGCACACTCATGACAAAATGTAATGAAGTCGAATAAGAAAAAGCAGCAGACGAAGAAGACTCAATAACAAGCTAGCTAGATTTTACTGCGGTGTGTTTTGGATACTGCAGCGCAAATTATGTGGGAGAGATGACAGATGGAAGCGGGGAACTCTACCTACGCCAAAAAGATGTTTACTCACCAGTTTGAGATTTCAGTAGATGAGGTGTGGACAACGATGTTAAGAAGACGTTAAGTTTTGGCTTGCTTAGAAGTTTCTGTCACGGCGCTGCGGACCTGGATAAAACACAACTTTGAACATCATTCCATAGAAATGGATAACAACATGTAAGTAAGTCAGCTGTGTTTGTTAAGTTTATGGCACAACTTATCACTCCACCCTTGTCTTGTATGTCCTTAAATTGACTGATACACATTGTTGGATTTTCAAAATGTTCCGTGAGCATCATGGTAATATTGTAATTGTGATTTTTTTTGGCCATGATAATCAGGTGGTTAAAGGCTGATATTGTGACAGCCCTACTTGAAAACAGTTAACAGTTCTGTTGTGGGTGATCTGCTCTGATAGTGATGGTGACTCAGGCCCCATCAAAAACTGACTGGCTGTTTGGAACCTGGTCCACACACTTGCTAGAATCAAGCAGCTACTGTACACAGCTTCTGTATCAAAGTTTTATGAATAGTATGGTAAGTACTAACTTAACATAAAGTACTCATTTAAAGCAAAACCTATAAACCTTACCAGGTAGTTTTGGTGCTAAAACATAACTAAACTGTGGTTGTTACACACTCTAAATGCTTGTTTAAAAAAAAGTCTTTAATCCTCTCCTAAATGCACTTTGTATAAGTCATTTTCAAACTCCTGAGGACATAAGCAAATAAAACCATAACTATCTGAGTACCACCAGTCAAAGGGACTCTCCATAAAAGGTCAACATTGATCAAAAGGCCATGACATCTGATTTAAGTCTTGAGTTAGGTTCTAGAGACACTTTTAAGAGTATTTCTGACACACAAATATTCCTGTATCACCTATGTAATACTTTCCATTATGAGTTAGTGTTATTCATTCGTAGAAGTTGTGCAGCTTTGTCTAATGTTTCTTTGGTTGCGGTCGAACTGACCCTTTAATAGATCCTCAAAAGACTTAGTTTGAAAAAGTTGCCGCCCATCGAAAAAAAAAAAAAGAACAGTCATGGATTTCTTTACAACACATGGAAACACTACTCCATTTCCAGTGTGCATGGAAGTGTCTCAGGATCATCCGTCAATCCGGAGACATCTCCATGCGCTGTGATGCATCACTTCATTTCTAACAATCACTCATACAGTGAACCTCTAATCCAGCGTGCACTCTCGAGTTGCCTTTGACAGCAGCTTAGCCACCCTGCCATCCAGTGTAACACAGCGGGTGTGGAGGGGCCCTCAGGGGTGAGATATCCTCCACCCTCCCACCACCTCCTCCACGATTGCCCCCGGTGACAGTGACAGAAGTCTGTAATTGCCACCTCGTCAGACAGCTTCATTAAGACGAGCATTGTCTGCGCAGCTGAACGACGGTGGATGGGGAAGAGAGGAGCGCGAGCCGAGGAGAGGAGAGAGCCCGCAATGCAATTACTGCATTGCTGTGACAGGTGGGGCCTCCAATCCTCTGCGTCTACGGGGCCCTGATGCATGTTGGGGAGCCATGGTGGGCTCGCATCATTTTTCAACCCCCCCTGTCATTAGCTGGTAATGATTGGATTATTTTGCAGATGAATCGTAGAGTATGTCTTACTCACAAACATTTCATGGACGTATTAATCAAACGCATCAAGGCAGAGCAGTCAGAGCGAATTAGAAAAACAACACATCTAGATTAAAAATTACTGCAATCCTTCATCAGTGTGCCTTAAACCCTTTGGTTGAGGAGCTGTGGTGTTTTTCATCTTCTAGAAATGTTCTTTGACATTATGACAGTCAGTGCAAACGATAACAGCAAGCTTTTTTCATTATTTAAAGACAAATATTAAGTAAAATGTTGGATGTCAATAGTAAATGCAGGCAAAGCTTCACATATCAAGGTGAATGTGGCTGTTTCCGAAACGGCCTGCTACATACTACTTACTAATGTAGTAGGCAGTAGGTATTGCCTACTACATACTGCGTTTGAATTTAGTATGTAGTATGACTGTTCTGTCCGATCTGTCATGCAGCATGCTGAGCCAGACTTCGCTGGATTTCCGGTTTCGGAAAGCGGAAGTAAACAACGGCAAAGCCGACAAATAAAAAGCTTATTTAGCATCCATTTATGATTTAAAAAGTTAGGAAGTGGTTTATATGTAATTTGATAACTTTCACAGCACCCAAAAACAGATTTCCTCCCGTCAAAAAATGAGGAAAAAGAAAAAGCAGAACGAGCGCTGTGCATTATGGGAAACAGTACGCGAGGCAGACTGGTCCGATGCATACTGAGATATTTTCCCGTATCAGTAGACATCCGGGGAGTTTTGGCTTACTGCAGATTTTGCTCTTGTTCACATACTACTTACTACTTACTGAATTTTGGACATATCAGTACGTCCTGCTAGTATAGTAGGCGATTTCGGAAACAGCCTCTGTGTTTGAGTAATACCTGAATGAGATGGTAGGCTGCTCTGAACGGCTTGTTCCAGAAGTCAAGCAAGAATCAAACAAGATCAACACAGGATTTGCTCAAATCATGACATCACCAGTTGTTGAATCTCCTTCTAAGGGCAGATTTGTCATTTTAAATAGGAGAAGCACAATTTTGTGGTATGGCAACAATGGTGGAGGCTTCTAGAACGCTTGGTTCTGGAGTACTTAAAGAGACAGTACCTTAAATTAAGCATTTCAGACAGAAGCTAAAGAAAGGAGTTTCAAAGAAATCATCATGAGATAAGTTATGAATTGTTTTAGCTTTAAGTCATGCAAAGCTATAAGACGGACAATATAAAGCCTGGAAATGTGCACATTACCGCCTCTTTAATGAGCTGAAACACTCATACAATCAAGCCAAAAACAAAGGGTTTCATTCTAATGGTATGTAACATTTCATTGAATGATTCACTAACACAATATTTGATATGCAGTAGTGATAGGAAGTAGTGCACACTCACTGGTGCTGGTTCAGACCCTGATAGTGACCGTCTACGTTGCTGCATCTGTTTTAAAAGATTTCATGAGGTAAATATAAAAACAGCTGACAGACTTCATGTTGAAGCATCAGCAGCAGCGCAATAACTGAAAATTGCACCCTTAAAACACCATTGTGGTTATTTCCTCCTAGGTTAATCATATTTGTTGGAACAGAAGTCCAGCCTCCTCATGATTCTGATTAGTAGCTGATTGAGATGTGACATTGATGAGCATGACTGTGTTCAGATGGTTGAATTATTTTCAACAGAGTGCATTAAAGCTGGGAGTATTTTTGAGCTTGGGATGCTGAGGAGTGAAAAGGTTGGACTGCATTGTTTTTGTCAGCAGAAGGTAGAGACTGTCAGTTCAAAAAACGCTGCTAGTGGACACAGGCCCTTAATAATAATAATAATAATAATAATAATAATTTTATTTGTAGAGCACCTTTCAAAACCAGGTTACAAAGTGCTTTACATGGGTAGCAAATAAAACAGGCAGATCATAAAAACACACAAGTCAAGATAAAGAAATGAAACATATTTTAAAAGACATAAAATTCCCTTAAAAGAACTCTAAAGGAATACAATTCTTTCAAAATATATTTCTTAAGACGGTTAAAATAAAATAAAGTCAAATAAAATTCAGATAAAATCCGGGAAGAAGAGATTTAAAAGAGCTCACTGAGTCAGCAGAGACAGCTCAGCTATTATATGAAGAGGGGTAATGGCCAGCTTTCCAGGGACAAAAAAGTAGCCGGCTGTACATTACAAGACTTAGTTTTCTGTGTGTCTCCTTTATTTACAGTCTCACTACCAACTTGAGAAGTAGATGGAGTTGGAGTCGAGAGATGACGTCCAGGAGTGGACTGTTGACTTCATACTCGACTCCACGCTCCATTTTCAACCTCAGAAGAAATACTGCGGTCGAGTGTGACAGCTATTGGATCACTGGTTGTGCAAAAAACAGACAGAGACAGAGATTCTTACCCGTTTTTTGGGGGGGATTCGCCGATCAGAGCTGCTGCACGTCTTCTGATGTGCAACAGATGATAGATCAAAAATTTCAACACTCATGGCTGGTGTTTGAGCAAAGTCTGGAACAAGGAGAAAAATGTCTGTTGTCTTTGTTGTAAAAAAAAACAAAACAAGGTATGTCCCTTCAAGTAACTGTGCAATACTTAAATATACTAAAGTCAACTTTTGTGGATATTATAGGAACAAATATTAAAATGGTAACAAACATACTGAGGGTTTTGCTGAATCAACATCAGTTAATCAATATAGTCTGGCATGTTGTTTAAGCTACATTACAGCAGTGACACCTTAGTCTTAGATATTTTTCTCCAGGTTGTCTTTAATATTTTTAGATAATTAATGGTGCCATTGAACACATTATTTGGTTTTCTGAGGAACTGCTCTCTAATAGCTGACCTGAATGATCCAGAGGAAAGAAAACACTGAGGAGAAGATTCAATTAAAATGTGTTGATTAAATATTTTAGTTTCTGAAACCATACAAACAATACGTATTCATTTTACCAAAGTAACAGCAAATATTAAGAATTGTTAAAATATCTGAAGGTCAAGGTAAATGAAAACAAACACTGGGTATAACGGACAGAGCATTCATGATGTATTGTAAACCGGGTGAGTAGCCTTGGATGCATTCATAGTGGGTAATTTATTTCAAATTCTAACGTTTTAGCTCTGAATTCGCTCTCATATAAACAAAGGTACCTTCTTATTTCTGTTGTGTGACGGGGTAATGTGTGAAAGCAGCAGCCTGACTTGCTATCATTCAGTCCACCCCCGGCGAAAAACACATTCCTTTCATCCATCGAAATTCCACATGATTGAAATTGCCCTCGGTGGAAACATATCATAGCCATCCATGGCTCTTGGACGGCTCCCATTGGGCGGTTCGGTCCATGCCAAGCATCTGGGTTGGCCGAGGGCCTCCAGGGAGGCCGGGGCTTATGTCTCCATGGGCCAGTAAGCCTAGAGGCCCCGTAGCCCTGGGAAATGTAGCAAATCAGGGGAGCACCTTGGCAGTGGTGCCCCACCCCTCCTCCCCCATCTCCCCTTAGCCTTAGGACTGTCAATGCTAAAAGAAGGCTAATGATGGCCAACTGTGCAGCGAGTGGGTCTGGGGTGTTGGGGAAGCGTGTCTGTAGGTTCATCTGGATTGGCGTCGATAAGGATGTGCGCTCTTCGTCCTCTGCCTATCACTGCCATGCACAGGGTGGGAACCGAGTGTGACGCGTTTATGTTTCTGTGTGTTTGTGTGTGTGAGGAAATGGCACAATGATGAGGGACTGGCAGGCCATCTCCAGAATGCCAGCAGTGACTGATGCCACACCAGACATTCCTTTCAGAGAAAACGGCAGCGTGGTCAGCAGCATGCCAGCTTCCACAGGCCCTCAGGACACCCCCTCCTCACCCCCCCCACCCCCCCCACCCCCCCACCCCCTCCTTTAAGCAAAGACCACGGCAGTGATGGCACGAGCTTCCAGCCGATGTGTGGAACTGTGCAGACGGGGAAAACAAACAAAGTGGGAAGATGTGTTTGGTCTCAACTTTTCAGTTTTTTTCTGTATAATTTGAACTGTGCTGTACTTTTGTTTTTCATTTGACTTTGATAAAAAAATGTCCTGTTTCATATGCAGACTACAGATTTCTAGTAACACTTACAGGCTTAAAGAACACCTCCATTTATAGACATTCATTCAATTTCCACTGAGTATTATCAATCTGTTGTGTTCAACGTATTTCCAAGTACAATTAACTTCTTCAAGTGTTCGTTCCCCTTCTATTCAAATGAAGGGATGGACACACATTGCAATCACATGCATAATTTGAACACAGAGCTACCGCAGTGGCACCAATCATACAAGGGTTTCTTTCCTGATATGTTATTATCTCAGTCCAGAAATGTGTGTAAAGAACCAATCAAAGTGACTTGTGTCTTGTGTTTGATGCCTTGACAAAAGCATACAGCTTGGTCATGTTAAGACACATAAAGTACGTGCTAATGTTTTGAATTTGGTCAGAACTTTGGCTAAAAATTGACGTCTTGCAGCAGATGATACAGAGAGAGAGCTATATGACACTATAACCTAAAGAGCAGCTGGAACCACATTTCTGTAGTCACATTGTTTCCTTCAAAAAACACACCATTAAATTACATCACAAAATAAGACACGACCTTACACGTGAATTTATACATCTTCTTTTTGTGAATATTGTATTTCCTGCTGCAAGACTTGGACAAAGTCACATTCAAGGCACTGTCTATGATCTTTCCACGCATGCGGTTCAGTGCAACCAGTGCAACTTCTTAGTTTATCATGATGTTATTTTTTGTGACTGTTAAAAACATAAATTTTTTTGCATTTGGTGGGAGATGAATTGTTTTAAGTAAGATATGTTGTCTTCTGTACATTTGATCATCTTCTGCACAATCAAAATACTTGAACACTTATTTAAAAAAGTCAAAAGGAGGTTGCAATATAAAGACGATGTGATAAAATATGATATGTTGATATTTGTGACTGCATGACATGATACAATAGGTTACAACTTTACGACACAAAATAATGAGGTATGATACAATACCAGAAGATAAGAAAGAACTAGTTAGGATATGATTCGATACGATATAATACGATACAGTACAATAAGATACGATGTGATATGGTACGAAAAAAAAACAATAAGATACGGTACGGTCCGATATGATGCGATATGGTACCATACCAATGCATACAATATGATACGATACGGTACAATAAGATAAAGTATGATAAACAGTCCCTCCAGGATTTGCAGGATTTTTTTGTGATTGTTGCGGCCCAAAAAGCCTGAATTTGCGACAGCTTTTTGAAAAAATTGCGGTGAAAGTTGCGATTGTTTTTTTTTGCTTTTTTCCCCCAATAACATCTCAGGGGCAAGTAAATACGCTAAATTACAGTTGTTTTTAGAAAACATTCTTGATGTGGCCACTGACTGTATTTTGATTCTCTTGATTCACAGAAAAATGCCATGAAAGGACCGTATTGCACATTTACGACGGTCCCTGAATGCACCTCGCAGCGACTGATGCACAGTCAGTTCACGGCACTCTGAAATGAATCTGCATCTTTGATGACAAGGAGTTGATCAAAACTTACTGAATGTGTCTGATGTTTCACCAAACTGGATTAAATCAAGCTGTAAATGCAGAGCTTTTTACGGTAACCACGGCAACAACGTCAAACATCAAATAGTAAACAGACGTCCCCCGGTTGTGTCTTTGTCACTAACGCACACCGGGAGTAAAAATCATCAATGAAGATGCGACAGATGCATGGAGGTGAGGAGAGTTGGTTCATAAAGCACACCTGCTGCAGGTAGGTGACCAAGCTAACACTGAGCCCCTCAATCTATAAATAACAACGTTGTCATCGTCACTTGTCCTGCCTGCCGTCCCCTCCTTTCACCCGTTCTCTGTGCGTGTTTTGTTGTTGAAAAGTGCCGATCAAGTGAGGACTTACGTTCCAAGGAAGTCAAATTGATGACAAAACTGATGACGTACAGGGGCTGAGGTTAATGTAATTGGTCAAATTTGCAGGAAAGTTGCGGTGATTGTAAAAAATTGCAAGGCCGCGAAAAAATCGTGCTGATTGGTTGAATTTGCATTGATAGCAACTTCCTGGAGGGACTGGATATAGTACGAAACGATACAGTAAGATAAGATACAATATGATAGGGTAATACATTAAGGTACCATACCAATTCATACGATATGAGACAATAGGATAAGATAGGAGACGATGGGATTCGATACTATATAGTACGGTACAGTACGATAAGATCCGGTACGATACCATACCAATAAATAAGATACAGTACGACAGGATACAATATGATACGGTATGATACGATATGTTACAATAAGAGACCATACCGTACTACAGCATACTATTCGAGACGATAAGATACAATACGATATGATGCACTTTTTTTGTCCCCTTGGTAAAATTTGTCTTATATTGAAGTGCTGCACATGCTGTACTGCCTCCCTAGAACTGATAAATAAAAACACTTGAAAAAAACGAATCTACATCCAAACATAGATACCCACACAAAAGGAAACCATAAACAACAAATATTTCACATTACCCATAATGCACAGCATCTGTACAAAACAGCATAAACAAGAGAAGACGAGAACAACATGATGATATTTCACAACCCACACAGACTCAAGAAACATTATTAAGACTTTTGATTGAGCTGGAGACAGAGGACTTTTTGAAGTGGTTCAGTTTACATGTTGGCGACTCTGTATCATCTGTCCTATCAGATAAAGAAATGGCAATTGGCTGCCATGTAAGTAAATATCTGGATGGAACACTTTGATCTGCGTATAGTGCATCATCCACAGTGTTAAGACAGCCAGACCAGCAATTAGGTCTAAAAGATGCGTCCTGTTCCTTGAAATATTCAATTAAATAGAAACATTGCCTGAAAAAAAAAAAAAAGGAAAACTTAAAATCCACACAGCAGAAGATATCATAAGACATCCAGTACTCTTCCTGTCAAGCCTCTCGCATCTCAAATGATTTCAGAGGTTAGGGGGTATTCAATCGCCACAGCCCCTCATGCTCCAGCAGGGCTTAAGTGATGACACAGAATGATTATAGCACAGTTAAATACCTGTTCTAATGAGCCAATTAGCCCTATTGACATCCATGGCAGTCTCCGAGGTGGAGCGAGCACCACGTACATGCTCCTTAATCAGAACCGATAACACCATTTAGCCTTCAAACACTAATCCTGACTCCCGGGCTCTTTCTGGAATCCACTGTGATTTCTCTGTACTCACGCTGAGAAACTTCACGCCTGATTCATTTTCAATTCCACTCTTCCACAGTTGTGACTTCACTGTGGTTTTACAATCATTATGACTGGTAAGTTTAGACTTCTTTTTTTTCCTCATTTCAATTTTTTCCTTTGCTCAATACTCTTAAAAACATCTCTGCAGAGAAGATCACTTTGCAACTTTTGCTCTAATGGTGTTTGCACTGATGTTTTAAGCTGCAGGATTTTGAAAAAGGGAGTTGAAGAAGTTGTGCAAGCAGACAGTGGAAAACCTTCAACTCTTATTTGGTTTCCGTTTGATGGTTTTCAAAAACGAAACTGAAAAAGTGATGAAAAGCACTTCAGGTAAATTTGGGGCATTTCTTTAAAAACATGTGCCACAACAAAGAGACTGAGAGTCAGACTTATTACCCGGGGCAGCTTTTTGAGTCACAATAGTGTGAGTGTTTTGGTATTAATCAAGTTACTGTAAGAAAAAATCAACATCCTCATCCTCTCAGCATCGTGAGAATTTCTCCACATGTGCATATGAAACTGATTATTCTCTCTCAGTATTGCGTTGTTACTCAGACTTTTCTTTTCACACTTTTTAAAATAAAACGTTTTGACTTGAAGAGAAAAAAAAACCTGCACTGCATTTACGCTCTCTTACAAGGGTTTACCTAAAAAGATTTAAATGTCATGTTCTGGGAAATGTGCAGGTTTTTACATCAAGCTGAGACAGGATGCACAGACTGAGGTCATGTTTGATAGGGAATAAATGTAACTTCTTTGTCTCTGTGGTTTAAAGGAAGCAAGATAAGTACAACTGTTGTATGATTCTGCTGCCTATCTCCTCATCCTCACTTCTTAGTAACACAAATCCAGGTCAGTTACCCAAACCATGTCCCAGCTCACACGGGCACACTCAAACAGGAGTGAAAAACACACAGCAGACACTTTGGCATTTTTATTTGCCACGTGTGCACACAGTGGAGCACTAAGCTGACAGGTGCACATTAGTGTTTTAGTCAAGATCATCTAAACGGAGGAAAAGTTCTAACCAAGACTGGAATATTAAGACAGAGATGAAGCCAAGACTTTAATGGGTTAAGACTAAGGCATGGCAGGGCCAAGTGGCAGCCTCTTGTGCTGAAGAATAGAGCCAATGCAAACGTCAAAAAACAGCAAGCCCCTTGAGTGTCCACTTGAGACTGCAGCTCCAGAAGCCAGGGACGCCTTGATAGAGCCCTTTTTAAAATGCCCCCTATTACAACAGGATGTCACATGCTTACAGCCTGGTACAAAGGAAAGTAGTTTCAGTCTCAGTATTTCATTTCTTTATCTGTGATTGTTGTGCAACTACACATCTTTGACCGTTTCAAGATAAGCAGAGGTTAGGTGGAGTCAGTATTTCCAATATGGGGACCTCCATCTTTCGGCTTTAACACCTCTTCAGAAACCAGTGAATGGCGTCACTGAGACTACGTCCATGTTTTACACACTCTATGGGTAAGACCCAGGCGGCAACCTCCGGTCTCTAAATATGAAGCCCATGCAGAAGTGTTATAAACTGCAATTCATCGAGAATCCGCTTGAGGCTGGCTGCAGAAACACCAGAAACCACATACACACCCATTCAAAAAAGCCGATCTTTACAGCGATAATAAACATGTTTACAGCCTGGCTCAAGAAACGGCTTCGGTCTACATAGCTAATTTCTCTATCAGCACACACTGTTCGAGGGTGTGTGATTTTTTTTCTAACGCGACATTCAGAAGATATTAAGATTACGAGTTTTCGCCCCAAATAAGGACATGACTGACTTCACTGACAGGCGGTAACACATAGCTGTTGGCTAGGAGGCTCAAACCCCGCCTCTTTATGTCACACTAGCTTGACAGATGTTAGGTTGAGTTCAGCATTTCCAATATGGCACCCACCAACGATTGGCTTCAAAACAGCGCTCAGGAACAGATGGGTGACGTCACGGATACTATGTCCATGTTTTATACAGTCTATGGATAGTCTAAGACCGGGCCAAGACCAGATTAAAGGGAGTCCTACACTGTGAGACTCACTTACAATAAAAGTGGAACATGTTACCTGAGAGAACTCCTGCAATTAGTCAGCAAAATTTAAATGCCCAGCAAGTTTTCTCCCTGAAGCTCGTTAAGCTCAGTTGTGGTTTAAGCCGAGTAAATATGTGATTAGCTGTGAATCAAGAAGAGATCTTCAAAAGTCAACCTGAGAACAGTCTTTCAGGACCTCATACCAAAGCGACTTCAGCTCTATGACTTTCGCTACATCTCCTGCAGGTTCTCCTCACTTTCAAAAAAATATCCAATCTTGCCATCAGTTTCTGAACTCATCAATTTCATCCCCTCTTTAAAATAAAATAAAAAATATCTTCACTTTGCAATTAAGCGCTTACTTTTCAAGAGTTATCTCCTTCTGCAAAACGAACTCTCGAAGTCTAAAGCTATATTCCTCACAAGGACAGAAGTACAAGAACACACACACACACACACACACACACACACACACACACACACACACACACACGCCAGTCTGCACATACAGAGGTGTTATCATCTTAAAATCGAGTCAAGTCTCTCTGGTCTCTGTTAGTAAATCTGGTGTCCAGATGGTGGAGGAGGAATACGTCAGACAGTCGTCCCTAAAGAAGCAGAACCACAGAGCCACGTACTGAATCTCTTATTCACTGCCGTCCCTGTGGACCGGCAGAAGTGTCTACCGGGCCACGTCTGCCTGCATCCCCAAGTGGCCACTGGGGACGGCCAATTAGCAGTTCCCATGGAGAGACGGTGTGGCCCTAATAAGAGACGGAGGGAGAAGGAGAATCAATTAAACCTGAGCTGACCCCCTGAAACAACACGGGACGATCTGTCTCCACAGATCCCGTAAAATGAGACAGCAGTGAGGCTGGATTTTTACTCATGTCCCACTGAATTCACAAGTGTGAAAAAGCTTGGAAGGAAAGGAGAAGGAGTAATTGTGTGATGAGACAAACTGAATGACGCTGTGAAAAGTTAGGATGTGAAATGTAACTTCTAGCTAATGTGAAATAAAAGAGTTAAAAAGGAGAAGAAGAAGTGACCTCACATCCACTACTAATTTCATGTAGAAGTACAAAAGTTCAACTCCAGGGGCGTGTGAGGTCACATTTCAGTCAGGCTTAACCTTCAGTGTTTTTTTTAAGTTGATAAAGTTTTTAATTAACCATCAAAGGAAGCTAATGATGGGAGCATCCAAACAAATGAAGGCCAAATGACGTTACTTGCAGAAATGTCCTCAAAGTGTCGTCACTTTTCAAAAATGAACTCATTCCAAGAAATGTCCTTTTTTTTTTTTCCACAAGCTTCCCAAGAATCTCTTAAATCTCCAAGAATCTCTTCAACATAGTAGTTCCTCTCACTTTTTGAAAATGCCCCCACTTTCCTAAAATTGAGCGCTCTTCCAAGGAATGTCCTTTGTGTCTCCAAATTTTCTCAGTTACAGAGAAATGTCCTCGACTCACAAAAACAACTCTGCTTTCCAAGAATCTCTGTTCTTTCAAAATGATTGCCACACTTTTAAAAAAAAATGTCATTTTTGGAACGATGTCCTTACTTTCCAACTTTGCTTCACTTTCAAAAAGTGTCCTCACCTTAGAAAAATGTCACCACTCCTCATGTTTTCTCAACAGTTTCCATTTTGTTGCAATTTTTCAAGATTGTTTTTTTTTTACCAAAATGCTCTATCTTTACAAGACCCTACTGTCCTCACTAAGCAAAGTGTCCTCACTGTACTTCAGTGTACTAACTGTGGCTCAGTGGTAGAGTTGGTCGCCTCTCAATTGGAAGGCCTGGGATTCTATCTCAGGTCTGTCCACACCATAGACTGTATAATAAATGGACGTAGTATCCGTGATGTCACCCATCTGTTTCTGAGGCGCTGTTTTGAAGCCTATCACCGGCGGGTGCCATATTGGAAATGCTGAACTCAACCTAACTTCTGTCAAGCTAGTGTGAGGTAAAGAGGCGGGCTTTGAGCCTCCTAGCCAACAGGGTTCCCGCCTGTCAATCAAGTCAGCTGTGGCTCTCAATTTGGAAAACTCCTAATCTTAATATCTTTGAATCTGCTGCTTTATGAAAAAATTCACCCCCCGTACAGTGTGTGCTGGTTGAGAAATTAACTATCCAGACTACACTCATTTTTGTACCAGGCTGTAGACATGTTTATTTCTGCTGTAAAGATCTGCTTTTTTGAATTGGTGTGTATGTGGTTCTGGTACTTATGGAGCCAGCCTTAAGTGGACACTCTGGGAACTGCAGTTTTTAACCCTTCTGCATTGGCTTCAATTCTCATGGCTGGAGGTTGCCGCTTGGTCTACATGCCAAAGTCTCCTTGGGCAAGACACTTAACCCCAAACTGCCCCCGGTGATGTGCCATCGGTGTCTGAATGGGGTTTATTAATACTTTTGGGCTCTTTACAAAGCAGCCTGGGCCACAGCGTATGAATATTGTGTAAATGGGTGAAAGTAACATGTAATATGAAGACTCAGAAGACTAGAGAAAGTGCTATATAAAAACAGTCAATGTACCATTTACTAACCAGACCTACATTTTCAAAAAAAAGGTCCTCACTTTCAGAAATATCTGTTTCAAAAAGTTTTCGTAATTTTTCTGGAATTCCCCTCATTATCTATGAACTCGCCAAACTGTCCCCACTTTCACAAAGGTCCTCACGTTTTACAAAAATGTCCTCAAGTTTGAAGAATGTTCTCACTTCCCAAACATCCACACAATACCATAAGAAAATCTCATAAAGGAAAGGAAGTTATTGATAAAAATTTGCAGTTTATATTTGAAAATTTTCTCCAGACTTTGTAACGCTATCTGGGAATAACCTCATATCAGAGAACACTCTGTTGGGAACAAGAAGTTTGAGGCATATGAGTTTCTCATGTCGGTCCTCGATATATCTGCAGGGTTTAAATATCACGTTGATAGCGACACTTGAGACAGTTATCTGCTCCAGACAGAGCTCTGAGAGAGAGTTTCATTTGTTCAGTACAAAAATGTTTGACAGGAGGAAGTTGATGTATGAAAGAAAACTTGCAGATATGCAATGCATTGTGGGTAGCTTCCTCTCATTTATGCTTTGGGAGTCGTCAACAAAGAACCAGCAGAGGCACCTCAGGAGGGAGAGAGGATAATGAAAAGTTTGATTATCTGAGTTGCACTCTGTTTTCGACAATAATTCATACCAGAAATTAAATTCTGCATACAGTTCTCTTAATTTGACTTTAATTAAACAATACTCTATAAATGGTACTTTCAATGACCAAATGTTCCCACGTAGCCTCGCAGTGGGTCCCCAGCCATTAAGACTGATGTACAGTCGGTCTCTTGGGGCCGACCTGGAGTCTGATTTGCAGGAATGACAGCTGATGACTTCAAAAAGTTAATTAACTTTTCAATTAGGACTGCATCTGACACTGCAGCGGTTTCTGCTTTAGAACAACGAGGCTGCTGCACGGGGAGAAAAAGACTTGTGTAATAGATTGATGCACTTCAGAGGTTTTGAGTACTTAAATAATGGTTTGTAATGTGAGCATATGGTATTAAAAAATCGTTCTTTACATTTCTTTTTCTTTAATACTCTTGAGGATGGTTTGTGTGGCTTCAACTTGGATCACACTTGGATGTATTTTGGTCCACAAATAAACTGTCTGTAGGGTTCTTTCCAAAGATTGATTTGTATTCTTATTTGCTTTCTAATCATTAATATTTTCATAGTTATTTGCCTAATTAATGATTTGGAAATATTCATCTTACTTCCATTAAAGCCCCTGTGAGGAACTCTTTGTTATGTTGATTTTGGCGTCCAAAGTGGGACTTAATTCTGTCCTCGACATGACCAGGTGTTTTTTTCTGAATAAGTTTCATCCATCTGTGTCTCGACAGTCAAATGTATTTCTCAATGTGAAAGTAAAAAAGCCTTTTTTTTTTTTTTAGCTGTGAATGGTCTTTTCTGACATTTACCCCCTTGCAGTGGTTAAAAGCATCAAAAATTGTTATACAGCAACATGGATTCTTGTGGCTGATGGTGCTGTTTGTGTATATAGGTTATAAAGAAGCATCAATATTAAAATCAGTCTGTTTCATTACTAACTAAAACTCCTCACAGTGGCTTTAGACCAGGGGTGTCAAAAGTACGGCCCGGGGGCCAATCACGGCCCAAGGTCCATTTATTTATGGCCCCAAGCTTCCATCTTAAAATGTGTTATTTATAGCAAAGAAATTAATCACCTTCTGAATCATCTGTACATTTGCAGTTTCTTTCAAGCGCACAAACAAACTAAAGTCAATCCAGAAACGTCTCAAAAGGCTTCATGGACTACT
The DNA here is from genome assembly GCF_009762535.1 of Notolabrus celidotus. Classification (NCBI taxonomy): domain Eukaryota; kingdom Metazoa; phylum Chordata; class Actinopteri; order Labriformes; family Labridae; genus Notolabrus; species Notolabrus celidotus. The sequence continues at coordinate 5,341,979 of NC_048283.1, read as the reverse complement.
CGTATAAAGCCAAGGCACTGGGAATTCTGCAAGACAGCAATAAAGAAGAAACACAAGAACTCTTAAAGCTGACAGGTTTTCAAATTAATGTTTTTATCACGATGTGAGAATGTCAATAAAAGTTCAGAAGACACAAAAGAGGACACAAGACAAGATCAAAATTCTGAAATTGTACAGAAAAGGCTAAATTGGTCCATAAAAATTGTTTAGAACTCAGGAAAAGAATGATTGTGTTCTTAATATGTTGTCTGCTGGTCAGAAAAGTCTTAAAAACAACATGAAAAAGAAGTGTGATGAAATCCAGATCGTGATCCTGCCATAGGAAAATAATGATACAATATTTTTTCCCACATTGCCCGACTCTAATGAAAAACATTTTCCCCCACAAGAAGATAAAGTTAGCTAATGTTTATGTGGCTTGTGGAGAACTGAGGACTACCTAGTTACTGATTTATTGAGAAAAAAAGTAAAATAATTGTTATTAAATAGAGATTTCATATATAACTTTTATGATTCCTAAGTCACAGTAGGAGCCAATGGCCCTGAGGTTTTCTGACAACATCAAATGTGGCCCTCTTTGAAAAGAGTTTGGACACCACTGCTTTAGACACACTGAGTTGCAGATTTTGTAAAAGTTCGTTTTGGGTTAATCATACGTTTTGAACATTTTATGTGAAAACTTTTTTACATTTACAGAAATTAAGATTTAACCATTTTAGATAGACTAGTTCCTTACTCTTTATAAGCTGTATTGGAACATTTAAATTGCTTTTGACAGACTATTATGTCATTTTGATTAAACAGAAGTATATTTCAAGAGTTTTTCCTAACCCCGAATTCCAAAAATGTTGTGATATTGTGTGTAATATTCATAAAAAACAGATTTGGATGATTTGCAAATCATTTAAAGCATGTGTTTAAATGAAGATATTGCAAAGGCAACGTATCGAATGTGAAATATAAGCACATTTTAAATTTGATGCCAGCAACATGTTTTGATAGTTGGGACAGGGATTCCTCCCAGCTGATTAGGTTTATTTGCAACAGGTTAACATGACTGCATAATAGGACACTGCAGGCTGAGGCTCTTTGAAAGTAAAGATAGGAAGATAGTTCACCACACTGTGAGAGGTGAGTAAACAGTTCAACAGTTTCAGAATAATGTTCCTCAGAGTCAAACTGCAAGTAGTTGGGGGATTTTATCATCTACAGTACATCACTGTATGTGTCATTAAAAGATTCAGATAATCTGGAGAAAACTATTTGACAGGTGATGCAACAATGTCACAACTATTTTGAAACGTGTTGCTGCATCAAATTTAAAATGAGCATACATTTTCATAAAACAATAAAATGTTTCCGTGTCAACAATGGATATGTTGTATTTGCACTATTTTCAATTAAACAGGGTTATAATGGTTTTCAAGCCATCAAAATACATTCTGCTGTTATTAACATTTTCCATAGTGTCACAACTTTTTGGGGATTTGGTTGTAATTTATCTGTCAACATGATCTATTTAATGTAAAATATCTATAGCTTGTTATTAGCAGTAACTGTGTGGTTTACAGTTCAATCTATCATTGATGCCAGTGTATTAACCCATGTTTGAGGATGCATAAATCCTTAGAGTGTGTTATTACACCATTATACACATGGACAAGGTTCAGACCATCATTTGTTTAACCGTGACAACAAGATAATTTGAGGTGCTTTATATCTGAAATGTAAAAGCATATTAAAAAAATGTCAAAAGACATGTCAAAGAGGCAAAACAGAATTAACAGAATGAAAAAATGTTATTGATTATAGATGTCATCGGAAGTCATGACAAAGACAAGCTGCCGGGTTCACTCAGGACTTGAAAGTTAAAGAAAATACAACATTAAGGTCCGCTTTCTGGAGCTTTCAGCTGCATCTTCTGCCCGTCATCGGTGGCTGGAGATTTCTTAGTTGTCACAGAGAGTTAAGAGGCATAAATAAATAAAACTACTTAATTAATAAATACAATAAATAATTCATGGAATTTTAAATGATTACAACTATGTTATATATCATCAATCATTCATTGAGTTATAGTTGTTGACAAATAAATACTGAGCAATGTCTTTGTGTCTGCTTACAGCTGTATTAACGTGTGTTTTCGTCTGTCACACACCATTTATTTATCATTTTATGGTCTTTAAGGGTGAGCTTCAAAACTCTGTAACTTCCTCCCTCCACTCTCTCTCTCCCTGTAGAGGAGAAACAACCATTCGTGCATCATTTGGGATATCAGATCAAATATCCTCACCATTGGCTCACAAACTCTCTCTTCTTGAATGCAATGTTTTCAATTAGCACATCATTTCCTCAATTTTGGGCTAATATTTAGGCGTGTGCCAGGCTCTAATTGAAGTGGGTGGGTGGCTGTGTGCACTGACGTGGGGACAATGCGCTAGCGTGGCGCTACTCATTAGCCCGGCGGTGCCTTACACCTGGGGTTCATTCAGAGCAGGGGTCAGAGTGCACGGGAATTTGTACGATAATTATTGACAAGCAGATGTTATAAAATCATTTATGGTAATGCAATCATAATAAATGGGCTGTGTGTAGCCGGGCAGATGAGCGGAGGGGGAGAAAGTTTACGCCAGAAGGAGAGAGAAAGAGGGAAATTTACACAAAGCTGCTGGAGTGATTGCATTAAAGTCGATGTAGATGATGGGGAAATGTATGGAGGGGAAGAGCACCTGCATGTCGTACACACACATACACCCACATGTACATGAATTGAGACATTTTGATTGGTAAAGAATGTGAAATAAAGCTGTTTTAATTTTGTTGCCTCAGATTTAGCGTGAACAAAATGAGGAAAATTGAGCAACTATTTAGCTCCTTATAGAAACCTGGTGTGAAGAAATGACACAAAAATAGTATTTTCCTTATTTCTTCTTTAGTTTGCAGACCAGCAGCCCCACTTTAAATGTGTCTTTCAGTGCATGTCTAGCTGCTTTTGATCACAACACCGCTATTTAATGACAAAAATAACCTCCATCCCCGGCGTAAGGAGGCTCCTCACAAATAAAATATTAGGAACTAAAAGGGGGGGAACAGCTAGGTGTCTTTACATATATTGTCATTTGCTATAAGACACCCTATCTGTCTCTCGAAATGTGTCAGGAATTACCGCCAATTCCAAAAACATGCATTAGCCCCCACCTTAGGTGCAATAGTTCTTTTTACAGCGGGCAAATATCGCAGCGAAACACGGCTGTGCGAGGCAGCTAACCTGGCAGCTGGCGGAGAATAACCCTGCACAGGAAGAAAGCAACCATGTTATCATGCACACACATGTGGCCTGGGTAAAGATTAAGCCGTATTCATCCCTGGCTGCTTCGCTCTCTCCTGCCTCAGTCCATCACAAGATATGGCAGCCGTTCAGCCAGGAAGCCAGGAGAGGTGCCACGGATTTCACGGCGTTCCCAAATCAGGCCGTCTGGAGACTCGGGCGAGGTGCTCCACAGCTCTGCTACTCGCCTCAGCTTTCCCACAGATCCTAAGCTCCGTACTGATGCCTGGGGTTTTGGAATTTTCGTTGGATGGGAGCAATTGGTGTTAACAGAGGCTCCCCTGCACCCACCTTTACACACATATAGACACGCTCACTACAATCCCCTGTTGTGTGCATGGAATTGGGAATCATCTGCTGATTCATGATTCCTGAGCACTATTGTTCGACAGCGTGTTAATATTTTCTGGGAGTTTTTTTAGGGGAGTGGATTTACTTGAATGAAAACAGAGTGTAAGAAAAGAAAATGATCATTTAGCATGGAGAAGTGAGGGATCATTGCGTGTCCCTGCTGACATGTACATTATCAGTGAATGGAGCTGGGGGCTCAGAGTGCTGTTGGCCTTGACTTGGGAGAGGAGCTTACACCCCGAGAGCTACTTAGGGGCCTCTCGGTGCTAAGCCGCTAATAATTCCTGCAGTTCTCTTAAAAAAGGAGAAACACAAAGGCGAAACAAAGTGATGAATGCAGGGTGGATGGTAATACAGGCTGGGCTCGCTGTGAACGAGGGGCCCTCGGAGTGGAGGTGTGAGGACTGGGGCAGGAAGGGGGTCAACATTAGTACTAATGGAAAACATATTTAGCAGTAGTTGGATAAAAAAAAAGGACAAGTGCTGCAAAACCACCAAAATCATCATAGATAACACATTGGGTATTTTCATCACTACACTTTTGCTTTTTTAAGCTGAAATTTAAAGAAATCTGCATCTTTTGTTCGGGTGATAACTTCAACATTAAGAATTTGTAAATAGTTTTACAATTAGAAACTGATGTTGAATGTTTTAACATTACATCCCAGTGATGTGCAGTAAGAGGTGAGCAAATGTCTCGTTCCCATTGTGATTTGGTGGTGACAGTGCTGTCAGGGAGGGATAGGATTAACAACTTATATAGAGCAGAAACAGTTCCTGGACGAACACTATCTTCCCTCAATTTAGAATCGAGCACAGTTTTTGATCCAGGTATGATTCCTTGAAATATACATTTTTTCAGGACAGATCTCAATTGTAAATACTGAAAAATAGAAGAATCACTCAAACAGAACTGTGTTTTTAACTCTTGAAGTTGTATAATATCTCCTTCCTTTATGATATGACCAAGTTGAGTGATATTTTAATTTAATAACTTCAACATTAGGAATTTGTAAAATAATTGCTGTGGACAATTTGGCCGATCAGATGATAGATTAATTCTTCTTCTGATTTTTGTTTTTTTCTCTGGAGCAAATTAACTCCACTTTATCATGTATTTCTCAATTTTTCCTCAAGGGAGAGTCTAAAAAAAGATATAACAACAATATTGAAAAGCATTTTGAAACAGCCATATTAACAGGATTAAGATGTTTAAATCCTGAATAGTACGTAACAATCCTTCACATGTGGTGTCAGGCAATAAGTGACAGAGTTGGTGTAAAAGTCACAGAAATATTGTTCATTTGCACCAGCTGTGAGGTGCTAAAATCATCCTCCTCTTTTGTCATTTGAGACACACTCCTCATTAGGGGTGCTTGTCATAAAAAAAGAAAGGCGACGCTTTGCAGCACTTTGCACAGAAATCAGTTTGGTTTTTTTAAGCAAAGAGAAACAATCTTTATTAGTATGAATTTAAGGAGCCAACTTTACCGAGAGAGTCTCATTGTGTGGTCTAAACTTTTTAATAGCAGTGAATGAAAACAAAAGGCGCTCTGCCTCGCTTTGAGAGGGCTCAGAAGTGATGCCAAAGGAGCCAGGTAATCACAATGGTGTATCCAGGCATGAACGATTAGCTTACCCATCTGAATATTCAAGGTGATGCCCGAGCCATTTGTGTTGTGCTTCCTACATCCTCGCTTCAGCACACACAGATGAGGAGGAGGGGAGGGGGGGGGGGGGGGAGGGGGAGGCTGCGTTGGAGAATCCAAAGTGGTTTCCCTGTGTCAGTAATTTTTTATTTCCGAAAAAGCCACTGGTGCAGTGTATTAGTCATAATTTATGTTTATCATCGCTTGTACCCCGACTGACTTCAACAAACCGTTTAACGCTCCAAGCATATGTGCATATGGCTGCTTTAATAGCTATTCTGCATGGAGGAGCACTTTAAAGACTCTAAATCATTTCTTTGGACAAACACTAATGAATTATGTCACCACAAGTGCAATTCAAAGTGCAGAGGAACCAGTGGTAATTATTGGAAGGCTGGGAGATTTTAATTATGAGGAGTGGGCTCCTTTAAAGTGTAACTAACAGGATTCAGAGGGAGGGCGAGGGCGGGTCAGTCATTAGATCATCTGATGGAGGAAAAGAGGACGGACCGCACAACTAACTGAGACATAATCTGCCTAAACACACAGTCTGGATTACATCACATGTGTATTAATCTGGATTGTGAATCATCATGGACAAATCACATAAATAAAAAAGCTGCTAAGAAGGTATTTAAAACACGGTAATTAAAAGATGTTCAGAGTTTTTAACCGATGCAACAAAACAGGTGATTCAAGCATTAAGACCCTCTCTTGATTATCGCTCAGCGGTGTGGTCGAGTGCTTAATTGATAAAATTACAATCTGTACAAACAGAGCAGCACGTCTTGCACTCTGCTGCAGATACACAAATGCTGTGATGATGATTGTTTGGCTTTGTCGCTATAAAACCAGATCACCTGCGTCCCTCAGAAGTGTCTCTATTAAAAAAGGCACCGTTCATATCTTTCACTTCGGATGGACGTGACTAACCTGTGAGACACGCTACAAGAGGAAATTCTAATTTAACAAGAGTGGGAACCAAACTTTATCAAACAGAAAGTTAGAGCGATGCATGAGAGGATTCACTCCCAACACGTATCACACAGGAAAACATTACAGCAAGATTTAAATGTTGTTGCAGCAGAGTCGTTTGCGGGTGGAGAGTGTGAAGGTCAAAGCTAAATGTCTCGCTGTTTGATGTGCCTCAAGGCTGTGAAAAGTTTGTTTGTTTGTGAAGCAGGTATAGAGAAGAGGATTTAGATGAGTTTGACCCAAACTTGCTCGTTGCTTCGATGATTGCTCTACGTTTAAATAATTATACCACACGTATCTTAGTCAGTATGTTATCAGGAGCTTTTTAACCCTTAAAGACCTAGACCATTTTTTGGGGTGCCAGACTCTCCTGTATTTATTTTGTTTTTCTAACCTACTGAAGCACTCAGCATCAAGTGCCATACAATCATTTTATTCAGGAGAACCGTATCTTTCACTGTGCTGCATTTAAAGTATCAGTTTTACATTTGTTTTGTCTGATAATGGATGAAAATACGGACATTTTTTTAAAAACGTCTGGAAATTTAGGCCATTTTTTACTGTGAACTGGGACAAAGCATCAGGAAGTTTTGTTAGAAAGTTGTAGTTAGGTGTTTTAGACTTCCAAATGAATTTTTGTCACTATCAAACCTTTATTAAGCAAGTTACAGCCATTTATTATAGTATATCTTGGGCGTTTTTTTAGTGGAAAAAGCAGGTGTATTCTTATGTATCATTTACTGACCTGATAGATATGTCCAAAAAAGGTCTGAGAGTAAACAGGTCAGTCTAGACCTGCCTGTGTTGTAATGTTATATATATTGTGACATTGGCAGTCAGATTATTTGTTTTGTGATGTTAAATGTTGTAAGTAGATTTGTGTCCCTGCTGTAAAGCCGTGGTGGACCTCAGGAAGAGAAGCTCCTGCACTGTGACAGCTAACAGGAATCCAAAACCCTTGAAAACTGGAAATCAAAATTTTTAAGGGATGCACATCTGATGTCATCCCTTGTAAGTCCGAGGTGATGAATTTCAGACGCTGACAATGATGTGGCAGTTTGAAAATAAGCTTCCCATCTGTGTTTTTGTTATTCTAGAGGAGTGTTTGTCCATGAATCTGTTTGTCTGAGGTAATCACTGGTCGGCAACAAGAAAGAAAAGAGTTGAAGCCACATTGTTCCTCATCATGAATTAATCAAATGTTTTCTTTCTTGCATGCGTCAAGGCCTCATGTCTCTGGATGAACAATGGTGTAAGCATCTTCCTGTTTAGTCTTTTAATAAATCATTACCTCTCCCGTTGTCTTCGGCTCACTTGAAAAAATCCTTTACACAAATAAAAAAAAACCAGAGTTTTTTGGGTTTCCTTTCAAAAGTGCGGCTGCACATATCTCCCAGTGGGCATGTTAATATGCTAATGAGAAGGGTTTATTTCTGTATGTGGACACATTTATGTTGTTTTTTGTAATATGGAGCAGTGCCTGATTTTCTACTAATGCCTTATAATCTTCTAAAATGTCATCTCCTAATTTTTGTTATCATATTCACAGACATTTTATGAAGTTTGTTTAAGAAGCCAGTGACAGCTTTGAAGGCTCTTCTCGCCACGCGATGTCTATTTACATGTGAATATGTGAGCAGGACCATTATGAATGTCCTCAAATCAGATTTATCCAGTAAAAATACCCTCTTTCCAAATCATTAAAAAATGGCAACAAGCTGTGTTTTTTTTTTCTCACACAAAAAATAGCTGAAATATGGCATGTGAGAAATGTGCAAGGTGGCCGTCTTACAGAAGGTGTAGAGGTGGGATAAATTTAATTACAGCTTCAAATATTCATTTGGCAAATATATCAAGGTTGGAAACACAGGCCCAGAAATGGCAAGCCAGTCTGGCAGGCGCTCACAATAGCGGATGGCAAATGACAGTAATCCATGAAAAGAGACCAGACATTTATAGAATTTATAGAGAAGGACTCGCCATCCAGATCTCTGATGTTTGTGGGATTTGCTCATTGGCATGTTAAACATAGGGAAATATATAAAATAAACCTAACCTGTTTTTCTGCCCACTTCTTTAGTTGCTAAATTGATTTGGGTTAATTATTGAAACACATGCGAGACACATTTTGCAACAACTTACCTGAGTTTTTCCTCTCTTGATCAAAATGAATATATGATCAAGTTCATATTTGTTCTATTCGTGTGTTGTCTGCTGAGATCATTTGGATCTGAATGTATAGAAAGCTGAATGTAAATTACAGTTTTTTATACCCGTGCTTCAAAGAGTGGTAGGTAATTACAGTTGAGACAAAAAAACGAGCCATCTTGTCTGTGTCTCTTTTGTTCTGAGGCCTCAGATGGTCACTCAACACATTCGCAGTAGCAGGAAACGCAACACGTGGGCCTCGCTGCTCTCTGATCTAACACGCTCGCTGTCTCGTCTCCAGCTGTGCAACGATTGTAGCGGCAGCGCCAGCGAGGCAGCAGGCACAGGTGAAGGTACACCGAGGCACTTCCTCTTCCTGTGACAGCGAGTGAAGGCGCCCTACTTTGCATCTGTTATCGCGCTTTGCCCCTGCGTAGGGTTGATTTAATCAGCGTGTTTGAAGGGAGGGGGAGGAGGAAGGAGAGAGCCTGCCTCACCTTCCACCTTCCAGAGACTGGGACTGGAGGAGAGCACGGGGGCGTTAAGTGGTTCTCCGAAGACCACACAGTCACAGAGAGTCCCGGCACCGATGCCAAACAGCTCCCTGACACCGTCCCCTCCTCCCACTGACAACCAGATTAGAGCAAATCAAACCTCACCCACCTCTCTTCCACCTCCAGGGGGCTCCCTCTGTGGCGCCACTTCGAGGAAGGAATGACTCTCTGGAGGAGAACGCCGGCGTCAGCTGGTGCTCAGGTGCTGGCCTGGATCAGCTCTATTAACAGACGGGTGCAAAACAATTAATTCAGACGTGGAACCTCAAACTGACCTAAATTAAAAAGCCACATGTTATTTACAGTTCACATCTTTCCTGTATGCTTCTTTGTCACATCATATTATAGGGCACAAAGAGACTGCAGAGCTCCAATGGTTGTTTCATTTTAAAGATACAGTTTGTTTTTGGGATAGTTTTTGCTGACTCATGTTGGACAATAAGAAACAGACTTTCAGGTAAACTCACTGCAGAGTTCACGTTACATTATGTGTAAAAAAAATGAGCATTTATGGGAGCGTGACACACAGGAGGGTACGTGTTATTTTGTGATGATCAGAGACTGTAGAAAACCTGAATGCAGTCTCAGAGATGCCAACTACTGGTTTCTAAAGACGCATTATCAAATATAGCAGTCGCCATATTGGAAATGCTGTCCCCAAGTAACTTTCAGCCAAGCTAGAAACCAGCTCAGAGATAAAGCAGTGGTCATAGCCTTACCGTGTGGCAAACAACTACAACACTCTCACCTGTCAGTCATATTATTCAGGCTCTTATTCCTAATTATGCATGACTCTTAGCCTTAATATCTTCAAAACGTAAGAGCTTTAACAAGAATTTACCAAAATTGTTACCAATAAAGAATGAAATATGGAGACTCATGTTGTCACAATATCATACATTTGAACTTAAATACGTTACTAGTAGAAATCAAATGTTGTCAATAGCTTTTCTGATACAAAAACAACAAAAAATGAGGTTATTCTTTGCCAGCTGGGTCAGTGCTACAACATCCATTTCCAGTGTTGCAATGCTATCCAACAGCTAGCTAAATTATTGCTCTCTGAGTTCGAGCATTGTCTTTACCGTATTACTGCTGCAGAGGTGACCTGAAGGAGACCTATATACTTGGGCGTTGGAGCCAAAAGTGAACTTTTATGTCTGGTTCATCACACATGAAAACTATTATCTTTGGTACGCAAGCTAAAAATGATCATCTTTTAATACTATTGCACGGGAAAAATAATGGCTTACATGTTGTTTGAAAGCATGTGGTAGTGAAAAGTACCAAAGTATGGGATAACAACCTAAGTTCAGACTAAAATTATTGTATTTACTGGTCTGTAAACATGTTTAATACTGTTGTAAAATTCAGCATTCAATCTTTTTGGTCAGCTTTTGGAGTGAGCCCCAAGTGGACAATCAATGAACTGCAGCTGTTTGCTCTTCAGCACAGGCCCCTCATTTTTCAACACCATAGGTTGTGGCTTGGTGTTGACAGAAATACAATTAAGGACTAAGAAGGAGAATTGGGTCATTATGAGACTGTCTTCCCAATCATGACCTTCATAATTAACTCAGGAGTGCCGGTTTGGCTCAGCAGTTGATTCGGAGGCACCATGTACGGAGGCCATGGTCCTTGAAATGGGCAGCCCAGGTTTGATTCCATTCCACTGCCTTTATCATACATCATTCACCTCTACTCTAACCATTATCCATTCTAATGTGTTTTTCTAAACTTAAAAAAAACAAAAATTTAAGGGAAACGTCAGCTCAGATAGATGGTCATCAAAACTTTGTTCTCTAAGGAAAAGAGGAAAAAGTTTGTTTCCTTTTTTCAGCCAATTAAAAAACCAGCAGTGTTTCAAAGTGTTACCATGTACAGCTAGACTCAGAACTAAGCAACTGTTTTCTTATTCCTTGTATAAAATGTCTTATGTGACTTGATATAAACCACATTCATCTGGCAAGTCCTGAAAAAATATAGATTTTAAGATATTACAAGCCAAAAAGACGGCATAAATTTATTGTAATGAGTAAAAATAAATCTGCCAATGGAATAGGAAAGTTGTTGACTTGTGAAGTATCTTGAATTAAGACGTTATTCTTATTTCAAGAAACTTGCTGGTGATTTCAAACAATTCAGGTCTTATTTTTTAGCTTGTAATATCTTAAAATAAAACATTTTTTTCTGAACTTGTCAGGTGAATGTGACTTATAACAAGTCAAACACTGAGTTTTGAGTTAACTAAGCTTTAATCCCATCAAAGTCGTCATTTTAACTTCAACCACCATCTTTTTCTCAGCTGAGTAAGTTTTTGCACCAACCAAACCATAACTACAGTTCCATCTACAGCATCGCAGCAGATTTATCCTTAAATTGCAACTGGTAACAGCTTTTGTAAACGCAAACAAATCAAGTCCTCATTCCGGGTTTGGGCGTCAGATCAGAAAACACCCCCGTGTGTCGTTCCAGAGGGCACGGATAGACAATGTACTTTAATTAAAGGGGCCTTTTTTAGTGAGCATCGTCGCTGAGTGACACCTACGAATACCAGAACGTCATCAGCAAAAAACATTTAGGAAAGGATGTAAAGTGTAAGATGTGATGGTTTGATTGACAACTACCTGGTGCATCAAGGATCCACTGAACACCAAAGTAAGGAAGCAGAAAAGTGGGAAATGTTTGAAGACACACGTTCTGTTTCAAGATTGATCGACTCGTGAGTCGTCAAACAAGCTTCTGCTCCAGCTGAACTTTCCTGATGAACACCTACAGGTACTTGGGCGTCACCTAGTCTGCATACATTAACAGAGGGAGATGTAGCGGCCCAACACGCCTCTAGAGTCAAAGACGCGTAAGAACTTAAAGACAGAAATGAAGCCAAACCTTCAAAGAAGCTCCAAACGGTCCATGTGGAGGTATGGGAGATGCTGGGAGCGGGACGGGCGGGGTAGAGGAGGTGGTGGTAGGGTGCTAATCGGGGAGGGATGGATGGATGTAGGAGGAGGAGGAGGAGGAAGGGAGGGAGGGTTTTGATAAAGCCTGATCTGTGCCACAGGGCATTTACGGCTGTTGGGGAGGCAGGGGGACGGGATAGGGGGAAACGGGTGGGAGGAGGCATTGTCTGCTGTGTCCGCGCGTTTATAGGATTGAGCTCAAGTTTCCTTTGTGTTTCCATTTTGTTGAGGGATTATGTTCTTTGAGAGAGTTGTGCGAGCAGGCAGGCACACAGAGTGGAGGCGGAGAGAGAGAGAGAGAGAGAGAGAGGGAGAAGATGGGTGAGGAGAGGGGGGGAGGGCAGAAGGAGGGGAGGGGAGGATGTCTTTGTTCAGAGCGTTGATCATGAACAAGACAGATAGCAGAGTGTGTGTGTCTGCACGAGTGTGAGTGTATGTGTGTGTGTCGGGGAGAGCGAGAGCAGGCAAAGCAAGATGTCAGGACATGTAACCAGCCATGTAACAATTTAAAATCAATTTGCCTCCCAAGAAGGAATTGCTCTGCGAGACATTTCTCCCTCCGAGCGTTTACAGGACTTTCATTCTATCCAAATAGATATCAATTACATAATCGCTTTTCTTCTCTCCGCGTGGACTGCAAAGTTTGTCACACAGAGCTGAGGCGTAATTGTCCCTGCCGCATAATGTTTTGTGATTGCGGGTGACATTTGCAGTGTCATTGATCAAACAGGGCACAGTGAGAATGAAGACGCAGAAAGCTCCTCTGTCTGAGTCGAGGAGGTGCTGAGGGTGGAGGTGTTGGGGGTGAGAGACTTCACGTGAATTCTTGTGAATTGTCGTCTGAAGCAACAGTTTCATGTTTTTAAGCCGCCTACTTCCCCCTCGTACGTGAGCCACAAGTCACATCCAAAACCAGTTTTCTCTCATTAATTGATTTGTGATGGATGAAAGTCTGCGCCTCTTCTGGTTCATTAAAGATTCAAACAAGAAAAAAAGTCACTGGAAGTCTTCACTGGTGATAATCTGAGCTCTGAAAGTTTTCCAACTCCTCTCATTTAAAAAAATAAGCCCGGTGTCTTTACCTTGTTCCAGCCCCACTGGGTAACCACGCACCATTGTGTTTTCCTCAACTTGTTAAAACACCACATGGTGCATTTGCATAGGATAACCAACATATAGCAAATCATTTGCATGCCTGAAAGTGCACTTGAGTAACCGTAATTACACGTGACACCAATTACTCTGTTACTTTGTATTAAATTATAATGGAAAATTCCACTAGAGAATTGGAGCCTAATTGCATCTTAATTTGCATAATTTTGCATATTAATCACATCTCAGATGAATAATAAATTTAAGCAGATTTTTTAATTTATGCACAGATACAAAAACAAGTTGAAAAATAATTTGTGAGTGAGAAAAAAATCAGGAACTATTACTTAGAGCATTTGTGCTAATTTCTCTCATTACGCACGCTTAAGTCAAAGATATCTGTACTCTTGATCAACAAGCTCCGCTTTTTAAATCGAGAGTTAGTCGATTCTTCAACACAGAGGAAAAAAAAACACAAAGAAGAGAAACAGAAATTTTGGAAATATCTATGCACCAATTTTACATAAAAACTTTGTGCCTCCATTTAAAGCTCCCTCTCTCTTCCTCTCTCTCTCTTTTGCAGACGCCAAATGAATTCCACAATGATAATTCAAATCACTTTCTGCATTTCCCTTTTCTCTCTCCTTTTTTTTTTTCTGGTCAACACCTGTGCCTGCTATTGTGTGTGGCTTCCTGCCAGCACACACAAAATCCAATACCTGTAGCCCAGATTAAATTCATATTTACAAAAACAACATTTTCCCAGGTTTAACATGCCATCCTCTTCCAGAGGAAAGTTGACCAAGTTCTTTTAAAAGCACATAATAAGGAAAGACAAACATACTGTGAAAGTGAAATCTGCTTTTTTTGAGACTATTGCCGCTTCACTTTTCAGTATTTTAGGGAGACTCAGAGTTTGAATTAGAATTTAAAATGTGCTTACGTACAAACAAAACATTTTTCTTCATGTAAAAGTTCAGAATGAGGTTTAATATTTTGTGATTTTGTAACATTAAAACAAATAAATGACTTTCATGATTCTGGGTCGTGACCAATTTAACAAACTTACCAATTTTTGAAACAACATTCATAAAAATTCATATTAAAAACAGTGAAATGAACAATTTCTGATTCAAATATCACTTATTTTATCACTTAATAATTAGAAGCTTTTAATTTAACTCTCAAACTGTCTTTATTGGAAGCAGGAAACTGGGATTTGAAAAGCTTTGACATGTGAAGTGTCACGCAACTGCCCTTTCAATTGACTGCGCCACATTGGGTTTACAGATGCATGCCATGGACACCACTCAGCTGTTCAATTGGGGGGGATTTAGAGGGCATTGTATAATTAAAATAATGTGTTACTAAGAATTTTAACATGTGAATAAAATCAAAAACAGCAGATATTGTGTATTTTATGATAAATAGGAGGATATATTCACTCCAGTTATTATTTTGTAACGCTGAAGCACTTTCCTTCTTTGTGCTCTTCTTGAATGTCTGTTTTATTTTGCCCCCTCACAATGTGCCTATGTGAGATATTTATATCACTGCATAGAAAACAAATCTACAACGTGACATATTTGCATTTTCAGATATTTAAATTACTCTTTTAAATCAGAAAATGTTAAATGAGTTATTCTGGATTGACACGTCTTTATGATGAAGCTGTCACATCATTACTGATAAACCAGACTCCATATTTAACCCCTGACTCTAGCAGTGACCTGCCTCAAACACTCTCTGGAGGTTTGTTCAACCTCGACATCTTCATCTCTGTCAGCGGATGTAACACGGGGAGAGGTTCAGCTGTGGACAACAGTGCCTTTCAGTGGTTCAACGGAGGAACCAGCTGAGTGAGGCGACGGGCTGAGGTGCTGCAGCTCACACAGCGTCTCCATCACTCTGAATCACAGTCATAAATAAGTCTGTTAACAGCCGAGGTGTCTGGTGAACAGAGGGTCAAAGCATGCAGACAGAGTTTTCATCAAGGATCATTAATTTCCTCTCTTTGTGCCACACCTTCAAATCTGTGCATTTTATTCATTACACCTTCAGTGCTGTCACATTTATTTATTAGGACTTTCTTCTAATTTTTAATCTAAAAATGGTCAAACTGCTACTTCCAAGAACTCCTAACAATGTACAGATAATAATTTATTGGAAGACACTTAATCCCTTAATTTAATTTCATCTAACAGAACTATTTTACCTGACTGTACTCACAGTTACAGATATTTTTTAACATTTTGTTGAATGTGATCTTCAGGGTGTTAAAAAGTCCAACTTTATGGAAACATGGAGCAACATGAAAGGTGACTTTTGTGGTCTCAGGTCAAAAAAGCCACAATCTTTGATCCAGGAAGGTAGTTTTCACTTATTTTCTTTAACCCTCCTGTTAAGTTGCGGGTCAAATTGACCCTTTTTAAAGTCTATTTTAGGAAATATATGCCTTCCAAACCAGCTAAATGCAGCATAAGAATCTGGGCAGCATGGGACAGAAGAGGTGTCATGTTAGTTTATCAACATCACTTCATGAAAACAAAAAAACAAAAATCTATGTCATGTTGAAATATTGTATTTATATTAAGGGCTTTCCAGTGTACATTAAAAAAAAGTTTTAACATTAATTTTAATGGAAAAGAGTGAGTTATCCTCATTGAACCATGATCTGTGAGACTTAAAGAACACCAAAGGACTAAATCTTGATTTAAATGGTTAGTAATGGAGTTAAAAATTAGATTTAAAAAAATGTGTGTTGGGATTTTTTGGGGTTCTGACACTTTTGGATAATTGAATATGCCCCGGGTCAAACTGACCCAGGAACATTATTGCTGTTCCAGAGAAACAAACATAACAGGAGGGTTAAGAGTAATAAATTAAATCACGTTCATATGTAGTCAAGTGTGAAGCCAGATCACCCCTAATACACCCCATAACTCAACATCACTGCACTTGCTTTTAAATTGCTTTTCAGTGGTTCACTGCTGTCATATTTTTGTATTGTATTGTTCTGTCTCTAGGTTTCTCTGTATGTCATCTCTGTTTTTTGTTTTGTCTTTTATTTATTGTCATGCCACCTGTGTTGCCTTCTCGCCCAGGTCGTTATTAGAAATGAGAATTGGTTCTCAATTAACTCACCTGGTTAAATAAAGGTTAAATAAATAAATAAAATAACATAAAATTTTGATTCACCAGTCCTTGGGGCACATCCTTCTGTGTGCCCCCCCCATGAACAGATCCATACCATCCCTGCTCTGTCTGTCACACTCCATTATCTCATCCCGAACTCTCTCTCTTGACTGCTACTGGCATCATAATGCATAATATACTGTATTATATAATTATCTTGCTATATCATATTGTTATATTACATTATTATTCTAGCTACAACTCATGGTCATATTACATACCATATTATTTTTATTTATTGCTTAATTTGTCATTACCAACCATAATCACACCATGTCAACCTGTCACTACTGAAATTTAGTTTTAATACTGCCTGTAATTACTTCTATTTAATTTAAATTCCATTTGTATTGTTATTTTTACTTATTTTATTTTATTTTATTTTAATTTTTACTTATTGAAACTTCTTCTTGATTGTACTTATGTCTGGGTTGCTGTAACAACTGAATTCCCCCCCCGGGGATCAATAAAGTAATATCTTATCTTATCTTATCTTATTTTACTCTCAGTTCTGTCTTTCTTCTCTTCATACTTATTACTCCCTACCTTCACCTTCTCCTCTCCTCCCTCTCCTCCCTCCATCCTGGTTAACCATCTTCATTACTGTGTGTTGCCCTGGACTCTAAGTCTTCTTCGCTTGTGTGTTTATCAGTAGATTCTGCAGCAATTAATCCCATCCAGCGCGGACTCGTTAATATTCTGCTCCACTCGACTCGCAGATGTAAAAAGCATTCTCAACTGACACACATAATTACTATGATACATCCCGGAAAGGTTTCCGTGTCTGAGCGCAATTCCAAATAAGCAGGCGCTGCGCTGCTAATTATTGATAAATAAAATTAGTTGGTGGAGAACTTCAGGTGGGCGGGGCCGCGCGCGCAGGTGTGTGCAGCGCGCGGAGGAGGAGGAGGAGGAGGAGAGGGGAGCGGCGGGAAACGGCGCTGACCTGTAATCACCGAGAACAGCGGGGACTTAATGATGTTTTGGTCTGCTGATCAAATTTCACATTTTCGAACAATCATTCTGGGCACCTGCGCAGAAAACAAAGCCTGGGCGGGAGCTGCTGGCCCGTTGGAACAACTGGTGGCGTGTGTGTGTGCGCACGTGTGTGTGTGCGCGCACGTGTGTGTGTGAGCGCCCCTGCAAACACTTTCAACTTTAAGCGTGTTCTATTGTGTTAATAATAGGCCCACATGCAAACACACACACACTCAAAAGTTCTCTACTTTCAGACACTCAAGAGGCTTTCACACACTTAGAAGACGTGAGGTGGATAAATGGATATTTAGCTCCCTCTACTGGATCCAATCAGCACACTCACTCTGCTGCATTCAAGTGCTCCTTGGAACTTTTACTTCCGCAACCACTTTACACAACAAAACCCTGTCCATTTAAAGCTTTGTGTTATTTTATACCTACAGTTGGCTTTATCAAGGAGAATAGTGAATGTGTGAATGTATGAAAGTAAATTAAGCATATAACTTATTGAAATGGAGACACCCTTGTGCATTGCCTTACACTGCTTGGCAGTACCTGCACCCAAATTGAATTGAGGCACTTTGTTAATCTTACTGATCTTGTTTCCTCTTGTCTAGATCTTTGCTTGTGTTCTTGTTCTCGTATGTATGTCGCCTTGGATAAAAGCGTCTGCTAAATGACATTGTAACAAATGTGTTCTCAAATGGATGAACTAACACTATGCGGCCTAAGTACATGTCATACCGGTGTAGCTTTTCTGTCCTGCAGCATAAAACTTCAAGCAGAAGTCATCCTATTTGAGTTTACAGCCTGATTTGCTGTGACTTATCTGTTAGTACCTGCAAATGTACTGATTAGAAAACTTTACCTCCATACTTGATTTCTCTGTCTAGTTTCCATCTTTGACAGAAAAAGCTCATGCAAGGAGTAGCAGAGGTCTTTGCAATGATTTCCATTCATGAAATTAAATGAAATACTTGAAACAAAAGTAGGTGACAATGAAGAAGTCAGAAGCAGAAGTCATCCTATGTGAGTCTACAGCCTGATTTGCTGTGACTTGCCTATTTGTGCCTGCAAATAAAGCTGTGTACTGATTAGAAAACTTTACCTCCATACTTACTAGTTTCAACTTTAAAAGAAAAAGCTCATGCAAGGAGTAGCAGAGGTCTTTGCAATGATGTCCATTCATAGAATTAAATGAAATACTTGAAACAAGAGTAGGTGACAATGAAGAAGTCAGAAGCAGAAGTCATCCTATTTGAGTCCACAGCCTGATTTACTGTGACTTATCAGTTTGTACCTGCAAATAAAGCGGTGTACTGATTAGAAAACTTTACCTCCAGCTCCAAACTTAATTTGTAGCACATGTCCTGATTTCTCTGTCTACTGTAGTTTCCATCTTTGACAGAAAAGGCTCATGCAAGTAGTAGCAGAGGTCTTTGCATTGATGTCAGAGCATAAGATTAAATGAAATACTTGAAATAAGAGTAGGTGACAATTAAAAACAGCAGCTTGAAAGGCCGCACTGCTGGAAGGAGTGGAAGATAAAAGTGCCTACCTTTTTACATAATATAGTTGACTTATCTGCTTGTGCCTGCATATAAAGCTGTGTACTGATGTGAAAACTTTCCCTCCATACTTCATTGGTAGCACATCTCCTGATATCTCTGTCTAGCTTCTATCTTTGACAGAAAAAGCTCGTGCACAGAGTAGCAGAGGTCTTTGCAATGATGTCCATTCATAACATTAAATGAAATACTTGAAACAAGAGTAGATGACTACCTCTGCAACTCACCACTGCACTTTATCATATTATTTTAGCCTTTACATATTAGTCAAGCTTATTTGTTGTTTCTTTGTATTTATAGCTAAGGTTATTGTTATTATATTTTTTATTTTATTTTTTGTTGTAGGTCTTATACTTATTCTTATTCCTATGCCTTGTACAAAGAGAGCACAGTTTACTAAAGTCAAATTCCTTGTGTGTTCAAGCATACTTGGCGAATAAAGCTGATTCTGATTCTGATGAAGAAGTCAGAAGCAGAAGTCATCCTATGGGAGTCTACAGCCTGCTTTGCTGTGACTTATCTGTTGTACCTGCAAATAAAGCTGTGTACTGATGTGAAAACCTTCCCTCCATACTTCATTGGTAGCACATCTCCTGATATCTCTGTCTAGCTTCTATCTTTGACAGAAAAAGCTCATGTAAGGAGTAGCAGAGGTCTTTGCAATGATGTCCATTCATAGAATTAAATGAAATACTTGAAACAAGAGTAGGTGACAATGAAGAAGTCAGAAGCAGAAGTCATCCTATGTGAGTCTACAGCCTGCTTTGCTGTGACTTATCTGTTGTACCTGCAAATAAAGCTGTGTACTGATGTGAAAACTTTACCTCCATACTTAATTTGTAGCACATCTCTTAATTCCTCTCTGTCTAGTTTCCATCTTTGACAGAAAAAGCTCATGCAAGGAGTAGCAGGTCTTTGCAATGATGGCCATTCATGAAATTAAATGAAATACTTGAAACAAGAGTAGGTGACAATGAAGAAGTCAGAAGTAGAAGTAATCCTATTTGACAGCCTGATTTGCAGACGTATCTGCTTGTACCTGCAAATAAAGCTGTGAACTGATTAGAAAACTTTACCTCCATACTTGATTTCTCTGTCTAGTTTCCATCTTTGACAGAAAACGTTCATGCAAAGAGAAGCAGAGGTCTTTGCAATGATGTCAGAGCATAAAATTAAGTGAAATACTTGACATAAGAGTAGGTAACAATTAAAAACAGCAGCATGAAAGGCCACACTACTGGAAGGAGTGGAAGATGAAGTCGGTGTCAGGAAAGCAGGGAAAGTTCTTCAGACAACTCTTATTTCCAACTGTACCTGAAGGCCGCAGTCATGTGTGTTTACGTTGAGCACGATGAGGATTATGGGTAAAGCATGGGGTGAATTGCATAAGGTTACCAAAGGCAACAGTGATAATGGTGGCTGTTTCAGCCCCGGTCCGTGATTCTGAAGCCGCCGGTGAAGCCTCTCTGCTCTGATGCAGCGGATCACCAGCCTCGCTGCATGCCGGGAGCTCAGCGGCCTCGCTGCTTGCTCCCCCGGGCTCTGCGCCTGGAAGAGGGGCCCGACCTGCAGCAGGCAGCCGGTCCTGAACCGGCAGAGGACGGGTGTGTGTGTGCGTCTCACACGCCCTTTCACAGGGGAGCCTGGAGCTCAGGGCCGGAGGCTGTGCAGGGGCAGGAGGGTCGTGTTCGCCGGTCAGAAACACAGACTGTTCTGCTCTCAGCTTGGAGCCGAGGGGCCTCCGGAGGGACAACCCACTATCTCTGTGGTCGGCATCCCGGACCCCCTTACATGGATCCGGTGCAGAGTCATCATCTATCTCATCGACCTGTACTTTCAGTTAGACATCAACTCTGCAGAGTTTGACAGAGGAGTGAAGCAGGTAACATATCTATCAACAGGCCTTAAATAAAGTACCTCTAATCTCATGCACAACACATCTACTCTCTCACGCTCCTTCTGTAATCCTCTGGATGGATGGATGTGACATGAGGGTCTAACAAATCAACAGAGGTTTCTTAAGATCAAAACTCATTTAGGAGGGGTCAGAAGCCAGAGAACATAAGATAACCCAAATACCTCTTCTCCTGACCTGACTGTATATTCAACATCTGTTTTATATTATTACTATATTTATATTGTCTTGTATTCATATTTTCTACCTGTTTTTATTTCATTTGTATTTATAACATGCACCTTCAGGAGCAGAACTTCTAATTTCATTGTGCACCTGACAATGACAAATAAAGGCTATTCTATAAGATAAGATAAGAGATAAGATATTCTTTATTGATTCCCCATTGGAGGAAATTATTTTGTTCCAGCAGCTTACAACACGAGACAGGGGAATACAACAGTGTACTTACATAGTTAAAAATATAATAACAATAATAATAGTAATGATAAAGTAGAATCAAATATAACAGATATATACACTATGTACATTTCTATCTTATGACTATATAGTGAGGTAAGTTATTCAGAAGATAAAAAATAGCACCAGGTTTAACTTTCTAACTTTAACATGTTGAAGTTTTCAAATTAAAACTTTACAACTACACCTGTTTTTATTAAAGAGAGAAAAATAACTCAAAGTGTTGTGATAATTGTCACAACAGCAATTGTTAGTCATTTATTAACCTTTATTTAACCAGATAAAAACCCATTGAGATCATTGAGGCTCTCTTTCAGAAGGGGGACCTGGCCAAGAGGTCAGCAGCACGTCATAAAAACAGTTACACGAAAATGACAGTACAAGTTAAAACATACAACTTATAGATGCATAGTGTTTTACAATAGGAATAAGAAGTGTGGAGGCTGTAACAAAACAACAAACAATCATTTAAGGTTTAAAACACAGGCACTGTTCAGTGCTCTCACGCTGTCTGTCCCTCAGGATAGAACGGAAGGCTCCAAGTGTAATAAGTTCAGGGTTTCAGTTTAGTCTGTAGAGCGTTCCATGCCATGGGGGTAGCAAGGCTGAAAGCTCTTTTTCCAAATTCAGTCCTTACCCGAGGAACAGATAAAAGAAGAGTAGTGCAAGAACGCAAGGTATAGGAACTGATTTCCTCTGCAATAAAGCGCACACATAGTGAGGAATCAAGCCTAAAAGAGCCTTATAAATTAGGGTCAGCCAGTGTTTGTATCTGCGTGCACTCAGAGAAGGAAAATTTGAAGTCATAAATTTAAAGGTCCTGTGGGAAGTTTTTAGCTGATGCCTGTTTGTGACCTAACAAAGAAAACAGGACGATCAGTGAGAAGAGAGACTACTTCAACTTATCTTAATGTATAAAACCACTGATAGGGCTTTTTAAAAACACATATCAATTTAAAGATAATGATGACTGATAAATGTGACTGTTTAAAGAAAGCAGGAAGACACTCACACCACTCATGAAACCTGTAGTATAAAATCAGGGAGGACCACTTCATCCAGAGGAGGGTGGCAAAACAGACACAAACCCAAAGTTCCTCAAGGGAGCTTTAACATCATCATATTAAACACATTCAAACAAATAAGTCCAGGTGAGAGGTGGGGTTTTTTTTACCCTAAAGCTACTTAAATGCACTTTGATGTGACATTATGTAGAGGAGATATTTATGTAACACCCGGATTGATGCTGCATTCACATGCTCCTCTGATGGTCCTGTGTTGAGAAGCTGTGTGGCCCACTCAGGTGTGTTCACAGGCTGAAAACAAACTGAGGCCACAAAGAGGACGAGCATTATCCTCTGTGACGCAGGAGAATAATCACTGTGTTGTTTCTCTTCCATCTCAGGCTTTGGTCCATGTCTCCAACATGATGTCCCGTGGCAGTTACCACGGGCTGGTGGGGCTAGTCTCCGAAGAGGTAACAATTCATGCACAAACTATACATGTACACCCAAACTTATATATTACCCAAATTAAGAATGAATAGATTTGAATCTTTCCTCCAGGCACTACGGTCATTTTAGAAAATCAGTGTGCAACAGTGATGTGATAGAGTGTTCAGAAACACAGATTCACATTCATCACAAGGGTCTAATACTTAACAGTTAAACAGTTTCGATGTGATGATCTCTGTTTGTTGTTTCAGATGATAGAGTACATTAAGAAGTGGGGCAGTTCTCTCACAGAGGCTCAGAAGCAGCAGCTGGCCGTCACCATGGATGATATTATATTTGTGCTGCCAGAAGACGTGTCGGTCGTCTTTGATACTCACGGTGAGTTTCTCTCTTCAAGAATCAGAATCAGAAATACTTTATTTATCACAAGGAGGGAAATTCGGTATAGTCATTGTGCATCACATGAACGGACTGATAACTGAATTAATAATCTCAAGACATGAGCTGCAGGAAGCATTCTTTCAGGGTCACAGGTCATCAGGCGAGGTCTTTCACAACTTGAGCCGACAGGTTAAACAGCTCTGCTGCCACGTTAGACTATGCCTCCTGAAATGGATACTTCAAGTCAAACATCATGAAACTGTCCCTGCTCTGAAGACTTCAGACTCATATCCACAGTTTTAGCGCAGGGACCTCATTTTCAAGGTCTTTGAACATGCTCTCCTTTTGGTTCCACGTGTTACTGAAGGGATCCCCTCTGAACTTTCAGGTCTTGAGATCATTCTTACAGTAGAAGTAGAAGGAAGTCTGGCCTTGGCAGCTACTTCAACTGTGGCACTAATCAGGGTTTTATCATTGCACTTGTAAAAGAGATCAGGGGAGGATCACCTCTGAAGGACTTTAAAACTGCTAGCTCTAAGTTTGATTCTAAGGTGTGCTACTTTATGTGTATATAAACCTCATTTCATGTTAATAATGGGAGGGACTTCAGGTGCAGGCCATCCCTGAATAGGAAGCAGCATTTTCTGCTCAACCTCTTGAGAGTGAGTGGAAATATGATTATACGTTTTTTGAACCAGACTGTAAACAAAGATCGTCTTTTTTGAATTGGTGTGTATGTGGTTTCCGGTGTTTCTGCAGCCAGCCTCAAGTGGACGCTTGATGAACTGCATTTTATAACACTTTCACATGGGAACACAAATTTTGAGACCAGAGGTTACCGCTTGCACTCCTCTCAGCCTCATCCTGCTGCCTTAAAAGTTAACAGTCAAACATGTCCCTCATCTAGACATATTCCTGATGGTCTTGCTTGTTCTTGTAGGTTATAAAGAGGCACAAATATTAGTTTCAGCCTGTTTCACAACTAGCTAAAATGTCCTCATAGAAGCTTTAAATATCTGGTTAACACAAAGCAGTATTTGAGATCTTGATGGTACAATCATTTTGGAAGAACTTCTATTGGCAATACCCCGCCACTGAAAAAGGAAGGTGTAAAAGAACCCTCTATAACTGTCTTTGTTTCTAATTCCTCCACTTGACCCTCTCTTGTATTTGTCTTTATCCTGCAGGTAGAAAGTTCTGCTACGTCACGATGAGGTTTTGGTTTCTGTCAGCACACGAAGGTCCTGAAGACCCCGAGGGCACGAGGATCTTCAAAGTGTCCTCGAGTGAAGACGGCAGTCCACAGAAGAAAATAGTCACAGCAGTCTATGAGTAAGCACTCCACTCATCATCTGCAAACATTGCAAACATGCCATGCATCCAAAAGTGTGGATTACAATCAAATCTTCCCTCATTCTGCTGCGACATATTCAAATCTATTTCATGCAATGTGTGCTGACTTTCTTCTTAAAACTCATTTTTGATCATTAATTTGCTCAGCTGTTGTGTGCCAGAATCTGTGTTTGGTTTATTTCCCCATATAGAGCATGCTGAACCACAATCAGAAAGGTACAAATATTTACTCAGACAGATAATTATATGTTGGCAGAAGCTCAAAGTTACCTGCAGGCTTCCCAACATATGGCTCTTCTGTTTTCGTTGGATGGAGCCGAGAGCTGAGAGTGGCAAGTTAAATGTTTTTCCATCATATATGTGGAAAGGATTTAGGGGAATATTCTGGAGTGTCTTATGTGGGTGGATGAGAGTTCAGCTAATATTTGATGCTTCAATGTGGGGAAACAGTGAGTGTGACATAGATTCACTGGAGGGGGGGCTAGTACACACTTTAAAGTTGCAAATATTGATGGAAGCATTTAATGAAGGGAAGAAAATAAAAGCTAAACAAGAGAAAGTTATGAAGAAGAAGACATGAATGCAATCCATCTTAGTAGGTTGGATCTACTTCAGTTTTGTATTTATTTCAATGCAAACATATCTGAACTTCATTGTGTCATAAAGACTTAATGTTTCTATAGCACTTAGTTGAATCTATCAATTATCATCCTGCTCGCTCAAAGAAATCTGAACTACTTTAAAAACACCAAAGGGAACCACAACAAGTTTTGGCGTTCAAAGACTACACAGATGTCTGTCTCAAAATCAAGCGGCAACCTCTGGCCACGAGAATTGAGTCCAATGCAGAAGTGTTAAAAACTGCAGTTCATCGAGTGTCCACTTGAGGCTGGCTCCGGAAATACCGGAAACCACATACACACCAATTCAAAATGGCCAATCTTTGCAGCATAAATAAACATGTTTACAGCCTGGTACAAATACCAAGTGTAGTCTGGATAGCTCATTTCTCTATTGGCACACACTGTACAGGGGGTGAATTTTTTCATAACACTGCAATTTTGAAGATATTAAGATTACCAGTTTTCCATTATGAGAGGCACAGCTGACTTTATTGACAGGCGGGAACACTGTAGCTGTTGGCGAGGAGGCTCAAAGCCCGCCTCTTTACATCACACTCACTCGACAGAATTTAGATTGAGTTCAACATTTCCAATATGGCTCCCACTGACGATCTGCTTGAAAACAGCGCTTCAGAAACAGATAGGTGACGTCACGGATACTACATCCATTATTTATACAGTCTATACTCAAAATGTAATATCTAAAGCTCTCATGGTTTGCACATCTCACATGTTATATGATATTTCACTGAGACAAGCCTGGGTGCACTGCAAATTGCATGAAAACACGAAGGAATGATGCAAGAAGAGAAGCAAGACTACAGCTAGGCCTTTCTTCCCAAAAAATCACGAGCAGCATTAAAGATAAAGAGATGAATAATCCACTGTTGTTGGAGTTAAGACTCCACCCAATTATATATTTTTGCCCCATTTCTTTGGCATGTCATTGGATCAAATGTCAAGACTGCTGCCATTGTCTTTGAAAATAAACTTCAAACCACTGGAACACCCAATATTTAGTCCTCTAAACATGTTGTGTGCTGGTTATCGAAAGGCTCACCTCTTATATCACACCTTTAAAGATTCACAAATCAACTTTGGGCACAGGATCAACCACCACTCTGCCTGTGATCTGAGGTTTTGTTGGTACTCATAAAACTGTTGAGTAATGAGGTGGTGGTTTAGCTCAATGGTTATATCACACACTCGTGTTCTCTCTTCCCAGTTTCCTTCTCTAAAAAGATGACTAGGGGGATGGAAAAGCAGAGCTAGAGAATGAATGTTGATAGGTAGAGTTTCTTTCCCAAGGAGGTCCATATCATGAAATCTTGTACAAGTGCAATAACAGACAAGCTGTCTCCCTCTATCTTGTTTTGAAGCTTTATTTATGCCAACTGGATGCATCCATTTCTGAGTCTTTAGAAAAACTGCTTCCCATACAGCATATGCAAAAACAAAAGTCCAATCATAACATGTTGTCTTTCCATTCTTGATTACTGTCAGACATCGGGAAACAGACTCTCATCCTGTGATACAGCAAACAAAACTATTTGTCCTTGGTGTTTATGTTTCTCACCGCTGTTCTCAGCAGTGCCAGTACTCTGTCTCGTGTACCTGGTGCCAGATATGCAAGCATTATAGTGGCTGTTTGCTGAAATGTCTTATTAAGTCTGAACAGTGAGGAAAAAGGAATGCAACAGTCAGCCAATTCATCACTCGAGAAGCTTCATGAACTTGGCAATGTGAAGTATTCTGTTCCTGAACTGGACCTCTGACTCCCTGTGCAAAAAGGGAATGGAGTAAAAGTGCTGCTGTCACAAAAAGGGGCAAAATCCCCCTTCCAGTTCATGTAACCAGTCAAAGCCCCTTTCCCTTTCCCAACAGTAATCCAGTTTGTCGCAGGACTACATGCTGAGGCTGTTGTACCTAATGCTCAGTTATCTAGTTAGCCAGATTCTCCTTCTATTGTCTCAGGTCTTATAACTCCCTCTGGGAAAGCCTATTAAACTTCAAATGTTATCCCAAGAGCTAGCAAACAGTCGGATAGGATAAGGAAGGCATTTCAATCCTTTCCTCATTGTTTTCAAGGTGAGCAGAACTTCACTTGATTTGGTCAGTTTGCGTTTTCCTGCAGGACTCTGATTCTGCATGTGCCACTAAATCAAACTAAGAATGCTCTTCTGAAATGTTGAATAGTGGAGAGTCAGAGCATGCATGATTTACTGCAGTCAGGAGGCGGGTCATAATAGACATGTTAACCTTCAGCTCCTTTTAAATACGTCCGCTTGATGTCTTCCAGATTCCACAGAGAGCTGACAACGGGGGCCTCTTCTGATTGGACGGTCACCACAATTTGGCACTGGCACTGGAAAATGGCTGAGTGATATGACTCTTAAACTCAAAGGCCAGTCGTCAGTCACCAGGACACACCATGGGAGTCCTGATTGGCTGAAACTGGACCACAGATTGACTCTCCATAATGACCAGATGAAACGGGACCCAGAGCCATACCACTGAAGCTGTTCAGACACCCCAAGACCTCAAAGAACTCTTCTTTTACTTGAATGTGTCTAGACCCTGAGATGCCTTGAACATCCCGCTCCAGGGATTTCACTGTTACACAGCATACTATACAAGTCCTCTGATTCAATGTAGAACTCATTCCGGTTTCATTAGCTCAGACACATCTGATGCAAAAGTGTCTTTTTGTGAAAATATCTGTTGAATGTGAAGCCAAATACTCATCACTCCATGTAGGCCCAGGTACTATATTTTTACCAGAGCTTTCAGCCACACATCAGTCTTTACTCTGCAAATGGAGATGGCATGTTTGCCATCACTATGTCTACTGAAGGAAATTTATTCAGGTGACCACAAGTGCTTGAATATGGGCACAGTTGCAACATGAGCAAAGTAGCTTTGCTGTAGCTCAAGTGATCACATATAAGCTATCTGTATGAAAACCATGATCATTTCATCCAATGAGGCAGAGAGACCATGACATGCAGTTTGAAGTTCCAGTAAAAGCTAGTACTGGAACTTTTTAGTTTAAAAAAACACACTGTTGCCAAGCTCAAGAAGGAACTCACTTATCTCCATTCTGTTTGTTAAAGTCAATGTTGCATCAATAAACTGTTTGATCCTCACATCGAAGTTGACCAAACTGATTCTTCCTTAATCTGATCTACAGGAAACCAAATTTGCCCTAAAAGCTGCATTTTAATGGGCCTAGTCTCAGAACCAATCAGCAAGCATCATCTGATGACAAGAGGTGATGTATGCCTCTGGGAATAGGTGCCAACTTTTCAGTAATTCTAGTGTAGCCAGTGGTTATGAATACAGCTGGCCAAGACATCTTTTTCTGTGCTGCCATTACTTAGTCCATTACATCCCCCAGGGTTGCACCTGTCTGTTTCAAGGTCTCAGTTCAACAGCACATGCAGACACTTTATGGCTAACTCCAGTGGTATGCACCCAGAAAATACATCATTTTTGTGATTCACTTAAAATGTATGAGTTTTAAGTTTGCCAAAATAACATCATGATATAGATTTGTAAAAGTAAAAAGACAAACTTTGTCGAGAATGGTTTACTAGCTGCACTTGAGCTCAGATATCTGTCTATAGAGGTAAATAAATTGTCATCAGATTGCTGCCAATGGGGGCTGAGAGGTCATCATGGAGGTGTGTGATTCGCCTGCTTTTCAGAATCAGAATCAGAAATACTTTGTTTATTCCAGGGGGAGGGAAATTCAGTCATTACAGTTGCTTTATACACAATAAGTTATACAAATTCAATAATAAGCTATGCAGAAAATAAATACATGGTTGAAGTCCCCTGATATCAGGAAGAGGGCACTCTGGTGGCCTGTCTATGGCAGCGTTGAGAAAGTTGGACGCTGTAGTCGGGTTGGCAGACGTGCTCTCCACGTGGACTTTTCCTGTGCATCAAAGCCTGCTGATACACTATAGGTCAATACTGCTACTATAAACATACTACCAACAGAAACTAGAACACTTCCCATTCTGAAAATCCAGACTCCCCTCTATAGATTCTACATTTTCATGTAGAATCTGTATATAGAGATTAACATGGACCCTAATATCGCACTAAAGATCACACCGATGGGAAAAAAAATGCATCATAGAACTACTTGAACCCAAAGGGCGTGGCACTATCCATCCATCCATCCATCCATCCATCCATCCATCCATCCATCCATCCATCCATCCATCCATCCATCCATCCATCCATCCATCCATTATCTTGACCACTTATCATGTTCAGGGCCATAGGGGAGCTGGAGCCAATCCCAGCTGACTTCAGGCGGAAGGCAGGGTACACCCTGGACAGGTCGCCAACTCATCACAGGGCAAACATGGACAGACAGACAGACAACCATTCACGCACCACACACTAACACCTATGACCAACAAACCTAGTGAGTATGTTTTTGGACCATGGGAGGAATCCAGCCAGTAAATGCTTAATCTCTGTCTCTACTTGTAAATATTTTATTTTTGTGCACATTTGCCTCATATAGATGAACACTTGCAGTAAACACAAGTCAAAGCACTTAAATGGGATCTCAAATCAGGAGATATTGGCCCTGACAAACTATTGAACTTTACAATAATTGTTGGAGTGGTGTATGGGAGCTCTAAATCTCCCTGATATCAACCACTCCAAGGAGCCATGACACAAATGAAAGTTGACCTCTGGATGAAATGGACAAAACATTCTGGGAGAGAATCAAAATTTTAAAGGGTGATAAGCAGGCAAACAAACTGGAAACATTAGAAATCCATTGAAAAAGTGAGCATGAGGATGTTATAGTTAATTTTTTGTCGAGCAAGCTCCTCTGTAAATGAATTGACAAGAGATCACAACAGAAGTCTTGAGACAGAAAGTTGAATTGCATCGCTGCAAGCAAAAGTAAAAAAAAAAAAAAATCTCCCATAAATTCCTCAATCCATTTGAAGAAACTCAAACAAAGCTTCCGTCTGATCCCACAGTTACTGCCAGAAACATGTCGCTCTTCAGAAGCATCACGTCTGGCAGGCTCATGAATGCAATGAATCATCCCGTTCTGTTAAATCGTGCAATGTTCTGTATGTTGACAACATATCCAACAAACAGAAGATTCTGTCATTAGCAGCCACTAATTCATGCATAATAAAATATGCAGAGGATTATTCAAATTTTTGCTGCATTAATATGTGGTCTGTGGAAGTTTGCGTGGGGGTTTTTGGTTCCAGTGGAGCATCACACTGAGTCGTAATGAGATTAAATGAGTGCAGTTAGCTTAGCATATGACAATATGCACATGGATATGGTGAGAGCACATTAATTTACCACGCCTGTGCATCATTCGGTTTAATGGAAATTATCAGGAAAACAAAAACAAGTGTTGAGTATACAAAAAGCTAATGATTTTTTTATTAGTTATTTCACGTCGCTCTGACGTGTGGATGAGTGGAGGCGGCATGCCAACCTGTTTCATTAATCTTGTTAGCAAAAGAGATACAAAATACTCCTCCTACGACTATGTCTACATGCGTCTGAGCTCCAAGAAGACATACATTCATTCTTCTATCTCTGTCAGACACCAATTCTGAAGTGGATTAATAGATTTAATTTTTAATTAGGTTTATCTCATAATTCTAAGACTCTGTCAAAACAAATAATAAGGTGAACCTCTCTGTGTTTACTTTTGTTTCACCAGCAATCAGAGAATTAAATACAAATCAACTGGAGATTGAACAGTGTTCACAGCAGATTAGGTGAACCAAGAAAAGGCAATGTGTTGCTTCCAACAAAACAGAAGTGACATATTGACATAATTAATAAGCTGTGTCAGAGTGTGGGATTCCATTTTTATTTACTGTGTCAAAATGATTGAAAAAAAATGTGTATCGCTTAATTTCTGTTATTAAGTTTGTGTTTAATCCTGACTGATGAAAACTTGACAGCTATACAAAACCTTTAAAATACCTTAGAGTATTTTATTTAATTTTTTATTTATATATATATATATTTTTTTTTTCTCACTTTCTTCTTTCTTTCAATACTTCAACCTTTTAAGCCCCATCATCAGAGAGTAACTGAGAATGTCCACCTGCACATGCGCACACCCACACACACACACACACACAATACATTCACTAACATCTAACTCCCTACAAACACAAGATGCACCCATTTCCTTGACTATAATATCCAAGTGGCCTGTAGTCTTTGTAATTGTCTCACCTTTTTTGATGTTAATGTATTTTGCTGTCTATATATGTTTGTCTGTGCACTGTTTTGCAATAATGCAAATAAAAAAAAAATACCTTAGTGTTTATTGTATTTGTGCAAGGAGATTAAATGTGACACAAAACCAAGTTTTCATAAAATGTAATTTTGTGCAGTCTAATTTTGCTGAGCTAATTACAAAGTTTACACAGACAGGAAACTGCTGTTAATATTAAAAAAAAAATTTAACAAATAATTTAGTTGAAGCCAGTAAAAACTCTTTATTATAATCTCCCAGACTGACAGACACATTCTGCTTTGTACCACTCATACATGTGTGTTGGTCATGTCCCTGAATGCTGATGCGCCCCCTGCTGGGGAAGAATATACGGACCTGGTTGTTATCAGGAGGTGGGGGGTGTTTGTATTCCTCTGCAGGATTAATCAGAGGAGTGAAAGCAGAGACTTTCATCAGTGTGAAATACTCTATGATACACACATGTTCCTTTAAGCACTTCCTCTAATACTAACAAGTGGTTGCTGTTGTTCTCATTGATTGAGATTCTGGAAATCGATTCTTAAATTGATTCAGAAACTGGACAAACTTTGTTGCTCTTTAGGACTGTTTTAACTTGTATTTAAATTACTTTGATGTAAGACATAAGAATTGTATTTATGGGCTTCATACGATAACATCAGAGTCAATGTTTACTTCAACGTGGCTTGAATAAACTTTAACACTGCTTTCTTCATTATGTCAAATTTGCATCCATCAATTGTAAACACTGCACAGGTATAACATGCTGTTTCAGGTATAAGCTGTGCTGCTGAGAAAATGCTGGTTGTTACAATTCTTTTATTTCCTTGAGTACGTTTCGGAAACCCTCAACACAAACCTCCCCGGACGGATGCTTCATGGATGCCAGCTTCCAGGCCTCCTCGAATGTCTCTTCAGAAATGTTCACACCCACATTCTTGAAGATCTCTGAGACCTGTGAGGATGAGGTTGAAAACATCAGATTCAAAAATGTATGTCCCTGAAATATTTCCTCAGAGTGATACAAAGTTTGACAGAGAACATCTAATGTTTTTGTGCAGATTCTCTATACTGCAGTTCTTGTCTTTATTCCATACCTCCTTTTTGGTGCGGGGGCAGAAGAGGTGTTCCTCATAAACACCCTGAGCAGCATGAACTGATGGATGCAGGAGATCTCCTGCGGTCGTTGTGTCACCATAGTTGGTGTTGTCACCGACTCTCTTGATGCGTCGAGCAGGTAGGTCTGAGCGCACAGATGGGATCCCTGAGGTGCGGCCGCCTTTTTGATGACAGACCAAATTCAAAATGAGGATTTCGAGCTCAAAGTGAAGGATGCATAAAAATGTTTTAAGATAGTGCTTCTAAAACTATTTTGTATCAAATAAAAAACATAAAGTCCTCATATGGGAATGTAATGCAAACAAATGCTGAGTGTGAGTCTCTCAAAAAGAAAGTAAAGTTTGTTTTAGTTTCAACAATTATGCCTCATTTAAGATGGTATTTTTAATTTACAATAAATAGTTATGATTCTAAGCCCTGTGCTGGATTGGCGACCTGTCCAGGGTGTACCCTGCCTTCCACCTGAAGCCAGCTGGGATAGGCTCCAGCCCCCCGTGACCCCTAACGGGATAAGCGGTCAAGATAATGGATGGATAGATATGATTCTAAGTTCATACACATTTTTCTCACATTTCAAAACACATTTTAAATATGATTTAAATGTTTCATTAGAAAGATATCTGCATGTAAAATAAAGTATGTTTCTAATAATGTCCTATTTTCTGTGCCATGCAAAGGACTCCAGGATTATTTTTACATAGCTGCACTACCAGTAAAAGTTTGGAGAACATGTTCTCATTCAAGGGTTTGTATTTATTTCAATTATTGTAAACACTGTAGATTAATACTGAAGACATCAAAACTATGAAAGAACATATATGGAATCATTTAATTCACAAAAAAGTGTTAAACAAAGCAGAATATGTTTTATATTTTAGATTCTGTAAAGTAGCCCCCTTTTTCCTTCATGACAGCTTTGCACACTCTTGGTATTCTCTCAGCCTGCTTCACTTTTGAATAGTTGCGTATACTAACTAAGGTTTGAGTTTCAATGGTGAAGAGCAGTCTCTCCTGCAAAAACAAAAACTAAAAACATCTATTACATGTACCATTTTCACTACATGGGGCAAGGTATGACTGAAAATTGAACACACTGAGCCAGGAAGAGAATATGTTTTCTGTTTCTCTGTGAAAATGTAATTATTGGCTTTAAATAATGATAAACTCTTTCACATAGCACTGCTATCCTAAAATGAGTCCTTGATTATTTTTGGGATGGTTACCAAACAACAGTGACTGAGTGAGTCCTGTGTGCACATTCTGGCTGCCAATGTAGTTTATTGCCACCCGCAGATAACGCCTATTGAATGCCAAACAAGAATCTTAAAATCGAAATTAATTTAATTGAATTCGTTTCTGACTTACTTGATGCCAGCCGGCCATCACTCGCAGCCCCGATCACAGAGGAGGAGGTCTTGAAGAGGTCTGGGACTGCCCTGGGTCGTCTCAGGGTCCTGAGGGTCTGCAGTGAGCGGCCTGGCCAAACAGGCTCCAGGTCTGCAGGTCTAATTAAGGTCTCAGACGTAGAAGGCTGTGCAGGGTCTGACAGAGGCTTCCTATCAGTGCTGGCTGGAGCCGAGCTGGTCTGACGGTCTGAAGAAGATGTAAAATGGAAGCATACAAATGTGCAGTGTTAAGCAGAGTAATCCAAGTAAAGCACACTCTTCAAAGGTTACGCCTCAGTGAATAAAGTGATAAATCAAAGCATTAACTGACCATTTGTTTTACTGCGGTGCTCACGACTCTTGATGGGCATCTTATCCTTCCAGTTGAGGAAGTTAGCAAACTCCAGGAAGTTAAGTAGCCCATCCTTGTCTAGGTCACAGTAGTCCATCAGGTCATCCAGAACTGGCCCACTCACACCAAGCTTGAACTGACTGCACACTGCCTGCAGGTCCTCTTTGTTGATTGTTCCTTTGCCTTTCTGGTAATCAGCATAAACAAATACACAAGACAATGCAGAGCTACTTATATGGTATAGTTTTGTAAGTGTGGGATTCTAAGAGAATTGTATATGCTTTGACTTCTTTGATTCTCAGCCTGTAATGATTCCACTCGTACCTTGTCATAATGTCTGAATGCCTCTTGAAGAGAAGTGAAGTTTTGGAAGTTGACTGTCTTGAGCTGGTATCGCACTGCGTTGACTAAGCTGTGCTGTCTGTCCCGGTCCCGGCTTCTCGTGAACTGACCCGGCTCTGTGGAGTGGATAATTTCTCCAACACCTGTACAGAATGCAGAAAAAAAACCAATTTGATACTATTATATAATTAATTTATTCTTGGGGGGCATATCTGCTGAGACATGTTGATATATGTAACCTAGAGAAGAATATTTTGACATCAACTCTACCAAATTCATCCGCAGGCATGAGATCCCCAAAGGTTTGATCTGGTGTTTCTTTCAAGGTTTTTCCTCCCCTGAGAATATAATAATGAAGTACAGTCAGTAAAGTGTATATAAGACACAGAACAGGTCAGGAGATGTGGAATGGATACTTACTTATTGTTTATTCCTCCAATTTGTTCAATCAGCTTTTCCCTGTTTCCAGATCTCTTCCAAACAATCTCTGGATTGCAAAACCTGTAACAAAAAAATTAGGGTTGGAGTCAGGCAAGATTATTTCCTTTTCAGTTTGACATTCAGCTTGAGTTGTAAAAATTAATAACAGAACACTTGTGCTAACTTATTTGAGCTCTTACCTCTGTGACTCTCCCAGCCAGCGGAGACTTTTACACATCTCTCGTCCGTCGTTGAAATGAGGTGTGAGGATCCCAAACTTGCTGTCTTTGCTGTAGTGACTCCAGTCATACTTCCTGTCAATCCTCTCACCTGGAGAAGAATGAGATGATTTTATGGAAGTGGGAGGAAGATATCCCAATCATAACAACCAGATGAAGGAGAAACAATCAGATAGATACTTGAATCAATGAAGGCTTCATTGATAACTAAATATCTCCTTTACTTCTTTGTGAAGTGTAAACGCAGCAGATGTATGTCTTGCTATATATTATGTGAATGTAAAAAGCTGTAATTCATGCTGCTAAAAAGTTAAATAAAAATATTGTGGAAAAATAAAAATAAAAAATAAAAAATAAATCTCCAGTCTTCCTACCAACAAAATAGGCGTTGTGGCTGCGAATGTAGGACTCATGGTTCTCCTGCGCCTCCTTCTCTACCTCCTCAGTTGTTTTTGAAGAGTGAATAATCTCTCGCACATTTAACCCTGGACAACAAGCAACATGATTCGAAAGAACAAGGGGAACTTACCAGAATTTAAACTGATCAGATTTGTACAAAATATATCATCCATATCATTTTTTGACAGTCTGTATACTATACCTTTTTCTGTTTTCACACCAAATGAAGTTTTGTCATCAAACCAGCTTGGAAGACCTGAATGCTGAGAATGAGACCTCCCTAGTGGGGCTCTTTTAGAGGAGATGTAGCCCGCTTCACTGAGCTCATCCAACTTCTGTTGGAACAAGGTCTTCTGGGGAGGATTTAGCAAACTTTTGCCCTGTTAGAAGCATACAGGGCAAAAATTAAAGGATAGTCTGAGTGTGATTCATAAAAATAAATCTCGTTGTGATTGGATCACCTCAAGCTCCTTAGGTTTTATAATCATTCACAGGCTTCTTTATCCTTTGCTATCCTTTTATTAAAATGCATAATTGCACTACCTTTAAATAGTTTGTTTACTTATCAAGCAATCTATTTGATGAGTATTCTTTGTAAGACATCATTTCACTCTTTTGTATAATTTCTTGTTTTTTGTACTTCACTTTGTTTTATTTATCTCAAGCTGCTCCAAACTAGTTGTCCCCAGAGGTACTTATACATTTGTTTGAGTTGAATAATAATGTTTTAATATTTAATATATGCAAGGTTGTGTGTTTAAAATGATGACACAATATGTTAAATTAAGAAGTGCTACATAGTTAAATCAATAACAATCACACAGCTGTAAAATTGCCAACAATCTGATCCAAGATACATCAAAGTGGACTATAAATTAAAATTAAATAAAACATAAACATAAAGTAATCTTAATCTGATCTAATCTAAATATTTTTGGTCTTTAATTTGGCAAAAGCAGAGGATTAGAGAGCCACAATGCCATCACCAGAAGTAGAGGCTGATGGGTAAAAAATCATACTCTCCTTATTCCCCTTTTATCCATATGTGGTTCAGTGTGTTAAGGATGCATTACTCACAGTGAGGGAGGATTTGGTGCTGATGCCATGGACAAGGGTGCTGGCAACATCCGGGTCATTTGCCTTTCCTTGATGCACTCTGGTAGCTCCTGGTTCTGGTTGGGTGCTGTTGCGAAATTTCCTTACCACAGGTGGTGTAGGGGGCTAAAAAAAAAAATACAAGTGAGGATGAGCATGCATCTTCAATTTTCAATTTTTAAAACTGTCTCCTGCTTCAAATCATGATCTGGTATTCAGTGCACATAGATCATACTAATGTGCAAATATAAAGGCATCTTACTGTTAGAAAATATAACATCTGCACAAGACACACACACACACACACACACACACACACACACACACACACACACACAAAGGTCTTACCCTTGGTATCTCTTGTAAGCAGGCATCTGCTCTGTCTCCTTTGGGTTTCAGTTTTCCAGCCTGGTGTTGAAGAAGAATACAGTTGTAGTTGGGGTTAGCTTAGTTTAATGATATGCAGCTAGGCAACACTAAGTTGACTCACCCTCGGTAAGTTTGGACATCTTTCTGCGTGTTTCAGGACGTAACAAGTATTTCTTTCCGTCATATTCATCTTGAATCAACACGGAGGAGGCAACCACTGTAGCTTAGTGCCTTTCTCTAACAGTCAACCGCTTTAAAGGTGTTAACTTTTAATATACTTCCATGTTAGCTTGCTGCTCTCTATTCTGCTGCTGGACGCTGAGTGGTGCACTTGTTTGAGTTTTGTTGCCTAGCAACATCAGCCAGTTCATTCAATATGAAGTATTTCAAAACACGTTTAATTTTGAATAGAATAATGGAGACCGATGGGAATGTAAATTTAACATATTTTGGGGGAAAAAAGTCAGTTGCAAAATTGTCAAATCATTTATTTATTTATTTTTTCCATTCCATTTATTTCATGGTTTATTTATTTTTTATGTATCTATGTATTTATTAATTTATTAATTTTTATTTTATTTTATTTTATTTTATTTTATTTCATTTATTTATTTATTTATTTATTTATTTATTTATTTTATTTCATTTCATTTCATTTCATTTCATTTTATTTTATTTCATTTATTTATTTAGTTGTATTATTATTTCAAATCCAGGAGTATGTATGCGGCTGAATGTCAATAGTCAGTAATTATATTTGTTCTCAATGCCATGTTTTTTTCCTTCCCTTCCTCTTTCAGGCTAGCTGATAATAACATGGCATTGACATCTTTAAGATATATAAAAAGGCACAGGCAGGCCTACATATTCAAGATAGTAAGGTAACTTTAACTGCAGCAACAGACTGGTCCACCCACTTCGTTCTAAAGAAAGATACAGGAAGTCTCACTGACCCGCAGTAACAAGACATCAAATCTGCACAATCTGAAAAAGACTGATTATTATCTGCACTCATCACTCTGCATTTTGTACTCTTCAAAGTCCTTCCAGACATCACTATTTTTAACTGGCATGTTGCAGGTGTCGCAGACAGTTCTGTGTTTGTTGTGCTTTTGCTTTTGGTGGAATGATATGTTCCTAGAGAGTTGCCGTAGCTGCAGTAAAACAGTTGTTTTTGCTGAAATCTGGCTTGGTGTGTACTAAAGCTGAAGACGTGAAGAAGAAGCCATACATTTATATCCAATTAATTATTTCCCTACCTAGTATATTCAGTTAGGCGAAAACAAAAAGCACATGGTCACACATGTAACGCCGTTTGAGTTCAAGTTATGTTGCCAGGTGGGCGAGTAACAAAATGCTACTCGAGTAATGGGGTCAACTGGAGTACCCCAGTACTTGAGTACTCGAGTATTTGTACCCATCCCTAATATAAGATAAGATAAGATAAGAGATTCCTTTACTCGTCCCACACGGGGAAATTCAAGTGTTACAGTAACAGAGTAGACAAAGTGCAAAAGAAATATATAAAGCAAACAAGAGCCTATAAAAGAACAATTATTGAAAAGTTATTAAAGATGTAAAAGATAAGCATATCTTAAAATCACATATATATATATATATATATATATATATATAGAGAGAGAGAGAGAGAGAGAGAGAGAGAGAGATTATAGAGTCTGACCACTGTAGCTTGATGTAGCTATGTAGCTTAGATTTGAGTCAGTTAAGCAGGATAGTTTTAAGCATATATTTTTGTATAATCCAAGAAACCAGTATTATAGCAGCAATGTTAGATTTTATAGGGTTGGCTGTGGTGATGGGGCCCACTGAGATATCTTATCAGGGGGCCCAGAATTCCTGGCGACGCCCCTGGGCTTACTGACTTAAAGAGCTAGGCCAATTCTTGTAATGTCATGAATTTTTTTCCCCTTTTTATTTTCTACATTTTTTTTAAAAAATTCTTATGAAATAAAAAAAAATGAAAAAACCATTTACTTTCGTTCTCTTGTTTCTGGATTTGAGAAAAGGTCATTTTTCTCTTGAAAGGTAAATTGAGAAAACATCCTGGCCTGTGATTGGTCCGTCGCGCCATGACGTAGGCGGATTGTCAATTCCAGTCATACGATCTGTCATCATCGTTCGTACAATGCGAAAAGGGAAGTTGAAAGAAGTGGGAGAGGGACGTCGCGGAGCCTTATGAAATCCAACGCTATAGTAGCTGACTGGGTATCCAACACACTGTGAGGAGCTTCATTGATTAACCCGGAGACACCATCAACAACAACAAGCTCCTTCTTTTAGTAGGTGAGTGGTTTTTGCAGCGTTTAGCTAGCAAGCTAATGTCTGTGTAGAGGGCTCCTCCCGATGCGGCCAGAGCTAAACAACGTTCGCTTACCGCACAGACGCACTTCGCCTAAACTTGCGTCCACCCAGCGTTGACCACTTAATGTCTTTAATGAGAACTCCTTTCTAACCAACTAGCTTCCCACTACCTCACAGTACACATTTGTGTTCTCAAAAATGGATGATTATGACACAGTGAAGGAGAAAAGCTTGGCTTGGTTCGCTTCGCCTGGTTTCCTCGCGTTCTCGCAGCAGCGAATCAGTCGCGTGCAATACACAATGAATAGACTTTCTAGCCGCGTCAGTTCGCTTTCAGTAGGCGAACACGGCTAGCAATTCCAGTTTCTAGCTAGCTGACACTGGAAGGGCCAAGCTAGTTAGCATAGTGAGTTAACGTTGTACGGCTGTTGAATCCGAATCAGTCGTCATATATTTATTAATTATACATATATAATGACTTATTTGATTAAAACGAACACCTGCAACTATATCTATCTCACTGTTTGACGTGGCTACATTAAATTAACTGCTAAGGTTAGCTAGCTGTCATTAGCTGTACACACCCAAAACTGCATCATCTGTGTTTTTTGGATTCCTTAAAACGTCATATAGAGGACAGGTCTCCTGTGGTCACTTATAACCACACTGAAAGTGAAGTGACACAGACTACTGGATCATGCTTGATAACAAAAGGAGATTTGTTTTGGTGTAGACGTTTTGAAGTTATTAGCCAGCGACGCTGCTAACGCTAGTATACGTTACTCTGCTAATTCAAGCTAGTCAACAACAACATAACAGGTTATTTATGGTGAACTGTGTCGTAATGCGATTTCAACGAAGTTTACAGTCATTATTTCTGCCTTCAGTGCTTTGTTGCTGATAGTGCTGATAACAATGATGTCCACGTAACGAAATGTAGGTGTTGTTGTTATTTTTCAGCTGATTCCTGCAGGCTGGGAGACATGAAACTATCTCAGCCTGGAAAGAGTTATTCACATATTTGCTCAGACTTGTGTCATAATCATCCCCTGAGTTTCTCCCCACTCCAGAAGTGTCAGAAGTGTTCACATTCATTACTCAAGTAGAAGTATAGATACTAGGTTTTAAAGAGACTTCTGTAGAAGTTGAAGTATCAACTCAAGCTTTTTACTCAAGTAAAAGTATAAAAGTAAAAATAATGTAATGGGGAAAAATGCCATTAAGGACAAAAGCTTAGGCTGCACCACAGGGGCCTATAGTGCACGACCCCACCTCCCCAAAAAAACATGTTTCTAGAGGCCATAATGACTATAATGTTATATTAATATGTTAATGTTGAAATATTTGGGTTGCACCTGTTTCAGCTGCATTTATGCCCACTAAAAATGAACACATTTTTGCGCAATGCAAATACATTAAAGAACCATATATGTGTATTAGTGAGCATTAACGTGTTTCATGGAGCGGAAGATATGATGACTAGTTGCCTGTAAGTATTGTAATGGTGCAAAAAGTCAAACTTCACAGGCATGCTATCAATAGCCTTTATTGGACTATCAATGTACATCCAAGCATCAAGCACCCACACACATTCAAGACCCGGAACAGCCAGTGTTGACCAACAGGGTCTTACTCAACACAAAGGCTAGATGGCTTCAAAGTAATCTAGGCTAGCCAAAATGTTAGATTACTTTATTAAGACCCTATCACAACACACGCATAGATGTAACGATTAAGAAACTTGGCAGACCGGGACACACCATAACAAATCCATAACAAATCACCAGTTCCCAGCGGACGGTGCCAACTCAACTTTTGTTAGTGATTCAATTTTTCCTGAAAAAACACACACATACACACACATACACACAATCTACATCAAGATCTACTTCAGTTAAGCACAGAACATGTAACAAAGAGTTACCAAAAGGCTTTGTTCAGCCGCGAAAGCAGCCAGAGGTGAGCTCACTGTCACCAGTAGAGGCCTGTTTGTGTGTTTGTGTCTGACGGACTCAGACACAATAATAAAAAGTCCGTAAGAACCATCAGAAAATACAGTAGTCGGCTTAGTTTACTTCAGACTTTTCTGGGCATGTCTCTCTCCCTGCCTTTACTCAGGGGATGCACTGTTTGCATGCTGCATTCAGGGGTGCTCAGAAACAGGAGATGCAGGAACAAAAACTAATCTGGACAGACCGTTACAGGTACAAATAATTGCTCAAGCCTGAATTAAAACAAGCTGAAAAGAAATAAGAGCAACAAGGTTATTTTAAAAAAAGTAAGGAGTAAAAGTAAAAAATCGGCTGAGAAATAATTACTCCAGTAAAGTATAGTTACCCCAAATTTCTACTTAAGTAAGGTGATGAAGTATTTGTACACCTCTGATCTCAACCTTGAAAGAGTTTTCACATATTTGCTCAGACTTGTGTCATAATCATCCCCCGTGTTTCTCCCCTGTTTCACATAACTTCACGTTTGAGGAGCTGTCAGCGGCTAGTTAGCAGAGATTTTCACTGTTCCACCAGTTCATCCACTTTTTCTCACCTTTTAGAAGTTGCAGTTAAATCAATACAGGTGAGACACAGTTAGTGACTCTCTCTCTGCTGTACCTGTGACACTTCTCTATACTTTGCCATACCCCCTCACCCTTATTCGTTGAAGTAATCATGGCAGCAACAAACTTTTGTGTGGAGAGAAAGAAAGTGTAGCTGGTAATTTGAAACTCTTGTTGACTCAGTGTGTCATGAACTATCATAAGATCTCCTCTATTGTCATTGTTTTAATCTCCCGGTGAAGGTTGTTTCATTCAAGACAGATATCACCGAAACAACACAGGAAGCTATTGAATTGCAATCTCTGAATGTCTCCCCATTCTAAAAAAATAAAGCACTTTAAAGGTACAGTGTGTAGTATTATATAGTACTATTAGTGTAAACACTGGGTAGCTAATTCAGTGAGAGGTAGCACAGGTCTTTTATTCCTGCAGAGGTCAGACTTTATAACCAG
Organism: Notolabrus celidotus; assembly: GCF_009762535.1. Lineage (NCBI taxonomy): Eukaryota > Metazoa > Chordata > Actinopteri > Labriformes > Labridae > Notolabrus > Notolabrus celidotus. The sequence continues at coordinate 5,299,674 of NC_048283.1, read as the reverse complement.
CAACAAACTCTCTGACCAAAGAACACGAGTGCAATGTCCCCTGTTAGATGGCTGCAACCTCTATCATCTACCTTTTGTAATTTATTTGTTGTGTAGATATATTGTAAATTTACTCATGTTATATTTTATGCGTATTTCTGTGTATATTCTTCATAGGATACACAATAGGATAGGTTTTATATACTTGCTATTATTGTTTGCACTATCTGCTATGCTGCTATAACCCTGTAAATGTCCCTGTTTTGGGATGAATAAAGGATTAGCTTCTCTTATTTAGCAGCATTAAGCAGAACAGACTTGGTAATAGGGATGGGCATTTGAAGCCAAAATACCATTCGATAATCATTGGCATCTATTCAACGATTATTCGAATAATTGAGTTCCTGTGATGCAGCGGCGTGGCGTGTGTGTTTACATTTTGCAGCCATGCTCAATCTCTGGAAATACGTGTGTAGTAGTGTAAGATTCAGAAACTGAGAAAACTGAAAATGTTTTCTTCTTCTTTTGCTAGTTAATGCAGTTAGCATTCTTCTTCTTCTGTTGTTTAAATGCGGTTAGCAAACAGCTTTAAGACGCTCTATAGCCACCGTCTGGTGGGAATATTGATTGCAACCACCGGGGAAAAGGATGAAAAATTGTACTTTTAAAATGAGAAAATATTTGAAGCCAAAATACTATCCGATAATCATTGGCATCTATTCAACGATTATTCGAATAATTGAGTTCCTGTGATGCAGCGGCGTGGCGTGTGTGTTTACATTTTGCAGCCATGCTCAGTCTCTGGAAATACGTGTGTAGTAGTGTAAGATTCAGAAACTGAGAAAACTGAAAATGTTTTCTTCTTCTTTTGCTAGTTAATGCAGTTAGCATTCTTCTTCTTCAGTTGTTTAATGCGGTTAGCAAACAGCTTTAAGATGCTCTATAGCCACCGTCTGGCGGGAATATTGATTGCAACCATGCACCGGGGAAAAGGATGAAAAATTTTACTTTTAAAATGAGAAAATATTTGAAGTAACTTTTCTATTTCACTACTTAGTGAACAAATATTCAAATACTTGAAAATTATTGCCCATCCCTAGCTCTGAGGTTGTCAAAATTAGATTTGGAAGGATGGGAGAATTGCTGCCTTAGATCGCTCATGAGCTGAACACCTGAACAAAACTTTCTGTCTTTGTTTGAAACATTTTTGTACAGAAACAACAATTCCCTGTTCAGACTTGCATGTATTTGCTACCAAATGGCCAAAATGTGTCATGGTTATTTACCTGTGCAGATGATACTTAGTTAACCTTAAATCATGGGAATAATTTGTTCTAATCCAGCTTCCTACCCTAAAGTAATTGTACTGGAATTATGAAAAACACAACATGTATGTTGTTCTTTCCTCTCTCTGTGTGTGTTTGTGACAGCCTCTGACACTAACTGTTCTCTTCTCCCTTGCTCAGGTATTTTCTGCAGTTTTTCCACAGCCCACCAGTGAGCAGAGGAAGAGACCCGACAGTGTGACATGGCAAACAGAGGAGCTACACGACCCAATGGGCCGAACGCAGGCAACAAGATCTGCCAGTTCAAACTCGTGCTTTTAGGAGAGTCGGCTGTGGGGAAGTCAAGTCTCGTACTTCGATTCGTCAAGGGACAGTTTCATGAATTCCAAGAGAGCACAATCGGAGGTATGTTAATTTCTGATGCACTTTTATTTCCCTTCTGTTCACAAAGAGGCTGTGCATCACTAAAATAACCTTTACATTTTAAGCTCATGATGACAATGGGACCAAAAATAGCTGTAACATGAGCCATTGTGCCTGTTCAGTGAATTTATTTCAACAATCATCTGTTGTTTTATAGTAAAGGAAATATTGCAGGGGTATCAAATTTCTTAAATAGTTCCAAACAGCATATGATCAAGTAAGAAAAAGAACAATACACAGAACTGTGCTAATATTCAGGTGGATTCCTGAACGCCTGCTCTTAGTCTCAGGTATATCCATCAGTAACGAGAGGTTAGAGAGTTTCTTATCATCTCTATAGTCTTTAGCAAACAGACTATGCTCACGGGATATTACAGACTTGAATCAAATGATTTCCTTTTTATTGCATTTCTATTTTAGGACTCAACTTTAGAAAATAAAAATAAAACCCTGGACAGCAACCATCACATGGAGTAAATATACTTTAACTGGAGGATTAGTCAAAGGCACAGTGAGAGTTATTGCTGAGGATCTACAGATGCTATGAAATTTAATATTTGGCCAAACCAACAAATATGTGACGTGTAATCATAATTATGATAATAATAATAATGATGATAACAATAGAAGTAAATAAAGTAATAATACTACTAATAATAATAACAAGAATAATTATAATAAAAGTAATAATAATGATAATAGTAATAAATAAAAATTAATAATATATAATAATAAAAATAAATAGTAATACACTTTATTTATATAGCACTTTTCAACACAGGATTACAGAGTGCTTAATAAATGAAAAAAGAAAGAAAAGAAGATTAAACAACAATAAAATAAAAAGAAATAAAAGAGAAATACGACTAAAAACAACATTTCAAAATGATAATAGAACAGCAGGCAGTTAAGCAACATCAGAACTGCAAAAAGACAGAAAATGGGAAGTAAAAAAAAGCAGACCACGAGAGATAAAAAGGAATAAAACAAGTTTAAAAATAGCTAAAACCAACAACAATAAAATAAAAATAACAAAAAAAACTTGTCAGAAGAATAAAACTATTTAAAGATAGGAAATTAAAAGAGAAAAGATAAAAACCCTGCCTTTGATACAGTCTGAAACAGAATAAAAGCAGTGTCAGGGTTAAAGCACGCCCTCCTGTTTAGGCACATCTGTAAAATGTGTTTTTAAAGTAGATTAAAATGGGCAGTGATGGCCTCAAGGTTTAAGACTCAAAGGCTGCAGGTATGCACTTTGCAGTATTTAAGTCAGTCATAGCTGTCAGCAAAGAAAAACTTTAAGTCCTCGTCATAATCATGCTCAAATCACATCGTACTAAATGCTTCTGGTCCCATTTAGATTTTATAAAACAGGTTGTTTAAAACATGTTTGATGTTGTTAGCGCCTCATTTTCCAAATGTGTAAATGTGGACTCAGTGAACCAGATAATCCACCTCTGTGAGTGTGTGTTTGCATTTCCAGCATCGGTCCTCATTTTTCCTCCACAGTCCCACTTTTTGTGTAGTTCGATAGCGACATGCTCATTTGTCATTGGCTCCTCTGCTTTGTGCCTCGACAGCTGCCTTCCTGACTCAGACAGTATGTTTGGACGACACAACAGTCAAGTTTGAAATCTGGGACACAGCTGGTCAGGAGCGCTACCACAGTCTGGCTCCCATGTACTACAGAGGTGCCCAGGCGGCTATTGTGGTGTATGATATAACAAATGAGGTGAGTCAGGTGCCAAGTTCTCTGTCATGCAGTTGCTCTTATCAGCAGTGCTGTCGCAGACCAGAGCTGGAACAGCATCGACAGCATGTTTACATGTGCTACATTTCCCGGTAGAAAACAAACAAACTATGAAGTGCTTTACACGGCTAATGAGAACGCTTATTCCTCCAAAATGCAAACTGTCACACTCCTTATGAAGAGGCATGAGGTTGTGTAGGACAAACCTAAGCTTACCTTAACACTTCAGACACATATTCTACACCTACACATGTCCAAAATATCTCCTGAATGTCAGATTATCCCACATGCATGCAAAATGTCTACAAATGTGACTGCTTTGACATCTCCAAACAGAACATGCCGTTAACATGACCTGTATTGTCTAGTGTGAAATATGAGACGTGCTAATAATAGTTGGAAACTGGCGCGCACGTACACCTATGCGGTCTTATCAATGACGGGGACGGTGGGGGTTTCCCATAAGACATTTTCTTATGAATAGTCTGGACGAAAAACAAGAGCCTTATTTTAATCTCTTGACAAATTAAGTGATGAGTCACCAGCAATGAGTCATCGCTAAACAACACAGTGTTTTGTTGGCAATGTGTATTACTTAATTCATGCATTGACCACTTCATACCAGACATGTTACTCAGCACATAAAGTATTTAAAAAGAGTGTGCAGAGATTTGGTTCTACAAAGGAATCATATGAGGCATAGTTGTAGTTTTTACATCATCCATTTATAAAACAGTGTCCACTCTGCATTCTTAAAGCCTCTGGGAACCCAAATCAACAAAAACGTTCAACCTATGACATTTCAGATCATATGTAAATATTGAAAAGTATGTAAAAATATTAGAACTCAACTTCGATCCATTTTCAAATGTGTTCAATTACGTTTTTTAACACGTTTTCACACTGGGTTTAAAGGGGGCTGGTTTAACCTGATATTTATAACGTAATAAATATCCAACTGGTTAACTAACTATCCCCAGGACCTGTTCACTAACTTTCCGAAGGACCTGTTCACTAACTATCCCCAGGACCGGTTCACTAACTATCCTCAGGACAGGTTCACTAACTTTCCCCAGGACCGGTTCACTAACTATCCCCAGGACCTGTTCACTAACTTTCCCCAGGACAGGTTCACTAACTATCCCCAGGACAGGTTCACTAACTTTCCCCAGGACCGGTTCACTAACTATCCCCAGGACCGGTTCACTAACTATCCCCAGGACCAGTTCACTAACTATCCCCAGGACAGGTTCACTAACTTTCCCCAGGACCTGTTCACTAACTTTCCCCAGGACCTGTTCACTAACTTACCCCAGGACCGGTCCACTTACTATCCCCAGGACCAGTTCACTAACTTTCCCCAGGACCGGTTCACTAACTATCCCCAGGACCGGTTCACTAACTATCCCCAGGAACAGTTCACTAACTATCCCCAGGACCGGTTCACTAACTTTCCCAAGGCCGGTTCACTAACTATCCCCAGGACCTGTTCACTAACTTTCCCCAGGACCTGTTCACTAACTTTCCCCAGGACCAGTTCACTAACTATCCCCAGGACCGGCTCACTAACTTTCCCCAGGACCTGTTCACTAACTTTCCCCAGGATCAGTTCACTAACTTACCCCAGGACCGGTCCACTTACTATCCCCAGGACCAGTTCACTAACTTTCCCCAGGACCGGTTCACTAACTATCCCCAGGACCGGTTCACTAACTATCCCCAGGACCGGTTCACTAACTTTCCCAAGGCCGGTTCACTAACTATCCCCAAGACCGGTTCACTAACTATCCCCAGGACCGGCTCACTAACTTTCCCCAGGACCGGTTCACTAACTATCCCCAGGACCGGTTCACTAACTATCCCCAGGAACAGTTCACTAACTATCCCCAGGACCGGTTCACTAACTATCCCCAGGACCGGTTCACTAACTATCCCCAGGACCGGTTCACTAACTTTCCCAAGGCCGGTTCACTAACTATCCCCAAGACCGGTTCACTAACTATCCCCAGGACCGGCTCACTAACTTTCCCCAGGAACGGTTCACTAACTATCCCCAGGACCGGTTCACTAACTATCCCCAGGAACAGTTCACTAACTATCCCCAGGACCGGTTCACTAACTATCCCCAGGACCGGCTCACTAACTTTCCCCAGGACCGGTTCACTAACTATCCCCAGGACCGGTTCACTATCTTTCCCCAAACAGCTCAGAGTTTAGACAAACAGCTCCGTCTGACACCCGGAACCGAGCTCCTCTGCGTGCACGTACTACACTTCAGCCTCCGCTGCTCCGGGCATCCCATGGTCCTAATGCCCCGGAGACTACAGAGTGATAAAACTAATAAATTATATAAGTCCTGATTCTGAAGTATTTTGTGACTCAGCACTCAGAGACCATTTGAAATGAATATTTTTCAGACTATGGAATTTTTATGTCTTTAGATTCAGAGTCAGGCGGCTCAAACATGCATGCTGTGAACTCTCTCTTGACCTGTCAATCAAAGAGTTAGGCCACGCCCACAGAGTCCTGAGAAATGCTTTGACCTGTAAAATAAGCTGTTTAGTGTTTAGTTTTTTCATCATTGTGGATGTTTGTTTGGATTTTTGTTGAAACTTGATTACACATTACATTTTGATATTCTATATGAATTTGAAATATTCCATTTACGTTTCCAGAGGCTTTAACACTCCAAAATATTCATCTCCTGTAAAAACAGCTTCTCAGAAACAGATAAAACCAAGGCAGCAGCACATTTAAGTGACCCTGTCCTCATGTTTTTGTGCAGAAAGTCATTCTTTAAAAAGGATAAGGGCATAAAATATATCTATCTCTTAAACTTTACTCGTGCAGCAGTTTTGTTCACCTTTAGCTAAAGACTAATGCATGACAGAGCAGCATAATCCTGTCTCCTGTCCTGTGTAAACTGCTGCTGCTCACTGTACCTGAGCTGAAGATATTGGATTCATATTTCATCTAAACCGTGTCTGCAGTGAGTCTGCGGGCCTTGAACAGATAAGAGGAGCCCAGTCTGAAACCATGAGAAGACTCCGGCTCGTCCTGATCTTTCCATCACATGGATCTTATTTTTATTTGCACTAACTGAGTCACCCCCCCTCCCTCCTCCTCCCTGTTATGTTTGCCAGGAGTCATTTGTGCGGGCGAAGAACTGGGTTAAAGAGCTTCAGAGACAAGCCAGTCCAAACATTGTAATAGCTCTGGCTGGGAACAAGGCTGATCTCGCAAACAAGAGAGCACTGGACTTCCAGGTATGTCTTCTTTTGATCCTAATTAATAAGTGTGAACAGATGCAGGAAGTCATTTTGAATAGACTAAAGGTTGTGTGTGTGTGTGTGTGTGTGCCTGTGTGTCTGTGTGTCAGTGTTGGAGGTCATGTAAACACTCACAGGCTGATTGTTATTTGTAAGATATACCTGTCTGTCTGGTTGGCCTTTATCTGTCCTCTTCTTGGTACATACCCTCTGTACTTCCTTCACATGAAGTGAGCGGTGCTTTCCGTATGACACAATTAGATGAGCAAAGTGTGAGTTCATTAGAATTAGTGACTCACTAATGTTAGTTTCACTTTCACAGGATGCACAGTCGTACGCAGATGACAACAGCTTGCTTTTTATGGAAACGTCCGCAAAGACCTCTATGAACGTGAATGAGATCTTCATGGCCATTGGTAAGTATCTTTAATCTGTGACTGTTATATTATACACGTCTTAGATTATTATTAGAGGCCTAGTGCTGATACTCTAATCTCCAAACCAGCTGTGGACAGTCAGGGTTACATGATGTCTGAGCAAAAACAACATGTACTGAGGTGACTTTGAGTAACTGTAAAAGACAGAGTTGTTTTTGTTTCTTTATTTAACCTTTATTAACTAGGTTGGTCCCATTGAGATCAAAGATCTCTGGAGATCGGGCCAAGACAGTCAGCAGCAAAAAACACAAAGTTACAGACATAGACACACAGAGAACCAAAGTACAATTTACAACACAGCGTTTATTGCAGAAAGAGCAATTACCAAGGAGGCAGTTTCAGCAAGATACACTAAAAACAGCAACATCCTAAAGATTCAACTTCCAGGTCTTTCATTTTAGATTTTAAAACATTAAGTGACAAACATTAAGCTCCTTGAGTTTCAAGCCATTCTGCAATAAATTCCATTCTGAGGGTGCAGAATACCTAAAAGCCCTTTTCCCAATTTCTGATTAAAACCCATAGACTGTATAAAATATGGACGTAATATCCATGATGTCACCCATCTGTTACTGAGCGCTGTTTTGAAGCTAATCAACGGCGGCAGCCATATTGGAAATGCTGAACTCAACCAGGCAGAGTGTGACGTTAAGAGGCGGGGTTTGAGCTTCCTAGCCAACAGTTATGTGTTCCCTTCCAGGAGTCCAGTCAGTCATGTCCTTATTTGGGCAAAAACTTGTAATCTTAATATCTTCTGACCCGTCACGTTAGAAAAAAATTCACCCCCCCCCCCCCGTACAGTGTGTGCTATTAGAGAGATTAGCTACTGTAGCCAAGTCCTTTTTTGAACCAGGCTGTAAACATGTTTATTAATGCTGCAAAGATCATCTTTTTCCCATTCATGTCTATGTGGTCTGGTGTTTCTGCAGCCAGCCTCAAGCGGATTCTTGATGTATTGCAGTTTATAATACTTCTGCATTGGCTTCATATTTTGAGATCGGAGGTTGCCGCTTGGTTTCAAGCCATTCTGCAATAAATTCCCGGCTGAGGGGGCAGAATAACTAAAATCCCTTTTCCCAATTTCTGTTCGAGCTTTTGGGAGAGAAAGCATCCAAAAGTTCTGGGAACTTTACTGTGTGATAAAGACACAGAGGTAGTGTGGCAGCAGATCAAGAATAGCCTTATAAATAAAAATGCACCAATGTACCAACCTACAGGTCACTAGACACGGCCAACCACGGCTGCACGTTTTGCACAAGTGGACTATAGTTGGTAGGAGTGCAACGGATCAAAAAACTCACGGTTCGGATCGGATCACGGTTTTGAGTCACGGATCGGATCATTTTTCGGATCAGCAAAAAAAAAAGACGACAAGACAAATATAACTTTGTCCCTCCATTTATTTTGTATAAAACTTTCCCCATTAAATAAAAACAACATTCAACTCAAAATGTACTGCATGTGCAAAGCACCCTATCTGTGGGCCCAGTCCTGCCTTATTCACTGCATTTCATGGCATGGCAAGTGAAGGAGCAGAGGAACTTCTAAAATTTCACTCTATTCTTCTTTCAATCACTGATTTTCACCGTCTACTTTTCTTTGAGCTGCAAACTGTGAACACACCGTTTGATTCTAGGGTCCTACAGCTGGCAAAGTGCCAACATGCGAACTGCTACATAAACGAAAGTGAAAGTTAAAAATTGTACTGGCAGCATTGGACTCTAAGTGACCCAGTAACAGCCTGTCTGCGTATCGTTGACATGGAGACAAGTCCTGGTAAACACGCGGTGACCCGACCAAAACACAGAGTGAAGGAATAACAGTTCGGGGACCACAAATAGACAGCCGGATGCGGTCCGCGGGCCGCGTATTGACGGCCTCTGGTCTAGTGGGTGCGCAACTGAATTTCATAACGTGGCTCAAGCACATTCAGCCTTCACTGTATTTCACAGGGAAACCAAAATGCTCCAATACATGTGACTTACAAGATGCAGGAGGGTTTTCAAGTGCCTCTGCTCCTTCACTTACCACGACTACCGCTGCGCTTGACGAGTGAGTGTGGATTGAACATGCGGCCATCACGTGAACACGCGCAACTTTTTTCATCAACCGATCCGCGGACTACGTCCGTGCCGAACCGTGGAGAGGCATCCGAACGGATCACGGATCAACGGTGATCCGTTGCACCACTAATAGTTGGGCATAAGTTATGAATATACTATGTATACGCCCAAAATTGAAAAAAAGATTGATAATTCAGTGTATGTCAGCGTTTTAGAGGCATTTTGATACGTCAGGAAAACGCTGACTAAATCATGAATACATATTTTTCTCACACTTTGCTTCTGTCATTAAAGTTAGTTTTTATCATAGTTATTTATGTCCAAGTGTTGAAGTTTATTTTTAATTTAATATTAGATTCTATTAAAATAGGATGTAACTCCATGATTGAGAGCCCCGAATCAGATTAGCTTTGGACTGTACCCACCTGAGGGGTCTTTGCCGTCTCAGTAAGTTGGTTGGGAGCAAGACCACAGCTCTGCTTGCTGCTCCCTACTTTCAAGACTCTGGCTTCAGATGAAGTCACCTCAGCAGCATGCCACCCTCTGCTGCTGTGGGTATTTTGGCCCCACGTTTGTGAAAGCAGAGGAAGTGAGGTTGCATTGCCCATCATCACAATACAGTCAGTAATTCCAACCCCTGACCCTTCTACCAAAGTTTAAACTTCTAGGTTAAGTTAAGGACACTTCAGAAGAAGAAATGATGAACAGGCCAGAAATGTCTTGGCAGGCTACAAAACCACATAGGACAGTGGAGGGGGTCAGGGTGTATTGGGGAATGTCATAGATCAGCCAAAGGGTGTTCAGGATCTACTTTCTCTAAAGATGCAAAATAAGCTTGAGTTAAAAGTTACAAACCCAAAGTCATGACTAGTTTTGGTGTCTTTAAAGTTGGGGTTATATTGATATTTATTCCTGATGTTATCGACCGTGTTTGTCCACCATTGCAGCAAAGAAGCTTCCCAAGAACGAGCCTCAGGCAGCCGGAGCCGGCAGCGGGCGGAACCGGGGAGTGGACCTGACAGAGACAGCTCAGCCCAGCAGCCGCCCCTGCTGCAGTAACTAACCCAGCTCTTCCTGCACACACATCCCCGCCCACCCCCCACCCCCACACACACACCCACCCCTCCTCTCCCTCCCCCAACTGAACATCTGGACATCGGGCTCCTTGGCTTCCTGACGTCAGACCTCACTCCCCTGGAATAGCTAAAAGACTCTGTATAGCTGCATTTCTAATACCTTTTTTTTTTTTTGTTGATGTTCTTTTTGTTTCTTTTTTTTTTTTTTTAACTTTTTTTAAGAAGTGTATATCAGTATAATGGATGCATGTATCACTACAACGCCTAAAAAACACATTTTTATCTCTTATTCAGTCGGAAGACGAACCCCATTTAGGAAAGATGAGCGAGTGAAACACCGTGAACGAACGAGTGATTGTGTTGTGTGTGAATTTTCCAGGAGTGATCTGCTGATGAGAAGGTGTAGCCTCATTTGTCACTTCACAGGGTTGACTCGACATGAGCGACGCCGCCTGCCACACGCTTGGTCTGTGCGGGGTGTCGTCGTGCTCACAATCAGAGGAAAACCAAATTGTTCCCACCTTGAGACGCCTGATTTTTCTGACTTGTCTGTTGTGCAAAACCAAGAATCCCTCCTACATCACATCTGTTACACAAGAAGTCATCTTCATCCAAGGCTCCTGATGAGACGTGTGGAAAAAGACGTCTGGTTTTTGAAATAAAAGATTTATTGTTTTGGGAATAGAAGAAAAAAAAATCTGTACACACCCGGCCTCTCGTGTAAACGTCAGTATCTCCGTGGGGTGGAATACATGGAGTATTGGGAGCAGAGACATCAGGAAACAACTTCAAATGAGGCCGGTGTTACAGAATTAAAATAAATGTTGGGTTACTTTTCTCCTTTTTTGATTTTTCTAAGTCTTGTGTTATTTTGGGATCACAAAGTCTCTCACAGAAAACCTCCAGACGTGATATTTCGACAGATCTGATGGATTCACATGGAAAATAAAATAAACAGGAAACCTGAAGACTGCCGAACTTTCTGCTTGCAAAGACTTTTAACATACGACGAGATATGTTAAACCTCGTCTTTGTCCATCCGCTCTGTTTCTATCCAGGCCAGTAGACAACCCGCATCAATTTGGGTGAACTCGATCACAGTGGGGGGGGTCTTGTTTTTAGAGTTCAGACTGCACACGAACAGAAATTCGGACTAGTTCCCATCGTCACAAGTCTGTGGAAAAAAAATATACTCTAATGTTGTTATAGGGTGCAATGTCGTCTTCTTCCTCCTTTAATACAGCTTGCAGAGCTCACTTGGACATAATTTAGAGATCAAACAATTGTACAGTTTAATATAGGTCTGCTTTTTTTATTTTATTTTGATTTCATCCTAGACCTTGTCACAAACTGGTCAAATGTTAAGCAGTGGTGGTCTTTTTTAGGTATATGTAGTGTTATTAACAGAATCCCTCTCTGGTGTCTTGTTACTTTTTCTCAGAAATGGTCCATGGTCATGTTTGAAAGGAACTTTTATTGCATTGCACAGTGTTGATCATGTTTTAATTAATGACTGCCCTTCGATTTTATATGACGGACTGTATTGGACTCTGCTAACCTCCAGCTATAAGCAGGTAGCATCATTAACCGTACTGGTGGTCTCTCTTACAGCTCAATGAATTTTAATGATGTAAAACAGCATTACTAGTGATGGGCTGATCAGTTTTGAGTGTCTGAATACAACTTAATAAATTCAATAAAGAGGTCTCTTGTACGCCTTTTTTGATCAGTGTCAGTAACATCACATGCAGACGACTATTTTTATTTGGATTTTCTAAGAGCATTTTTTTATTGAGACCAACTGAGATGTTTCAGAGTTTTGATTTCTGAGGCGTTGGAGGGTCTGTTTCTCCTTTATCAGATATGAGAGCTGAAGAGAGACAGAAGACGTGAGCAGAGTGTCGAGTCCGGGGATGGAACCAGTGACTGCCGTGACCAGGACAATCTCCTCTGTGCATGTGGCGCTCGCTTTAACCACTGACTTAAACTGGACATAGAAGGTTTGTTATTTTCAACCCTTTATTCTGAAACAACAACCATCCACTAAATCTTTACAGATCTGAGTTTAAAGGTTTTATAATCGTCAAAATAACTGTCGGGATTTCTATCAAAGACTTTAATAAAAAACAGGTTAAAAGAGAACTACACAGCAGCTTCACCTTTACAAGGTAAATGGGCAAAAAGACAACAGCCATGCTAGCATTGTTTCTTTGCCAGAGTGCATTAAAACATGTTATTTTGCATAAATAATCTCACTGTGTTGTACAACAGGCTGTAGCATGAGGTATCCTACATATATTAGCACTAAAATTCAGGTGAAGCTCAGAAATGTTCACGGTCTATTGTCACTTCACTCAAAATCACAAATGTCTGCCTCATGGTGGCGTTAGAGGAAAGACAGGACCAGCAAACTCAGGCTTCATGTTCCAGATTATAGATCTGGATGAAACAATCTTTTTTTTACGTATTTATTTTTACTCAGGATAAGCAGTATAAAAAACTTCATTTTGCATATTAAATCACATGCACAGACAGAAATAACTAAGCTGCATGACCTGTGAACATCCACTCAGCCCTGATAAATCTCAACCCTCCATTTTTATTCTCAGGTGAATACATCCATTCATACTCTAAAACTTACAATAGCACACGTACAGTTATATAACCATGAAAATTCACCACTTTTGTTAGTGTTCAATGGACAACAGTAAATGCTTTCACCTCTCCTGTAAACATTAATAATAATAATAACTTTATTTGTTTAGCATTCTTCAATACAAGTAACAAAGTGCTTCACAAAAACAATAAAAGCAAACTGACAGTAAAAGCAGAGAGGTAAAACGTCAAAAATTTAAATAAATTCACAAAATAAAAGCTTTACTATAACGGTGTGTCTTGAGTAGTGAAATAAGATTAGGGACTGACTCTGCAAGTCTGATCTCCTCTGGCAGGCTGTTCCACAGTCGGGGGTCTCTGACAGTGACGGCCCTGTCGCCTTTAGTTTTTAGTCTAGACTATGGAACAGCAAGCAGAGCACTGCCAGAGGATCTCAGACTGTGTCCTGGTTTATGGGGGGGATAAATCATAACTTTTCTTACATACTCCTGCCTATCATGAAAATAATTACAGATATAACTTAAAATAAGAACTTGGGGACCTCGCAGTTACACTCTGTCTCTAAAGAGAGTCACTAAACATCTGCTTGCATCAGAGTTATAGATTAATTCAACTTGAAATCAATTTGAAAACGTGATCTGTATTATCCACTATGAAATGACATTTTAAATACTTACAGAAGGATTAAATAAAGACTAACTACAACAGTTTATCACTGCAGGGCTGTAAAGGCGGGGAAGTTTACAGAACTGTCATCAAATTCAATGCTTGAAGGCCAAAATATTTTGACTTTAATCCAAAAAATGTCTTGAGCTCCAAAAAATACAGGATCCAACAGTCCCCATGCAACTAGAGACTCATTCAGGCTTTGATTCAAAATATGTAGTCTCTGAGGACAAGCCTGAATTACCCTCATGACATCTCTTTAGTACATCATGTTTCTGTCTGACGTTCAAGCTGTGGCTCTCACCGTGACATTCAAAACTATAATTACATGCCAAGTCAATAAATGCATCAAACTACTGTTAATAAACACAACCTTCAGTTGCAGCTCCACTGAAACCACATCTGTTACTGTCTTGGTTGAGCCCTTGTGCCAGCTTTATGTAGATCTCACATCTATTTTGCGTTTCCACGGTCTGGCTCTCCTCTCTGGTCTTGGCTGTGTTCCCTCCCTACATTTCTCACACTCCTCATCCTCAAAGTGCTGCCTCATTCAGACCTCTGAACTCATCTCTGCGTTTGGCCAAGACTCAAATCCCTGTGCAGAAAATGACCTCCTACTCTTGACAATAATGGCCCCTTACAACCTCATTAACAGCCTGTTCATCCTGCACCACCCACACATCTGCAGACAGAGAGAGGAAACGCAGTCAGGTGGTTGCAGAGCACGCGGATCAATAAGTGATTAAACTCAGGGTCTATAAAGAGGCTAAGACCTTTAGCTGCTTTGATGATGTCCCTCAACCATAGACTGTATAAAGAAGGAGAAAGCTTTTGGGTTTTAAAGTGAAACACAGAGGTAGTGCATTCTTTCTGAGAGCCAGCAGAGGGCAGCTCCAATGATTACTAAAGGAGAGGAAACAACTCTTCTTCTGACTTGATGTATTACCTCTCTGGACACTGTTTACCACTGAGCTCTGAGGTTTATTACAAATCTGAAGTCTCTCACTCATCATTGCTCCCTCAATGCTGGAGCATGGCCTTCATTGTCTAGACTTAATCACTGACATGTCCTTATCTATAAAGCAATTCTTCAAAGCTCCCTGCAGCAAAAACAATCTGCTGCAGGGAGCTGGTCTCCTTTATTTAAAAGCAGAGTGAAGTCTTTGGAGGAAGATGCATCAGGTTGTCGATGCTTTGACTGATGATTATCTATTCTGTGATCCAGGATGTGTTGACATGTTTTTGCATGCAGATGAGCTTCCCTGAGACGGTTTCTGACAGTTTGTGCAGAAATTCTTTGGCTTATGCAAACCGATTGTTGCAGCAGCTGTCTGGGTGGCTGGCCTCAAGCGATCTTGGAGGTGAAGATGCTGGATGTGGAGGTCCTGGGCTGGTGTGGTTACACGTGGTCTGCGGTTAGATTCTCTGAAACGCCTTTGGAGACAGCTTATGTAGAGAAATGAACACTCAATTCACGGGCAACAGCTCTGGTGGACATTCCTGCAGTCAGCATGCCAGTTGCACGCTCCCTGAAAACTTGCAACATCTGTGGTATTGTGCTGTGTGATAAAACTGCACATTTTAGAGTGGCCTTTTATTGTTGCCAGCCCAAGGCACACCTGTGCAATAATCATCATAATCAGCATCTTGATATGCCATACCTGTGAGGTGGATGGATTATCTCGGCAAAGGAGAAGTGCTCGCTAACACAGATTTAGACACATTTGTGGACAATATTTGAGAGAAATAGTCCTTTAGTGTACGTAGAAAAGTCTTAGATCTTTTGAGTACAGTTTGAGTGTTGCATTTTTGTTCAGTATATGTTGTGTCTGTAACTTTGTAAAATATTTTTTTAATATGGATTAAGCTTTTCTGGTTAATTTAATTCAAGATTTAAAGAAAAATCAACTTTTATTATTTCGTATCTTCTCGCTCGGAGGCAAATCTTTTCATAGCTGTTACGTGAGGCTGAAGCTGTCATAAGAACAAGGAATACTGAAGGTGTACACGTTCAGACAGTCTTTTTTTAAAAGCATTCATAGTGGTGCTCATTTTGATCAGTTATCTAAACTAGAAGCTTGTCTTAAAGATAAAAATACATACACATACACAACCTTGCCCCTCCATATCTCTCTGACCTCCTCCATACTGCCACACTCGTCCGCACCCTCAGATCCTCCTCCTCCTCCATCCACCTCACTGTCCCCCCTGCTCGCCTTGTTACCATGGGGAGCAGAGCCTTCAGCTGCTCTGCTCCCCAGCTCTGGAACTCTCTCCCACCTGACCTCTGTAACACTGACTCTCTCCCACATTTTAAATCAAAACTCAAAACTGTTTAAACTCTTTTACTCCATCTGACCACAACTCCACTGTCCATTCACTTAAAACTTTTTAAATTGTATTTTATTTACTGTTTGTTATTCAAACTCTATTTGATTTAATGTTGAAAGGTGACCTTGAGTGTCAAGTAAAGGGGCCTATAAATAAAATGAATTATTATTATTATTATTATAAAGGTGTGGATGACCAGAGGCTGCACAGTGGTGCAGTGGGTAGCGCTGTTGCCTCACAGCTAGAAGGTTCCTGGTTTGAATCCCCGGCCGGGCGGGTGCCTTTCTGTGTGGAGTTTGCATGTTCTCCCCGTGCATGCGTGGGTTCTCTCCGGGTTCTCTGGCTTCCTCCCACAGTCCAAAAACATGCTCAGGTTGATTGATCACTCTAAATTGCCCGTAGGTGTGAGTGTGTGCATGAATGGTTGTCTGTCTCTCTGTGTTAGCCCTGTGATTGGTTGGCGACCTGTCCAGGGTGTACCCTGCCTTCCGCCCGAAGCCAGCTGGGATAGGCTCCAGCACCCCGTGACCCCTAACGGGATAAGCGGTCAAGATAATGGATGGATGACCAGAAATTTCTTACTGCTAAACTCAGAAAAAAACTGAAGTTATTGTTATTGACCCCAAACACCTCAGAGAGACTTTTTTTCTGATAATATAACTTATATAACCAGGTCACTCTTGAAAAAGAGGTTTTAAATCTCAATGAGTCTTTTACCTGGTTAAATAAATAAAGAAGAAGAAGAACTACCTTAGATGGCATCAGTCTGGCATCCAGCACCTCTGCGGGGAATCTAGGAGGGAGTCCTATTTGATCAAGATTTGTCCTTCAACTCCCACATTCAGCAAATTTCAAGGTCAGACTTTTTTCACAAGATTTCCAAAATTAGGCACGTCCTGTCTCAGAGCAATGCAGAAGGACTAGTCCATGCATTTGTTACCTCCAGGTTAGATTACTGTAATTCCCTTCTATCAGGCTGCCCTGATAAGTCTCTAAAGACTCTTCAGCTAGTTCAAAACACTGCAGCTAAAACTAGGAAGAGAGAGCACATATCTCCAGTGTTAGCACATCTCTCCAGTGTTAGCTTCTCTAAAATCCTTCTTCTGATTGATTGATTGATTGATTGATTGATTGATTGATCACTTCTAATTAATCAATCAATCAATCTTTATTTGTATAGCATCAAATCACAACGTTATCTCAAGACGCTTTTACAAACATAGCAGGTCTAGACCGTACTCTAGACAGGATAAGACTCAGTCTGATCTCATCTCAATCCACCATGAGCATTGCACCTCGCAGTATTTAGCAAGTTACAGCGGCGAGGAAAAACTTCCTTTTAACAGGCAGAAACCTTGAGCAGAACCAGACTCATGTTAGACACACTTCTGCCTCGACTGAATTAATTAATGGGAGTTACAGTGTGAAAAATAAAGCACAGAGATCTTTAGAGGGAGCTTAAACACTGCTTATTTTCTCCCCTCTGCACATGTTTGCTGCATAAGGCACTTCGCATGTCAGATTTCCAATTTCAGGAGCCTTGAATCTTTTCAAGCATTGAACAAACACTTGATTGAGGCATACGGAAGTTCTTTATCACACAGGGAGTATATCTATAACCTCTCAGACGGCCTCTTGTGCTGTAAAGACTTGCATGTTGGCTGAATGCAGAGGCTGTTTGCTAGATGTGCTTTTTTGAAGGACATCAGAAGCACACAAAGCAACAATAAAGGAGTCTATCGCTCCTCATCTGAAGATATGAAACTATTTTAAACTGAATTCAGCTTCTTTCTTGCCTTTCCACCGTTTCTCTGGCAACAAAATCCCATTTTGAACTGTGCAGGATGAGACGGTCTGCCGCCTGCCAAAGAGCAGGATAAAATAAGAACCAAGCATTTTGTTTGTGTTCTTGCAGTTTGATCAGAAAGCTTAGGTGTGTCAAAGTTCCCAAACAGAAAGCAGCGCTGAGGTTTTGACATATTAAAGGATTACATACATAAAAGGTTTCTCTCTGTGCGGCTGAGAGTGATGGAATCAGCATTCAGTTCTGTCTGTCAGCGCTGGAGTCGATGGAGATTGTTTCACTTCCATCTCTTTGGCCGAGCTCCTGAGAAAGAGCTGGAAAAACTCTTTCTGTTCAAAACAAGATAAATAAATGTCAGTGTGTTCATGAACTTTTCCTATAACAGAATAATACAGTGTGTCAACACTCTTTAATATTCCAAATGCTGATATATCTGGACTTTGTTTCTTTTTGAAGCATGTTGGCATTCAGTCTCCTGAACAGAGAAACATTTACAGAGACAGGAACACATTGATCCAAGCTCTCTCCATTTATGTTGAGTGGCTCAGACTCTGTTTGCACTCCATACAGTTTGGTTTATGTTCACAACAAAACAATCTTGTGCAGTCAAACAGCTTGTTGATGGAGAGACACTTCAGAGTGAACAAGTTTTTGAATTGTAAACACAGTTAAACATCGCTGTGTGGCAACTGATCGACTCGTTTTCCATCTGCTCTTTATTTGATGTGAACTGATACAAGTACTCATGATGTAGCAGCACTCACCTTACACATTCAGATTTTGATGTTTTCTTTGTGTTGTTGTTGTTTACTTCTTTACATGCTGTATTTCACTTCAACATCAGGTGCTTTTGTTTTAGGGTCCTGGTTTTGTGCAACTTATATAGCACTGTTATGACTAAAGCCTGGTTTGGATACTTCTGCACTGGCTCTATGTCATAGTGGCCTGCACCTTAGTGAGCACCACATACTTGTAGTTTGAAAAATATGTGTTTTTTTCTGTCTTTATCATGGAGAAGTTAAAATGTCTACAAGGATCCTTTATCGTTTATATCAAACATTTGTGGTGAACACACTTCAGTAGATCAGTTGGTTTTGATACAACACAGGTTTATGTCATCCTTTAAAATAGTGCCATGCAGCCAGTTTAACATAAGATAAGATAAGATATTACTTTATTGATCCCCAGGGGGAAATTTGGTTGTTGCAGCAACCCAGACATAAGTACAATCAAGAATAAGTTTTAATAAGTAGAATAAAAGAAGTAAAAGCTGGCTCAGACCTCTTGACACCCCCACAGGGTGCCCATATGCCCAACATCTAATTGTAGATCCAATTTGGAGTAGTTTATTTTAGCCCTGGACTGCATTATTATTATTATTATTATTATTATTATTATTATTATTATTATTATTATTATTTGAATTATTTTAATCATTATTTGTATTATTTTAATCATTATTATCTAAACCATTGTTTTAACATGTATTTATTTATCTTATTTATTTTGTGTTCATCTGATCTCGTTAATTCTACCTTATTTTTAACTTTTCTTTCCACTCTTACTTATTTTATTAATTTTACTGTGTTGATTTTCTTTTTTAAGTATTTCTTTTTTAATCATGCCTTTCATAATTTTACCATTGCTGCTGTTTTCTGACTGTCTGTGACTCTGTGAAGCACTTTGGGCTACATGTTTATGTATGAAAGGTGCGATATAAATAAAGCTGAGTTGAGTTGAGTTGAGAATATCAGGTTAATTCCATAAGGCATCCAATTTGAAATATGACATTAAACAAACGCAAGCATTAAAACGTAAAATATTTTAAAATCTAAGATCAAGAAGAAAGATAGTAATATTAGTTTAAAAAGAAAAAAAGTCATTAAAATTCAGTTTGTTAAAAGAAATTAAAAGTTTGTAGATACAGAAATAAAAACTAAGGTTGAAAAATGAGTTTGCATCCATTAAAGGGGTGGAGTGAGCAGGTAAAAAGAGGAATTAAAGAACTATTCAGTAGTGACAGGTTGACATGGTGTGATTATGGTTTTTGTTATGACAGATTAAGCCATATAATAAATAAGTATGGGTATATAATATGACTGTATGAAGATGAAGAGAATAGTAAGAAGTACTATGTAATACAGGCATGTCCAAAGTACGGCCCGGGGGCCAATTGCGGCCCAAGGTTCATTTATTTATGGCCCCAAGCTTCCATCTCAAATTGTGTTATTCATAGCAAAGAAATTAATCACCTTTTGAATCATCTGTTCCTTTGCAGTTTCTTTCAAGCACACAAATAAAACTAAAGTCAACCCAGAAACGTCTTAAAAAGCTTCATATGGACTACCTGTATAAAGCCAAAGCACTGGAAATTCTCCAAGACGGCAATAACGAAGAAACACAAGAATTCTTAAAGCTGACAGGTTTTCAATTTAATGTTTTTATCATGATGTGAAAATGTTCTTGATGAAGATTAAAAGTTCAGAAGACACAAAAGAGGACACAAGACAAGATCAAAAATATGAAATTGTACAGAAAAGGCAAAAATTGGTACATAATTTTTTTTTTCAGAACTCAGGAAAATAATTCTTTTGTTCTTAATATGTTGTCTGCTGGTCAGAAAAGTCTTAAAAACAACATGAAAAAGAAGTGTGATGAAATCCAGGTCGTGATCCTGCCATAGGAAAATAATGATACAATATTTTTTCCCACATTGCCCGACCCGAATGAAAAACATTTTCCCCCAGAAGAAGATAATTTGCTGATCTTTACATGGTACTTCCTAGTTACTGTTTTATTGAGAAAACATATAAAATAATTGACATTAAATAGATATTTCATATATAACTTTTAGGATTCCAAAGTCTCAGTAGGAGCCACTGGCCCTGAGGTATTCTGACAACATCATATGTGGCCCTCTTTGAAAAAAACTTTGGACACCCCTAATGTAATAGTACCATGATCAGTTGTTGTAAACAATATAATGTACTATGACATAATATAATAATAATAATAATAATAATAATAATAATAATAATAAAATATAAATAAAATAATAATAATAATAATAATAATAATAAAATATAAATAAAATAATAATAATAATAATAGTAATAATAATAATAATAATAATAATAATAATAATAATAATAATAATAATAATAGTAATGATATAATGTAATATGCATTATAATATCAGCAGCAGCCAGAGAGTCAGAACATGTTTATTGATCAGACACATGTCCATCTCTAAAAAGCTGTGTGATAGGTTTTCTTGATGCATGTTCTTCATATGACCATGTATCTTTTCCATGTAACAGGCTCTGTAGATAAAAGGGTTATAACAGTATCCCCTCTATCTGCCATGTGGGGGCAGCAGTGCACTGTTTCAAAGTGTGTTGTATTCCCAATCGTCAAACATCTCTAAAGAAAAAAAGTCTTGAAAAATAGCTCAGGAAATAATATCACTGACTCTCTAACCAAACTGATGCAGTTGCACTTAAAATGTTGACATCCTGGATGATATCCTCTTTTCACAGCTCATCAGTTTCATCACCGACTCCATGAAATGTCAAGTACGGAGTTGGATGAATCAAAACAAGGATACTGCAGCAATTGAAAGTTATCTGCAGTGAAGGTTTGTCGTGTTGCTTTGCTTTTTTTTTTTTTTTACCATAAAAAGAGAGAAGCATGAAAAAACACGTCCATGTGAGAATCATTTGCTAATTAATCCCTGCACTGAAGTTGGCCTGAAAGCAGAAGTTTCAGTCTCTGCAAGTATTTTCTGCACTGACAAAGCAATAGTGCTGTGCACAGACTGGAAAGAGGAAATATGCAGAACAAGTCTAGTTGGTGCCATGCCCAAAGCAAATCAGTCATCCAGTGAGTCATTGACTGTGTTTACACGGGCAATATGATGATTGTTTTCTTCTAGGCCTGCGAAAACTTTGGTTTCTAAGTGATCATTAGTGGTGAGTTTACACTGCACTTATCACTTATCACTTATTCTAAACACCATGTCTGTTGGTGCTGCCAGAAATATAAAAATGTATGTAAATCAGATGACTCCCTTTTTATTAGAAGTCCAGCAAGAAGAACATGATGCATTCAGAATACACAGAAAAGACCCTGAGTGTGCAGAAATAAAGGACTGATGTGCTTACAGAGAATATGATACTTGTTTATTCTCACTCTTTCATCTAATACTTGCAAGCTCACTATAATCACACTTCAAATATTACTGTAAAACCTTCAGTAAATATATAACAGTAAATACACTTTTATACATTTTATAAATTCAATTTAAAAGGTGTTTGTTTTTAAATGCATTTACTCATTTATTTCGTGATGGTGCAAAAAAACAAACAGTATAAAAATCCAGCAAAGCCCACGTCAACAAGTTCTCTTTTAACACAAAGAGAGCTTCTGAGCATTTTTGAGTGAGTAGCACAATAACAATATCAAAGGGGATATTGAGAATTTTAATCAATGATGGCACTTAATACATGGATAAATGTGCTTGAATTGCAGCACATTTGAGCGTTCTTTTAATTATATCTACGTTCTTATAAATTGTATTTTCAGTTCACTGCAAGTTCATGTTCTCACTATTTATTTATTTACTCATGTATTTATTATATAATTTTTTCCTCTTTATTAATCCCTGAGGGGTTATTACATTTTTTCATTCTGTTGCTGAGAAATGCTCAACACACATAGTCCAAAAACACACACACACACACACACACACACACACACACAGTGTTGCCAACTTAGCGACTTTGTCTCTATATTTAGCGAGTTTTCAGACCCCTCTAGCAACTCTTTTTCAAAAAAGCGACTGGCGACAAATCTGGCGACTTTGACATGAATGCATGTATTGTTCTTACTCTGCTTAATGAGCAGCAGGCGCTGCTGTGAGTCCCTCCTGGCTGCATTCAGAGCAGGAGGCGTTCACCCCTCAGCATTCAGACTGCAAATGTATCAAGCATGTACGAAGACACCGCTGGCTGACCCTGCCTACTGTTTCTTTTTGGTCCTTTTATATAGTTAAAGCTGGGGTTTGGTAGTCAGATTTAGATACACTTTTTGTTATACTGGTTAAAATGCTCTTTATGTCCCGATGGCAATCAACACATAAGGTGTTTTTAAAAAAGAGTGAAAAAAAGCTGCAATCTAGAGCCGGTGTAAACCTGGGGAACCACCAACCAATCCCTGCCATCAGAAGCCAAATTATGACGGAAAGAAAACACCAAAACATTCTCATAGTGAAAGTTAAAAACACAAACAAACATGAAATGTACGCAGGAGGCGGGCAGAACGGCAGGACGGGATTTGATTGGTTTCATAATTTGGCTCCTGATGGCAGGGATTGGTTGGTGTTTTCCCAGGTTTACTCCGGCTGTAGAGAGCAGCTTTTTTTTCGCTCTTTTATAAGAACACATTATGTATTGATTGCCATTGGGACATAAAGATAATTTCAACCAGTATAACAATAAGAGTATCTAAATCTGACTACCAACCTCAGCTTTAAGGTTACTAGTTTTGCATGATTATGGGCTCGGCTGACTTGACTGACAGCACAATGTCGCTGCTAGGGAGGAGGCTAACGGCTCACCTTAACTCCACCTCTGCCTCTTGTTAAGTCCATCAAAAGTTAGGCTGAGTCAGCATTTCCAATATGGTGACCGCCCTTGATAGGTTTCAAATGGGTGACATCATTGAGCCTACGTCTACGTTTCACACAGTCTATGAGCTGCACAGGGATGCACGCCCCAAGCAGTTTGGTTATTAGCCCAATTTCCAGACTTAACAGGACTTGAGCCAGCAACTCTTTGGGGTTCAAGCCAAGTCCCTTCAAAATACTACTGCCTCAAAACTTATATTTGGTTATTGGTAGGGAGTCAGTTTGGTTATTATCTTTTGTGCATATAAGGTAGGTGAGTAATTCTAAAGGAGACCTTTTTTATTTTTGCAGGGTACTGAACTTCACTTAGAGAAGTCCTGTTTTAGCCCAGGCAGGCAAACTGAGCACACTAAAAGCTTTTGCTATACTCCAGTCTGACCCTTTTGTATAAATGAAGATCAATAAGCGCACGAGTCGTTATTCTCTTTACATTCTGATAGTCCGTTAGTCACTGTGCTAAGTGTTTAGTAGCATGCTAAAGGACATAGTACTTTATGTTACCTTTTTTTCAGTAGATTTCCAAAGAAAATGTGCTGAAATGTCACATTTTAGAAAGAGTATGAGTCAGAAGTTAGATGTGTGTGTGTAAAGTTAGTTGTTTAGAAGAGATAACATCCTTTTGTCCCAACTCTCCCTGCCAGTTAGCGGAAATGGCAGCAGACAGGTGACATCACAGAGCTGTTTGTCTGCCTGCGTTTGATCTGTCAGGGTGAACACAAGGTCAGACCTCCTGAAAGTCACGCCGCCTGCCCGCTGTGATCTCCACAGCCGGCGGCATGCGTCACCTGTCCTGCCTGTCACCGGTAACCCTGGGACGTCTCCACGGTGACAGCCTCATTATAGTGATAACTCTGTGAGCTCCAAACATTTCCGTTGTGTTCCTCGTGGTGATATGATGTGAGCTGTTCCGGTGACGACAGGCGGGGGCTCGATAGGAGGAGGAGGAGGGGGGTGTATTTCTGCAAACTTTTAACTCCTGAGCTCCAGGCTGGGAGATATTTCATCCACGTGGAGCTGTGTCCTGCAGGCCAAAGAGAGATGGAGGAGGGGGGGGGCAGAGGAAACAGTTACCACAGCGACAAACCGGAGCAGCTTCAGCTCATAAGCTCCTGTGGTTTATCACTGTGAGGCTGATGTTTATCAAATCCAGCCAGCTCTCCACCGTCTCACACCTTCACGGCTAACAGGTCATATCAGTGAAACGCATGCAGAAAATTAAGTTTGAAATCAAAGGCTCAGATACCCCGCTTTGAAAATACACAATGTCAACACAAACATGCTGTTGTGTTGACTTTTTTACGCTCCCTGGAGTTTGGGACACTGATTTTAACTTTGAATTTGGGTTAATTTGATTAGGACAATGCACATTAATCAACATTTCAACAGTATGCCTGAATGTAAATATGCAGGAATTAGCACAGTAGCTAAATTTGATCTGTAGTCCTAAGGCAGGTACTCACATAAAACATAAAACAACAAGTTTTAAAATTACAGCATGTCACAAGAGAGTTAACAGGACACTACACGAACTGAGTTAAAAACTAATTTATATACAAAACGTACACTTTTGTGACTTTATAAAAACAGGATGGAAGGCGAGGCCAAAGCTTATGGATATGCAAAAATGGAGTGATGTCAGAGTGAGGGGCTGGCACCAAAATGCTACAAACTGCAGTTCCTTGAGTGTCCACTTGAGGCTGGCTGCAAAAGCTAACACGGTCATTCTAAATAGTGGATCTTTCTAGCTGAAATAAATATGTTTACTTCCTGGTACAAAATACGACGTTAGTCTGAAACAGATTATTCATGAGTACATGACTGGTTTGTTTTAACCAATGTTTAAGTGTTTTTTTAAAGGTACAGTAGTGCTCAAACTCCCTGATATGAGCTGGTAGTTTGTTTCAGGACTGTGTGCCTCTGACAGACACTAACATTTGACTGAATTTGGTTTAACATCTCGGTACATTACAGTCTCCTCTTGTTTGTGCTCTAGAATTTATCACAGTATTTTTTTTGTTTGTTTGTTATTTTAAAGTTATATTTTTGGGGCTTTTATACCTTTATTATAGAGGAGAGAACAGTGGATAGTAGGGGTGACCCCAAATAGTCGAATATTCGACGATTCGTTCTAACGAGCCTTAGTCGACTGCCAATCTCATAGTCGAATATTTGCATATGAAACGTGGATCATTCCATTCAAACCATGGGGGTGCTCAATGTCTAATTTTACATTATTTTCCTGTTTCCCGTAAAAATAGTGTCTCATATATCCTATTTTTATATAAATATAGACTTATTTAATGTAATTCTGAGAACAGCTCTTGAAGTGTTAAATCTCCTTAAAGTGGTAATTAAATCTCCCCTGGTAATTAAAGGTGGACTCTCCCATTTAGCGGGAGCTGTGGAGCAGACGTACCTCAGCTGGCCTTTAAATCTTTCTACGTTCATGGCAGCTCAAAATGTCAGGAAATAAAACTTCAGTTGATCCTAAAAAATAGTGATGAAGATGAGGAGCAGCTTCATGAAGAGGGCTGTGAGATCAAGGATTACCGGACCACGCAAAAACTGTAAGGGGCCAAAAGAACGAGGAGGAATACCCAAAGCTGTCCGAAGCCTCAAAAACAATCCACAGCATCCCATCCACCTCCACATCATCAGAGAGGATATTCTCAAAGACAGGATTTACAGTCAACAAAGCAAGGAGCGCACTTCTGCCCGTACACACGATGGTTTTCCTCGTGTACAGTTTGAAAAGAGTCAAGCGGACAAAGACACGATGAAAGACAGTTTTAAAAGGTTCTGTTCAGAGATTTAAAAACCCTTTAGCTGGTTCAGGTTTGATTTTGAACATTATACAAATGTTTAGCCTTAAGTTGGACAAACTACCCATCGCAGTGCTGCTCTCTGCTGTGTGAACACTGTTTAAATATCTCCTGATTCCTTACTCTATAGTGGCGCGTTGTTCCATTTTTAACAGATGGTGGCCTTATTTGAGTTTTCTCTCCTTCATCACCTCGTTGTTTTTGCAATATAGATTAAAAAAATCTTAGTTTTATGCTCATAATATTCTGTTGTCCCTTTTACTTTAAGCTACGAGTCTCTTAATTGTAAAATTGTAATATTGTCATGCGGTCACCATCATGCAGACTTTGGGTCAATAAGGAAAAACAACAAACATTTGACTATTCCTCTACTATGGGCAAAATCTGATGGATCAGATTCGACTAAGCAAATCCTTAGTCGGGCTCACCCCTAGTGGATAGTAAAGGAAACAGGGAGAGAGTGGGTGGAGTGACATGCAGGAAAGAGGCCACAGGCTGAATTCGAACCTGGGCCAACTGCTTCATGGTCATGCAACTTAACCATTAGACTAAGTCTGCGCCCATTTGTGGTTTATTTTTGATAAATTAGATCATTGATGGAGGGGCAAGCCCATTTAAAACCCTAAAAACAAGACAGATATCAGTATAGGCCTGAAAATGTTCAATGTTTAAAATAATATACTTCCTGACTATATGTTGAAATAATGCAAATGGAGAGGTTTCCTGTCTAAGGTTTTGACTGTCGTCTTAAAGAGAGACTTGATGGGTTTTAATGCGCTGGCTGTTGAGTGTGACAAAGTTTTAAAACAATAAGTGATGTGAGAAAATATCATTGCATGCATATTGGCGTTTGCTGAACTTGAAGTGAGGAAAGGTCTCATATGATGGAAATGTGAGAGGTTGAACTTTATGATATTTTAGTTTTTTTAATGGGAATCCATTAGGTTAGATTGGAGTCAAAACCTACACCAAGATACTTGAACTGTTCCAACACATCAAGTCTGTTTCATTTTATTGAGTTGTAATGTATACATTCAGGTAGCACAGAATAAAATGCTGTAAAATTAACTGCACAGTTTAAAAAAAAGCAGCAGCATATTGTCTCATCATCTCGAAGCAGTGCAAGTGTTAAACTTGTCTGCAGGGGGCGACATTGATAAGTCTGCATCTGCAGGTCCTTTCTGATAGAGCAGGTTGACAGGTGCAGAATGTGGATCTGAAGTTGGTGTAGCTTCTGGATCACAGTTTCATTCATCCTGCATTCTCTCTAACCACCAGCAGGGGGCGACTCTACAAGATGTTTAAAGAAAATGAAGCACATTGAAGTATCTCTCTAGCACTCTGCTTATCTATCACCTGATCATGCGTGTTCACTCTTTAAAGTACGCACCGGCCACCTCTATGAACCAATCATCCTGCTGCTGCCAAACTTTAAATCTGTTCTCCTCTCTGCTCCATCAGTTTGCTGTTTCAGGATCCATCGCAGTAACTCCACACCTTATCATCAGTATTAGGGATTTAGTGCTTCAGATGTCCACCACACATCACACACTGCATCCTTCCTTCACTCTCACCGGCGTCAGTGTCTGGGCTCCATCAGGGGTTACCGTATCCTGCAGTCGGCCTCATCACCCCTGTGAATACACAAAGTCGCCTCGATAGGGTCTAACCGCCAAAGACATCCTTTATTATTCACTCATAATCAAGTCTCCATTGATTGAACTTGATGTTAGCAAATGAGGACATGTCCCAGTATGCAGCAGCAGCCCCAGAGCCACAACACCCTTCAGTTTTAAGATCTGAAATCATGGTCTATTTTCAGTTTGTCTAACGTTTCAAAACTATTTCTGAAACTACATCACTTCAATTATGAAAAAGTAACTGAGACATTGTTTATTGGGGTACTGGTTGGTGGTTTGGGCGCATCCACAGAGGCTACTCCTTGTTGCAGTGGTCGCTGGCTTGATTGCCAGCCAAATCCATTTGCTGCATGACTTACCCCACTCTCTAATCCCAACATTTTCTGTCTCTCTTCAGCTTCCCTGTCTAATGAAGGAAGAAATCTGAAATACAAAAAAAATCAAAATAAAGGGTTTTATTGTAATTTTATATAGAATTTTTCAAATTAAAATTTTATAATGTGCACTAGCAGTCAAAAGTCACATTAATCCACATTGTAGATTAATACTGAAGACATCAAAACTATGAAATAATCTGGTTTTGCCATAATCTGGATTACAACAGTCGTCAAATAGGGCTCTCCATTGTGTGCTAACCCAACCTCTGAACAACACAACTGATGGCCTCAAACACATTAAGAAGGCAAGTCATTCTACAAATGAACTCTTGACAAGGCTCATGTTAATTAGAAACCATTCCAGGAGACCACTTCATGAAGCAGACTGAGAGAATACCAAGAGTGTGCAAAGCTGTCATGAAGGAAAAAAGGGGGCTACTTTACAGAATCTAAAATATAAAACATATTCTGCTTTGTTTAACACTTTTTTGTTAATTAAATAATTCCATATATGTTCGTTCATAGTTTTGATGTCTTCAGTATTAATCTACAGTGTTTCAAATAATTAAAATAAATACAAACCCTTGAATGAGAAGGTGTGTCTAAACTTTTGACTGGTAGTGTATATTAAGACTGAACAATGTAAAGTATTTTTTTAAAAGAAAAATAAATCCCCTCCAAAGGGCCGAAGCTTATAGTTAGAGCTGGCTCAGGCTTGGACCAGCTTTTGTTATGCTGCTATAGGCCTAGACTGCTGGGGGAACTGGCACACTGACACACTGGGATCCTAGCTCACCCCCTTCCCCCCAACCCCTTCATCACTTACTTTAACTCTGCCTGTCCCATTAAAGTTACTAACCATAGACCTTTCTGGAGTCCCTGAGCTCCCTTGTCTCGTAGATTCCTCTGAGCTGCCGTAGACGTCCTCCTGCTGCAGACGATCTGGACTCCATCTGATACGGACGTGCTGGACTCCAGCAGCTTCTACTACTCGTCTCATCACTATCACCTCTCTCTCTTACTCCCCTCTATCTGTCTTTCCAGACCCAACTCAGTCAAGGCATGATGGCTGTCTAACATGAGTCTGGTTCTGCCTGAGGTTTCTGCCTGTTAAAGGAAGTTTTTCCTCACCACTGTAACTAGCTAAATACTGCGAGGTGCAGTGCTCATGATGGCTTAAGGTGCGGTCAGACTGAGTCTTACCCTGTCTTGAAGTTGGGTATCTGTTCATAATTTGTATGTTTGTAAAAGCATCTTGAGATAACGTTTGTTGTGATTTGGCGCTTTACAAATAAAGATTGATTGATTGAAAGGGCAATTTTGGCATGCCAGGAGCTTTGGTAGACTAGCTGCAGGACTGCAAAGGTCTGAAACTGCTTAATTCCTACCTTGACAAGTTTATAATCACTGTGGGTAGTTTTAAACTCTCCTGAGAGAAGATAATTATTTTCATTTAATTGTTTATCGCCCACTCAGATAAAATTATACAATATGTTTTAGGTCATGGCTGCCTGTGATTGATCTGATGTATCCACCTGTAATTGCACACACGGACAGAATCTAATCACGACTGAGACTGTCCAGACTCTTATTCAGCTGGATGTTAAAAAACTGGCAGAAATTCATTTTTTCTGTGTCATTAAATCTATTCCATATTTCTGCTTTTTAATTATAACTCAGAGTCGTCTCAGCTCTGGTAACAATACGAGCCCTCTGGATACACCCTGACCTGAATGACTGAGAATCTCAGACAATGTGATGAGGAGGAAGTCTTTTGAAAGAGACAGACTGAATATTTCATTTCATATTATTTCATTTTATAGAGATAATATCTGAACAGATATAGCAATTGCAGGTTTGTCATTAGTTCTGAGCCGTGGTTATTCAACCAGGAATATACTCATTATTAGTAAGGGACTATTTTTAGCTGTGGATTATTTGATTGGTTGTGTTCTGTGCAACAGGATGGTAAATGTAGGAGTGAGTCAAAATAAAGTGAACTACACTTTCTATGTTCATAACTCCCAGTGTAACACTTTACCTCCCTGAAGCAGCTCAATTATTTTTCTACAGCGATGCAGCTCCATAGCACGGATGAAAAAGTCAAGTTTTCCTTTGTGAAGCACTCTGGAACTCGTATTTTTAAAAGTGCCCTTCATATAAAGATTATTCAAACACAACAGATAACAAGTGTCATTGGGAGTAATTCATTTTTTATGCTTTCGGCCTCTTATTGAGATTCGCTGACACTAAGCTAAAAGAAAACACCACCCGATTTGTATTCTTTCACACCACTTCACTTCGAATTATCAAACTTTAAATGTAAGATCTATGAAATCAGCATATCTGGCTTACGCAACACATAGCACTTAAAGTACATTTTTATCCAAAGCAGCAGCAGTTTGATAAATGAGCATAGATTTTCAGTGTCTTTGGCCTTAGAGGGAATAAAAGCTGAACTGTGAGAGCTTTAGAGCAGCTCTCCACCATCTGAACTGACTAAAATAAGCTCAATAAGCCTGAGCAGAAGATAAAATCACACTCTAAGCTGATCTTTTTTCCCTCTGCAGGGCTCCAGGAAGGTTATATTAAGAGATTGTGATCTCCCAGCCTCCATCACCTTGCATAGCAGCAGTGCATCTTTCATCCAGTCTATCAAGGTACTTTCCATCCATATGGCTCAAGTTAAATGCACTAATATCATCTCCTGCAATGCTTATTTGGTTACTTGAGGTGAAATGGAGCAGTGTGAATTTTCACGCCGTCTCACAGGCTGATATATGAGGCAGTCATTGTCAGAGAAGCTCTCCTTTTACTAGCTCCCTGTCCTTGAAATTTATAGCTCCTCTAAAATCTGCTCACACTCGAGTGCTCATGGCCGGACGGTCGGACACACTCGCTGTGCGGTTATAGCACGGAGTTATTCATCAGGGTCAGAGTGTCCGTCTCACTTGACTGACATCTGCTTGAGCCAATAATTAATGGCTCCATAATTGATGTGCCAATCACATGAGGAGGGAGATTATGGAGAGGTCCGTCTAAAAAGCATGCTAATGCTAACGAGAGGTCGCCGAACAACCTCTGCAGCTTTGGATACGGCACACTGATGGCGAGGTCCATGAAGGGATTCATGTTTGAGTTTCTGCTGCTTTGATTCAATAAACACTCAGTTTTTTTGCTCTTTTAATGAAAATATTTGCAGAATGTTTTCTCAGACTGAAAGCTATGAAATTCCTGATTTTAATTAATATTTATTTGTTCATTTAGGCGTTCACTTCACAAAGTCAGCAGACACAGATGGTGTTTGTGTGTTTGACTGTCGGGTGTCTGAGGAGAAAAAGGTCAGGAAATCATTTTCTCAATCCAACGATCACTGCTTATAAAGTTTCAAGTCATTCTCTGAGTTTCCTTTAGTGTTTGTTTTCTGTTTGTTTGTACATTGTGAGATTTTAAACCAAAGCCCCATTGAATCATGTGAAATACTCAACCATGAAATTGTTTATTCCACAGTTCTCCATTTCAAAAACATTCAAATTCTTCAAGATATTTAACATATTTCAGGTTTTGATGGTTTTTAAAACTATTGTCTGAACTTTGACATCCCTAAACAAAGATATTGTGGCTTTGTTAATGACAAAGAAAGAATGTTTTTTTATTTTTTTAATACTTTTTATTTAGTAGTTTTCACACACAAAAGAAACAACAAGGAAACAAAACAAGACAAAACAAAGACGTGGCAGCATGTCAGCATTGGATGAGTTGTCTTACATATATATAAGACTATCTTCTGTAAGTAAACAGCTCATTTTTAACCCCTTTATGAGTATAGGATTTGATACCCAATGCAGAAACACACTTTAAATAAAATGTACAAAGAGAAAAATCTACGTCAACAAGAATAAACAGAGAAAAAATAAACAAATATATAAAAATAAATAAATAAATAAAATGAAATAAAATACATAAATGAATTTTAAATCAGATTTTATTTAGGCCTGGATATGTGTGAGATCATTTTAACCAGTATAACAAAAAGTGTATCTAAATCTGACCACCAACCCCAGCTTTAAGTATAATTCACTGCCTATAATTCAACCTTACACTGCAAGCATAGCTGTTCAACATTCATCATATTGATTAAAGACGACTTGAACAGCTTGTCCAAAATGTTTCATAATGATGTTTTCCTCTCTATCAACTGTGTAATCAATGTATAATCTCAGTTTCTGACAGGGCCTTGGGTTTAAATTGTGATGTTCCAGACATCAGCTCTATCAGCATTCAGTGAAGTAACTGCTTACGTCTGGGAATATGGTGACACAGTTAAAAATAGATGCAGGGGCTCCCATGTGGATCAGAAGTTAAGATGCTGACCATGAACCTCAGAGTCTCTGGGTACAGTCGGGAGACCTCTGGTGCATCTCTTTGCCTCGTTTCCTGTCATCTCTGATACTGGTGCTGAATTAAACAGGACAAAAAGACTACTTGAAGAAAAGCATGAGCAGACAGGATTGTCGTCTTTATCTAAAATAGAGAGAGAAAATCTGCCAGGTTTTTCTATCACATGTTTGTGCCTTCATTGTGTTGGAGAAATAGCATCACTGAGTGAAAAGACCCATTTTCTTCAGTGTGATTGATGACCTGATGGTTTTTTTTTTACCCGTGAGGTACTCAGGTAATATAACAAAATAAAGAGTCGGTGATATATTAAAGTATCAACCCCACAAAGCATCTATCCCTCAGCAGATCATGTTGTGCCAGCTGGAGGGGAAAGTGCTAATATTCCAAATAACTTTGAAGAAGTTCAGGTGATAAACTTGACATGCAGGTATCATTATCGTCACACATTTTGGAGATGTGTTTGTTTGCTTTCAGGCAGAATTATGATCCCACTTTAATGTAAGTCTGTTTTATATAAGCCTAAGGTTAAAGCTAGCAGGTAGTTTTTACACTGCTTTGCTCAGGAACACACAGACACTGTACATAGATTTATGAGCTATAAGGAGACAAAGCTGCTTCAGGAAAGTCAAGCATGTTTCTTTACATCTCCAGTGTTTGTGCTGAGGATCCTGGATCTATTTTCTAAGCTAACCAACTGTCAAGCCGTCTCCTCACTTTGAGCTGGACATGAGAGTGGTTATAGTTTTCTTGTGTGACTCTGCCAAAAGGCTCAGAAATAGTTAATGGGTTAAAAGGAAAATCTAAGGGAGATCAGCAGTTAAACTGGGATTATTTTCTGTGTCAGCTGCTCCGAGTGAGTCACAATAACAGAAGAAGGCTGTCTGTATTCATGAGCGCCGCAGTACAGCTGTCAGACAAGTCCTTGAAATGTTTGCGGCTTGCTCTCCTACTGTTCACGTATCCGTGTTCTTAGCAGAATCCAGAGATTTCAAGAGCCGAGTGCAGGCCTGTGTCTGACAGAGAGACTCTTCACTGGGGTTTGTTATTAAACTCAGTCATACTGAGGCAGAGATCAGTCCCTGCTGTTCTCTTTTAGCCTTGTTCCTTTCAAAAACACTTTGGGAAAGGGAAAACATGTAACATCAAATCTTACTCAGATCCACTGACCACACTTTTGGAAGGCAGGTCGTCGATGCTGATTATGAAAATAAAGTCAATACCATATCATTTCTGTTTTGCTAACTTGATGGTTAGTGTGCTGAGATGACATCCTGATGCATGTCATCTCTGCATCATTTGACTTCATGTGATGGCAAAACTAGCATTCAAATTTGGATCAACATCCAAACATTCCTACTCATACAGCTACATAGTTATCTGACTATGTTTTTAATCACAAATAATATGTTTTACTTTTTACTTCAAAGAGATTAAATGCATACTTTAAAATTCTGACCAATCAAGTATAGATCTGGACATTTCCTCACATACACTATGTATGTGTAACGTAATGCATTTATGCCTCTGCTTCAGCGACAGCCGTAAACACAGCATTGTGTGTTTGGTCGTCGGTCCATCCATCATTCGATTCCATTCCTCTGAACATGATGTATCAGATATGCCTGAGGGTACTTTCCTCACATTTGGCACAAAATTCGATTTGGACCTTGAACTAATTTGATGTTGGTGAACAAAGACAAGAGGTCAATCATAAAATGCTGAGATTCATCAATCATGTCCTGGGAAAACGCTGATGGATATTAATCCTGTCAGATGTTTGTGAATGCAAAATCTCTGATACACCTAGAAGCAATATCTTCAATATAAATCATTAGAAAATCAATCATTATAAAATTTGGCACAAAAGTTTGGTTTGCTTATACCAACAGCTGAATCAAGAAGATTTTAGGGCGCAGAATTAGCTTAATGGTTAAGCTGCATGTCCATGTAGCCGGTGGCCTGGGTTCAAATCCAGCCTGTGGCCTCTTTCCCATATTTCATTCCCCCACTCTCTCCCAATTGCCTACACTACTGTCCTCTCCTCTATAAAATAAAGGTGTAAAAAAAAAGCACAAAAAACACAACTTTAAAATTAAGAAGAAGATTTTAACATTCAAACATCCATGTCAATGTGATCTAGCTCCATCCAGTCCTGCTGCAGATGGTGTCTAACACCTTGTTTCAACTTATGTATGTGGAGTAAAATGGAGTAACATCAAACTGAAGCTCATTCATTCCTATGGGAATCTCTGCTAGCATAGCTAAAAGGCTGATAACTTGCTAACAGGCTTCCTTCAATTCAGTTGCCTCAACATGTTGAGTGAGTTTGCATGATTAAAAGAAGGAGGTGGGGTTTTCTGTTATTATGTCCCTCCTGTTAATTGTTGTGGTGGGACCTCTTTGGTTTGACTCTCCCTTTGTGTTCTTTTGTTTGTGTACTTTAGAGTACTTTCAGTATACCAATAAATTCCTCGTCCCGGCCATTTTTACAGCGTCATTTAGGGGGAAGCTTCACTGGTTGATCTGTGAGGTGGCAATTTTAGTTTTGGATTAGTAGAGAGGTTGTTGTTTTTTTTTTAAACTTTTTATTGGGTTTTGCTTTTAACAGAGGACAGAATCAAAATGAACATAGAAAAATACAAGTACATCAATACAAAAAGAAACAACAAAACCCACCCTGTTCAGGTCCGGTCCTTAAATCCTTTAACGAGAGTGCCTGGTTCAGTGCAATTAATAAGACATTTGGGGAAAATGAATAAATAAGTACTTAGATAAGAATGAGTTATAACAAAATAAAATACATTCATGAGGGTCACTTGAGATAATACAGATTGTCAAAAAACAGTAAAAAAAAAAAGCACAGAACAAACAACAACAAAAAACACAGATGCAGAGTGAAAATACATTATTCCACTCAATTGATCACAATCCCATAAGAGGGCCCTCCAGAGCAATGTAAAGTAGCCTTGAATTATGTCAGTTGTCAGTATTTATGTCCCTAACAGGAGATTGCAGAGGAGTTATGGATTCAGTCTCCAAGAATACTAGAAAATCACCCCAAATCTTTTTAAACTCTCCTAGATTGCCCTTGAGGTTATACGTTATTTTCTCATTCAGTATACATGATGCTAATTCATTAATCCATCTCTTTGTTGTAGGAGGTTGTTCGTCCTTCCACTGCATGGCTTTACATTTATTGACTGTAGTGAGGTTGTTTTGAGCTAAAGTAGGATAAAGGAAACAAGTGGCAAAATAAATACACTTGACATCTTGAATAAATGTAGAGGGTATGGCCACAGTCTATGATTTAAAATCTGATCAGTAGAACGGAGTGAAGCTCTCCTTAAAGGTGACATATCATGCAAAATTGACTTTTTAATGGTTCTCTACCTGAAATATGTGTCCCTGGCATGTCTACAAACCCCCCGAGAATGAAAAAAATCCATTCTGCCCCTGTTTTGATTTCTCCACCTTTCTGTAAATGTGTGTGAAACGAGCCGTTTCAGACTTCCGTGTTTTTGTTACGTCACAACGCCATCCGGTCTGTCACGGAGTCAGAGCTCGGAGCTTGTTCAGCCCATAGACTGTATAAAATAATACTGAATCCCCCCTCCGTTTTTCATTACCTGCACAAATGTGTGCTAACAAGGAGCATAGGAGGGAGGCATGCTAGTTGCAGGCTGTCTTAATAAACACAAAGGTCGGTTTTACTCCCCACGTCTGCAGATTTGAAGATCTAGTGGATGATTTTTATTTATCATGGATAAGTGCTAGCGCTAGTTAGCATAGCTACATAGCTACATGTCGTAGCTGTAGCTGTGTACCAAGACACACGTCTACATTCTGACAAATAAAACAACAAGAAACACAGAATCTGTGACCAATCCTTCAGAAAGATCCCGCTGCCTTTCTGGTAGAGGTCGGTTTTACTCCCCAGGCCTGCAGATTTGAAGATCTAGTGGATGATTTTTATTTATCATGGATAAGTGCTAGCGCTAGTTAGCATAGCCACATAGCTACATGTTCGTAGCTGTGTACCAAGACACACGTCTACATACTGATAAATAAAACAACAAGAAACAATAAATCTGTGACCAATCGTTCAGAAAGGTCCTGCTACAGGCGCCTCTCTGTCAGGATCAGATTCTGGATCAGATTCAGAGGGTTGAAGTAACGTGATCTCTGAGCAGCCGTGTATATTCAGCCAACATGTAAACATTAGATCAACGTGCTGGACAGCCGAGGCACATCCACTTCCTGAGGGGGCGTGGTCAGAGAGAAAACAGAGTTTTCTGAGGAGGACTGAAGAAGAGGGCTTTTCAGGCATGCCAAAATCTGATTTCAAAGTGTTTTTTTTGAGCATAAACTTTAAAGACATGTTTTGGGGACCTCTTAGACCAATATATATTGATGAAAAAAGCGTGATATGTCACCTTTAATAATGTTTTCACTGTAAAACTTAGAAAAATAAAAGCATAGAAAAGAGTCACTCTACATGGATGATCTAAATCAGTGCACACAACATGAAGAGTTTGTTTGGAAAATTTGAAAAGGATCCATTCTTTCACCATAAATCTGCACCTTAATCCTGCTGAGCACATCTATCAGTGTGTGGGTTGGTGTGGATAAGCAGATTTGTGAATACATGCGTACGTGTTAGGCATACCTGTGTGTGTACACTGTAGGTGCATGAAGTGTCTAATTGAAGTGACTTCAGCGTTTTTCTCCAGACCTATTTTAAGGCTTCAGCGAGTCGAGTCAATTTAAAAATTGCCAAGTTGAAAGCAACCTGTGAGGAAAGCTTTCAGTTCCTCCTCTGCATGCCTCCCCTCTCGTTAAACCTTTATCTCTCATTTCAGAAGCCTAAAAGCGCTCTGTGTAAAATCATGCAGGGTGCTTAAACCCGGGCTCTTTTAATGCAGGTGTTCTGTCAAGTTCACAAGCGACCCCATGTTTCAAAAAGATGGCTGCCTGCGAGCGAGGGTTTTGTAAACCACGAATGTCAGATGAAGTAAAAACGTCTGAGCCTTAATGGACTGGAATGTTAATTGAGGCATTTATCATCATGTTGAATCAAAGCTTTTACACGGACATGGCAAACGGGCTGCCTGGACCTGCCCGGCCCCCGCCAGGAGTCCTGAGGGCATCGTCAGAGCAGCTAATGTCGAGTGTCTGTTTCAACATCCTGCCTGAGCGCTGCAGCCTTCAGGGGGTTTCTCTTCTCCACCCGCTGCAAATGAAAAATGAAAAACAACTCCCTATGACTAATGAAAAGGGATGGACTTCTTCCTTGTTACAGTGACAGAGAGGCACGAGATGATGAATCTGACAGGAATTTGGCACACACAATCCTGTGGTGCCTCGCAGGTAGTCTGCACATAAATCACCTCCCTGTAGTGAAGAGATCAGGGGTGGGGTTACAGAAATGAACACCACATGGAGGGGAATCCAGAGCTGGAGCAACGGGAAAGCAAAATCCACGATAGCTTTATACTTCTCTCTCTTGAGGTCTAAGAACTTAGCAGTAAGCATCTGAAGTATCAAACATTAGTTTCAATCTAAATGTTTATTTTCTGTTATTTTTCCTGAAGTTTTGTTTAAACTGGGGAAGATTTTGCTCAGATATTACACAGGTAGTGACTGTCCATGATCCAGTCACACAAAATATCACTCTGTAAGCTAGTCAGCAGTTTGAAAACAGCACTTGCTTTGTCCAATATTACCATGTCGTATTTTTTCAGCTGCAGGAGTTTGCAGCAGGAATCAGTATTGTTTGTCTTTAAAGCTCTTAATGGCTTAGCCCCCCAGTATCTGACCAAGCTTCTCCATTACCATCTCCCTGCCAGAACACTGAGATCATCTAGTCTAGTTGTTATTTGTTCACCCCCAAAACAAGGCTTAAAACCAAAGGTGACCAAGCCTTTGTGGCGGCTGCCCCCTCGGCTCTGGAACAACCTACCCTGGCATATCCGCCCTGCAAGATCAATCTCTAAAGGCTCACCTCTTCGCCCTGGCTTTTAATCCAGGTTGAGTGGTAAAATCTTAATCAAATTGTAATTTATTTAATTCTATCTTATTTAATTATATATTTGCACTGTGTTTATGTGTCTTAGTATTGTATCTTTGGCATTGTTTGTGTTATGTTTGTCATTTGTGCTGCTTTTGATCTGTACAGCACTTTGGTCAACTCCGGTTGTTTTAAATGTGCTCCATAAATAAAGCTTGAGTTGAGTTGAGTTGAGTAATTTTTTTGTGTGTTAAAAGTCAGCAGAGATGCTAATATTTATAAAGCACCAGTACATGGTAGCGCTTCGATATAGCGGTGGCTTTATAGCTTTAAGAGCTATAAAGCAGCAGCTAACAGGTTAGCTGACCCCTCACACCCTGGACACAAATTCTTCAAACTCCTCCCCTCTGGCAGGCGCTACAGATCACTGTGCGCCAAAACAACTCGCCATAAGAACAGTTTCTTCCCCCAGGCTGTCACTCTGATGAACACTAAACCATAACAGTGTCATACCTGTCAGATAAACACTCTCTGTAAATATACATGTAGATAAACAATGCAACAATTCTCCAAGCAGAATTCCATATTTCTATTTTTTTATTATTTAACTACTATTTTTTTAAATGTAAAAACTACCTCTGCTACTCACCACTGCACTTTATCATATTATTTTAGCCTGTACATATTAGTCATGCCTATTTGTTGTTCTTTTGTATTTGTAGCTGATTTTATTGTTATTATTTTTATTGTATTTTTATTTGTATGTCTTATTCTTATGCCTTGTACAACGAGAGCACAGTTTACCAAAGTCAAATTCCTTGTGTGTTCAAGCATACCTGGCCAATAAAGCAGATTCTGATTCTGATTCTTCACTTCTTTACTTCTTTACTTAAATATTTTAAATGTAATTGATTTCCTGATGGGGCTGCACGGTGGTGCAGTGGGTAGCGCTGTTGCCTCACAGCTAGAAGGTCATGGTTCGAATCCCCGGCTGGGCGGGTGCCTCTCTGTGTGGAGTTTGCATGTTCTCCCTGTGCATGCGTGGGTTCTCTTCCTCCCACAATCCAAAAACATGCTCAGGTTGATTGATCACTCTAAATTGCCTGTAGGTGTGAGTGTGTGCATGAATGGTTGTCTGTCTCTCTGTGTTAGCCCTGTGATAGGTTGGCGACCTGTCCAGGGTGTACCCTGCCTTCTGCCCGAAGCCAGCTGGGATAGGCTCCAGCCCCCCGTGACCCCTAACGGGATAAGCGGTCAAGATAATGGATGGATGGATAATTTCCTTATCACGTTCATGAGTATTCAATGCTGAATACTAACAATAAAGTAAAGTAGTACAGAGTCTTGTGAACATTATGGTAAGCTTCTAAAGTCAGAGATGCATTCAAGTGTCTGCAAAATGTGTTTGAATCGGTCAAGGGTAAATTGAGATATTTAATAGGTTTTGTGATCCAACCATTAAAGTCCCAGCTAACATTTGCAACTCATCAGTAAGTCACCAGTTCAATTATTTTTCAATGGCAAGGCTTTTGCTTCAACCTCTCGACTCAAACGTCTGTCTAAGGCTGCACAGCGCTGATTGTCAAACAGGCAACTGGCTGTCGATTCAAATGAGTGCCCATGATGTCGTGAGAGATGTTTTAATCTGTTTTTAATCTGTGTTTTTGATACGAAGAACATTTCATGTCACTCAGATTTTATTGGAGTCTTAATGAGACTCTGAACTTTAAATGATGCATTTTCACTATTAAAACCCAAAATGTTCAACTCGCCTCTTTCAGAACTATGGTTGTAAATCTGCATTGGATTCCCTCACGCTTTTACAAAGTGTTCAGAGTAAATGTTGTGTATCCCTTTGGAAATGTAAGAAAGTTTTCTGAGGCCAAGTATTTCTAAAACAGATGTCTACATGCTCTGCAATGTTACTGCAGGCTTGTAAGTTCACTTCAGGGCTTGTAGTGTTGCTAACAGTCATAAATAACCGTGTCAGATCGGGGTGTTATTGTTTCTAAAGGTTAAACATTGTTCTTTAAGAACATCAGAGCAAGTAAAAGTATTTAAGACAAAGCTTTCTTTGACACAGGAGCTGAAAATGTCACGTAATTATGGCCCAAGATCCGTGACAACAGGCTGGCTGGAAAAGAATCCTTTTACATCTCAGGATCATAATGAGCTGTGTGTTTTGCTTACGGCTTCATCAGGCCTGCTCATAATGACATACAGGTTTTGCCCATTAAAAACTAATGAAATGAAAAAGATTGTTTTGCACCGGCGCAGTGTTCCCGGGTTCTCAAGCTATAAATGTTATAATAATGAGCCTTTTTTTTCTCCCCCGTCTCCTTCTAAGGTTTAGCAGCACGCCTGGACCTGCACACTGTTAATACCCGCATCACAGCTGCCAATTACAAAGTGAGAATTTGATCCATCTCAGCTCCCTGCCTGTCATGTTACTTTTGAAAGCATCATGTAACTCAGTCAATTGATCAGATTGAATCACTGATTTATCTCACAGTCTGACTTCATGCTCATCGTGTTGTGTTTGGGAGGGGTTTGTGTACTCTTGTTCCAACCAATCAGATTTCACTTTCAGTCAACATGGCAGCTGCAGCGATGGTTTCTGGGTGCAGTCAATGTTTTCAAGATGATTAAAGTAGTTAAACCATTAAAGAGTCATTATATCTGTAAGTCTGTTCAGCTCTACTTTTCTTTTTTTAAATATTTGACAAATGTTTCTGTTCACGCAGCTGTATTTATTTCATCAAATCAATATTGTTTTCTGTACTCCATCTCTTCTCATACCTTCGAACCCTATTCTAAATGTATCTGTGTTACTTTGTTTTCTCTTGTTAAGCAGACTATTCAAATGTAAAGAAAAGTGCTCCATGAATAAAGATTAGTATTATTAATTTGATCATTT